>NC_061885.1:2500000-3125000 GCF_905147765.1 Vanessa atalanta
CAAAACACTTATTGAAATGAAATTCAAGCTGCAAAATATTGAGAAAACTATTAGAAATAACGAAGGCTACATCTTCTGGGCTATAATACGGACAGATGTATCTCTGCGACACAATACAAGTACCGTTCGACCTACAATCTCGGTATCCAGATTATCGATACATTTGAGTTATAAATTGTATTATAGGGTACGGCGATAAATCAAACGTTCTAATGCATTCGACTTTATACGTTAGACTGTATTTACAATCGATGGGAAATGAAAATGTTTTTTTTAATGCTAATATTATTTTGTGTATACTTGGTGGTAGGGCTTTGTGTGTGCCCGTCTGGGTAGGTACCACCCACTCACCAGATATTCTACCGCCAAATAACAGTACTCTGTATTGTTGTGTTCCGGTTAGAAGGGTGAATGAGCCAGTGTAAACACTTCCCATCTTAGATAAATAATAAAGTCAGTATATAATTTGTGATTAAAATATTATTATTTAAATGGGAAAAACAAATTGCAGCTAAATGTTATGACAAATAGCTACCGGCTATACGCTTAGATCTTTTTGGCGGATTTTAATGCGGTTTTAATCAATAAACAGAGTGATTCAAGAGGAAGGTTTATATGTATAATATAGGCATATTATAGAGGAGGCAAGTCGAGAATTTCAACTATCCTAGCCGAAAAAAAAAACATTAAATCTTCATTCTCATTGAACCGAATAGTTACAAATAAGATGTTCTCCTTGTCTATCTATTTTTGCAAAGTCTGTTTGATTGATTTATTCCGATTTCACACCGTCGTATATTATAATATTTTTTGTTTCTTATTTAATGATGAGCTTAGAATATACTACCTACATGTAATAGTGATTACCCCTAGGTATACTTATTTATGTAATTATAAAACTTATCAAATGAAGTGATTTATTACAGTAATATTACATGTATTAAACTTAATATGTAGCTTATGATCATGACTGCAATTAGGAACGACGAAGTCACTTGTGTCGTCGGCGTTTCACAAAGAAATTATTGTGCCGTCAAAACGAAATGAAAAAAAGTCACTGTAGTTTTTCTGGGAGTCAAAATTACTTAATGGAACCGTCTACCGTCATGCTTTGACATAAAGGACTCGTACAGAAAGATAAAAAAAGAGACATAATTATGGGAATTTACATCGAAAAACTCATCGTGTACAGATTAACGATAGGAATTTTTCAATTTTTAAAATGTTGACGAAATCGAAATATTAACGCAATGAGTCTTGAATCTTATATGAGTAAGTAGATGGTAGTATATCTGATTAATAGACTTTGATAGATTGATCGAAGACAAAATTATATATAGTACATATTTTAATCGAAATCATCATCCTCCTGCCCTTATCCCAATTTTACTTGGGGTCGGCGCAGCATGTCTTCTTCTTCCATACTTCTCTGTCAGACGTCATCTCACAAGTAACATTCTTTCTAACCATATCGTCTTTCACACAATCCATCCATCGTTTCTTGGGTCGTCCCCTACCTCTATATCCATCCACATCCATACTCAAAACCTTTCTCACAACATGGTCCTCATTCCTCCGCATATTTTAATCGAAAAAAGAATGAAAATAAACAAACCTTAAATTTTCATATCCTATGCGTTTTGTTAATAGCTATATCGTGCACTACTAAGAGTTCTTGATTAATATACATATCTTTATTTATAATACAATATTATTCCACTTTTCTATTCCGACGATAAAAGTATCGTCGACTTTAAAAATTACATTTTTTCGCAAATACATAATGAATAACATAGATTCCAGCTCTCAACCGATATCACGTTAATTCGATGTCAAATGTTGTTTATTTGGCTTTTGTCTTCTTATAGTTGGAATTGTTTATAGATATGTAAAGAAAATATATGTATGATATGAAAGCTCAACTAGATGGCGCTGTATATCAAGTTTAATACCGTTTGATTTACATATATGTATATATACGGAGAGTTTGCTGATCATATTATAAATCGTCTAAAGATCTTTTCCCTTAAGATAACTCACAATAAAAAACACTTATTGAATTAATTCATTCTATTCTCGTCTCATAATTAAACAATAACAAAATTTGTTATTGTTTAATTATGAGACGTATATATATATAACAAGTCTTGTTATTTTCGTATATTATGTACTATCAAAACACTTATTGAAATGAAATTCAAGCTGCAAAATATTGAGAAAACTATTAGAAATAACGAAGGCTACATCTTCTGGGCTATAATACGGACAGATGTATCTCTGCGACACAATACAAGTACCGTTCGACCTACAATCTCGGTATCCAGATTATCGATACATTTGAGTTATAAATTGTATTATAGGGTACGGCGATAAATCAAACGTTCTAATGCATTCGACTTTATACGTTAGACTGTATTTACAATCGATGGGAAATGAAAATGTTTTTTTTAATGCTAATATTATTTTGTGTATACTTGGTGGTAGGGCTTTGTGTGTGCCCGTCTGGGTAGGTACCACCCACTCACCAGATATTCTACCGCCAAATAACAGTACTCTGTATTGTTGTGTTCCGGTTAGAAGGGTGAATGAGCCAGTGTAAACACTTCCCATCTTAGTTCCCAAGGTTGGTGGCGCATAGGTGATGTAAGGAATGGTTAATATTTCTTACAGCGCTTTTGTCTATGGGCGGTGGTGACCACTTACCATCAGGTAGCCCATATGCTCATTCGCCAACCAATGCCATAAAAAAAATATCTAGAACTTAAGCTAGAAGTCCTGTGTCATAAAATTACATACTTATTTTAACTTAGCCTTATACATAAAATTACATACTTATTACTTATTGATATAAATAAGTCTTATTACTTAATTGAATAACGAATTCGTTGATTTTCGTACAGGATACATTTAAATAACGTAAACAATGTGAATTGTTTGAAATGGAAATTTGGTATGAAGTAAACTTGAAGTCCGAGGAAGGACATAGGCTAATCTTTTTGCCTAACACGTGGCAACCAACCCCCTAAAACGCGAGCGAAGCCGCGGGCGACAAATAGTAATTAATATTTTGATTTAATTATTGTTTGATTAGTCTGTTGATCAATATGATTATACATTATAGGTAAGGATTATTATTAAAACATGATTTAATAATAATGAAACATGGTTAAATAATCTATCTCGAAACTGCATAAAAGTCAAGTTATATATGAACGCTTCTTGTATGGAATATCGTAGCTACGAATAGCTTGATAGTGATATTATTAGACGTTTTGCTAAACATCCGTTACACCGACAATATAGGTAATTGAGTCGAATCTATGGAGATTACACCATGAGCCTGTATGTGGTGTGGATGAGCCATACACCGTTGTACCGATTGCGCTTTCTATGGGTAATTCACCATCAATCTTGGCGTTTAATGTAATGGTTTTGTTTCGCGGTTATCGATGCAGACCGACGTTTTAAACGCTGCGTTTTTTAAATACAAATTACGAAAAATATCGTATAAATATATAAAAAAAAATCACCAATATTGACCACCTTTGAGTTATATAGTACTGACCAAATAACGAAAAACTAATTTACAATAATGTTTGATGCTCAATTAAGAAACGACTAATTTCCATCTTTTTTTTTTTTTAAGAATAGTAGCAATGCCCGAATTAATTAAGGCATTACTAATATTCCTATTTACCCTCCTCTTTTAAGCTTATCACTTGTGTCAGGAGTGGGGACGACAACAGCCCAAGGGGTCAGGATCGATCCTGTGACTTTTACATCGCTAGGCGGACCGTAAACCGATGTTCTATTGACGGTTCAAAATCATCATGATTTGTGATTTTGAATATGTTTTTTTTGGCATAGTTAGTCGGATAGTCAAATGCGTCACCTGATGGTAAGTGGTCTTAACTGATCAGTAAAAGCGCTTCCAACCCTGTGAACTAATATCTTAAGTTCCCTGTGCTTGTAACTACAGGCACATTGACTCACTCATTGTTCAAACCGGCACACAACAATACATAAGTATTCATGCTTGGCGGTAGAATATCTGATGAATGGGTGGTATCTACCCAAACGGGCTTAAATAAAGCCCTACCACCGACTAGACTGAAAATTTTCAAAAATGTTTTTCTTTTATAAACGCTAGCTTGCGCTGAACGTTTGATGGGTGTATTTCCATAACTCGACACGTTATGTGATCTTTCGGCTTGAATACGAGGAATTGTTAAAGGAATTGCCCGATGATAACATAGCGGTGTTATACTACGTCTATTTTGTTTTTAATCTCTGGTTTACAAAAAAATTGATGTTGAAGAAATAACACATTGCAACATTACATTACATTACATACCAGCCTGTAAATTTCCCACTGCTGGGCTAAGGCCTCCTCTCCCTTTGTGGAGGAAAATATGTGGAATACACATGTGGCAGAATTTCATTCAAATTAGACACATGCAGGTTTCCTCACGATGTTTTCCTTGAAGGAAATTAATTCAGGAAAGGAATTCCACCAACCCGCATTGGAGCAGCGTGATGGAATATGCTCCAAACCTTCTCCTCAAGGGAGAGGAGGCCTTAGCCCAGCGGTGGGAAATTTACAGGCTGCTAATGTAATGTAATGTAATGTTTTCCTTCACCGCCGAGCACGAGATGAATTATAAACACAAATTAAGCACATGGAAACTCAGTGATCCCGAAATCATCGGTTATGATGCACGCTTTCTAACCACTGGGCCACCTGGGCTCACAACAAGCCCTCGTTGTGAGCGTAATCGTTTATTACACATGTTAACGTTAATTTGGATTATATAGTCAGAAACGTTTTAAATTTTGTAATGTATATCTTTCTTTTTACAAAAAAATACGTGAATTTTATAACAAAATTAAACTGAGGTAACTAAAAATAAACCGTTGCAGTTAAATATATATCTATGGTCCTGTTTAATGGCCCATACATATTACCAATATTTAGATACTATAGTTATTTACTAGTTGTTGCCCGCGGTTTCGCTCGTTTAAAAGGGTTGATCGTCAGATGTTAAAAACAAAAGTAACCGATGTCCTTCATTGGAGTTCAAGCTTACTTCATTGAGTTGGTTTAATAATTATTCATACAATCAGGTCGTTGTTGATTCTTACCTAATTTCAGAGGGCGGTCGGTAGGCGGCGCTAGTGACGTAGACCTCTGAGCCGGAGTCCCGTGGTGACCCATTGGTGGGATGCCGTCGACCATTCCTGTGCTCACCACCGGAGGGGGAACGTGTCCTCTCGTCTATCATCTAAAAGTTAAGAATAATCAGTCATCAGCATAACGGCTATTTTATATTTAAACCTTTATTGCATATATAACAGGGGTCATTTTGGTTGAGCAATGTCTTCAATTCGGAAGGATTTAGAAAATAAATACATAGTATCAAAATTACACGGTACTTAATTCTGAAAAATAATTTAAAATGTAATTGTAAATGAACAAGTATTTAAATGTGTGTGTAATATTTAATTAAAATCATGAATTCATGGCGAAAGCGACCGACTCGTTATAGAACGGGTTATGACCGCTTAATTTGCAATAAACATTGTTACGACTTGAAATAGGAGCGACTCGTACAACAATACAAATATCGGCGTGTTAGAGTTTGTTGATTTTCTGATTGGTGTATGATGTACGCGAATGTACGTTACATATTTTACGTTTAAAACTGAAAATGATTATATAATATTCATTTTGTGAAATCAGAATTTGTTTTAGTTGATATATAAATAAAACACCACCACCACCTTTAACCGCGAGCGAAAACTATTTTTTTTAAATATAATTGTATTAATTTACACACTAAAAAATAAGATTCTATTGAAATTAAATCTATAAACTGAAAGACATATGTTGATACAGAAAATCCATTCGTTTGACAGGAAGGCAGTTGTGCAAAAAGTGTAGACTTAGCTTTCATCCCAATATTCCTCATCTAAATTTTTGTTTATCACTGGTTACCCGTATAAGCAAATGATAATAATTTGTAATATTATAATAAAGAATATTGATTAATAATTACTTTATATTTCAAACCAATAATTATGCTAATTTCTATTACAATAAGATTTTATTATCTGTGGTAAACGATAACTAATTTTGGCGGGTTTTTAAATAATATGATATTGGAGAAAAATAAAAATGGCGTGTGTCTTCTAACTGATCACAAAGATAAATATAATTCATAAGTTGATCCATTTAATAACCGAATAAAGTAATTTATACAATAGAAAGGAGTTTTCTTACAACTGTGTGTTAATTTGATGTTGGTGTTGCCAATTATAAAATGGTATGTATTTATGAGAAATTAGTAAAATTTTAGCATAAAAAATAAATTATTCATTATTTTACTGGACATCAATTTATTAAAGAACGAGAATTTTCCGACACCGTTTAATGCTTTATCTGTAGACTTCTTGATGAAATTCTCGAAGCCGAATTATGAGTCAAGACGTATCGAATAGTTAAGAGAATTTTTGTTCGGTTACAGAAATGAGACATATTAAAGATTTAATATTCATTTGATGAACACATCATTGAGACTTAAATTATAAAAGATGATTTTAATTACAATTTTAAAGGATGTAAAATAAAAATGGAATTGTAATGATTTTAACAGACGAAAAGTAAACGAAAAGATTCTCAAGTCGACGTATGTAAAATAAGATTCAGAATTTTAACAATTTTACAGGTTTATTACTAAAATGTAAACCTTGCTAGTTTTAAAAATCTAGACATACTAAAGATAAATATTATCAGAGAATTGATTCAGATAAATCGCTCGCTTCTATTTCTTAGATCGTTACGGAACCGTCATGTGTCAATACGAGTTCAGCGTTCCAGCTGTGTTGTGTGTTTTCATGCGATTTTGATCGCTTCCAAATGCGTTTGATGTGGGCCGTGTTTTAATGTGTGTATTGATTTGTGCCGTTTGCTATTTCCTTAGTTACTTCAACGTGACTTTGTTTGTAAATTTAGTAGGGTTAAATACTAATTAGTAATTATTTTTTGGGTTTATATTCTAACAATGCTCTTTAATTATTTACTTATTGTTTTAAGACAAACGTACATACTTTGTTTTTTTTTTTCTTTTTTCTTATTAATTAATATTCATTCATAAATATTAGTAGAAATAATGGAGGTTTAAACTAAAAAGCAGGCCGAGAGAATCGGAATAGCTCTATTTAACGGGGATGCTGGAATAATGAAAGGTATAGACATTCCCAAAGTCCTTATATACATATATATACATGCTTCTTGCGACACGGCATTCGTTTTTAAATAATATTTCACAGTTATTTTTAATTTGGCCTTTTAAATATCTAAATCTAATGTCAAAAAAAAAATTGGTTACTAAGGGAAACAAAATTATATTAATGATAAAAAAGCGTGGACTCAGTATATGTTGATTTTCAGACAAGATATATTATGTGTATACATTTAATTGTATCTTATTGACATATTCTGTACAGAGTGGAAGTGGAGTGGAAAGAGTCTGCACTGAGTTTCTTGCCGGTTCTTCTCGGTATAATCTACTTGCCGAACCGGTGGTAAGCTTTACATTTAATTCAACGCTGTGACATGATGATTGACGAAAAGTGCTTTTATAAGCTCCTCGAATAAAGAATTTTTAGATTTTGATTTTCATTTTGAACTTTCTTTCCACTATTTCAGCTTGTCATTATTTGTATCTCCAGAACTACAATAGCTTTATATGTGTTTACGAGCAAGGAAGCGTGCAATATACTCTATGTAAACTTAATTATAATAATTTAACTTTGATTCATTAAGTAGTTCGTTTAATTTATTTTGGAGTTTATTTTTTATTTTGTTTTAGTAATATTCTTATTCGATTTATATAATAAAATTGAAGTGTCTGTTTGTAATTTTAAAATAACCACTTTTTACTAAAGGGATATGAATGTATACACATTACATACACAAAAATAACATCTGTCTTTTTTTTCCGGCTAATCTCTGGAACGGCTGGACCGATTTTGACGGGACTTTCACTGGCAGAAAGCTGATGTAATAAGGAGTAACTTAGGCTACAACAATAACATTTTTTTTAAATTCAAACGCGCACGAAGTCGCAGGCACATCTAGGAAGGTATAAAATTGTAATAATACAAGTATTTGGATGACAAATTACTAAAATTATATTAAAAAGACGATTATTATTTAACAAAGGAATAGTTTCTATAAATATATATGGAGTTAATTTAATTGTGCGATGGATTGCGGACGCATTGCTTATGTAAAGGAAATCGCTTTGCGTCAACGCGTCAGAACGCAAATGAGATTGTCATAAGACGTATTTTAGGTGCGTTTATTGTCAAACTAGTTTTCGCCCGCGGGATGCGGCAGATTAGGTAAGTATACTTACTTCTTATCTTAATTAAATACTGACCGATATCAAAATCACTAACTTTTAGTAATTTGTGTTTTTTGTAAATCGTAAGACAAGATTAAAACCACACGTATTGTCTTAAATATATAACCGTTTAGTTGCATTAACGAAAATAAAGGTATTATTATTCATTAATTTTTTTTTTTAATTTATCCCTTTAGAAATGAGCCATTATTTTGAAGTAAACATTACAACAAATTATCTTTATTCCAAATTTCATTTAAATCAGTCCATATTTACGCGATTGAGTAACCAACGTACAAAATTTCACATTTATAAAAGTGTACTAGGATTTTATTTTCTTCGTGTTTATTAAATTCAAGTTTACATTTTTATCGTCGATTTCAAGGCGTTATTGGTTAATAATAATTGATTCGTGTTTTGTTCTGAATTGTTTTTGCGTGCTTCGTCAAGCATGTTATACATGTGCGTAAAATTAACGAGTGTTGAGTTATTATTTCTTTTGTTTAAATATATATTTGTTTTCACGGAATTCAAGAAAACATAATATAACAATTAAATTTTTTAATTTATGTAAAGTTTTAATTAAATTAGTGCAAGGTTCATTATATTAATAATTTGTCGCCATTGATTTATTTTATTTTTCAGAAGCTAGAATATTAGGCATATTAATTTATATTTTTTTATTTATATAAAATATTTGAACTTTTTCTTAAGCCGTTAATGTTCCGCTTGCTATGGGATAAGAGTTAAGGTGTGTATAGTTTCAGTAACATAAAGATATTCCTGATATTATTGGTGATAGAGGGGTTACATCAGTGCGGTAAGTTTGGAATTAACTAATGCGTTACTTTAATGGATAGCTTAGAGGTCCTGGGTTCAAAGCGTGCCGAGAAAAAGTTATTGGGTTTTGTCAAATAAATTCAGTTTAATTTATGTAATTGGTAGGCGGACGAGCAAATGGGCCACTTGACAAAGTGGCACCAACACCCATAGCAATTGGAGCTGGAAAAAAAATTAACTATTCCTTACATCACACCAATGCGCCAATAACATTCTCGTATCTTGAAAACTGTTTTGGTAAAGCCTTTGGTCCTGCACCTGGACTCTTTCCAGACGTTAGGATTCGTATTGGATCATGAGAGTTAAGAAATAGATGTTGTACGGTAGTTAATTATAATGTACGGTATTGTATTGATATCGTTGCAATTTGGATTCAATGTTGTTTACACCTTTAAAGACGTATCACTTAGAATGTTACCCACATCAGATATTAATTTTAAGTGCTTAGTGATAAGTTGATGATGTAACTTTTTTAATAAATAAAAATAAAATAAATAAAAGTCTTTGCCCATACACCGGAGTACTATGATATTTCCAGCACATATTGGCTCCGGATATACTTCGGATACGACAAACGAAGATTCGTTTGTCGTATCCGAAGTTGATAAGAAGGACGACATAAAAATCATCTAGATCTGAATTGTAAAATTGATCTGTAACTGCTTACCGTATATTCTGAAAGCGTCCTCTCGGAGGGCGCTCGGTGGCTGTCATTTTCATCCCTCGACGAACGATGCAAGTAGCCCCCCGACGAGGGCGAATCAATCCCCGAACGGTGCGTCGCCACGTAGTGATTGTTTTTAACTTTATTTGCCATTTTTGATTTGTCACAAACACAGGAACATTTTTAAATTCAACTGCGCGCCATCTTGCACATCACCGTTCAGCCCAACCTCATGTCATGTTCCTCGACACCACCATAAACTTTGTAGGTCGACCTGCAACAAAGGAATGGATTGTATAGTATTATTGACCTTTTGTGATAACCTTGAGCAAGTAATTTGCGGTTTGGTAGCGATATTGACCTATACAGTCCACTGTTTTGATAGGAATTTGATTGTCGGTATTGCGTCTGTTACGTTTAAGCAATAAAAGAATCGATTACCGGTTCACACGTTTTTTGTCGAATGTAGTTCATTTCGATTAACAAGATAAGAAAATTTATGAATCTGTGGTATTTAATTGATATTATATTATAGATAATAATCTTTTTAATTACAAGATGTTAAATAAAAGTTAGATATCGATAAATTATTATCGATATGTTCACTTCACTCAGGCCGGCTGTTAACCTTAAAACCTAGTGATCGAATAATCGTCCGGCATCGACGTTGTTATCGAGTGACCCATCGACAAGATAATATGCAATTTTGTATCGAATCATCCTGATCGTGAATGAGATCACTCTCGCTGGACATTCTCCGACACGATGTTCTATCATTTTTTGTTATAGGGCTGTCAATTTTATTTAAAAATCAAAGAACAACTATTTATTCTAATAGTATTAAAAAAATCAAATTAAATAAATTGCTTTTATTTGTTCTTAATATTTTGTACCTTAAAATTATTGCTTAATTTTTAATACGGTAAGGTGTGTGAATAATCAAAATTTATTAAAAAAAATATAGCTAAATATTTGTGAAATACATATAGGTATCACTGAGTACCTCAGTAAATTCAAATGGTACTGTTATAAAAGAAATCTACTCACTCTATCGAGTGTTTTCATTTTGACAGCCCTGATATAATTCATTCCTAACCACTGATCAATTTCGATTCTGATTAATTAGATTCAGGTCAAGAAGTTAATACAAAAAATGTCTGACACTAGTCTTGGTAATAATGAGAAGTACAGTTTCTGTTGCTCGTTTCATGTGAAATTGCGTTAGAATTAATAATGACGAAAGCGTTGTGTACAGGCGTCTTATATTTCTTTTAACATAGATAATAAAAAAAAAATCTTTTTTATTGATAATGTAGAGCTGAAATTGTGGACGTATTCTGTAAGAATCATCTCGAAATGAGATCTTTTGCTCGATCGTGATATGAGACACAATATATGGAATAGTCACTGCAGTAATATCAATCTGTCATATTTTGTGCATATTTATAACACAGTACGTAAGTATAACACAGTCAGCGGTAGATATTTTGACAGCCAATATGATTTAAACTTTGACTTTTCGAATTGTATAATTTTAGTCGATAGTAAATACGTACAGAAGTACAGATAGTTTTATTATACGCAAGAGAACTCGCATTATATCATCGTTTTTCGTCGGTTTTCAATACGGCAAGATGAGGTCGACCGTCAAGTGTCTTTGTCACATAACTTTGCAGTTTCTTTAGCCGACGTTGAAATAAAGATTTTTTATACGGAATAACCAGCAAGCTCAGTTCCATGTAAGTGGTTATCGTCGCCCATTGACGTTTGCAAGGGATTTGCTGCGTGGCCGTCCATAAGAAGCCTATAGACCTTATTCTTGAAGAGTCTTTGCCCATTTATGGATCAAGTGGTATACAGAATGTATGATAGCATACTATTTTTGATATAGAGAGAGTATTTTGATTATTAGTTTTTAATTTTAAAAACCTACATATAACAAAGAAATTAACTTAATCGTAAATTCTTTTATCAATAACTTTTCGTTAAATAATACCGTCGTTGATGCGATATATTGATACGGTAAGTTTACAAATCTTAATCAGTAATAAGTAATGTCATTTGAATTGTTATTATTTAACAAAAAAAAACTACAAAACCTAATTATAGTACAAGTTATATTTGAATGGGAATATGAACCGAAGATTATAATCCAAACCCGGACAAGCACCATTTAATATACATGTGCTTAATTCGTGTTTATAAGTAATGTCGTACTCGGTGTGCAGCGACGACGGAAAACATAATGAGGATACTTGTATATATGAGATGAAATGAGAGGCTTTTACTCAACAGTGGCTGATAATCAAACGCTCAGTCTTTAAGCGAGGTCACATGGACAATTAGTATCGTCAGTTATTCTACTGTCAAACATGAATATTGCATGTTAATGTCTGCTGGTTTGAAGGGTGAGTGACCGAGTTAGCCAATTGCAAGCACAAGGGACAAAGCGTCTAACATTTCATGGTTTGCATCGCGTTGACTGTTTAAATGGCTTTAATTTTCTACATCGCTGACTAAATAACTTATCTTCAAATTGTTCTGCCTGTTTCTATTACAATTTTAATAAAATATTAACAGCACTGTAGGAGAAAATTATAACGAGAGAAATATCGTCTTTTTAATTAAATTATATTAAAATAGTTTTTTTAGTTGCTCTATATAAATTCGAGTACATTATTAATATTTTTTACATTTTATTTTATTAGCCTCCGTGATATATTTTATTTCCATAGTTTTCTTCAGTACTTCTAGTCATTCTGTTGTTGGTTAACAAACATCTGTGTATACAATCTTTCGTATTTATAATATTATTTAGAAGAAATAAAGTCGGAAACGGAAACCAATGTTTGTTTTAGTTGTAGATTTTATCCCCGACGGATTAAATAAACTCATAAAAACGTCGAAATATTAATTCTCGCAATAAAATTGTATTTAAATAGAATACATATTTTATATGTCTGTGTTCCAAGTGTGTGTGTGTGTTGTGTGTGTTGTGTCAATTCCAATATTTTCCGAACTTTTTAATTCAATTCGGTTTAACTCGTTTTGTTATTGTCCTTCAATTTCAGACTCTCTATAGCTCAGCAAGACAAACAAGGATTGGCCTATTCGCTTGTTATAAAGTCCTTAAAACAAATAAATTAAAAAAAAAAGATATTCTTATCATAGAAATACATTAACATTTCGATAACAAAGCGAGTCTATCGAATTGCAATTCAAATGCACTTTCCATTCAAGAAATCGCTGCTTGCATACAATTGTATTCGTTGATGTTTGTTTAATTTGTATGCAAGTCTAATTGATCACTTACTTGGCGATTACATGAATAATGATGTCTCGCGTTACCGGGATCGAGTGTTGCGTGTTCAACACTAAGTCAATTAGCCATTTACAAGCGCTTTCGATTCAAATAAGGCCAGCTATACACAACAATTGGAATAAAGAAATAACTCTAACATTTAATCACTTGGTGGTTTGTGCGAACTTGTCTAGTTAGGTACCCATGATATGCTCTACCCCGAACAGTAATAGTACATAGCACAAGGGACATAACATCTTAGTTCAGAATTTTGGTCACAATTGCGATGTATGGAATGCCTAAATTTACAGCACCAATGTCAATGTTGACGACTTACAGGTGGTACCTTTGCTCGTTCTCCAACAAATGTAATATAAAAAAAAAAGAAAATGTTAATTTTAAACAAAAGAATATAGTTTAAAAATCTAACAGCTGTTACGTCTCTTTTCTGATTTTGTTCCTAACTTTCATTGATCTCTTGATGATAATATGATGAGAAATAATTGATGGTAGAAGGATGCCTAAGTCCACCAGTTACATAGTGTTGCTTCACTTTAACTTTTATTATATACACTTCGTCCGCTCATTCGTATGTATGTATATGTATTCAATATGTATTACGCGTATGTATGTTGAAAGTAGTAGTCCAACTGCCTGATATCGACCCATGATTGGGAATTTTAAATAAGGTAGAATATAAAGGAAGAAAAAGCCGAGATGGCCCAGTGGTTAGAACACGTGCATCTTAACCGATGATTTCGGGTTCAAACCCAGGCAGGCACCATTGTATTTTCATGTGCTTAATTTGTGTTTATAATTCATCTCGTGCTCGGCGGTGTAGGAAAACATGAGGAAACCTGCATGTGTATAATTTCAACGAAATTCTGCCACATGTGTATTCCGCCAACCCGCATTGGAGCAGCGTGGTGGAATATGCTCCAATCCTCCTCCTCAAAGGGAGAGGAGGCCTTTAGTTTTTGGGAAAACTTACAGGCTGCTAATGCTAATGCTAAAAAATAAAGGAAGGTTTTAAATTTTTTTTCACATTATTGCGTAGCATATTTTTTATGGGAATGCAATCGGCTTATTGTATTTTATCTATTTATCTATTTTTAATACATATTGTGTAATGTGATAGTGCATGGTGAGACTACCTGTAAATAGTAGAACATTTGCCAAGATAATTTTTAAATTTACATTTTTTTGATGTGATATTGTATCTAGTGTTGGTTGTCCTACTGAAAATAAAATAAAATAAAAATATGCTCAAATTTGTTTAGAATATTTCTTATAATAAGAAAGAAAAACAAAGTATGCAGTATATTTTAGTTACGTCAACTGTCACCAGAAAACCAGCGGCGTTTTTTTACGCTTCGTTGACTTAATATATAACAAATTTGAATACTACGATTCTATATTCAACTTATGAGTTTCTGAACGGAAAAATAATGCACTTCTGTTACGTTTTGTTTGTTTCTTTATATCTATCTATACATACATATTTTAATATCTATATATGAATACGTAAAGCAATAAATTTGTACCCCTTTTTAACTAACAAGACGCGGGTGGATCTGTATGAAATTTGGCCATATTAAAGTTTATGTGCATAAGGAGTGTAGAAAGCTATTATTTTTATAAATTATGCATTAGAAGTATATTAAAATAATAAAAAAAAACTACATAATATTTAATATGAAAAATTCATAGTTTTCGTTCATACTGCCTATGAGAACACACGTCATGTCAATGTTGAAAATCAATGTAATTTTTTTTACATTTGAACTTTTTTATTGCAGTAATGACAAGATATCGTTCAGTCGAGTATCATTTTTCCTACATATCTGTCGAATCAAAGCATCTAATATTTTATAAGCATGGAATTATGGTCGAATTTTCACCAACGAACACTAGTTTCTATAAATCTTCGAGATTAGTAGACATTGACATAATTTGACAAAGTACTATAATTATATCTTTAAATATTTTTTCTTGAAATTTTGTATAACCCGCTTCGTTCTAACATCAATTGCTATACAATTAAACCGTTATAACAAATTATATTTATACACAGACAAGCAACCTCTACTAGGTTATAATAATCCATTATATAGGCATAGAAAACAGTGATTGAGATTCAAAACATCGATTATAAATATGAAATAATTTCAATTATAGTATCGATTGCATCAATAACCAAATTACTTGCAAGATTTCGATAAAGTTTTTGTAATGTGTATTATCATTGTATACCATCGGATTTAAAATAGCTCAGAATATTTTTTAATCTGATTGAATATATATCGTCAGTGCAATGTAAGAAAAGCTTAAGTGCCAAAATGGTACTGTTGGAAAATGAGGTTTAAAGTTAAATTAATAAAACTCATTTTCCAAAATGACAAATTTGATGCTTAAGCGTTTCTTCCTTTTGTCTGAAGTTATGTTATCTGTTTAATTGCTTCGTTGGTGTAGATATAAGGCTGCCGATCCCGAGGCCATAAATAGTGATTGGGTTTTGTTATTGAAAAATTCTCAGTAACAGCCCGGAGTCTGGAAATTGAAAGCGTATCTAGAAAAGTATATCCTGGGTCTGATCTCTCTGCCGTCCCCGGATTATAAAAGTGAGGGAATAACCAGTAGGTCTGTGTCGGTGCACACACTAGATGACTAGTTCACTTGATATGGCTGTCGCGGCTGAAATCGTTAGGACATCATCATCAGCATGATAACTAAGCATCTACTAATATTAAACGGACTTGCTTCATTGTTTTAGCGATTAGATTATAAGGTCGTAATTTTTGGGTTACACCATGTCGGGCTGATGATATAGTAATTAGGGTCTTCTTATTCTTAATACCAGGTCAGACTCTGGAAGTTGGGAGTGGTTTTCCAATGCTGGTCCTCTAAGAACCCTTTTAGATAATACACTGTTTTAATGAGCGTTGGTGAATACACAAGTGTCAGATGTTCACCGCTGAACACCAGACGAATTATATATACATATTAACGCTTAAGCACTCGCTTATGGGTCTAACGGACCCAGTCCTTCGTTTATTGTTTAATAAATTTCACGGTTCATCGTTTACGACGTTGCCGTTCTTTAAAAGAAAACAATAAATATTTGTATATTGACATATTTTTTTATTAAATTCATTAACATTCACATGTTATACTGGGTCCAGTGTACCCGGTAGCGAGTATATGTGTTATAAATTAAGACGCGAGTCCTTAAGTGTTAAGCACACGAGTATTAATTGCTTACCGGGACTTGAACATGCAACTTTTGGTTAAAGTTAACTGGACAATCCGGCTCTAGTTAGTTACTAGCAGCCGGTAATTAATAAATCACTCGTACTGACGGCTTCAGCTATTTCTCATGTCCTAGCTTTGAAATTTCAAAATGGCCATCCTAACCACACCTACACTGACCAGAGAGCAGCTTTCTAAGTCTCTAAAGCATAGTATTATATACCAAGGGAATATATTACGTGAAAGTGTTCACTTAACGGGGATTTACAATTTACTTCATCTGTGACGCGAAATAAACGACGCGAGACAATCAGGCTTACAAATACATATTTTACGTACAGCCTTATATGTCAATTTTATATTAATTCTACACTGGTAACATTAGTCGTAAAAATGTTAATTACATAACAGTGCTTGATTATAAGTAATAATAATTATTTCTTCCTGATCGAATTTAGACAAAAGTGCATTTACGACATCACATTAGAAATTTTCAGTGTTTCTCTACTATATTATGCATTTACTGTACATATAAGAATGACTCTATCTATTAAAAAAAACTGCATAAAAATCCGTTGCGTAGTTTTAAAGATATAAGCATAAACATGGACAGACCGACACCGGGAAGCGACTTTGATTTGTACTATGTAGTCATTGAGCTAGTGCAGGTTCAAATACTGATTTAAATTATAATTTAAAATTTAAAGTTTATAATAACTATCATTGCCATATAACCTTGACGTCACATAAGATTGAACATAAATTGAGCAAACTATTAATTGAGTTTTTTTTTTATTGTACAATCTCTCAGACGTTACTCAACACCTTTGAAGGGTTTTACTAAGGCTGCACATATATTTAAATTTCGTTTTTTTATTTTTAAATTGTTTTATATTTTTTGTTTAATATGAATTATCCAAACTTATCATAACTTTTGCCCTGATTACGTGGTTTACATAGTAAGTATTACTGTTATTTAGGCTACAGAGGATAACAATAAGCCGTTGGCTTGACACAGCCTATATTAGGACAAGCACCGTCAAAAAAAATTTGAAATTTGCCATTCAATCAAATAAAAAATTAAAATGGTACATATACACATAACTTATTGGCTGTAAAAAACAAATTACGTAAATAGTCTAATTGTTGTCTAAAGACGTATTCATTCAAACTCGTACCAGTGACAAGTACCATTGACCATAGTTAAGGAACTTATTTTATTGTTATAAAAGATGCGAATATAGCCGTTTAACGTGTAGATCTTTTAAACGACAACACGACGGATTTCCATGAATATACTGCTTCTAGAAGAAAGAAAAGAAAAGCCGAGATGTTAAACATTACTGGCCGGTAGAAATAACTAGATCTTTCTCTTTTAATTTTTTTCTTCAATCTAAAATCTGTATATAGACTCTTATTGTACACGTGTGAAACCGGGGCGGGGGGCTAGTCATTAAATATTTCTACAATTTGACAACCCTAGTTTAGAATTAAACAATGTGTATTGTATCTGCTCGCTAATCAGATTTGATGGATGAATGATTGCGTTACAAACTATTAATTGCGTTGTTTTAAAAGTAATATATTATTGTATTTAGTGTTTCGTTGTCTCGCACCTGACAGGAGACAGCGCTATCAAATTGTAGTGATCAGTTTAATTTATTGCGCAAACAGCGAGCATGAGATGTTCGCTGACGACCTGGAGATTACTTAACGACTATATTAGACACTTAGTTTTTACCCACGATTTAAGGGATTTCTAGGTTTTGTGTATTAAAAGAGAAGCCTCTCTTGAAGTTCAAAGTCAAAGTCAAAAATCTTTATTCAATATAGAAGTGTTTACACTTGCTTATTGATTGTCAAAAATCTACCACCGGTTCGGAATTTAGCACCTCGGACCTGAGAAGAACCGGCGAAAGAAACTCAGCGGGATACATATTTTTTTTTTTTTACCCATTTTCCATGTACAATGATAATTATATTTTAGTTGTTTGAAACAGCCTTGTTCAGTCTTGCTTTATACCAAATGTCATCAAAATCGTTACTCTGCGCTGATGTTTTGTATTGATTAAGCCTCTTTAGTTTTCCCGGCGAGAATTGAAATTGAAGGTGCAGTGGTTTAGCCGCGAAAGCGTCAGACTGATAGACAGTGTTATTTTCGTATTTTTAATATTATAGTTTAGATATAGCTATTATATACGTACTCTGTACATAGTAACATAGTACTGTTTGAAAAGCTTAGGAATGAATAGAAGACAGACGCACAAATATAAATATATATATCTAAAAAAAAAATAGTAATTATTTCAGTCGTGTTAGATATCACGTTCTATAGGATAATGGCAAAGAGAGAGTTATAACATGTCCAGCGGTGAGTTTCAAGTGTATTCATAGCAAATAGCTCGAAAAAAATCTTAATTTAAATACCAGATAATAACCATTTTTTTATACAGACAACACGATACATACAAATCGATCTTTCCGCACGTACCTAGTCTTAGAGCGTAGCGTCTATTCGTAAGCGTTTCGAGACTCTATAATTCAAATACAACGGTTTGGTAGCAGTTTTTAAGTTGTAGATTCTGAGGTGAAGTTAAATAAATCTTTTTTATGTGAAAAGTGTAAATGAAATGATCGACTCGTGTGTACGGCAAACAGCGCTAGACATCGCTCTCTACTCCTTTGTGAGGCGTATTGCGTATACTGTATATATTTCGTCGCTATGTATTCTTATATTACATATTTATTTATTTCTATAATATAGTTCTTTAATTATAAATTATTTAAATAATCCTTATTTGATAGATAGATGTCTCACAGGTTTCCCGGGACGGCCAATTTTTATTTTTATTTATTTATTTTTTCTGTCAAGGGTTGTTCTTAGCACTCAATATAGTACATGTACAGTGAGTTTATGTAGTCTCCGTTGAATGGCTGCGTGGGCGGACTCGTTCAGAAGGACGTCATTATTCTATGTTGCTATGACAAGATAGGACGCATATTTTTTCATGAAAATAAATTTACTACTAACTGATGATAAAATTACAATATATAGTTAGGATAGTTTTTAAAATATATCGATTGTCATCTAATGTCAGTATCGAACCTGTTCTGTTAAAACCTGAATTTCACACGGAACTTCTCACAAATTTGCTGTTGAAAGTCGTGAAACGCAGAAGCCTTAGAAATAACGAATTCAACAGCCTATTGTTGGCATGTCATGAATTCCTTAAAATTTCAAGATTCAACTGTCAGGAACATAGCGATAAGAAAATATTTTAGTTTTGTAAATATCATATCTCAATAAAAAACATTGTAAGGTATATAATATTTGACTGAAAATACTTAATAATTTATTGACAGATATTT
Organism: Vanessa atalanta; assembly: GCF_905147765.1. Classification (NCBI taxonomy): domain Eukaryota; kingdom Metazoa; phylum Arthropoda; class Insecta; order Lepidoptera; family Nymphalidae; genus Vanessa; species Vanessa atalanta. Next base: position 2,519,832 of record NC_061885.1, read on the forward strand.
CTGATTTTATAAATTTAACTCCATTTTTGATTTTTGTGTTATTTGATTTAATTTATTATCTAAGTCTAATAATTCAAATTGATGAATGTTTTGTTATTAGTTTCATAGTTAGAAATATTCAATGTTATTTAGATAATTTAAGTATTAATGTTAGATAATATCAGTTTATTTTAATTTATATATTTACTGTAATTTATTATATCTTTATTACTATATAAAAGAGTACCAGACTGTATTCATATAATTGTTACGAGCATGCCGTGTACGCTTAGAATGTAATCTAGCTCAAAATTGTGTAAATCCTTTTTAATGTATTATATTTATATACCTATGAATAAATACATTTAATTTAGATATGTAGTACATAATAATGTTATGTATTGTAGGATGGACATCCTATATAAGGCGTCAACGAACTGCTCTCATCGTTAGTCAACGGCGGGATTACTTGTTTGTCAATCGCAACGATAATTATTATTATTCTATCTAGACTGTTTTAATTAAGTTCACCTGATATATATGTAATAAAAACGAATTATGTATTAAACAATTTTTATATTTGTATATTTTATTTTTTTATCAGTAAATATGTATTGATTAGTATTTTGGAAAGTTATATATAAAAATTGATATTGTTATACTTAATTCAGGTTAAGCGTCTTCGACAGCGTTTGACTGATTACCATGAAACAAACAAATGTTTATTTTGCATCTAAAAGATTTTGATATAAGCACTTTGTTATAGCCGAGATGGCCCAGTGGTTAGAACGCGTGCATCTTAACCGATGATTTCGGGTTCAAACCCAGGCAGGCACCACTGAATTTTCATGTGCTTAATTTGTGTTTATAATTCATCTCGTGCTCGGCGGTGAAGGAAAACATCGTGAGGAAACCTGCATGTGTCTAATTTCAACGAAATTCTGCCACATGTGTATTCCGCCAACCCGCATTGGAGCAGCGTGGTGGAATATGCTCCAAACCTTCTCCTCAAAGGGAGAGGAGGCCTTTAGCCCAGCAGTGGGAAAATTTACAGGCTGCTAATGCTAATGCTAATGCTTTGTTATATAAACGGTATTAATATTGTTTTATCTAAGTAAACTATGATGTGTAATTATGAACTCGCTGTGTTAAGGTACGAGTGCTATGACGCGGATGTTATGGTAAGTCGCGAATTCAAAGCTGGGGCAAGCACCATGCAGACGCTAAATTATTTAAGTACTAGATAAAAACCAGCTTCGCTCGACTGAAATGAATAAAACTAAACAAATACTTTTCATGTTGCGTTATTAAATTAAATACTGTGTATATCAAACTATTATCCTATATCTATTTTCCTGTTAGGTGGTGACAATTAAGACTCAATGAATGATTCCTTACACATAATTCTGAACGCAACTTCAAACATGGCCGCCCGTTGAACTGTCACGTCATTGAATTTCATGGATATATATATATATATATATATATATTCAATCGAAATATCTCGATCATGCGAATTTTGCGGATATATGTTGTCGACTAAAAACCTTTATTTTTTAACGATATATAATTCTAGATCGGTTTCGATTGGGTTTATAGTAGACCTGCACGAAATTAATAATATAGATATTAATTTAAATTTTACTAAGATTTACTTTACGTACATTAAAGTTACATTTATACGCAACAGTTAGTAATATAATTAGATATTACTCTAGTAAGATTATATAAGTTAAACGCTGTCGCTTAAAGCAGCAAAGGCATGAAGCTTATATTTTCAAACGACCCATTGTTTTTCCGTCTTATTGTTTTTGCGGTCTTTTCATTCGAAATGAAAATGTTGTTTTTAGGCGATTGTTTTAAACCATTGTAGAGAAAATGTTTCATTAGGTAAGTTCATTACGGCGTTCGCTGTAAATAATACAATATTAAGAAATTCATTAATTATTTTAAACATTTTTCTTTGTTAATTTGCTATTATGCTGAAATGATTTTAATGAAATATAGCACAGAGATAGATTACAGTTTGGAAAAGCACGGGTAATAAAAGTAATCTATGTGCTTGATTAATCATATCTCAATCGCGGATAATGCCGCGGGCGGAAATTAGTAATTTATGAAACTTTTCGCCTATCCTTCCTTGGGGTTCCAGCTTGCTTCATATCAAACATTATCAAATTCGTTTCAGTGATTGAGTCGAGAAGCGTAACAGACAAACAGACAAATATAGTTTTATAATATTAGTATGTATTACAAAAGTATACGATTTCCGCGAACCCGCATTGGAGCAGCGTGGTGGAATAGGCTCCAAACCTTCTCCTCAAAGGGAGAGGAGCTCAGCAGTGGGAAATTTACATGCTGCTAATGCATTAGCGGTTTATACAGACCTATATATTGTATTCATAGATTACATATTGTATCTGTATTATAATTAAATGTATTTTATGAGGGATGCCCTAAGCCCTAGGGGTTGTTTCTCATTACAACAACCGCGGTAAGGCTGGGCTTTATTGCAATAATGCATTCGAGTATATAATGTGACCACGCCTATAATCTGTCACGGAACCCGGTAGTGATATACGGAAGAACTTGAAGCGTTGTTTTATTATAGATTAAAATTATAGAATATTTACGTATTTCAAATTATAATGTGCGTAGAATGTTTTGTAGATAGATACTTAGATATATATGTATTAGATTACATAATTATATATAATTATGTTTTTTTTGGTAGAGGCTACATTCCAAAAAGTTGGTAGGTTTATATGTAAACTTTGTAAAATTCAATGGAGTTTAATCGTTTAAAATGAAGTGTGAATTCCTTCTCGATTTTTCACTTAATATAGTTTGTTAAATGACAATTCAAAAGTGCTTGTAAAAGTCAACTTGAATTTAATATAAATTAATATTATATTTGAAAAAGACGACACACTAATTTTCTTTTATAAACAAACGCTTTAAACGCTAAAAGCATCAATAACTATATCGAATCTCGACAGAAAGTTAACTATTAACCTTAATATATATCATACACTACTAACAACAACAAAAAAAGTTATCATTAAACACAACACAAGGAATTTATAAATAAAAAAATAAAAAAACAGCCAGAAATGTGACGTCACAAATAGGACAAACAGTCAGTTCACGTCGTGTACTTTAACACATTGTATAAACAATATAGGTAGCGAATACTATAATCTGACTCAACTGTGACCTTACGACTCTAAGCAGTGGCATGTTTGAATTTCTCATTTTATAACCTAAACATATCGTTTGCATAAGTACTTGGAGAATTTATAACGCACTTGAACAACTAAATGGAATGGAAAATTTGAATACAGTGCAAATTCTGTAGCTCGAATGCGTTATTGAAATAATTCGAAGCAATTAATTCTGTTATCGTTTCCCACGATTCAATGGGTATTCAGGCAGGCGGGTTCGAACTTTCTAATATGAAAATGGTAATGCACTCCTGAGTATCCATTTAAGATCTTGGCATATAATATCAGTTTTGGTCCATATTCAGATAGTTAGCCAAGATGGCCAAGCGGGTTGCACACATGGATCTTAATCAAAGATAGGGAGTTCAATTCAGGTACTGCTGAGTTTTCATCTGTATTAAGTAAATTAACTATATATTGTGATGAAATCAGCATTTGTCGGATGAAATGGAGGAGTGAGAGTTCTTGCCAAGCTTTGGCATCATAACCGACTGTTGCTTTATTAAATAAGATAGCAGCTTGCGTATTTTTTTAATTATTTATGTGCATACTCCATTCTCTTATTCTCAAAATACAAAGACAATCCGTCATATCAGTTTAAGGTACGTGTAGGACAGATGATTTTATGTGATTTCCGAGGCAAGAATGTGTAAATGGTGCACTTTTGAATTTAAGGCTGCTAATTCAAACAAAAAGTCTTAGAACACAGAACTTTGGAATATGCAACCTAATGTACTAGCTACTAAGCCAATATAATAGTTTAAAGAAGTCAGCAAAGTCACAAATAAATTCACAAGCACAGACAACGCTGTATAAAGCGAACGAAACCTTAATTAGTCCACAGTCACATTTTGAAGATAAGATCTAGACGAACATTCCAGTAAAGTGGTCCAAAACTGATAACTTAATACTACGTAACTGTTAATTCTAATAAGCCTCAAGGCAGCCTATGGATTACATGAAAATAATATTTAAAACTGACAGGATAATTAAAGCAATATCTAATCCGAACGAAATGTGAACGAACGGACCTTATAATATCCACTTCACAGCCTTGTTGATACAAAACTAATACGCTGATCGAACAAAGGATATAATTATTGGGTATTTGACAGCTCTCATTGATGATTTATTTATCAGCTGATAGTCGTTAGATATCTGTTATCTGTTAAGGTTTGTAATGTTTTAGTTATAATTGGAATTGTTGTGAATAGTTCGATTATCAGAAGTTTAAGTTGTGACATAACGGTCCGAGTTCTTTTCTTGTGGTTCTTTTGAGCAGTTTTAAAATAATAATTTTTATGCGGCTTACGGTAGAGTGAACTGGCAAAAATTGTCACAGGCGACCTTCCCCTCTCTTTCTGTTTTTCTCTGTCTATCTCTATGTTATATGGTTTTATGAAATAATATTTACAACATACTACAATTTTATTTATCGTCAATTAATTTTTAATTGTATTTAATACAATACATATAGCGAGAGCAACTTCGTTCCAACCAGGTCTCTCAAGATACCTCCCGTTTTTTAATTACAAATAGAAGTATGTAGAAAAAACGATCGCTTGAAATAAACTCTCGATATATACTTTTATTACTTTGCTAGTGTTTTCAAACAAAGTTGCAACTGAATTAATTCATCCTCGTAACATCTTAACGCCTTAACTATCTGTTTTGACATCTACGATTCACATCCGATTCGCTACGCACGCAACCTCGCCGACCTTGACTTCAAGCTCTTCGACAAACTTGTATTTACCGCCATGTATTCAAATAGTCACTTTAACTAAACACGTTAAAGTCTATTTTCAAGTATGTTTTTTGATGATGTGCAAAACTATTTACTTCTTAAACAAACCTATCTTGATCTCTTTATTCGTTATGGTTGTAGGTAAACTAAGGTTTTATAAAGTGGTTTTTTAACTTGAAGCAATGATGCATTAGACCATAAATTGCTTTTAACGATGTTGATAGCAATAAATCGATGGGAACAAAATGTTTCATCGCTCGTAAATTTTGTTAATAAAGGCTTTCTACATCGAATAATTTCTCGTTGCTTGAGATATTTAATTGCTTTCTGATTTATTGTTGAAAAACAAAATATTTACAATGTGATGCATGAAATCATTCTACTAATATGTCATTGCTTTTAATGATCTGTGTACACTTAATAAGTAGACTATACCTTTGAGTCGAAATGATTGGAACACTTGATTCATAAGACATGATTTCTGGTTCAAACCTGGGTAGGCATCGTTGATTTTTATTCGCTTTATATTTATCATAGTTATCCATGAAGGTAAGCTTCATGAGACAAACTGCATGCATTAAAAGAAATTCTACCATAATTATATTATTAGCTACTATCCGCGCTTTGAAGCTTCGTGGTGGAATAAGCTTCTACATGAAAGAGAGGATATCCCTTTGCCCATCAGTTGGATATTCATAGGCTGCTTCTATACTATTGGGATTTACCACAACACCTTATGGTAAGTGCGGATACAACCTCAGATGGAACGCGTCAGCATGATGCGTGTTCAATCTTGGTTTAAATATTCCCGGATTTTATGATATGTTTAGAAGACATAGAAGCCGAAAGAACAATCCACACAGTGAGTCCAACTTATGGTATCTTACTATATATTAAAAGAGATAAATAAATCAGTCTAAAGTAGGTTCTTTATGATGTCATATGTATTAAGATTTACACATTGAAACCGATTTTGATAATTACATCGTAACCTATTTGAATACCGCATCGGCAAGAATTGAAAAGTATTGCAAATTTTAAAGTCACGTGTTAAAATATGATTTTTCAATTTACAACACTTGATTAATTCTGGAATCGTTGTTCATTTCTAACTAGATTGACATCAGTTAACAATCGAAATGATCACGTAAAGAGAAAAATATTTAAGTATCAAGTTCAAATCTTAAATTAACCTTCTTTTTTTAAGTCTACACAGTCATCTCCGTTGATGACCACCGATATGTTATTGGCTACTGCGGGACCCATCAACTATACTTGGACCCTAAGATGCTACAGACATACAAATCCCAGGTCCAATAAAAAATACCTATCATGATGGTAAAAAGTTCATTAATTCCATCTTTAAAATGTTTTAGTTTGTATTCAGACGGTAGTATAGTTTATATATAACAAGTGAAGGATAACACTTATATCGATTAAGGTCTGGTCTTGAGAAATGCAGCACTTAAGGCGTGTTTGAGTAATAAATAACACTTAACGTAACCTTTAGGATTAAATTATTTCGTCGGAGTCATTACGCTGTCTTTGACTCGTTTCTAAAAACAAGTTTAATCAGATCTGCTAAAGTCTTACTTCTGTTGTTTCTCTTTCTTCGTTTTTTTGCGTTCGAAAAGTTTATTTACATGTGTGAACATGTCTTTACGGCATAATATCGTTGTATGATTTAATATATTAAAATAGACAAGCTTATAACAATGAGTGCTTAAATATATACAAATATGAATTAAAATTAGTTACTGTATAAATTTTGACCGCGTGGAATGGTGGCATGAATGCTAGCAGCATTTTCCCGTTGAATCGCAATTCCGATCCTCTGGGCTAAAAACGAACCAGCCCTCCTGTCACCAGTGGAGGCAATAAGGCGAGGTGTTATACTTTTGATTAAGCTTTTTGCACCATTATTTAATATTTGTATATATTTAAGCACTTAATGTTATCAATTCTTAGGTATATTATTAAATTTGTTATAGCTTATAACGTATGTAAGTATTATATTCATTCATTATTTTCAAATCAAAGACGTAGCTTTTTTATTGAAAATAGTTCGACTGGAAAATGGGTCATCTGATGGTAAGTGGCTAACACTGGCCGTAGACATTGGTAGTGTTAGAAATATTAAGTAACTTCTAAAACGTCAATGTTCTACCAACCTTGGGAACTAAGATCTCAGATTTTATAAAAAAATAGCAACAAAAGCGAATACAAAATCAAAAGCGAATGAAAGTTACCGGTAGTGTAGTTAGGAATTAACAATCTATTAGTCTGCATATTATCCATACTTAATAACTCAATATACTTAATATTATTAATATTATAAATGCGAAAGTAAATCTGTCGGTCTGTCTGTCTCGCTGTCACCCCAAAACTACTGGACCGATATAAATGAAATTTGATACACAAATAGTCTCGAGCCTGAGAAAGGACATATGCTACTTTTTAATTAGAAAAAAGGGTTGTAAAGAGTAGAAAAGGGGGATCAAAGTTTGTATGAAAGTTTTGTCATATTTAAAACTAGAAGTATAAAACTTATATTATAATTCTACCCTAAGGGCTGAAATACACACCAATGTGGTACACAAAGTGGTCTCACATTAACGCAATATATTAAGTTAATTTGTAAATATATTTATATTGTACGCGAGCAAAGCCAGAGGCAACAGGTAGCATATTATAAATGCGAAAGTAACTCTCTCTGTCTGTTGCTCTTTCACCGCCAAAACACTGAATCGAATTTGACAAATTTTGGTACGAAGCAAGCTTGAACTCTAAGAAAGAGCATAGGTTACTTTTTATGCCTAACGCGACGAACAACCTCTAAAGTAAGCGAAGCCACAGGCAACAACTAGTACGTCATACATATATAATTAATAATTAATGTGACAACACTTTCGAATTAAGAACAAAAAGTGGTAACGTTTCGCAAGCGGGAATTTAAATTTCGAAAACCTTTAGCTTGAAATAATTAGTTGCATGTTTTTACTGTAAAACTTGTACGGTTGTACTATAAATGGTCAGAGCGTACCGCACGTAATATCTGTAGAACAATATATGTATAAGCATATTTTACCACCATACTCGATAATTACTTGATTCTTATCTCAGCTTCCATATTGTCCGTGCAAGACTTACACTGAAAATATTCTCGATACAATATTTGAGTTATAATTAAATAAGTCTTTGTACGATTTCTTGTATTTATCGTGATTGACAATTGCCAGGTTACTATTTAAAAAAAAGGGTAATTTTGCCGATTCATAAATTCAAATATTTTTTTTTAAAAACCTTTTGTTAATGAGGGAAATTATTCAATACAAGATTATATACGTATAGATGATAAAAAAGTTCGGAGCTAATACAGAAAGTAAACAAGACTTTCTGACTTTAAATTACAAAAATGTAATTGTATTTAACTGACATAACTTTGTATGTCAGTTGTAAGAAAAGACTTTTTTTTTCGGTAGACGTTACATTCCGTAGCTTTACTTTTAATACAATTCTGTAAAATGCTTATTCAAAAGCGCTTGCTAAATAAAGCCTACTTAGAATAAAGTATATTTTGATTTTGATTCGTCTTCCTTGTTGATAACACACGTTTCTAATGGACGTATCCTTTTTTATTGATATGTTAATCTGCCATCTTTATTCTACTGACCTTTTCACATTTACTCAACCTACTATCAAAGATAGCTTCTTAATTATGCTTCTTAGATAATCTTAGCAACCGTAATCAAAGTGAATCGTTTCTAGAATAATGAAGAAAGTAATCATTTAAATAACTATAACTTTAAATTTTAAGAAAACTTCAGTGTCGTGATTTAGAAGCATGTTAACAAAGAATTCGATAAAATTTTAATTCGACAAAAATTTCTTAAAGAATGTTGAAATGGAGATTCTTCTTCCCTTTTCTTCTGCTTAATACAATAGGTCAAAGCTTTTTTCGTCTTTACTTCATATGCTTCGTATACTTCAAGATACCAGTGTGCGGACACCCTAATGGGCTGTACCTAAGGCTTTACGAGCTCAGCGTATAAGTTCCTGGTTCGATACCTACTGATGAAAATTCACCTTAAGATCTAAACTTGCTAGATTACAAACTTTACCATATAATGGAGATTGTAAGTAATTATATAATATACTAGTTGTCGCCCGCGGCTTCGCTCGCGCTTTAAGGGTTGTTTGTCATATGTTAGGCAAAGAAGAACGCCTATTTCCTTTCTCGGAGTTCAAGTTTCATACAAAATTTCGTCAAATTCGGTTCATTGGTTTGACAGTGAAACAGCGACAGACAGACAGACAGACAGACAGAGTTACTTTCATATTTATAATATTAAGTAGCGATATACATAACGGCACACTGACACATCTTTAGAATGTACTTGTTTAATATTTCTAATACATTTCTAATACATTCAATTACCGATAAATAAAAACCGTTCATAAAAACATTTGTCCAGGAAATTGAACCTACGACAATCGGCGTTAAAATCAGGTTTACGTAAAACAATTGTCAGGCGTATCGAATGGTAATAATACACATTCTAAATACCAAGATCGTAAAACTAACGTTTCTTTGTTTGCAATAATCTTAAATCGAGCACTATTGGATACTATCGACACGATATAATTATCGCCATAGCTCGACGGGTATGTTCCTCTTGCAACCTGAGAAATTAATTTGAAAAATACAGATTTTTTAAATAATTATTTAAGTGACTCAGATAACGGTGATTTAGATTTTATAGTCGTTTTATTGCCGAAAACCTGGGTACAAAGCCAATGGACTATCTTTTGGATGGAGTCATTTTTTCATTTATTTATTTGTCTGTTTTATAAAATGTTATTTTTCATTGCATATTATTTAAGTCTTTTCTGTACAATGTTTGAGTTGTTGACATATTTTTCTGTCCACAGTTCTTTTCCTTAGTATTTATGCGCGAAGGAACCCTTTTAAGGGATTAAAATGCGTTCTAAAATTATTTCTGTTTTGATAATACTTTATTTGTTTTGTAAAAGTGTAACGAAGTATTAAATATTTTATTTATACATACATTTAAATGTACTAAACGTTGAAGCTAAAATCGCTAATAATATAAATAAAATTAAAAACAATCCAGTAAAGGCCTTCTTAAATTTTATAAAACCAATTTTATCTTTTTACGTATTATATATTTTAAAATATCCGTCTTTATTCGAATACTTTAATATTATCATATTATGCACCAAATATATTTAAATAATTAAAGCATTAATTATATATTGTAAGTTGAAGCGACTCTACAGCGTCTGTCGTATATAAAGGTGTGTCTCAACGGGATCGTGGCCTTTAGTTTTATTGACGATGCCATGATTTTCAGTCTAATGGCTGCTTTCAGGCACACGCTACTGATAGCCCAGGCTCGAGTTATACGCCACAGATAAGATTGGAACGAACGTTGTAATTTCAAGCAATAGAACGCTATAAATATGAATAGTTTTGAGGCATACGTGATCGGAATATGTACAGGTTTATCATAAACTAGCTAAACCTGCGATTTTACCCGCGTGAATTTTTTTTACCCTTCAAAAACTTTACCTATAGCACATGAACCGTTACCCCCAATTTTACCCTCTCTGGGTTACCCATTAGAGTTACTTTGGAATTTATAATATTAGTATACATTTAAATGTAGGTATAAATAAAACATTTAACGCTTTATTACACGTTTTAAAAACAGATAAAAAAATTATGAAAAAAGAACTAAACCTAGAAAGCTTTATAATTCCTTAAAGTGTTTATCGTATATTGAAAACATATCTGATGTGACGTAATAGTTATTTTATTGATAGTAAATTTATTGGCTTATCTGTAAAAGCATCGCCTTATAATGCAGTGACCAATAATATTGTCATTTTATGTGAAACTATCGGGATAAGACTCGTATGCTGTGACGGTAAACGGAATGGCAACGTTGAAGTGCGTTTACCTTATTTTGTATAAAACAAACGGACCATGTTATTTCTTTTTTAATTCATTTCTTTTTTAAGGGCGTTTATTTACAAAAATATATACCAGCTCTATCGTATGATAATTTTTATATGTATTTTAAAGTTATATTGTTTACGACAATCACAAAGATGACAATTAAAATATAATTGTCAGATTTTAAAGTTCAGAATTATTAGCATTTTCAGAAAAATAGTTGTAATCATAATTGAATTACTTACGACATTATTTAAATAATTAAAAAGAAAATATATTTCAGTGATATGCAAGAATAACAACAGTATTTAAGTGAAAATTACGCAAAATATTATTTAAAAAAAAAAAAAAACGCATTCTCATCATCAAATCGATAGTAATAAATTGACCAAATTACATGGATTGAAATTAGGATAGGCTCTCGAATTATAAATTCTTTTGATATCGATTATTTTAATAACGAATGATCGATGTTTCACTTCTGAGCGTCCCACATCGGCCTTATTTTTTATCTGGGATCTATGGAAGATGTAACTAGATGATCTATTGAATAGCATATGTCAATCAGAACCGAAGATAGCTGTTCGAAATTCGTGCAAGCGCCACTCCGTTTTTATTACGTTTATTGTTAATGTTATGTACAGCGCTACCAAAGCGCTTTATTTATTAGTATACTCAGTACCGTTAGTGCACCTCACATTGTCATATATTCCAGCACATATGTAAAATCATATAGCTCATTATTTATCTTTCATGAAAATCAACGTATGCTAGCGTGTAGGAACCCTTACTATTTACCGATATTCACGCGCAAAAACGACAAGGCGATTCTAATTAGTGTGACCCTGTATCACACGGTGCTTCAGGAGCAAGGCACGGACAGGTGTCGGTCTTAATTGGTAGCCGTGTAGCTATCGGATGTATCTCTTAGATAACGACGAATGAGCCAAATGACCCAGTGGGTAAAATACGTGGACCTTTACCTTGGGTCGTGGGCTTAAAATTTAACAAGTATCGTTGATTTGCTGCAATGTATTCGTTTACTTACAATCGTTTAGATAAATATAAAATTCAATGAATTCAATAAACATCTACTTCATGGAAATTGTTTTTTAAATTTTTGTAGCTGATAAATATAATCGAGATGAAATTACAAAAATATATACATTTTATATTATTTACATCAATCACAAACAAGGATGATAATTAAAATATAATTGTCAGATTATCGAGATTACACTGATTTTATGAAGTGATGGTCAAGATCAGATTAAATATTTTTTATAAATACTGAACTCCTATTGGTCATCGGAATCCATCAACCAATGATCATTCGGTTCAAATGAAACACAATTTTTACTAAAATCTGACAATAATCAGCGGTTTAGAATCTGGGGATTATTGTAGTTAATTTTATAGGCAGATAATTATTCAATTGTATATAAATGTTATCATTTAATTTAAAACTTGATGGCTTAACATGAAGGAAATAGCTCTGTAGCTACTCTGTACAAACTCACTTCATAGCTCACTCGTGAGATGTTGAATACATATTTAAGATGATAGGCTTTTATGATTCGAATGATATTATTATTACAATAACGTCGCATGTTACTTTCTGTCATTTTAAAATTATGTTCTGTGGTGAGCTTCGAGTTTATTCATATATCATCATCATGCACTACAGATCTTGCTAAGGTTGAATTAAACTTATTAACCCATGTGATAAATTAAATATTATTAAGCATAAAAAGAAAAAAAATATATAAAACAATTCTAACGAAAGAGTTTTTATTTAATACCCATATATTAAATTCTTAAGGTCAAGTCGATATTTTATATTAAAAAAAATATGTTTAATCTATTATCTAAGACTCTTGGATAATTGCCAGTATTTTCTATACTAAATTCCATGCTAGTTTAAGATCTTCCCGAATGTAGCAGTGTTCGAATAAGTCATTAGCAGGTTGTCGGTCGTTTTAATTGGGTCCATGTTTTCATATCGATTTTGTATCGATGTTACTATCGGAATCGGCGTCGTTCGAGATGCTTAGCCAATTTGCATTATTATAAATTGTAGCCGACATGGCTCAGTGATTAGAGTAAGTGAATTTTAAACGAAGATTACTCGTTCGAAATCGAATAAAGATAACTGAATTTTCATATGCATAATTTGTGTTGTTAATTTATCTCGTTCTCGCTGTTATTAAGTAGATCTTCTGCCACGTGAGTTTTCACCTACCTGGATTGGGGCAGTGCAATTTTAAATTTTCTCTACAAAAAAAGGGTCAAAGGCATTTTGAAATCACCTCAAAAATGCGATAAGGAGTTACTGATATACCTTGTTTTTATGGTTACATGAATATTTTTTTAGAAGTCAAATTAAACAACTAATTTATTTCTGAAACAATTTAAAATTTTGACAGTTTTGATTCAAACACAATCATAATGCATATCATTTTCACCATTTTAAGCATTAGATTAACGACTGAACAAACCATTTAACGAAATTTGCAATTTTATTGGAATATGTTTATTAATTAACGTTCGTGTTTATTTATTATTGAAAAAAAAACCGAACCCGTTAAACATAAATAACATATTAACAGTAATAATATTGACACTGTAACATTTTTGGTTTTTGACATGTAATAAAATTTTATTGTAATACTAGCTATGCCTCGCGGCTTTACTCGCGTATAAAATTTCTTATTTATGTTATCAAAAAATCGGAATAAGTTTTAGTGACGTAAACTTTAAGTTATTAAAACTTTGATCAAATAAAAATGGTTCGACTGTATCTGGAAATACTTCCTATAATAACCTAATACAAAATTTGTAAAAATTGTATTTTTTGAACATTGACAGACAGGCGAAAATAAAATTCATAGTAGGGTTTTGATAACTTACAAAAAGTCATATACACTTAAAAAATATTTTTGAAATCACAGACGGAAACTTTAATTGTATTTTATATATTTATTTAATTTAATTACCTCTCTTATTGGAAAAATTTAATGAATTGTGATTTTAGCGTCAGCCGGTGAATATTAGACGTTTCCAACGAATGACAACATTTCCATTAATTTGAACGATGTTTATTGGTAGATAAAATAAAAATTTATGTTGCAATAAAATGTATATTTTATATTCATGTTTTTTTAAATATTTTTTAAAGTAAAGTTATTTTTATGCACTGTATATGACATAGGTACTGAATGGTATTGACTGGAGAATGGGCCACATAATGGTAAGTGGTCACCACCATTTTGTTACATATTTCTTACATAACCAATATACTACCAATCTTGAGCCTACATATCCCTTGTGTTCGTAGTGACACTGGATCAATCACCCTTCAAACCGGATCACAACAATACTTATTAACAAACATTACAAGTAATTTAGTTTAATTAAGATAACAATCAGGATAAATTTAAAGCTATAACAAATACTATTATGTACCGTTCGTTAAATAACTAGCAATCATTAGTCGTTTGCTTACATTTGATTTTTTATATCAAACAAGCATGCTACTTAAATAATTAAACGAAATTTTTTGGGTAATTCAATTATTCGCCGTTACAGTTGGATTATTAGTCTGTTGAAATTATTAGTTACTTTAATGTAATATATTTTTCATTAATGTATATTTGCCATTCGCATGATTAATTGAGTACTTGTGTTGTGAGTTACAGAGGTAGAGAGCAAGATCTGTCAGCAGTAAATTTATTTACATCAGAAAAAATACCATAGCCTATTCAAATCAGAGAAGTAACGCCATATTTTGACATTTTTTTTTTGACATAATGTCATTGGTGGGATTTTGATTGTCTGTGGTATTTTTTTAAGTATTTATTTGTGAAATATTAGCGTTATAAATGTCAGTGAAGTATTGGACCTGTAAAATTAAAGTGGATATAAGTACTTTGACTAGGATATTTATATTTATAGATTACAACCTTTTTGAACTTGTTGATAAACTATGTAATAGGTATGATTTAATTTTTAATCATAATTAAACGTTATAAATTATATATTTATTTTATATTTTAATCAAAATTTTTGATTATAAATTATAAAAAAATAAAAAAATCAATAAATATTTGTGTTCATTCTAAATCTTTGTTTAAAACATTGTTCAAATAACTTTGTATAATCTAAAATATGTACATAAAAAATGAATTTAGTGAACGCTTTCAGCCTTGACCAATAAAGGTAAATTACCAGGGCAGCATAAGTAGTTAGGAATCTTTAGAACGTTTCGGCCAATGCCCTCAAATCCGCAAGGGCAAGCTGCGAACTAAACAACGGACTAAACGAAGCGGATAGCAGTAGATAACGGTCAGATATGATAAACTGCCTATGATCGCCTAGTACCAAGGAATTGGGTCGGAACCGGACCTGCTACTACGGCGGTGTTATGCTTTCTTTACATTCGGCAAGTATTTGAACGAGCAGGCACGCACTTGTCTTTGTCGGAACTTGAAAGCGTAACGGAATATGTTATTGGCTGATTATTTAATACTTAGATGTGTGAAACAAATATTTGAATATAAATTTCGAATCAATTATTAGTCTTTATTGCTTATTCAATTATTTATATTACTGGTTGCTGATTGGTCGATTTATGCATTCCTTCCCTATATAAACTTTTGCAGTACGCACACTACTCCGAGTTTATATAGTGTGTTTGTTTACTAGGTTGAGTTTACTATCTTAACTTAGCACATACAAACGAAGCATTAATATCGAATGCGATTGTAATCGTCATAATAAATTGCGAAATTCTTATTGTTAGAAGAACTGTTGTTCCCATATTTTACGATATTATGGCGTATACAATTCCACCCTGGAATTTCTATGGGATACCCAGGGCAGACGTGGAGATATAGCTTCAAGATAATGTTACCTTAAATTTATAATGTACTTGGAGTTGTTTATTGTTGTAGTTTCATTTCGATGAATGAAAGAAATGTTCTATGTAGATGTATTTTATTTAAATTGAACAATGTTTGTTTTATTTAATTTGTAAATGAGATCGGATTAATGTTATTAATTTTAAAAGTCGAATGAACTAATTTCAGAAACTGATTAATTTCAATCATCAGCATTGAACAGGTATTCTATGATTTAGATTCATCACCAATCATTCTAAGCACTGGGCTACCTGGGTTATCTCTATCAACATGAAGACCGATACAATTTACGCGGAATTGTTAACAGTTATATACATTGTTTGAAAGCAAAGCGACATGTTCATGAATATTTTGATTCGTTGCGAGGCTTGAGTGAATATTTTTTCATTATTTATCTACTTAGTGTGAAAATACCTTTACATACGGCTTGAGAACTAAGTATCAAGTCTTATACAAACAGAAGCGTTAATTTAAAGCTTAAATATACTCTTTAATATTTATATTTATTATTGAGTTTTAATAAAATATATTTAAATAGGAGGATTGAATAAAAATGAATATTAATTTTGATATTTATTATAAATATTAGAATTAAAAATAGCATCTATTTAAAACAGATATAAGAAAAGGTTTCAAGGAAACTTTGTTGAAGGTATCGTAAAACGATCACAAAATTCGTTATTTCGATGCCCTGTATCGAGTAATTTATCTCCAACACCAAAAAGAAACAAGAAGAAGTCGCTCATGTGACTTATTGCACTATTGAATTAAAAGCGTGAAACATTTAAACAACTCACAATATAAATTAGCGGTAATGTTATTAACGGTATTATAATCGTAAATTATAAACATGAGTTTTCGCTACAAACTTTAACGTTACTTTAGAATTTGTTTATATACAAATAATGTATTTTACTTTATGAATTAAAAAAACACGACTTAGACCTCACTACGAATGATACCTACATACATACATTCAAATCTGTTCAGGCATTTAAGTGTTAAAAATAAATACATAAATATACACCACACTTTTGGGCAGTCGATTTAGAAAAACCCAACCAAATACAAGGCATATTTAGTTGCCTTTTTAATTTTATAAAATTACGTCGTTAGTTGATTGGAGCCGTTTTTACGGTTTCTCCCCTTCCGCTTTTGTTAGTGACAATGGTATGCGCTTAATTCACTCTGCAAAGAAACAAGTGGGTGTATGCTATATTCAGTAAAGTGTTGAAAAAAAAAAACTATATACTAAATATGACCGCGAAAATGTTCGGTGATTAAAACATCACTATTAGATTTAAAAACTTAATAATATTCTATCAGATATGCATATAAATTTGAGATTAATGTGCAAAAAATGATTGTCTATCGCTTATTGACTTCAATGAGGAAATAATTTGTGAACGACACGAATACTTGATGATATTGTATTTTTAATGGCTTATTTAAAATGCAAATTGTTCTTTTTTTATAGTAATAATGTTTTTATTGGTTTACGATATGTTTCATATATCAAAGACCTGTATTATGAGACCCCGTATCTTAGAGGCCAGTGACTTCCCAATCGATGCTTAGATTTGTTAGACCTATTATTCGGTTTAAATTTTTTGTTTAAATAACTTAACAGATAAAAAATAATTAAAAAGTTTGCTCATGTGGTAAGGAATTGTATGATTAACAAGTTATTTTACAATATTTGAAATAAATAACAACACCACCCAAATCGCCTTACTTTACTCGCTTTCACGTTTACATTTCCAAGTCAACACGGGAAAACAAAAAACAAGTAATTCGATTATTACGCGGCCTGAATTTTTTACTTTTATATTTTTATTTTTACTTTTCATAGCATCGGACACTTAAACTTTTTCTCAAACATTGAGCAGATTATTGTAAGCCATTGTACGTTACTATTAAAAAAAATATATGTCATCGTACAATAGCAAGATAGCAAAAAATACACAAGAAATAAACTCAATATAATATCTATCCGGTGGATATTAGATCGTTCCGTAATTGAAAGCGCGAACAGCGACGCTCTCGCAGATTTATTTTTATTAAATCTAATACAGCTAACTTACTTTATGAAGCTCGTGATCGGGAGAATACGGAACCTTATCTTATATTTGTGAGCTCCAATTTACAGCTGCAATTTATTTTTATATATTAAAATGATTACGTTATATTACGATATAATAATTTTTACTTGTCATTTACGAGGACTATTTTAATTCTCTTGGGAAACCAAGAGAATTACCGCCAAGAAGGAATACTTCTTATTGTTTTGTTGCTGTTGGTTTGCAAGTTGGTGAGCCAGTTTAATAAGCACGAGGAACATGATGACTTAGTTTCTAAGGTTGGTGGTCAATCGGAGATGTAAGGAATGATCAAAATTTCTTACGGCGCTAATGTCTATGGGCGGTGGGGACCATTAACCATCAGGTAGCCCATTTGCTAGTCGACCAAACTATTACCTAAAAAAAAAACTGTGCGTAAAGGAGATGGTCCAGTGGTTAGAACGCGTGCATCTTAACCGATGATTTCGGGTTCAAACCTAGGCAGGCACCACTGAATTTTCATGTGCTTAATTTGCCTTTATAATTCATCTCGTGCTCGGCAGTGAAGGAAAACATCGTGAGGAAACCTGCATGTGCCTAATTTCAACGAAATTCTGCCACATGTGTATTCCGCCAACCCGCATTGGAGCAGCGTGGTGGAATATGCTCCAAACCTTCTCCTCAAAGGGAGAGGAGGCCTTTAGCCCAGCAGTGGGAAATTTATAGGCTGCTAATGCTAATGCGTAAAGGAAGCTTCACTTTGGATTACTTATATTGAGTAACATCCACTCACAACTTATTCTATTGATAAATGGCAATACTGGTTTCAGATCGAAGGGTGAGTGAGCACTCTTATTACAGGCACAAGGGATACAACTTCTTAGTTTCTAGGGTTGGTGGCGAACTGATGTCTTAAGGAATGGGTAATATTCCATTCAATGACAATGCCTATGTGACAACTTACAGCCAGATAGTTTGCCAGTCCATCTGCATATTATGAATAAAGAGGTAGGTGTAACTTGACGGTAGTATTGTAATTTTAAAAGACTCAGTAGATTGTCGTGCGATAAGGTTGGAAGATTTGGGGATTCGTCAATATGATTTATTTAAACGGTTTTATAAAGTATAACAATTAATCTACAATTATACAAAAATTGCTTTAGAAATATATTTGTATATTCTCCAATTCAATAAGATTTTTTATTTTTCCAACTCTGTTAAAATGACTTCTGCCACATGTCTGTGTCAGTACTATTCTGGCTCAAGCGTAACTTCTCTCTTAGTATTAATCTATAAAGTTCTCAGAAAATAGAGCAATATAAAAGTGGAACAGAGCGGTGTCGTGTGTGATATGTGAGTATATACTACTAGTTCTCGCCCGCGACTTGTATCGCGTTTTGAGGGTTGGTCGTCAGGTATGTCATTATAAGAAGCTTATGTCCTCCTTTGGAGTTCAAGCTTGCTTTACACCAAATTTCATCTAATTCAGTTCAGCGGTTGGCGTGAAAGAGAAACTGACAGACAGACAGATAGTTTCGCATTTATAATATTAGTAGGTATAGATTGCAAAGCCTTGATTTGGTTGTATATTACCTTTCTCTAGTTTACCAAGAAAAATAAGTCACGTTATGAGGCGTTCAATATCGAGGTATACATTTAATATAAAAGACGATTTAATTAAAGTACATTTTGATTTTGACTTTCATACCTACTTCTATTATGACTAATTAATTTAAATTTGCATTTAATTCGTGTTAAAATATAAAATAGCCCATCTATTTAAGGAATGCATAATTTGCGGTACTTAATTTACATAAATTATTTATTTTAAACGTTATTTTTTAAGCGGTAAAGTTCAAAATAGAATAAAACTTTCAAATAGAAAGTCAACGTTCAACAAATCGTTCGTTGAGGTAGGTCTTATTATCAAATAGAATAAATTAGCAATAAATATACAAATTTTAATCGCATTACAGATTACTTGTCCCGAAAAGGTATTAAGATCATTATTTTTATTTATAAGGTCAAGCTGAAGCTACGTGATATTGATATTATTTCGAAGAATTTTGGACTTAAATGAATACCTGTAATATAAAAGTATAATCAAACATATATTCCACTAAATGACAATTTCTCGTAATCGAATCGAAAGGTAATCGTTGGCGTTCAGAGTACCTATTCTATAAACGTAACGATCCAGATGCAGTTCGGTCTAAGTTTGATCGAAATTTAAGACTATTGAAACCGATACAAAAAAGTAAATTGGTCCCTAGTTAGTTTTTTGCGTGGCGTAGTCGAATTTGGAACGGAATAAGACGTATCATTACTGTCATTAGTTAGTAGAATTATCACACAGTTGATATTCCATTCTTATAACAGCAATAACTCTAGCAAGGTTCATATTTGCTATTCGGTTCCCACGAAACGTATATTTAAATTAATCTGGATTTTCAGTCATAAAGTTCGGTATATCAATCGTTATGTATTTATCACAAATACAGTCATTTATTTTGACAGATATTGTTATTTGTTTTAAATGCTATTAGGATAGGACTCTTTGAAGCTGCTTTATATGGCAGAGATTGAATAAATACCCGCGATGCTAACTTTAGTTACATTCGTCAGTTGATAGTTTAACGTTGCTCTATTCCAAAATGTCCTAAGTTATCAACATCCGTTATAGAATAAATGATTTATTGATTTTGATGCATTATATATACATTTAATAGAATATAAGTATTGTTGGATTTCGGTTTGAAAGGTGAATGAACTTGTATAATTGCAGGCAAAAGGGACATAACAACTTAATTCTCAAGGTTATCGATATAAGGGACGGTTATCCCTTATGCGCCCATATTTATTTTATGACCAATGTCTATTTTCAGTGGTGACCACTAACCACTAGGTGACCCAGTTGTACTACCCCCTTTTTATAGTTGACATAATGACGACGATACAATTATTGTAGTGTATTTGTAATGAGGTACCCAGTGGTTCTCTAGTAAATCTGCCACCTCAATTCAATGATTAAATAGAAATTTGTTAAAAAGTTGGTTAAACTTAAATAGTTGGCTGCTTATTCAGCTGACCACCGTGGGCATGCTATCTGAGTGGGTGTCAATTCCCAGTCCAGTCAGGTTTAAATTATCAATTTAGTTCAAATCTCAACCATAAATACTTCTTTACGCGCCTGCAATCAAGGTATCTATTGTGAGAGTATAATATCCGTTATACATTTTTTATCATTCAGATGGACCTTGTAATCTAATGAAATTATGACCCTATCTCATACATCGCATTCACGTGTTAATTGCGTTGAAATAAATTAAGTTTTTTATTCATATCAAAGTTGATACAAAATAAAAGCATTAAGAGTAGTACAGTCGCACGCGCATTGCCCTATACTGACTGACGTTTCAATTAAAAATAATTTATTTATAAAATCGAAGCCACCCGCGCTTCGACATCGATCTTTTGTTAGGCGGCACATCTCTAAGGGTCTCTTGCCTTTTGTGTGGATAGTGTTGTTACATATTTCTCTTTTGTTCGTGGTAATTATCGATGAATCGATTCCACGCACAAAGGTGAATGTGTTATTTTGAAAATCATTCAATTATTTTTTAATGAACCTTCTGTTAGTTTAGTTTTAATTTTAGTTTTTGATAATATAAGCTCGAGTGTTATTACATTCATTTTGATTCGATATAATAAAATATAATTATTTATATCAAAGAAAGTTCTTTCAATAACATTTCTCTACGATTTAGTAGCATGTGAAAACTCAGTCGGTTGAGCTATTTGGTTAAGATGTGAAGAAGTTTCCACTTGGATGTTTAGGCTGCGACAATAATCTAAGCTATAAGACTAACTTTAACATTGCTCGGCGGTCCGTATGTTCTTGAGCAACTAATGTTAATTTAAGCAAATATTTTTAAGTATTAACTCAAATGTAACTAACTATAGACAATCTCTTATTATTAATTCATACATCGCAGCGACTTTTATTAAGTTTAATGTTGAAGTTTTACCAAATGAATAGCCAAAATATTTAAATTTCCAGTTCATAGAAAACATTCGCGGGTGTTTACAATTAATTTAGCGGCTTGTAGAAAAAAAAAAACTATATTTACCCAAACACACACATATATTATTTTAACGTTTTTTAACCCTTCCTAAAGCTGGCTAATTTAAATTTGTATATATTGTTTTGTTCAATAAAGTTTTAATTAAATATGTCTTTGAAAAAATAAATATGACCCACGTGTACATTAAGCTTGAACTGATCAGCTCATCATTACACTGGTACCTTATTTTCTTTGAAATGCCTTTTTATTTATCATTTGTAACATTACTCAAGATTTTCTCTCGGATCTAACTATTCAGTCCACCGCACCATCTCAGCTCCGAACTTAATCACTGAGCCTCGAATCATTACGATGGCGATTCTGACAAGAGATATAACTATCATTCATGTGTATGAATCTTAATTCGCATTAACTTACCCCGCAATAAACCGAAGGGCTGAGTCGATAATATCTTCTCGTCACATTGAAATATAGCCAGCAAGGCGTATAGTTAGAGATCCTAGATATATAGGTCTCGCTAACTTATCTAGCCATCTAGATAAATTACCTATCTGGGTCATATCTTTAGTCTTGAGCTGTTTCTGTGAGTTTATAATGAGATGAGTAAACTCACGAATAAATATGTTTTAACTTTTGTGTTTTTTTTTAATGGACAAGAGCTGAGATGACCCAGTATATAGAACGCGTCCATCTTGATCAATCATTGCAGGTTCTAACCCAAGCAAGAACCACTGTATGTGCTTAATTTGTGTTTATAATTCATCTCGTGCTCGGCGGCGAAGGAAAACATCGTGAGAAAACATGCATGTGTCTTGTTTTATTTAAATTCTGCCACGCGTGCATCCCGGATTCAAACAGTGTAGTGGATTAAGCTCCAAAACCTCAAATTGAGAAGATGCCTAAGCCCAGCAGTGGGACATTAATAGGCCGTGACTTTATTAATGGACGATTTTCTCATAGTAAATATCTAACGATGTTAAATAGGGATGAATATAGGTTACCTTGATTCTTCAATGCTCGATATCTTCACTGTTTCTGTAACAAATACGTAAAATAATTAGTATGAAATACAGAAAAATAAAAACTTTTTAAAATAATGAACTATAAATAATAATAATTATATTTTTATTGGTTGGATGACAAATTTCAGGCCCCAATTCCCGTTCATCGCGTTATTGCAATATTAGCAAGGAATTAATTTTATGAATGCTAATTATAGAGTCCGGTCACGACTGCTATTCTCAATGGAGACTTAGAAAACCAGTTTTTGCGAAAACTCAGGTGCAATATTTACACCCTCACTTTCATCACCCGATGAAACGACATGCCGGTGCGACCGGAGAGAGTTAAGGGAATTAACGGCGTTTGATGTTTTCCGAAACATGGCTTTGGAAACTGCTAATTTCCAAGACTGCTAATGATCAAAACGTTATAAATCTTTTATGCCCTTAACAGTAAATTTTGCACATAACACCTCGAGATCTGTAGCGTTATAAGCTAACCACTAGACCTACGAGGCAGTTATAAAAGCTTATGTATATAAATAAAGGTACACCTCAATGACCAATATAAAAATATATCATTTTAATTATGGCGTTTTTTATTAATATGATAATGAAAAAACTTTTAATAACAAAAAATAATCATTGTTCATAAAGATATCATCAATATAAAATTTACTTGGTTGTAGGGCTTTATGCAAAACCGTCTGTGTAATTACCACCCACTCATAGTTTTGCGTTCCAGTTTGAAAGGTGAGTGGGCCAGTGTAACTTTAGGCACATATCCATGGTAAAATCTGAGGTTGGTGGCGCATTAGAGAAGAAAAAAATGGTTGTAGATATTTGGCAATGGTGACCATTTACCATCAAGCGATCTATTTGCCCCTCCAACTACCAATGCCATGGAAATAATAATAATAAACTAAACAAGTACTGTTTGGTTAGTAAATCGACCAAAGGTCAATCAAGATCAGCCATTGTCCACTCGGACATAGATTTTGAATGTTCAAGCAAATAGTTTAATGGACGTTGTCCTTGTCGCTTGTCTATTTGTTTCCACAGACACGGAAGCCTCGGGGAATTTAAATCTCAAACAGTGATTACAGATCGGATAATGGAAATGGGGAATATTATTTTAATAAGGGACTGGTATTTATAGGACGTGGGAGGGCGTAATGGAGACGCGTAAGCGGTTTGATGATTGTTCAAATTGAATAAAAATATTTGATTTAAATATGCTCAGTGGAAAATATTATGGAGACTCCAGAAAAAATCACAACGATTTCGATAAGATTTATAGGATCGTTAATTGCTTGAAACTAAACAATCGTGCCCTGTGTTTAAATATATATTCTAGCAATAAAACTTTTTATTTAATAGTTTTTTTTTCCATGAGGACCTCCGTAGTCGAGTTCTGTGTACAGCGGTTTTCATGAGTACGTCACTCCGAGGCCCCGGGTTCGTTTCCCGGCCGAGTCGATGTAGAACTTTTTCTACTAGAATTTTTTCATTAGTTTTCTATTTTGTCTTGGCTCTGGGTATTTGTGGTACCGTCGTTACTTCTGATTCTCCATAACACAAGTGCTTTAGCTACTTACATTGGGATCAGAGTAATGTATGTGATGTTGTCCAATATTTATATTTATTTACTTATCCATTATATCAGATTGAACAAATATCTGTTAATCTAATAAAGGTAGTTTACAATAAGACTTTTATAGGAGATGACTCTTACAGCATATAATATGTCAAAAATGACAGCTAAACAAAACGACGTCACAATGACAATTCCTGTAGCCGCCATCTTGGACCACACACCAATATGACGTGAACAGGACAGACACGCACACCGGTTAACAAGATGACAGTGACGATATGTCAATGTTGTCGGATTATAATGAACTGCACATCTTGAATTTACGTTACGAGGTTTATACTGTTACAGCCTTGTACAGAGGGACTGTTATGTCCAGAAATGGTCTGTGTCTACTTAAATCGCCCTATCTTAGTAACAACATAACGGTCACTATTGTTTTATTTGAGATTATCTGAACCCTAATGGCAGGTTTTAACCTTTTGGAGGGAAATATAGGGGGTTTGATTTAATTGTGTCAAATAATAACATCCATTTGTATTTATATAACGTATTAGTTTGTTCTGCTGGGATTTTTACTGTCAAGTATAGTTTGTTCTGCTGACATTTTTACTGTCAAGTTTTTTCTGGTCAAATTAAACTTAATTCTTAAAGATTTTTTTGTAAGTAATTTGATAAGTACAAAAAAATATTGTAAATGGTAAATAATTGTGCTTATAATGATAAAGATTAGTATGTCATTTGTTACTTAGAAGTGTTAGAAGTGGCGAGGGAAAACCAACGTATCAGCGGCCACTATCCAAACCTTTTTTTGCTTGCGGACTTCCAAAAAATAGGATGACGTAATGACAATTTAATTTTAAATAAAAAATATATGATTTTTAATTAAATGCATTTTTTTTATTATTAAGTTTAAAGATAGATTAATAATAAAAAAAATTTTTATAATAACAAATAATAATGATATAAGTAGTAAAATAGTACTTATATAATAAAAATTAAGAAGTAAAACTTATTAAAACATAACGAATAATATATAAAAGGGGAAACGTAAAACCATACATTTAAATATATTTAAACGGTTTTTTAATGATTTGATTTTCAGTTACAGTTTATACATTACGTTAGATGATTTTGACGTACTTAGTATTTAGATTTTTGTATTTAGGTTAATCACAGAAATTTAATATTAAATATTTTATTAATATTACGAGAAATACTTTTAGATTTAATTAGTAATATATTGGTAATAATATTATATATCAAAGAAATTAGAGAGTTGTGATAATTAGAAAAAAAAACCCGTGATAACTTTAGTTCTCAGAATGACTACTTAAATACTAAACAAGAACATAAATCTAAACATGAATCTTATGATATATAAAAATAAAGTAGGAAAAAAATAGTCATACCGAGTGAGCTTATTACGTTTGGCCAACACTGTGCGCAGGCGCAACGAATCGTGCAAAAACGCAATGAGATCATCGTTTGAGTGTCATTTGAACGTGACGTGTTGATCTATGGTGTAGATCGTGATCCATGGTATAGATAATGCGATGACAGACAAGCTCATGGCTCAATGAGCGGTTCTCATACTACGCATGGATCATTTAATTCGCTGGTCTTCTTGCCTGACTATTAAACTACTGATAATATAATTACATAATAAAATATTGACATTTATTATTATTAATTAGTAAAGAATATCTTTTTTTATTGGTACATATTATAATTTTTATATTAAGTGTAACCTATAAGTATGTACCGTTATATACTTCTTTATATTCATAACATATATATACATTTAAATCAGAAGAAATCAGAAGTCTGAGCGTGTGTGTGTGTGGAAAATATAATGTCTTCTTAGTAGGTATACCTTTACGAAATTTACTTTGACTTGAGAAGACATTTTGCTTGGTAGTAGGTAAAGTAGGTGCAAGTCGGTCTGGGTAGATTTTCTTACGATTTTATGCGATAAGACAATTAGCTAATCAATAATTTCTACCGCAATACAGCGATACTCAGTATCGTTCTGTTCCGGTTTGAAGTGTGAGTGTGTAAACGTAACTACAGGCGCAAGGGACATAAGATCTTAGTTCCCAAGGTTGGTGCATTGGCGATGTATGGAATGGTTAATATTTCTCACAGTGCTATTTTCTATGGGCGGTGTTGGGCACTATCATAAAAAGGACAATACCGTCAGTCGTAACATTACCTGGTCTTAGTATATTTTGACTTAAACTACATCATTGATTAAAAAATAATTGTATTTTATTTCTATTGCACGATAAATAATAATTATAAGTGATTATTAGATACATCAGATCTTTTTTAATGAGACTGACAAAGACCGCGCTATTTTTGGAAATGTCGGATTTTGTCATGCGTTGCCAGATTTATACATGTTTTTATTACTATGTTTTGTTATCAAAACGTTAAAAAAAATCATAAATATAATATATTTAAATATAAGCCAAAATAGTCGCTTTACGGTGACAAAAAAAAAAAATAGTAAAAATTTGAAATTCAATATTGAATCTTTGTATGGTCATTGTTTGGATTAATCAGAAAATATGTTTACTAAAGAATAACTATCTAAAGAAATACTTTTTAGCCATCAAGGTTCGGGACGTTCAAAATTGCTGGAATAGTTCGCTTCAACAATTTTAATAATTGTGCGCAATCAGAAACTCGTTAGAAACTATTTAATTAAATAATAACTTATTGATAGCAATAGAACATACTATTGATAATATTTGAAGTATCAACGACTTCATTCGTTAGCGGTAAATTTCAAGCGTAGTTAATCTTGGATTACTTAGAAATTTCACAACTGTCTCAGTATATTTTTATCTATATACAGATATGTATCGACGTGATCATAGATACTGAGATGAATATTTTACTTTATGTATGTTGGATGGTCATGAACCTTATCCGTATTGGTAATTTTTAATAGTATATAATATTTGAATTTACCTTTTTTATTTATGTAATTTTCTTGTAATTTAGGCACATAAAAAAATATCAATTTATATTCTTATTCTTAAAAAAGAAGTATAATTTAAATAAAGAATCATTAGTAAGAAACTTTCTGACATACAGATTAACTGATTTGAATATAATCCCATTGTGTTATGGAGTCACTCTCCCCAGTCAATCGTATAAGAATCAATACTATCATTGTACTGAACGGCATATTACATAGTGGCAATGTTTATAATTCCTGATGATGCGTATTCACGTTTTTGTCAAATCGTACTTGACCTAACCTCAAAATATTTATACTGACAAAACTCTATCTATGGATCAGGTCGACGTTCCTCATATTCGTCAGTAGTTTCGAAACGATGATAATATCTCATTCGTGTTTTTGTAGATCTTGTTAGTGCCGCAGTGGATCTTTCAAGGTGAGATACGACATTTGTGCTATTGAAAATTTCATAAAATAGTTGGAAAATAGGTAATATGATAACGGCTGTAGTTTTTTGGTTTTTGGTCGAACGCGCTAATTTTTGAATCGATATCGATCGCAGAATTCTTTGTTGCAGGTTATTTAATATCATGATAAAGGTAGAAGTTATTATCTAATGGAAATAAAGTATTGATTTTATTTTACAATATATTTGGATAATTAATTAACTACGTTTAATGTCTATTTCTTTACAGTAATTAAAAATACTGCAAAGATATGGAAACTATCATCCCGATATTGGCTTACAGTAATAACCTTTAATCCTAGTAGAGTGTAGGATGATTTTTTTTAATGTTATGGAATGGGGGACGGGCACCTGATGGTAAGTGTTCACCACCACCAATAAACAATGCTGTAAACAATATTAACTATTCTTTATGTCCCCATTACACCACCAACCTTGGACAATAAATTGTGGTAATTGTTAGTGTTTTTGTTGTTAGTCGTACAATAATACCAAGTATAGAATAGGTGGTACTAACCCAGACAGGCTTGCACAAATAAATCAAGTGAATCTTATACCACAGGAAACCTATATACAACTACAAATTTATTTTATCTAAAAGCGAGACTGTAGTAAGATGTAAACAAGAAGTTATATTGAACACCAAAACTAATGTTGTAATTCGTAACAAATTATATTTTTTTATTAATCGTTTTTTATTCGTTGATTGGACTGCTAAGCCGGATGTTCGAATGCACGCCGGAATTTCTATTAACTGTATATTTATGTGGGAGATTCGAAAGCATTTATCTTAATTGTTTAAAAATCGGCCAAGTGCAAGTTGATCTTACACACCGATGCCTTTGTTCGATATGAGAAAAAAAATATCTTGAATAGTTTCGTTTTTCAAATAAGTAAAGTAATGTCAAAAGTAAGGTTCCTGTAGATGTCACACTGTTGGACAAAGTGTCGTCTTATGTGTAGGAGAAGGTGATGCAGTTCACTCCATAAAGCTCTAAGGATTTGTGAATACTAATATGTTAGAAGTGGATTTAACATATGCAGCTCATTAAATATCATCATCACCTTAGCTGGAAGACATCCACAACTGGCGTTCCTGAAGGCCGGCCGGCCTTGTGCTACCCGATCCAGGAGCTTCTCGCGGACTATAAGATTGTTAGTCCACCTTGTTGGGGGCAAATATTTACGCACATGAAAACCGCTGCTCGAGAGTGGTGCTAACCGGGAGTTTGATCAGCAATTATCGGTTAGGGTTGTTCTGTCTAAGCTGGGCGTAGCTAATTTTGTAAATATCGTTAAAATATCGTTGCGGAGGTGGGTTTCCATTTCATTTAGCATTATAAAATAACGTTAATTAATATAATATTTAGTTTTTTCAATAAAGTATTTATTCAAAAAACTAAGCTATAAATTTAGTTTTGAAGTTGAATTTCTAAGAATATAAACAACCATTCAAGTTCATCTATCTCATTGCCCCATATAAACAAATAAAATACTAGATAGAGTCATTGACCTTAAGCACATGACAAACAGTGGTCGGTTGTGTCAGAGGAAACACACGATACCACGAGGATGCGGTTTTCTCTGTTATTCAAGCCTAAAGGTAGTTTCGCGGATAGAATGTCATTAAGTCGGAAGTGTGATTGATATTTCGTCTAGGCTAGGTTTAAATTATATATATATACTAGCTGACAGCTACATTGTTCTGCCATACAAATTATTTCTAGTGAATATTTTGGAGAATCAAATAAAAAATGACTTATTATGACGATGTATTGCATTTTGTCCTGGCAATAGCAAAGATTACATATTACATGTAAACGTCATAATTAAACAATGTCGTCCGTATTCGAGCACGAAAGTCAGTGCATCCTGTATGTTTTCTTGCATGTGACGTGGACTGGCTATGGTAGAATGATAGAGTCACCAATTTAGGTATCAGCGTTGTTCACAAATGTCTTGCAAGGGAATGTATTACTACTCAACTGTTATACTCTCAACTTTTTCTGTTTTGCTTATTTTACTTGGCTTGGATTATACTCTCGCCAAACAGTAATACTAAGTACTCTTGTGTTACGCTTTGAAGGGCGAGTGAGCCAGTGTCACTACAGGCACAAGGAACGTAATATCTTAGCTTCCATGGGTAATATAAGGAAAGAATAATATTCTTACAGTACCAATGTCTTAGGAAAATGGTGACTACCTATATGACATAAAAATTACATATTACATAATTATCAGATTTCCGTTATATCAATAATATTGACTAATAGTTACAGAACACCCACGCAGCTTCTTAATTCGTCACCCACCATATATTCAAATCAATAAAGATATATCACAGTTATCGTTTATATGCGTTTAATATGGTAACTCCGTTCCAATTTCCAGTCTCAAATCTATTTTGGGCCTGACCCAGGAATTGAATCCAGAAACCGGGATCTAATATGTGTCCAAAAAACCTACAAGTCAATTCCCTATTACTTATGTAAATCTTAAGATTTAGATTGAATATAATATTTTTTTACATACATTAACAGCCTGTAAATTTCCCAATGCTGGGTTAAGGCCTCCTCTCCCTTTGAGGAGAAGGTTTGGAGCATATTCCACCACTCTGCTCCAATGCGGGTTGGTGGAATACACATGTGGCAGAATTTCGTTGAAATTAAACACATGCAGGTTTCCGCACGATGTTTTCTTTCACTGCCGAGCACTAATCACATGAAAATTCAGTGGTGCCTGCCTAGGTTTGAACCCGAAATCATCAGTTAAGATACACGCGCTCTAACCACTGGGCCATCTCTGCTCAATATACATAAATAAGGGAGATATACATGTTAAAAATCTTTCATAAGAGTAAGACCTCTCATGTTATATCAAATGTAAACAGCGGAAGTGAGTCCAGTCCCAGTAATTTAATTATCATATGTTCAGACGGTTCTGTGATAATGCTATATAACGTACATGTTAATATTCCAGCAATATAAGCAAAATATATACCTTGAAATGTATTCACATTTCAAGGTATAGTTCAAGGAGATTTTATTTAAATTAGTATGCATAAATTATATGTAATATTTATTACGATATTTTTTGCAAGAATACTAGCGGTTTTATAAGCATAATACTTCCGGTTACAGATGGATTTTTTTGAAGTAGAAGTAATCGAACGGTAATTTTAAAACCCAATATTACTTTTATAGCGCTACTGTGATTATTTATATAAACTGTATGTACGTGTATGTCAATTAACTTCTCCTACAGGGTTGGACTAAGTTCGATGAATAGATTCGAATACTGGGTCATCAAAAGTGTTAAAAAAAATTAGTTCTAATTTAACTGCAAATGTTTATATATGGATATTATGGGTACGCTAAACAATTCACAATATATTTACGTACTTGCTTAGGCACGCGAATATACTCTTACGGAAAACTTATTCCTAACTGAATTTTCTAGGCTGTTCGTGTACTTTCTTGACAGGATAAGGATTTGAATCCGAGACAATAATGAACGATTTGAACTTGTTGGATTATTTTACTAGCCACGTCTACGAGACATTCAAGGACAAACTAAAACATACTTTCGCATTTGTAATATTGCCAGGAGTTGAGTCATTTTCGCAATCATATTCATAAAATAGGTAAAGTGGTCAACTATACTGATAACCTAATGGTAAGTAGTCACCACCACCCATAGAGATTGGCGCGTTAATCAATCATTCCAACAGCCTTAGGAACTATGTGCCTGTAGTTACGTTAACTCACCCTTTAAATAGACACTCAACCGAATTGTTGTTTAGGGGTAGAGTATGTGATCAGTGGCTACCTACAGACATGCTAAACCAAGTAAACTATTAATTTTTTTGTAATCAAAAATAATTATTGTATTTCGATTGAAATTGAAAGTTAGAGGAGCAACAATGACAGTGAAGTGAATAAAAATGCAAGTTTAATCAAAATCGTGTCTCCGGCGTACGTGACAGTAGAAAACAGCATTATGTTACCAAATTAACTTCGAAACTTATTTTTACACGTCTAGATTCAAAGAAAGTATTTTTCAATTTAAATATTAACCGTTTATGTTTACGTAACGTTTGCTCAGTTATGGGATATTTGGACATGAAAGCGTGTCTTTGTTGAATATAATGTATGATGTATAAACGTCATTGTGAATAAATAAAATTTCATTTTTAATTAGGTATTTAATTATTAACGGGTAACACTGTCACTAGAACCTATAAACCGAACAGTAGGGCTATTCTGTAACAAGAAACTCGAATCTCACTGCAGAAAATGTCCATGATATGTCAGTATGTTATATATGATATTGACTACAATAATTATAAAATTTATAGGATACACTTATTAAAAAGGCGTATCAGTGTTAGTATGTTGTCAATATTTCACGAGTGTGATACTAAGTGAATTCTTACAGAATCGCACTGAAGGTTACTTTTAATGACAATCGAATTGTGCTTTTATGAGTCTAGTTTTAAAAAGAGAGTCCATAACAATGGGAGGAGGAGGAAATATGAATAAATAAGTTTGACCTTAAATTGGCATGACGTTCAAGCTTGACTAGGCAGAAGATGGGTATTGAACGAGTCATCATCGAACAAATGAATGAATTATCTAAGAACCAAATTTTTTTTAGGTGTTATTATTGTTTTATAATATTTGTTTTATAAATATTGCAATACTTAATTTGAACAATGTTAGAATGCAAATATGGTAACAATGGATTGATAAATGAGTTCAGTGTGAAAGTTGAGGGTCAAAGGTTCAAAGGAAACTTATTTTTGACTGACGTACAAACAACATCCATTATCTACACATTATTTGTATTTTAATTTTGTATTGTTATTGTATTTTGAAATTTAAAAATATAGTAACAACCAGAGAATATACTTTCGTTGGTCTCTCAAGAAGAGATTTCCCAATCACGTCGGTGTCTTGACTTATGAACCAGTTTAAATACGTCAATTCACAAGTACAGCAATTCTATATTAATGTAATGTTATGTATGAGGTTATCTCCGGAACTAATGATCTAATTCTAAAATCATTTTCACAGTAGGAGAGCTATATTATAACCACATCCCTCCATAGCTGCAACCCCACTTCATGTGGGTGAAAGCGTTTTTTCAGCGACAAAACATTGATATGTAACTTTATGTATGCTTTGGATTGGTTTGGCCATTAATTTTTTAGAAGAATATCGGCATTATATGTAAAATATACAAATGTATATTTATGTATTTTTTACTTTACTATGTAATAATATTATCATATACATACATGATATACATATACAGACCTGAGAGAATTCTATTTCAAAAGATAGCTAAACTACATGCTGACGTTTGATTCGAAATTCATCTGCGGAAATCACATTTCTGGTTAACATCGTTGAAGGTATGGACGGGACGTTAGTACAAGGTTCAAGGGTTAATCAAAATATAGCGTGTTAGCCTTGAATGATGTATTTCCTTTGGAAACTCCAGTAAATGTTAACTAACGGTGTGTAGATAAAACAAGGATAATAATATACGTAGTCTCAATAACTCAGCAATTAATATACAGCATGTAGGTGTTAAAGTTGCAAGTACAATCCTGATCTTTAGGCTATTGTTGTTTCTTCCAAATATAAGCTGATAACTTAGAGATATACCTATAGGTGAATAAGTAAGTCAAATTGAAATATACTTTATCAGTCATCATCAGTCATTTTGCTTGTTAAATTTGATAAATATGAATAAATTTGATGCTACCACCGGTCCGGAATGTAGATTCTACCGAGAAGAACCGGCAATAACCTCAGTTGTTACTCTTTTCAGACAATCAGTTATAAAGATAATTATTTATGTCACATCGAAATCAACGAACTAAGTTTACTTGGTGGTAGGCTTTGTGCAAGCTAGTCTACGTAGTTACCACCCAACCATTGACAGTCCACTGCCAAGCAGCAATACTTTGCATTGTTATGTTGTGGTTTGAAGTGTGAGTGAGCCGGTATAAGTACAGGCACAAGGCATATAATAACTTAGATACCTAGGTTGGTGGCGTATTGGAGATATAACACACACATATCTCCAAAACGTCACCAATATACATACATATTAACAGCAATATACAGGTAACACTATTTTCGTTTAATATATATAATAAAATATAACTATATACACTTACTTTACTTTTACTCTAATTAGAATTAATTAAGTTTTTGTAAAGTAACCTTTAAGTGAAGTACATTTAGTAGAGAGGAGTAATATGTTGTGTGTGGTAAACAAGTTAGAGTACCCTCGTTAAACATATGTCGGTAATCAGCATCTTAATGAAGTACCTTCCCCGAAGATCTAAAAAATAACTCAGCTAAGTGAATGAAGACCTCAGAACAGTCACAGAAATGGCATTGTGTAAAATGATTACTATCATATTTCGTATATATATTAAAAAAAATAGTAGTAGAGTTGAGATAAAATTATATATATATGTACGTACGTATGTTTAATTTTATATAGGTAATCTCAATGTTAATGATGATCAGTTTAATTTTTATTATCTATTTCCTCTATGTTTGTTATCATTTATTATTAACCATCTCGTTAGCGTAAGCGTCATCGCAGTTCTCATCAGCTGTATTCGATAACAAAGGCGCGCCCCTCCACTATAAAAAATTGTCAGCGTGCTTTCTGTGAGTGACGCTCGTGTTTATAAGACGTTTTAATGTGCGTGAGAAGACACAAACAATACATATTAGTTTACATTTGTTAAGTTTGTTTTATTAAAAATATATATTTATTTAAAGCCAACGCACCTTCGATAGTGTATATATTTAAAAATAAAATAAATAATTAATATCGATATGTATATCTTCAAAATTATCCTTAATTAAATAGTTTAAAGCTGTGATATGTTTATATATATTATTTAAAATATCCGCACAGTTTCACCGGTGTCATAGGGTGATGTTAAGTATAGCCTATTCACATTGAAGAAGGAGTTAAGATAAACAAACCTCAGATTTACATATTCCGTGCGATATGCTAATAGATATGATATATTATGAACTAAAACCACTTCTTGATTTGTATATCTTTATTTATAATATGACATTATTCCACTAATCACTTGTATCTACTTTAATTATCATTTCAAAGTAACGATGACAAATATGCCGACCATCAATAAGCATTATTTTGCGAATCCATAATTGTGTATAATGTAAGATCTCGACCAATGATATCGCGTTAATTCAATGTCAAAGTTGTTGGTTTGTCTTTTATAATTTTGGTTGGAATAAGTTTAAGTGTATAACCTTAGAGAAAGGACATCATCATCATTTTTAATAATAAATCTGGTGCAACTGACGATTATTTCCTTTGACGCAAACATATTTTTTAAATTTGACTCCCCAGATAATCGCCTTCAAACAAACCATCAAACTCTACATCTTGTATAATATGCTAGATAATAGCTAGATAATATTTTTTCAATATATATATAATATTTTGTTATATACATTTATACACACTAGTTAATACTATAGATTTATAGATGGCTAGCTAGGGGCTTTGGGTGAGTCGTCTGAGTAGAAGGTATAAATTATTATGAGTTAGGGTACTCATCATAAATTCTACTGCCAATCAGCAATGCTCAATATTTGTTGTGTTCATTTGATTTAAATGGTGTGTGAGTCAGTATAACTTCAGGCACAACAGACATTAGTTAGTTGCAATGGTTGTTGGCGCATTGGTGATATGACGAATGATTATTATTTCTTACTATCAATTGAAATATATTCGTCCGCTTGCCTATCCGCTTAAACACATAGACATTAAAAAAGTGTTTTGTGTTGGAACGAATTAATATTGTGTGTTGAATAACAGACCCATTAAAATACATTAAATTACAATGATAAACTGTTATTACATTAAAAATGTCATCTGAATGAAAACAATAACAAAAAACAAATCAAATAATATTATATAAAACCAAATTCAATAGAAAGAGAGAGAGAGAGAGAGAGAGAGAGAGGAAGTATAACGCTTTTTCCTTACCTACGGTTTCTGCCACTTCTGTATTCCTTAGTCTATGCGAATTTGAATCAAGGCAACATGTTAGCGCCCTTACTACGCATTAAAATATCTCAAACGGAATTAAGTGGATATAAGTGATGTAAAAAGCATTTTTACGCATCTTCATACTTCATTATAAGGGATTTTGTACTATGTAACACGTTTTTAGGGTTCCCGAGAATATGACGAGAATTCAAAATATTTGTATTCGTGTTTTGTCGCTCGAGAAACAGATTGCGAGACTGGTTATTTAAAGTTGAAAATTCATAATTATATTAGTAGCACTTATGTTAAGTTTTTATGTGTTAACTAGCCGTGTGCTACGATTCCATTCGCGTTAAATACATTTTTTAAAACGATTACAATAAATTAACTAAATTAATATACCGTGAGTTATTTTTCACTTGGATCATTGAAACATTTAAAGCTCTTGTCAAAAAAATATTGATATTACACAACAAAAGATTAGGTATATTAAAGATAAATGAGCATGGACTTAGTATTTATTGATTAAATGTAATGGTACGCTACTGACATACTCTGTGATTAAAATGGTGAAAAAGAGTAACTATTGAGTTTCCTGCCGGTTCGTCTCGGTAGAATCTACTTTCCAAGATGGTCGAAGCTTTACATTTAATCCAACACGAGCCTACTCGAATAAAGAATATTTTGAATTTGATTTTGATTTTGACACAAATAAATACAAAGATATATTGAGTTTAAGGCAACCCAGTCTCTAGACCATTAATTGGATACATTATATCTTATATCCGTAGATATATAATACTTAATATATAGTTATAATATCAATATAACATATATTTTATAGTAAATATTCATAACATTTTCCTTACAACCTGTTAACAGACGTAAAATAATGCAAACTGCTGTTTTACTGGTTAAGAATTCCACATAACCCGGTTCAATCCAAGGTATCTTACAAAAAGTGTCTAGCGTATAAGGGTTCAAAGACCTTGATTCAAATCGCGCATTGTCCTAAAATAATATTTGACTTGAAGAAAATTTCAGTAACCGCCTGGTTTTATAAGCATTGCACTCTCATACCTTGGAACCACGTAAGCTTTTTATCCTATCCCTGAATATAGATAGATTGTCATTACATCGGACTATAAATGAGCTCCATTTGAGGGTTGACACTCTTGTGCGTTGTAATTTCTCTCACAAAGAAATTATTCGTTAAATACGTTTATCGTGGTCGAAATCAGTCAAGACAATATAACTATCATAATGATAACTTATAATTATTAATTGTAGTTACTTGGAAGGTATACTCGATCACCCAATAATAATACTTAGTATTGTTGTTAAGTTTGAAGGGTGAGTGAGCCAGTGTGAACAGGTACAAGGGATGTTTGAGCTTAGTCTCCAAGCTTGGTTGGACATTGGCGATATGAGGAATTATTAAAATGGGGTGACCACTTACCATCAGATGGACCATAAGCCCGTTCGCCTAACTATTATTTATTATTTTTATATGAGGCTGGATAATCAAATCTCTAGTAAAGCAACGTTTGTTTAATAATAAATAATAAATAAATATTGGACAACATCGCATACATTACTCTGATCCCAATGTAAGTAAAGTAGCTAAAGCACTTGTGTTATGAAAAATCAGAAGTAAGGACAGTATCACAAACACCCAGACCCAAGACAACATAGAAAGCTAATGAACTTTTTCTACATCGAATCAGCCGGGAATGGAACCCGAGACCTCGGAGTGGCGGACCCATGAAAACCGTTGTACATACTACTCGGACCACGGAGGTCGTCGTACGCCTGGTAATCTCATATTTCGGTGTTATTATTATGTCACTTAAATTAACTTAATATGCTTATATGATTTTTAAGCATGAATTGGCATAAAATATTGATCGTTGTCTATATAACGGGACACATTTGCATAAATTGTATTTAATAATTTACACCGTCGCTTTATTTATACTGTTGCAAAAAATAGCAGCAAAATTAATTGACTCAGACGGCGTAAAAACCAATATGTCTTCCTACTTCTAAAGTAACCGGAGTTAGCGTTAACAAAAAATGCCGCTGTCTGTTTCTGTGTATGCTTAGATCTTTAAAATTACAAAACTGATTTTGATGCGGTTTTTTTAATAGACAGAGTAATTCAAGAGAATGGTTTATATGCATAATACATGTACAACATAGTAGAGAAACACTGATAAATTTAAATGTCGAAAATAAATAATTTTTTTGCGCTTACATTGGAAACGGCTGAACCCTACGAATATACAATAACATTCCTGACTCCTTTAAGGATTTACCAACAACTATGTTCAAAAAGAAACTTTTTGATTTTCTTATAAATAAACTGTATTATAATGTTAACGATTTTTTAACTGACAAGAATTAACTAGCTGTATTATTGTGTTTGACATTTTATCTTTAATCGTGTATATATTTATTCTTAATTCTTAATTCTTTTATTATTATTGAATGACATTTTTATTAATTGTAATTTATTTTAATTAATTGTATTTAATTCAATACCATTAATGCATGTTTAATATTTGCACACCGATAAATCGGTAGAATATGAGAATCATTATAAATGACCATCTATATTATGTACCATATTCTGGCAAATAAATGAATTATTATTATTATTATATTATTATTATTGATCTACATAATGTACTACAGTATAGTACACCTTAGAAAGGTCTTCAAAAAGTCTGCGATGGTATATGTCTATCTCTTAGGAATGACCCTATGACAATAACCTATATTTTTTACTGATATATTGTGTGTGAAAGGATTTTAAATCCGACTCAACCGGAAAGAGAAGAGTCAGCCGTAACATTTTTCAGTCAGACTCCGGGCTATTAAGAACATGAAAACAAGAAGATTAAAATGATGTGTGCGTTTTCTGGAACAGTATTATTAAACATACAGTCTACATAGACGGCGTTCACTCCTATCGGATAATTGTTTACAAACACAATTCTATTATATATAATATTATAAATACAAAAGTAATCTTGTCTTTTTGTCTGTCTGTTGCTCTTTCACCAGCAAACCATGGAACCGAACTTGATGAAATTTGGTACGAAGCAAGCTTAAGCTCCAAGGAAGGATAAGCTATACTTTATTTCTTAACATCTGACGACCAACTCCTACAACGCGAGCGAGGCTGCGGGCGACAACTAGTACTTAATAACTGAACTTTTTTATTTTATTTAAACGGTGTTTTTAACTTAAATTTCTTCAGGTTTCATGATGTGAAAATTAGCAAACATTTGCAATAATTCTATGGAACCAGACCTTAAGACTTACGCAAGATCATACGAACGGACGGACAAATTGCACGCATTTTTCAACGTCGCTGACAGTGTTTGTGTTACAACAATACGGTTTGTGACATACATTAGCTTTCTCGTGCCGACTCGGATGTCGTAAAGCGATACTGTGGAACAATACAACGGCTAATTGATGGCTGACGCCTTAACACGTTAAACAGATTTGCGAACATCCGTAAAAAAAAGACCTATACTTTGTAACTTAAGTTACTTAAAGTATGTAGCCCTTGAAGCGCTTAAAGACATTACACATGCTTGCTTTCTTTGTAGGTTTTGTGTAATTATTTGTTTTTTAAATATTTTCAATATTTGTGTGAATGTGTGGGTATACTTTTAACTACCACCCACTCACTTCCGGTTTGAAGAGTGAGTGATCCAGTGTTACTACAGGCACACGGGACATACCATCCTTAGTTCCCAAGGTTGGCGCATTGGCGATGAAAGGAATGGTTGATATTTCTTACAGCACCATTGTCTATGGTGCTGTAAGAAATATCAACCATTCCGTAAATTCCGGGCTGTCTTTGAGAATATTTCGACAGAAATTCCAATAACTTTTAATCGGACTGACCTCTACACCGGGTTTGAAGCTAGGACGTCGGGTTCTGCATCATTATATCTAGCCTCTAGGCCAACAAGGAAGTCGCCTCTAGAAATAAAACTAACCTAGCTAATCAAATTCATATAAAGTCTATTTTTTTTTTCGGTCAAAAGCAGTATTGATCGGGTAGAGGACTAACTTTTACATATTTATACATATATATAATAAAATTGGAGTGTCTGTTTGTAATATTAAAATAACCGCTTTTTGCATATGTATATACACGTTACATATGCCGAAATAATATTTTATTCAATTTTTGTGTGTCTGTCTGTTTGTTCCGGCTAGTCTCTGGGACGGCTGGACCGATTTTAACGGGACTGTCACTGTCAGATAGTTGATGTAATAAGCAGTAACTTAGGCTACAACAATAACTTTTGTGTAAAATTCAATCGCGTCGAAGTCGTGGGCACAGCTTATGTGTGTATGGGTATTTTATCGTTTCTTTTCCTATTTATCTTGAATATATACGATTATTGACTCAAGAATAAGTTTATCGAACGCGTTGTTAACTAATTGTTGTTTAACAGAAACATGCATATTGAGTGGTGTGCACCTATTCAGGTGATCCAGCACTACACTGAATGCACCAGGATTTATCAAATATAAATAAAAAAATATTTTTTTTTAATTTCCCAACTGTCAAAAAAATATTTTAATTTTTTTTTCATCATCGTTTTCAAATATTAATTTAACATATCATTGTTGTCATAAAAGTCGACATTTAAAATAAATGACTTATTTATCAATCCTCATCAGTGTTATAAAAGCTAGACTGGTTATGACGAAACTAGCATTTTAACATTAATTTTATAGCTTCGCAAAAAGCAAAACAAAATCTATTATAAATAAATATATATAGGAGATTAGTATAACTTTATGTTAAGTTTATATTACTAAATGGTGTCATAATTCGATCTGAAATAAATGATGAAAACGTTCTGTTTAATTAATATCATTCGTGCATCGAACTTTAGCTTTTAAAATTAGGTTAGAGTTTTTAGTGGTTTTTTTTCGATATCAAAAGTTATTAAAATAACAGTTATACAAATACGTTATTTGGATACATTGATGGAGTATTTAATAAAATTTTAAATTTCGAATAAATTCTAATTTCGATTAAAGACTATTTTTTTAACAATAATATATAATAAATTCGAATCAGAGACATTAGGAAGTGATCTATGCCTTCTATTCACTGAACTATATTAGTTCTAAAGAATAACTGAGAAAAAAATCTTAAAACCTGTTTGTTGTTAGAAATATATAAGGCTTTGACATAACGCGCGTTGTACGGTTACAGTGGCCGGTAACATACCGGTTCGTCCGAGCACCGGCGCGGGCGCAATCATTGCGATCACTTTCACTAGCCGGTTGCTTTGTTTGTTTTATGCGTACAATCGCATAAACAATATTTAAATTTTAAAATCGACTTTTTTTTTAGAAAAATATAATATATCTTTATAATAATTTAAATCAGAGATAGCCCAGTATATAATAGGTGGAGTTCTAACGACGTAAGAATGAGTTTTATTTATTTATGAAATACTATTTTACAGTTATAGTCGTTTTATCAATTGAATTGAATCGAATGAGGGCCATGTTGTGAGAAAGGTTTTGAGCATGGATGCATATAGAGGTAGGGGACGACCAAAGAAACGAAGGATGGATTGTGTGAAAGACGATATGGTTAGAAAGAATGTTACTTGTGAGATGACGTCCGACAGAGAAGTATGGAAGAAGACATGCTGCGCCGACCCCAAGTAAAATTGGGATAAGGGCAGGAGGATGATGATGAGTCGTTTTATAATAATATACTATCTCAAAATAACACCGTCCCCAAATAACTGTTATCACTATAAATCTGTAATATTTTCAAATACAGCATTTATATTTATATCCATAATCGAGTAAAATTCTGTATTTAAGTACTTATTAATTTTAAATTTTATTTAAAAAAAAATTGTTAAATTACCTTTTAATTTTTTCATGTTCTTTCAAGGTACCATCGATCGGTTTCTTAAGGTTCCTTAATCACATAGAGACAAAGCCGGAGGCTTAAAGTATTACAATAATAAGTGTGCCTATCAAAATATGTTACTCCAAATAAATTCAAAGGTAAATAAACGACACCCACGGTGTAACTCGCTCACGATCACTGTTCGCTATTATTTGCTATATTGACTGAGTTATGCAAAGTGGCTCTTTACACGCCTCAAGCCTTATGAGAGAACTCCTTAAAAGGGGCAGTACATTCGCGTGAACAATTTATTATAGTTAAATAAATAACAGTAGGTTTTCTTATGTTTAATCAATTTCAACCTAAATTCATTCATAAAATTGAACTGGTGCTATAAATAACGTTGTATATTTAAAGTGTAGTGTACTAGTTTACTTTTAGATTTAAACATATATAAAAAAAAATATCAACCGTTGGGCTTTTGCAATTTGGGCTATTCTTTCTCAATCAATCAAACCTAGCAGTATACCAATATTTAGTTATCATTAGGAATATAATATTTGAAAAAAAAGTTGATTGTGACCGTAGCACAGGCTTGAGTTGGAAAAACACATACATGTACTACGATTTCAATAAATATAGTCATTCATTAATCAAGTATTAATATTAATACTTTATTATTTCAAATTAATTTAGGGAGGAAAGGGGCGTCAGGTGACGTGACC
Organism: Vanessa atalanta; assembly: GCF_905147765.1. Classification (NCBI taxonomy): domain Eukaryota; kingdom Metazoa; phylum Arthropoda; class Insecta; order Lepidoptera; family Nymphalidae; genus Vanessa; species Vanessa atalanta. The sequence continues at coordinate 2,562,564 of NC_061885.1, forward strand.
ACCACCACTCATAACATCGGCCGTATAAGAAATATCAATCACTCGTTTTAACTCCAAGCGTCGCCGCCACAGACAATTAAAACCAATGTTTGCCGGTAGACTAATTAATGGATGGGTGGTATCGAGATCCCATTTTCAGTTTGCACAAATTATTAACACGAAGTAAAATTATAAAGTAAATACTCCAAGTATATCTCTACATGCTTCACTAGCTCGGAATATATATTCTGTCTCCGTTGTCCACGCTAGCGTAGACAGAGCAAGTGGTTTACCATTTTTACTTGGGATGTTTGTATTATACTTTGTATTAGTAGGAGACACTGTTTACTGTTGTAAGTTCTGATAACTCTCTGCTTACAAAAGAATATTCTTTGTTGACAAAGTATCGGCTATGAACGAGCTTATGGTATCTGAGTCAATACAATGTAATATTTTATTTACTACTGTAGCTAACACTCTTTATGTAGTATATAGTACAGGTTGGACGACGGCCAAACAGGCCACCTTATGGTATGGCACACCTTCGCACTTGGCACTGAAGTCCATCGCCAATATGCAACTATCTTTATAAACCAGGATGTTATGTCCCTTGTTCCTGTAGCTACACTGGCTCACACATCCTTCAAGCCGGAATACAACAATGTTTGGCGTCCTACTCAAGTGAACACAAATAATACAATAAATTATTTTATTATAGCTAAAAGCTATAACGACCGTGCGTGTGCAGATAAAATTAAAGTACATTTGGATCATTCCTCTCGTCCGCTGACGTAAATCGAATGTAACGAGGCAATACAAACAAAGACACAACCGTGTATCACAATGAGAATTAACTATTGGGCCATGTTTTTTTATGATGACAGTTAGCTAAAAAGATGGTCCAGTGGTTAGAACGCGTGCATATTAATCGATGATTTCGGGCTCAAACCCAGGCAAGCACCACTGAGTTTTCATGTGCTTAATTTGTGTTTATAATTCATCTCGTGCTCGGCGGTGAAGGAAAACATCGCGAGGAAACCTGCATGTGTCTGATTTCAACGAAATTCTGCCACATGTGTATTCTGTGTATTGAGAGGAGGCCTTATCCCAGCACTGGGAAATTTACAGGCTGTTAATGTATGTTAGCTAAAATGGCGACTGATGATGAATTATAATTTTAATTGAATCTAAATCTTTACTAGTTTTGAGAGATATAATTACTAGACCCTATGTTTTTTTTTAATGACAATGATTAAGAAAAAAAATTGTAGTAGTAGAAAAAAAAAGTGTAGTTAATTCTTAAAAGCGTACGAAATCATTTTTGCATTTATAATATTAGCCAAGTTCAATAATAAAAATTATTTATACACGCAGTTTATTTTCGTATAAGATCCCGTTGGCAATTTGAGCAGTTTTTTTTTTTATTGAAACTTTAAATTAAGTATGAACATTTTAAAGACTTTTTTCATTAACTGTACACATGGCTGGCTTCATGTATAGTACTTTCGATTTTCAAACTACGCAACTTGATACCATATCGCGTTATGAGAGCTGATTCCTTTTACAACAGACTTCGACTCATAATATATTATTAGCTTTGAATGTACGTATACCACACAGACTTAACTGTATCAGTGTGAGTACATTTGTATTAGTGTACAATATACAAATACGAATCACAATTGCAATCGCTTTTCATGTGTGCGTCGTCCTTGCAGTTTTCGTTTGTATTTGGCGTTGTTTACAAGTGCAACTATGCATGTGTGTTTTGCGTTCCTATTAAGAAATTCGACCTTTAAAAGTTAACTTCGTTTAAATATATATTTTTTTGTGATATCAATATTTCATACGGATTTTAGAATTTATTCGTTTTTTAATATGCTGTGATTTCGGTGTGACATAAGACGGAATTTTTTTTTTTTAATTTCTGAGATACTCTTTAATTTGACGGGGTAATGAATTATGCTTTAATTAACTATTCGTGAAGACTTTAGTCACAACTAGCTAAATTGTATCCTCAGTTGTGCATAGATATATAAAAATATATTCTTCTAATCCCACAATTGGGCAAAGAAGAAGGTTTGGTATGAAATTAAATGTACTAGTACTAGTAACTACTAATTTTATTGTTGGTTGTCATTGCTACATTTGGTAATATTTATAATATGCTTGTAAAAGTTATACATAAATTACAGTAGACGAATATATGTATGTATAGTAGGTGGTATGCCCACTGTTGGACTAGCACAAATCATAAACACGAGCTACAATTATACAGGGAGTAGTACCAAGTATTTCTCTATATGCCTTATTAACTGTATATGGCACTAAGCATATAGAGCAAGTAAATTGATATTATCGTGTGATCTAAGACGGAGCGAGTCGCGTAGAATACTTTACTTGGTAGCAGGCCTTCGTGCAAGTACCACCAATTCAGTCTATGTACCACCCACTCGACAGTTACCGCCAAACAGCAATAATTAGTACCGTTGTGTTCAGGTTTGAATGGTTATTAATTGTGACCACAGGCACAAAATACATAGCATCTTAGTTCTCAAGGTTAGTGGGGCATTGATGATTTGAGGGATGTTGATATTTTTCGAAGTATCGATGTCTGTCCATCAGGTGGCCCAATTGCCTATCTTGTTTAAATAATATATATGACGGCGTCTGCGATAGATCAGCGGCACGCCCGTCATCGGTAGGAGCTTCTGGTACGGGGTTCACGGCGTAGGTCTCAGGCAATTAACCACAACAATACAATATGACAATTCTTATACTTTATGTAGTATAACTATCCGAGTTGCGTGAACCAACGGTCCCGTTTGGAAGGCCCGAACTGTATCGCTCTCAATACTAAAATTTAGCTTTCGACTCATCGCTCTCGAAAGAATTAAAAATGTGACAGTTGTCCCTTCAAACAATTCCGATCACGTGACTAAATACGTCACGGCGTTACACCCACCATTACCAACCATATATATTGATAAAGGATATTTACTTATTTATTAATTCTTTATTGCACCCAAACTTAAAACTAAAAATTACAATTTTGCTACACAAAGTTGCATGAGGTGCAACAGGCGGCCTTATCGCTCAGCAGCGATCTTTTCCAGGCAACCTTTGGACAGAGGATACTTTATTACTGTACCCTAATATATTTACATATATTAGGGTACAGTAATTTTAAGTCAGTATAGTAAAAATACATAATATAATATTACTTGACGACCTCCGTGGTCGAGTAGTGTGTACACCGGTTTTCATGGGTACGCCACTCCGAGGTCCCGGGTTCGATTCCCGGCCGAGTCGATGTAGAAAAAGTTCATTAGTTTTCTATGTTGTCTTGGGTCTGAGTGTTTGTGGTACCGTCGTTACTTCTGATTTCCATAACACAAGTGCTTTAGCTACTTACATTGGGATCAGAGTAATGTATGTGATGTTGTCCAATATTTATTTATTTATTATTATTATTTAATGGTATTTAATTATCTAAGTATCACGGCAATGTGGATCGGATGCTGCAAAATAAAAAATCGTTTTAAATTAATGTACATATGGAGCTAGATAATTGCTTCGATCCTAGTTTGCATATAAAGTGACATTTCTCGATCGAGAAATATGTTGTTTTTACGGAAACGCATTTTCAAGCGAAACTATTTAGTATAAGAGGGTAGGCGACATTTAAGATTGTAATGTCGTAATTAGCATATAATTTTTGTCTTTTGGTTTTGTAATTTAATTTAAGTACTCATGTTGAGTTGAGTAATGTTATATATTTTTTTTCATTTATATTAGCCGCGATGGCTCAGTAGTTAGAACGCGTGCATTTTAACCAATGATTACGGATTCAAACCCAAACAAGCACCACAGAATTTTCATGTGCTTAATTTGTGTTTGTAATTCATCTCGTGCTCAGCGGTTATTAACCAACCCGCATTGGAGCAGCGTGGTGGAATATGCTCCAAACCTTCTCCTCAAATGGAGAGGAGGTCATAGCCCAGCAGTGGTAATTTTACAGGCTGTTAATGTTATTAATATTCCGACTTCCCTGAGACTAGTCGAGGAGTGGTATGGAGGAAGCTAGTCGACAAATCGGGGAGGCATTTCAGGACAAGCAAGACCTTCAATGAAGTACACGAAGAAGAAATTAAGTTATTAAATGTCAATAACTGAATCTTAATACTTCGTTCTCTGTACTCAGTGCTAAAAGCACATTCGATTGCTGTTTTATTATTATTTTATTTTAATTTATCTATACATATAATAAAATTGGAGTGTCTGTTTTAATATTAAAATAAGCCCTTTTTACTAAATGCATATGTCTATGGCATGTGTACACGGTACATATACCAAAATAACATTTTTTACAATTTTTGTCTGTCTGTCTGTTAATTCCGGCTAATCTCTGGAACGGCTGGACTTTCACTGGCAGATAGCTGATGTCATAAAGAGTAACTTAGGCTACAACAATAACTTTTTGTTAAATTCAAACTCGCACAAAGCTGCGGTCACAGCTAGTTAACAAATAAAATTGAAAAATTAAACCTAACAAATTAAAAATTCTGCGAATAAACTATTTATATACATAACTTAACATACTCTTCATGCTAATTGGTTAATACGCTTCAATGTTTTTTGTAAGCCATTAACCTATACGAGTTTCGACCCTATTGTACGTTGATTATACTTCAGAACCTTTCACACCAGCGTCATCAACTGTACCAAGATTCAACTCACATGTATGGTATAGAAACGCATAATCTTTAAGCGTTAGTCTTTATAATAAGTAATTTAAATAAATTAGTTATATGAATTACAATTTAAATCCGTTATTTATTAATCTAATATGTATGTTATAGTTTAAAGTAGAATGATTTTAGTATATGCTCGTTGATGATTTGTGATTTGTTAAGTTACAAAATAATTTGCTTTTTTTTTTGTTATATTTTTTTTGATCGCCGATTCTCGTTTGATCAACAAATCAACCATAAGCATTATTGAAAAGTGGAAAATTTATGAATTAGCACGTTTTGTTTTTTTTTTATATATATTTTTTTTGTTACACATAAGTTTCAATGAACTAATAATAAACCCAAGAAAAATAATTCATAATCGATTCACAAATAGAGGAGATATATACATATATACAATCGCAGCTCACGTTTTTTTTTTTTTTGTAAATATATACAAATACCTTAATTCCAAATTTAAATAAATTATGTAAGCGATAAAAATAAGTACTTAGAAATATTTATTTAGTATTAATGTGTGTATGTGTGTTGTGTGTTATGATAATTCGCTTCTAAAAATATTTGCAAAATAAAAATATTTTCCTTAAATTTTTATTTTTGACTGTTGCTTCTCAATATATATTCTGTAATGTTTTGTATGTACGGAAAAATATTAATGTTTTTATGAGAAAATGTGATTCTCATAACGTTGGTACAAGGAACAAACACAATCTTGTTACTCCTGTTACTCGACTGCATAGAGTCAGTAACTCTTTTGTGGGGCAATGTATACGCTTCTACAACAGGATCCCAGAAAGCGTTCAAAATGCTTCTGTTGCGAAATTTAAAAAAATTGTTAAGGAACGCTTGTGTGCGAAAGGTTATTATATTATACAATTAGTGAGTTTATGTTTGATAGCACACCTTGGGAATGAAACGATCGCCTCCTGGCTGTTTCTACTCATATATAATTATGTATATAATTAATTTGACGTAAAAAAAAAAAAAAAGTCCCGCTGAGTTTCTTTCGCCGGTTCTTCTCAGGTCAGGGTGTTTTCTTTTCCGAACCGGTGGTAGTGTTTAACTTGACAATCAATAAGAAAGTGTAATACTTCTATATTGAATAAAGGAATTTGAGTTTGAGTTTGAGTTTGAGTTTATTGATTTTGATAAATTTTTTAAAGGTGAGTTTGCTCGATGGAAACTGCACGTGATTTATAAGTAAAGGTTATGGGTTCACATCAATGCTGTTGAGCTTTCGTTTCATGCTCTGCGGTTAAGGAAAAGTCGTGAGTAAGCCTGCGTGTTTCGGAAGAAATTATTAGACCATGTACATTCTTCAACCTGCAAAAGCACAGTTGCGGTAATCCTCTCTCTAATAGAGCTTTTGCCTAAAAGTGTACGTTTTGCAGGCTGTTAGTATCATAACTACACAACATTTCTCTAATACTAGCGACTTGGAACCACGGGTGCCAATATATTAATAAATAAAATGATACTACATAAATATAATTTGTATCTTATAACTTAGGAATAAATTAGAATTAGATCATAAGTTCCCGACATTGCCTCCACATACAAACAAACCAACCTCTTTATAATATTCGTATATATATGAGGTAGGTAAGGTACACCTTATGTAATATATATCCAATATTTGAGTAGGATGTATTGAGTTGTATAAACTGGAAGCTTGAGATGTCATAGTTTGAATGAAGACATCTCTTATCAAAAGAAGGCTTGGAGGTTATCCCGCCAACACGCAATAAGTTTGGACATGTATTCATCTGACACAAGTATTATATATGTTAGCGCAAAGACGAGATGAACGAAGAATTGCACAATAAAATCTTGGCTAATAATGGCTTGAAGCAATGATAATTCAAGTTATATTTGGACGTCCTGCAGCGTAGTGAACTTAGTTCAATTACATTTAGTCACTTGAAGTAGCGTGGTGGTAGCTCCTTTTTAAAAGGGAGGAGGTCTAAATCCAGCAGAGGAACCTTTACAGATTGTTACTAATATAACATTTCAACAAAACCGACTTTATATTATTTTTCAAACTTAAATGAAACCAAACAGAAAATATGAACCAAGTAAAAATTATATTACCAAAGGGTTTCATAAATCGAATTAAAGTCCTTTTAAAACATAAAATGTATTTGCGAAACAAAATCATATTTGATTTTTCAATCATGACATTCCCAAGAACAGTTACAATTTTTGTCATTACGTTGTATTTAAAATTACAAACAGTTATTTTCGATCGACATAATTATGTCAGCGGCTGACATTTATTTTAATGTACGCAAACTAATATTCGTTCGTAATTTGCTAATACAATTGATTAAATTTAATTCAGGTCATTGTCTGTATAATTTAGACAACAATCACAACTGGTTTCAGTTTATTTTCTGCTGAAATCAAAACAAGCCGATCTCTCTAGTTTACTTTAGGTAATAGGTACTTAGCTATTAGCTTAAATAAATATATAAATATTGGACAACATCACATACATTACTCTGATCCTAATGTAAGTAGCTAAAGCACTTGTGTTATGCATAATCAGAAGTAACGACGCTATCACAGACACCTAACTTTTTCTACATTGACTCGGCCCGGCCGAGTCAATGTAGAAAAAGAACCCGGGACCTCGAACCCGGGACCTCGGAGTGACGTACCCATGAAAACTTATGTACACACTACTAGACCACTGAGGTCCTTATTCTTACACCATTCGTTAAATCAAGAGCTTAACATATTGTAATTGCTCTTAATTTTTTTTATATATATATCGTATTTGTTATACATATAATCGAGATAAACAAGTGTTGGTTCTTATTTTGGATGCCGATATATATTTTTATGTATGTTCAGGCAAAACTCCTTTGTATATAGAAGAATTTTTGTATATAGAAGTGTTTTAAGTTTTTCGAAGAAAATTCTTTTTTTATGTGTTTCAAAATTATTCCATTTAAATTTCGTAAAGATCTGATAAAATCAGTTTCAGAGAGACAACGGGACTCTTCAATAAATGGCGGCAAACCAAACACGATTGCTGTGATATTATTGCTACATTTAAACCAGCATTTTTTTTCCAAAAATCTTTTTTTTGTGTAATTTGTTCGTGTACATACATATTTTACATAACATTTTAATTTATTTGTAGACAAGTTCGATTACCCAAAGTTATTTAAGACGATCAAATTACATAACCTTTTGAACAAAGCTGCAGGCAACCAGTATATATATTAAACTGTAAGTTGTCTATCTGATAAGAAAATATTTTAATAGGAAACATTTAATACAATGAATAGTTCACAATTAACTATTTCCCCTTAGTTTTAGAGATGAATCTAATAGCGCTATTCGGTGGGTGTTACTCGTAATAACAAACGATAAATTCAGTATAATAAGGCATTTGGTATTGACAGTGTTAGGAAGATCTAACTTTCATCGCCTCACGATGTGACCCGCACGGTCCTTGAGCGTGGGCGAGTCGTCTTAATAGATGAATTTAAAGGAATTCGTCCATTTTATCGATATTTTTCGTTTTAATATCGGAATTCGGTATTACAAAATCGTTATCAAAATATTCTTTATTGAAGTAGGCTAATAAGAACACTTTTGTTCACTAACACTTGTTATGTTACAGTACTCAATCAAAAATAAAGCTTCCGGTACGAAATTTAGATTCTACCGAGAAGAATTAACAACAACAAGAAACACAGTTCTTGGTCTTTTTCACCATTTAAATTATAAAGTTTATGTAAATTAAATTTATATGCAAATATATTCTGCCTGGAAATAAACAGCTGCTATCTCGACGCTTTTTTATCATTGACTTGTTGTCACCCGCGGCTACGCTTGCGTTTTAAGGTGCTAGGCATAAAAAGTAGCATATATCCTTCCTTGGCGTGACCGTCAAACAGCAACTGACTGACAGACAGACATTGTTACTTTCGCATGTATCATATAAGTACTTATATAGCAAGAATTTAGTATATATCTAATGTTGGTTTTCATGCAAGGTTATTACAATTATATATGCGTCGAAATTAGTCTAAAATAATTGTTAAACTGCTGAATTGAATATCTGATTTTTCATCGACGAATCCACGTTCGGAGTGGCAACTCACCTAAAAGTAACAGGCTAGTATTTTAAAATATCTGTTCAAAATTAAAAAGTATGTTATGATAGTTAAGAGCGTCCCAGTTTTCTAATTTAAAACGAGTATTTAATTACCATTTCATTAATTCGTATTACAATCGAATGCTAAGAATTATAATTGTAAATTTACTTACGTTAACTCGTATAATTACTCCAATAGTGATAAAAATACCTGAAACCAAAAGTAAACACAATCAAAACCATATTAAGTAGCATATTTGAATATTTCGCAGTAATTTTTAACAATAAAATGCGAATTGCATTGATATTGGTTGCTGTTAAGGGTTGCCAGTTTATTTTATGACAATAAAATTAAAAAAAAATGATTATTTCATTTTAAATTATTGTTATTTAGCTCCAATTCCAATTAACTGTATTTATATTTATGATTTTTTTGTAATTTATATTTTATTACCGCAAGTATTATTCGAATTGAGTTATTATTACTTGAATAAATTATTTTTCTATATATTTTATATATGGAACAAGACCTGTTTTCCTTTTGGTACGAAGGCTTAGACCTTATTCTGCCACGCTAAAAGTATAATATAGAATATATTGACTTTGATCGTTTTTTTACTATCATAATCTCTTGAGTCAGCTTTCTCACAGGATTCAAACCCCAGAACATTTCAAGCTAGCAAAACCAGCAAGGCATTATTATTTCTTTTACTCAATAATAGGAATGAATGACATTTTTCCGCGTTAATGGAATGTAATTTAAGAAATAAAACTAAAAGCCATGTTATATGACTCAGATATATTATATGTATATTTTTAAAACAACAACAAAACGCTTAGCTTAACTAAATGCCATTATTACATGTTTTTTTTACATCGTGAGAAGTTATGTGGTCTGGATATTTATAGCCGAATATTTAATTGTAATCAATATAATCATTGCATCCAATATACATTGGACGAAAAAAAGTTAAAAGTTCTTTGGTGGAATCAATTTGAACGGAGAATTTAGATTTTCTCTATCGTTTAAGGTTTAGAATAATAGTCAAGTCATTACATACAAATAATTTATGTTTCGAGCTCGACATTCATCCACGGTAGGTTAAAAATGTATACATTGTAGAACGTAATTAAAACAAAAAAAAAACATATCTTATCATAATTCTCGTATGACAACGCACAGCCGAGTTATTGCAAAAAAACGAAACAACCCTTTGTTCAAGATGGCGGCGGAACGCATATTGAAAATCTAGATCGACAATTTCAAGTTAAACTTTTATGTATGTCTTTTCTATAACATATCCAAAAGTTAGCCTTTTCGGTCTTTTTTCATACCATGTAATGATATATAATTACTGCACTATAGTTCCTAAATTTAAAATGAAATACCATTGCGAATAGCTTTCTCGTACAGTTTCTCTATGGCCAGAATCAAAATATACTTTATTCAAGTAGGTTTTTTCCAAGCACTACTGTAAAGTTACCACCAGCTCGAATTATAGATTCAACCGAAAAAACCGGCAAGGAACTCAGTAGTTACTTTTTTCCAGCGAATTACACACAAAGTAATTATTTATATATTATCGCTTTTTATCATCTATAATATTGTGTTTAATAATATACCTTATATATTCATATTTTATTAACAAATGATTTGAATTTATGAATCGGCAAAGTTAAAAATATCTGCCGAGTTAACATTACAAATAGATAAATAATTTTTTTTTTTTTTTTTTGTTTTCTTAGATAAGTTGGCAGCCCTGTCTGCCCACGCGTTTCGAATCACTGACCAATTATTAAATGGCACGAATACGCTTGACCATGAGTGAGTGAATACATCGCCTATGATCATATGATTAATTGTTTAACTTTATTTACGTGATATCGCCACAACTATGTAGTAAACATACATATATAATTGTATTCAATGAACATGTATTTTTAGATGTCGAAAAAGAAAACGAAGGTAGAAACTAAATTTTGAACCGTTAGTAGCCTTACTTAAAATAGCTTGTTAAATGATTCAAAAGTGCTTGTAAAAGCCTACTAGAATAAAGTATATTTTGATTTTGATAATTTATTATTTATAGTACCATAAATATACAAATTTCTAGGTTTCTAATAATAATAACACAAAAAAGACCAATACAGAGTAATCGAACTACATTCAAAGTAAATGCATTTTTATTTAGTTACCATACAGAAAAAATATTGATACGTCCTAAATAACTAAATAGTCTTCTAATAAATCTGCAAGTTATGACTGATTCCATTATTGTGCTCACGCCCAATGCTGATGTTAAGTGTCGTTATGTCAAGACTAAAATTGGATGGGTGATCTAATTAATCTCAATTTTCTGTATTAACTAATAATAAAAAAAAACATTTTAAATACATCTACCGTCATTTGTTAACGCGTGAATATTAATTTGACAAATGATATTATTATGAAGTTTATTTCAAAGGTGCGACGACAAATTATAGCTCTTTGTAACCTGTCAGTTTTAAATTAGTTTATTCGTAAATCGTAATGGCGACTGTTATATATCGTAGATGTTAAAATGTTAATCTACTCATAGTATTAATGCGATTGTAACTCTGTCTGTCTGTTATGTCAGAGATCGTTTGAAACATTACGAATTAAGAAGGAACTCTGGTTTAAAAATCTTAAATCAAATTTTATGAAATGGAAATTAGTTATTAAATACAAGTAACGTTATAAATTATTTCGGTTTTAAATATTCCTATTTCAAGATATATTTAATTAGTTTTTGCCCGCGGCACCTTTCGCGTTTAAAGGGTTGGTCGTCAGGCATAAAAATAGCCTATGTCCTGCCTTAGCGTTCAGGGCCGGATCTATCGTATGGCTTTTTGCGCTTCAGGCCAGGGCCCCGTGGATAAAAGGGGCCCCCAGCTAAGTCATGTCAAGTCAGTCAAAAATAGACGATAATGCGAAAGAATCCATCATTTTATAAAATTAAATAGATCGCAAGTCTACGGTCGTGTGTGTCTTAAGTGGGGCCCCTAATTAGTATTAGCCCAGGGCCCCCTAAGCTCACGTTCCGGCCCAGTTAGAGTTCACGCTTCCTTCATACCATATATGATCGAATTCAGTTCAGTGATAGGCCGTTAAAGATTAAATGGCAAAATATAATTCTCACTTATTGATTAATAACAGTAGTGCAATTCTGCGAGAATTCACTTCGTATCCCATTCGTGAAATGTTGACAGTCGAATTAAGCTGATAACGCCATTTTATTATCTTATAAATTTTGTTGTGATTATAGAAAATTTCGCATATATGAGAAATGATGATGATATGACTTTTCTCGCACGTATTCTATGGTGATTTTCGAGTCTTACAGAATACCTACTAAGTGAAGCCACGCAGTTACATTATAGTATACATTGTTTTTTTTTTTATGAATGAAATGTTTGCGGTCGGATAATGTTCCAGCTAATGAGAAATGGTCACCACCGCTTATGGACATTGGTGCTTTAAGAAATATATACCATTCAAACCTGAAACCAAACAATACAAAGTATTACTGTTTGGTGGTAGAGTTTAGGTGGTATCTACTTAGACAGGAAGCCCTACCACCACGTAAAACATGTGATACTTGGAAGTAAGTAAAAAAATAAGTTGTTTTTATATGGTATGTATTTTTAAATATTTGTTAAATATTTATCAACTATTTACAATCGACAGGCATTGAATAATAACATCTACCACCTACACAATAGGATTCATAAATCAATGAATGGCAAGTCATGAATGAATACACGTCATACACCATACACGGCGAAGGCTGTGTATATGTGTCGAGGTTGGGCGCAGCTTAGCATATAAATGTTTGGTATAAATTCGATTGTTCTTTGTTCGACTGTATAGGTTTTTAGAACTAAAAAGAGGTTTTATATGTTAGAAACAATGTGATTATACACACATAGGAAATATATCGATATCATTTTATATGTGTGATACATGAGTAAGTGTGTAGTTTTGTTTTGCACATGTGTGTGTAGGAAGTGGATATTTTTTATTGGAATTCAAAGGTTTTACAACGTATGTCTTATACAATGTTTCCGTATTAGTAAGTCCTTATATAGGAAAATATTAATTGTGTTTCCACTTATAGGCATTAGATATCGTGATTTTATATTGCATAGTTTTATGCTATGAAGTTATCGGTCGTTTTACTTGAAAAATAGTATAAATAAACATACATACTACATACAAACAAACAAATAAACGTAAAAATTTTTAAACATAAATTGATTTTTTTTAAATATGTAACTGACGTGCAATGTTCAGCCTAAAACTATAGAGTCTAATGTGATGAAATTTGTACAGGAATTCCTTATAGAAGGTTAGCACACAAAGACGCAATACACGGACATACAAACATACTCTGAAAACTGAACATTTTCTAAAAAATGACAAATATTAAGCGGATAATAGAAAAGTCGCCTATTCTTTATAAATTTCAAAGAACGCGTACACCAGTTTCAATGAGAAGGTAATAATTTAGTTTCTTAGGACGCGGCTAATTGAAAGCAAGTGCCGTTCAAGGAAGGTTCCGTTTTTACAGGCTATCATTACAAGTAACTGTGAACGAATTAACGATTGTATTGAAGGGTCACCGTTATTCACGCTTTGCACGTTCCTTTATTTTATTAGTTATTATTATCTTTGTGGAGTATTCGATTTAATTTGAATTGTTTTTTTTTTCATTTCAAGCTGAATTTGTGTGCAAAGGAACTATAATTGAGCAACCTTTAAGTAAAACGCTATTTGGGCAAAGATATTTTATTTCTGTATGTTAATAAAATTATGAGCTATTAAAGCAAGTCTGTTAAGGAACCATCCACTCATCATATAATTTACCGCCTGTTCCAGTTTGAATGGTGAATGAGCTAGTGTAACTACAGGCACAAGGGACTTAACATCACTGTTCCAAAGTGGCACGTCGGTTAAGTAAAAAATGATTAAATTTTCATACGGCGCCAATGTATATGAGTAATGGTTACCACCGGGTTCAGTCGGATAAGAAAATGTTTAGTGTATTAGTGTACAAATATAATATAAAAATTACATTTCAAACAGAAACCTATAAGTCGGCTACAATTTCTACTTTGTTACGCAATAGTTGTTTTTTTCCTACATCTAGTAGGAGTATTGATTCATAGTGATTCAGAGTGTTTAATGGGAAAACGATGTTGAATCAAATACCTCACTACGTTTGACTGACTGTTGAAGAGGCATAATTATTGTGTATATTTTATAACGAGCTTTGGTTACAATTCTTTGCAAGTGGATTTTTTTATATTGTACGCGTTGTAGAGACTGGTTATCGGGTATTGGGCGTAACTTTCTTGGAGTTCAATCTTGCTTCATACCAAGTTTCATCAAATTCGGCTCAACGGTTTGACCGTGGAAGAGCAAAAGGGAGGGAGACAGAACTATGTTCGCATTTATAATATCAGTATTGAAGTATAGATTAGTATAGATGATGTGTGTTACCATCTGTTACCAATAGATGGCGTACAAAAGTGCTGTCATTTAAATTATTAGTATTATTGACGTATTCATAAAAAGGTACATGGTTTCGCTACTTTTGATTGTAATCGCTTTTGTTGCCTCACTTTAATGTGCTGCGCGCTCCATCTGCCTTTTGGTTTTATAAACTCATTTGTCCAACTTATTTTTTTCTTTTCAAGAGTCAATAGCGCAATGGCTTACGATACGTATGGTATATGAACGAATTAATGGGTAGCGATGTAAAAAGCCGCAGGATCGATTCTGATCACTTCGGGTGGGCTCAAGTGATCAGCTTAAAAGGAGGGGTAAATAGGAATATTAGTAATTCCTTAATACATTTCGGGCTCTGCTATTATTATTTTTTTAAATATATTTTGGAAGTGGGATTCTTGATAGTTTGTACAAAAGTTATATTATTATTTGTTTCCAATTCCGAGATAAAACTTCATTCGGAATGTGTCGTACTGTATCTGTATAACCTTTGTTAATGTATATAATTATTATTAGTATTATTATTAATAGTAGATAGAAAAAAACGAACACTCATTGAACTAAAAATTTACATCATTCATACACACACATACAATAATTGTTAAATATGTTCAGTAAACTGTTTGACAAAGTACTAACGTCAATGACAATTATACTATCATAAAATAGACGATCTTAAATAATAATTAAAGGTTGTCTTAAAGATAATAAAATATAAACTTTAATAGATACAACAATCCTTATGTTTCCTGCTCTATTACGTATTAGTTGATGTTAAAATCGATTTAATGTAAAATTATTCTATGTCACGTAATTCTATTATATATTTATAATACAAATAGCAAACGAACAATGAGCACGTCTTTAAGCGGATCTGTTAAAGTTGTGTAACTGAGTTTATTTGGAATGCAATGCAAATAAGCGTGTTTACTCAGTACGGTACTTTCTCTAAAAGCCTAATTTCTCTTTTTACTGTAACATGCACTTTTGTTTTGAATTTTGATTAATTGATTTGTTTTTATAATATTAGAATATAAACCTTTAAGTATATGAATAAATAAATATTTTTTGTTGTGATTATTCAATAAAAATTTAATACAATTATTTATAAAAAAATACTTAATTTTTATAAGAATATACAATCGATTTTTATCATATATGTAATTTTACCCACTTACAGCGTGTAATACTGATTTATAACGTTTATGTATGTTACTGGTTCGCAATTATTTTATGTAAACAAGACATTCGACCATTTCCGATTCTCAAGGTGAGTTAGTAACTCCCACGTTGATTGGTTAACGACAAAAATGTGGTCCACAGTATGCTTTTTTGAGTTACGAAGAAGTTTTTATGTAGCACAAAAAGGTAAGATAACCCAGTGAATAGAATATGTGAATCTTAACCGATAATGGTGAGTTCAAACCCAGGAAAGCGCCACTTAATTTTCATATGCTCAATTTGTGTTTTTAGTTCATCCTCATGTGCTCCAACATTCTCCTCAAAAAGGGGAGCCTTGACAGATATGTTGATATTTATAGATTATATTAATAATAAAAAAACGTTCTTAA
Organism: Vanessa atalanta; assembly: GCF_905147765.1. NCBI lineage: Eukaryota > Metazoa > Arthropoda > Insecta > Lepidoptera > Nymphalidae > Vanessa > Vanessa atalanta. The sequence goes on from NC_061885.1 coordinate 2,578,512, forward strand.
GTTTAAGCGGGGTAAGGGGAAAGGGGGAATGCCTACGTAAGTGAATAGATCAACAATTGTTACTTCTTTATTTTTATGTACCACCAAACTATTTAATAAGCCGTATTGCTTTTTTATAGAAGCCGGATTAATCGGATAATATAAAATAAATACATAATCACGGGCAATACTTGCAGACAAACGTGTATTACGTATAGCTTAATTACACGTTTAAGACGCACCATTTATGGCGCCAAGGTACTTCGCCGAATAAGCAATGCACACGAATAATAAGGCGAAACGTTGGGTCAATCTTAAATGACCTTGACTTAAAATATCTCACTCATTTGTTTTTAAATCGATACGTATAAAAAAACTATTGGAACCAAAATATACTAAGCACCCACGCGACCATGTACATTCCTTAAGAAGTTTCAAATTGTAACAGCCTGTATAAGTACCATGACGGATAAAGTCATCCTGATGACTTAGTCTTGATGTGATTTACAAATGGAAATAGTCACTCACTCCAACTTTGGATAACATTTATTTTCACAGTATCAATATTATAAATATATTATTATAAATGTGATAGTAACTTTGTCTGTTTGCCTTTTACGCTATCACGGCTAAACCACTGAAACGATCTAAATAAAATTGGGTACGACATAAGATAGGAACCCTAGAAAGGACATAGGCTTATTCTTATACCTAAAGCCTACGACATACACGCGGTTGAGAAGTACTTATTATAACTCTGCATATGTAACCTTCATTAATACCAAAACTTCAAGCGGCCTTACAGATGTTATTTACGGTGTGCTTACATAATGCTGCATCCTTTTCTTTCGAATGTCAAATCCATCATGACGAAAAGAGAGACAATAGTCTTTGGACTAAATAACCGGTAAAAAATAAGCCCCTAGTGAGTAGGTTTTAAATGTTAAAATAACGTATATATGTTTTAAATCTGTAATATAATATTAAAATAGCATATGAGTCACAATCTACTTGTACTGTCCGAGACTCGAGTGCCACGTGTTACGACATTTGGAACAACAGGTATATGACGTCACGGTTGCCTGCGACGCGTTGAGAAATCGGTGACGTCACTTCCATACAGGATCTCCGAAATGTTCTGCTGACATTTTAACATAATTTAACTTTTATATTTATGTTTATGAAATTATGAGCTAAATAAAATCATTTTTGGAAACCAAAATGGTTTATGAATGTTATTATTATTTTTTAAATAAACGTTTTTTTATATAAAATTCCGGTTACTATAATAAAGAAACTATTCGTTTCGCTTACGGATAGTAGATTTTTTTACGAGAGGTTTTGATAGCAATTCGTAAGTTTTCGTCCTTTACATAGTTATAGGAAAGACCTTTATTTGTAAATAAATACGATACATACATACATACGTTAATAACAGCCCCATCTAAACACAAGGCATAGGACATAATGTCACATACAGTGTTCTAGTTATTTCTTCTTATTCATAGAAAAAATACATTTAAGAAGCCTTCAGGTGCCAACCGTTGGTTTAAAACTGAATGCCCAACGCGCAATCGCCTGCACCCTGGATTTAGATGTTCTGGTTACTAATAAACAGACCATTGACTAAAATTGTTCGATGATGATGGTTTCCTCGTCTCCGAATTCGCCTTAGGTAGCCAACGGCACAAGATATATTAAAGTGCACAATTGTGTACGCATGTTTCTCTTGGTGGTACGACTTTGTTCAATCCCGTCTGTGCATATACCATCCACTCATCAAATATTTTATGTTCAAACAGCAATACTTATATTAGTGTTGTCGTGTTCCGGTTTGAAGGGTGAGTTAGCCAGTGTAACTACAGGCACAAGGTACATAACATATCAGGTCGCAAGGTTAGTGAAGCATAGATAGAAAGAAATGAAAACTTCAAACGGCACTAATGTCTATGGGCAGTGGTGACCACATCAAGTGTCCCATTTTGACAATCAGCTTACCGATGCCATAAAAATAACGCAAGCACAAGCGTTCTCTCATAATCCTGATCAAATCGGACAAAAAGTCCGATCATAACAATGCAAATCTCTAAATTCCAGGATTGCTGATAAGAGTCTCTTCAAATCCCAACACACGCCTGATCAGGCGTTTGGCACAGAATCTTAGGATCTGCCTTGTAGCTACTCCACTTACGAGGCAATCGGATAAATTCTCCCACATATTTTTTACATATATAAAATTCACCGGACAAAGACACTATTTTTAAATGAATCACCATAATTGAATTAATGACATCATATTTCGGATGTTAAGTACATATAGTAAAGTCCTCGTTACAATTTAATAAACATATGCATTGTTTATCTGTATGAATAATCAAAATCAGATACAAAACCAGTTCACATTCGACACTGCACTCATTGTACACGTTGTGTCAAGTGCTATTAATCATAAGTCATAATAGACCATTCGAAACGCATTGTTTGCAGTGCGCGTGCGCACGGCATAAGGAGCAGAAGATATTTGCACACGAATATACAACATAAATAAGTACATGTTATAAATTAATTTCCTCCGTCACGTTCGTGTATGTTTATCCATTTTAATCTTAGCTTTATTTTTTTACGAATAGATAGATCGATTCTGGTGGATTTTTTTTTGTGTATAATTTGTACCAATTGTCTTTTTCTATGCACAGTTACAGTTTAACGAAACAAAATATCGTTATGGAAATGGTTTTTTTTTTCCTGATTGCAAAAGTGTTACTAATAAATAAACAATATCGCCCCCGACTTCACTTACGTTTTAGTGTTTGGTCAAGTTTGCTTCATACCAAAATTCATTAAACCCGGTTCAGTCGTTTGGCCGTGAAAGAGCAACAAACAGACAGACATACTGACAGAGATACCTTCTCATTTATACTATTAGTATAGATTATTTAATTTATCATGCAAAAAAGTTCCCACGTGTGAGAAGGGAGGAGGGGGTGCAGGTGTAAACAATCTCACGCTTTTATAATAATAATTAGTATTCTAATAAGTATTTATTAGCTATTAAATATATGTCTCTTAAACCTTAATGATAAAGAATACAATTCAATAAGTCTAATTATTATAATAACATATGTATTTGAATGTAATTAAGAAACATACTCAAACAATTTTCTACTCGTGAGTCTAAAAAAAGTGTTAAATAAATAGTCATTATTCGAAGTCGTTTAAACGATAAACCAGTTTACATGCATTTCTTAGGCTAATTATTTATAGAAGCTTTTAACTTTTTACCCATGCCTGCGTTCGGAGCGCATATTAAATTATGCGTAGATCTTCCTAATAGCCACTCCACCCTTGACATGTTAAAGGATTCTGTTTTTAAAAAAAGGTTCACATACGGTTCTTTTTTTAAATAAACCGTAAGAACGTTTACTATTTCAATTAAAATTTTAATTGTTAGTTTCTATGGTACTATGAAAGCTTTTATTTTATTAGGAAGGTCAGTTCCTTTTGGTAAGTTTTTTTAGTTCTTACAATGTTAATGTGCCATCGAGTATGGAATTTGAAAGTCAACCCGTAGAACATAAATATAGTTAATGCCTAATATATTTGGTGGTAACTGATGAAACACCGACGAAAACTCCTCCACAATATTAACAGTGAGGAATGTCTTTATTACATTTACTAAGCTATACAATTCGTTTAAAAACATTGAATATTATATTACACTATTTAAAATTAGAACACATTCTTGAATTTTTAAATTTAAATCTCAAATATAACTTTCGTTTGAAAAAAATTTTTTATCTCTTTCTTACATTTAAATTTGGAACATTTTTTTTTAAATTATCGATATTAATACATTACTGATTTGTTTAAATAACACACATTTCAATTGGTCCGAACGTGTGGACGCAGTTTTACCTGTCATAGATTATGACAAGCGTGCGGCCGCGCTTGAGTTGTCGAGGCTAGACAGTGAACTTCATGGGTGGTAGGTGATAGTTACGAGGCAAAATAAATAAAAATATAATAGATGTTTAAAGTATAATTACAGTGTTTGTTTTATTTGTATTATTTGTGATCTTTCTTATATTTGGTAAGTTATATTTGTTTTATATGATAAATCGGAGAGAGGGAGGGGATTAGGTGTTATCAACGTGTAAGTGACATTTCACGATGATCGGTCGAGTAGTTAAGACGTAATATCGTAAGAGCATAGTTCGGTATTTGTAATATTAGTACGGATAACAAAATTGTGTTAGAAGAAATATGCATACTTGTTTATTATATATATTAATAATATTTTTATTTTTAATTGCTAAAAATTATATCGTTCATCGATACAAATATTATAAAATTTATATATTTGTATGATTGTTTACATGACAATTAAAATGTTGCCGTCAAGTTGTTTGATTATTCCGATAATCTCCGAAAAGGCTCAACCGATGTTGATGCGACTTCCACTGATAGGCAGCTAATATTTTAAAACGTAACATAGACTACTTTGATTTTAAGTCGAAAATACGTACCGACCGTTAGTTTACTTTTTAATAATAATCGCAATTATAAGTATGGTTATTATAAGTGTGCGTATTGCATTTTTTTTATTATATTTGGAACAATACATTAGCTTGTAAATGTTCCATATCTGAGAAGAGGCCTCGTTTACTTTAAAAAGCTAAAGCTTATACTGCAATGCTATTACAATGTGGTTTAGTGTAAATAACAATACTTAAAAAATATATATCATCGTAAAATCGTGACAAATATTTGTATAAGCGAGAATTTGAACCCCGAGACCTTTAGCGCGCAACAAACAGCTGTAACCATTGCGCTAATTGAACAATTTTCGACGTAGCAATGATATGTTAATCGATGTTTCCGTTTATGTATATATATATGTAGTATATAATATAAACTGCCTATGCTTAATAACATAATAAACACTGACACTAGAATGTATAATGAGGCTAAAAGGGATCTTATATCTGATGTTATTATGGTAATTCAGCCTCTATCATTATATGTATAAGGATCTTTATTGCACGTCTTTATTTTAGGGTTACTTACTTAATTTGTATGGTCACGGTCCAGATACTAACGGAGCCGGAGATAAAGATAAACGAAACAGTTAAGTTAAAGTATGGGATTATGTTAAGTTTTGTTTTGATACTATAGTAAAATGATACGAATGATTCGAAGTTCTTACAAAAAGCTAAAAATATTTTTTGTTATTATTCGACGATTACAAAATATATATTTATCTATACTTAGTAAACTAGTAATAATTAAATATTAAACCCCTTTTTTAAATGTTAAGTATGTTGTACATATCACTGTTGAATTTTAGTGTTAATTAATCTTAAAATCTTAATTTAAAACTTAAAAATCTAGGGCTGAATAGTAACGCGCGAACACAAAATAGCTATATCAATGAATTATACAAACTCTAAGTAATGATATTAGATGCTATTCCCTTCAGTATAACAATGAAGGTTTATTTAAATATTTCAAAACAATGAACATTCAAAATAAAACTAAAATGAGTACCTCTAGTGAAGAATGTGAACGTATAAATTTTTTAAGTGTAAAACAAAAGCCACATACGCGATTAGTTAACCATCAGACTATGCTAGGGCTTTAATAAATAACCTACATGAAATAACGAAAAGTATTAATAGTATTAAAGAGATTAATATTCCGTGTATATATAAGTTGAACGATGTTACACCCAGGCATATTACGTGGATTAAGTCTGAGGTTTAATTGGTTGATGTGAGTGTTATATTTTTTTTTCTTAGTCATTAAAAAAAAGTAGTTCGGAAATTGATATTTGTTCAACGGAAGCGATAATAAACGCCATTATAATAAATAAAATAATAACAATAAAAATATCTAGATTCGTTTTTTATATATTTACTAGCTTAGCGTAGCTTCATATATTTTGGCGTCACAGCGGTAGCAGCGGGGTTCAAATACTGGAAAATAATTATTGTATCTTTTTTTTTTATAGTAATTCCTATTCGTTACTTTGTCAAGGAATTTCTGAATATATACACATTATCAATTAATCCCAGTTTACTTTCGAATAGGTATCATAATATTAAAGCGGTCAAGCGTTTATAAGCTTTGAAATAATTAATTTTCTAACGAACTACGCGGCTATCGTTTATATAACGGTATAAATTTGTCGTAAAATTATGTAGATTAAATACTTGTATAGTTGTTGTCTCCTTAGAATAATTAACAACATTGTAACAACGTTTGAATATTGCGAAATATAATCGAATGCTATTGGTCGATAAAACGAAGTCACTCGGATTAAGCTGATCGAGATAACTGCAATGCAATTGATAGGAATATCGCTGTGTGGTTGGAATGTCTCCGATTTGAGTACGGACTAGGTCCACCTGATGATCGTCATTATTACCCTCATGGTCATTAGCGCTGAAATATTATCCGAAGTAACAAAATCAAAATATACTTCATTCAAGTAGACTTTTACGAGAAGTTACAGAATTAAACCTTAAGTAACCAACTTTTCGGAATGTAGATTTTACCAATAAGAACCGACAAGAAACTTAGTAGTTAGTATTATTATTATAGAAACTATTATATAAGCTTTGGTCACTAACATATCATGTTCCTTGTGCAAGCATTGACTCATTCACCCTTTAAGTAAACACTATAAGAGGTGATTTTTGATGGAACTACTATTTATTTATGTTACAGTCGGAACTTTATACACTTTAGATAAAATTTTCAGTAATACTGAATCGACAAGGTCACTGGAAGTACTAGTTTGTTTGAATTAAATTTAATTAATTCAATTATTTATATATTGTTAAATCTTTAAATTCAAGTGCAATCCTTTTTTTAATCAATATTGAAGACTTATTGTGGTAGAAACTAACATTATTCCTTTTATTATATATTTTTCTTTATTTATAAATTGCAACCATGCGAAGTTGGGGTCGCTAGTTAAATATGTTCTGGGGAGGACTCTCGATTTCACCCGGCGGCGAATCATATACGACTAGCGAGCTGCATAGGAGATAATCTAATGTTAAATTCTGTATACAAACACAGATGCTCTATGTTCTTTGTCTCATGGTTTGTTAGAGCAATCCGTAAATATATTAAAAAACAAATTGTTATAAAATAAATATGTATATATGACAGCATTATATATTATAAACTAGTAGAAGTTTTTTTGTAATTCCTAACTGAAAACTCTATACCAATATACATAAAACTTATACCAAAAGCTAGAACGTGTTTCGGAGTATATTTTTTTGTATATAATTCATGGACAAGTAGGACGATGCTTGTCGCTTATATATGTCGATTTGTATAGACACATACTGCTATAACTCGACTGATGGATTGTATCTCAGTAAGTCAGTATTTTTAGATATATAAGCTAGATAATAAATTATCAATTATTAATCTTTTTTAATTGAGTAAAGCTATTTATTGTTTTAAATATAATTTACTAAATGTTGAAAGGATATTTTTGATGTTTTGAGAAATCTTTAATAAAAGACGTTAAGGTCATAATTTTGTACTTACGGTCGTTTTCGTGGGAGAAACTCCACCAGAGGCGATCGAAAGCGGTAAGGATGCTGCGTGATCCCACTGACACAGTTACAACGACCCGTTACTAAGTATAGTGTTTAGGATGAATTATTTATAATCATTAAAAGAGAAATCTGTACCAGTTTATCTTAACTTCAGTCATTGTGACTTTCTTTGTACCGTTCATTTGTTTTTTTTTTAATTGTAATATGCAAAAATATTTATATTTATATATACGATATATTTTTGTAATATTAGTTGTTTTTTTTTTTTATTTGATGAATTTTAATGATAAGTGAATATACAAGTTATGCTCAGCGGTAAAAGAAAACATGGTGAGAAAGCCTGCATGATATTGCCTGATATTCTTCCACACGTGTTTCAACCAATCTGCACTCAAGTCGCAGAGTCGTATAAGCTTCAAGTCTTCTTATTGGAGGAGATGAGGACTTCATCTAGTCGTGGGGAATTTACTTTTTTTATTTTTAAATAGTTGTCGACCGCCGCTTCGCCCATTTGAAGGATCTAACCTATGTTCTTACTTATAGTTTAAGCTTGCTTCATAGCAAATTTTATCAAATTGGGTTCAATGGTTTGTGTGGATTTGCATTTATAATATTTATCACTTTTCCACTTGTCATTATTATTACTGACATCATGTTCGACAAAACGAATTTCAAATACGAATGATATGCCATGAGTTATGTTACGTAATATATTAAGTTTTTATAAAGCACTTTTCTCCTCGATATTACAGAAGATATAGCCATAAAGAATATATAACATGATTGACACAAATCTAAATAATGTTACATGTTAATAGCTATGAAACTTCAATCACAGGTTTGTACGACCGTTACTCTGTCACTACGCAAGTATACAGCAGAATGACATACATATTATTAAATTAGTTTCCGTCCGCGTGAAGGGGAGGTGTAATTGTTAGGTACATTTTTACAGGATAAAAAATAACTTGTGCGGTATTCCAGACTATAATCTATCTATTTGTAAAATTTCATTGAGTTCCGCCGTTATATTTTTATACGAGTATGATTATTGTGATGAGGATACATTCTATATTTAAAAATTTATTTTATTGCTTTATTTATAATGTCGTGTATGTTCTAAATTTAAAATTTAAAAATTGGTGTTTCGTTCCATTAGAATTTTTTGACGTTTGATCAATATTATTGATAAGAGAAAAATCAAACGATATTTTTGTTTTTGGGTGAATAATGAATTACGAAAAATATGTAATAAAAAATCATTTACCCTTCTGACTTGTACTATATGTCTGTATAGATATATCTTTCCATATGTGTATATAGTATTGAAATCGATTTAAAAATATGGAACGGTCAAACAGTTAGGTGTGTCATGTCGTACGTGCCTTATTGTGACACGAATTGGGCCAAGGTGTATTAACTAACGGACGCTACATTTAACAACAATCATAAAATGATAATAATTCGTGAAATGGAGTACAGCAGCACTACCCGTCGCGGCTACGCTTGCAGTCTTAAAAATGATATATCAGCGAAATTTTAATTTTGTGCAAACAAACGTAATGAACATAGTTTCTGTCTAGGCATACTGTTAATAGTGTGCCATTGAAAAGGACTAAATCAAAATCCCCTTAATCGAAGCTCTTGTTGAAACTTCAAATGTAGAACAATAGCTCTAGTAAAAGTTATGATTCACGTACGTATCGTATGTGGTCTATAAAAACCTAAATCTATATTTTCTTTATTCAAGTAAGCTCATAAAAGCACTTTTGAATCGTCATATTACAGCGTTGAATCAAATTTTGAATCAAATTCCATAATTGATTAGAATCTGAAGAATGATTCAGATTCTAATCAATTATGGAATTGTTAGAAATATATAACAAATTTGATATCAATAGGCATAATTACTCACAGAACAATACGAATAATTAAAATATATTAAACTGAATATGACATATGTAGGTGCATATACGTCACGCTTGTCACGTCTATAACTTTAAAAGCGGGTCAAACTGCGAAGCATATAATATTACGCATTAAATTGTAAACGTGCTGCATCTTCTGGTAATAGTTTTATGTGTATCGGTTCAGTAGTTACTAACAAAGTCTCGACATTTATTAATATAGATAGATAATGACGAATTAATATTAGGCGGATAATTAATAATGAGATTTTTATCCGACGAGATGATGAGAGGTTGATAATGATATCGAAATCGTGCACTTTTTGAGATGAAATTGATAAGACATTCGGTTATTTAATAGGCTCTATCTGATCGTCATACATAACCGTAATGAAAATATTTTTTCAAGGATGCATAGATAAGCGTATTGATGTTGAATATATGTATGGTTTGAAGGGTGAGTGAGCTAGTGAAATTACAGGCAAGGGATCCTAACTATCCTTGACTTTGTGTTTGGGAGTTCATTGGCAACTTCATAGTTATTTTTCTTTCCAAAAATTTTTTTAAGCTTGTGCTAGGAGTGGGAATGAAAGTAGCCCAAGGGGTCAGGATCGAACCTACGACTTTCTACATCGCTAGTTAGCCCGTTAACCATTGCGCTATTGACACTATGAAAGATTTTTTTGGGCGCTTAAACTTCTTAAAGTACTTTACTTATCATTAAATTTTCTCTGTCCAGATTCTCACCCTATACCTACATTTTTATTAAGACAATCATACATAGTTATAATCTATGTATGATTGTCTTAATTGCTTTCATTATTCCAATAAATTAAATTTATGAAAAATAGATAATTTTGTTAGAGTATGAGATTTACGATGTGTGCAACACGCATCTATAATTGTCAACAACGTCATACCTATCACGTACTAGATTGCGCTTGAAGATTATTGTGAAAAACCTCTCAAACAAGTTGAAAAAAAGCGATCAAATTTGCGTTATCAAACAGTTATGGAGAAAGGTTAAACGCTTTAAGCGCTTGGAATAAAAAACTTTTTTTAAATTATCCATAACGTGAGAAGTCCTCGTCCAAATTAAACTCAAAATATTCCTTATATACTTGAGTGTTATCATAAAAACGCTGTTCTGAATGTCCGAAATAGCCTTAATAAAATAGATTTGCACTACCCACTAAGGTTGGTGCAAATCTGAACCATAGACCGCCGGTTCATAACCAGGAAAACATCCCTGTGATTTCAAGTGCTTTATTTGGGCGTTATAGCTATTGTTGGTTGTTATAGGAAAACATTGTAAAGAAATTTTAATGGTTCGGACGAAATTCTGTTTAATGTTTTTTTGGCGCGTCGTTAAGTAGACTTTTAAATGACGCCGTGAAATTGTAACCATTTGTTACTTAACCAAAGTATAACCATGGGAACTGAGGTGTTATGTCCCTTGTGCCTATAGTTACACTGGCTCACTCACCCTTCAAACTCGAACACAACTATTTAGCGGTTGAATGGGTGGCATCTACCCAGACGGCTTTACTATTTTTAGGGGATTACTATGATTATTCATCAAAGATCTGTGAAGCGGCGTGGTGAAATATGCTCCAAGCGATCTTAATAGAAGAGAAGACCTTCCGTTTCCGCAATCACCTATAATTTACACCACGGATCTTGTTAACTCGTGTTTACAGTAAGCGTCATAGCGTGTTAAGCTAATAACAGCACGCGACTCCATCGACGCCCCGTTACTTATGATATACTAACTGTACATATATGTAGATGGTTGACACATTCAGACCATGACTTTACATATAATACCCTCGTTACTAACTAGTTTACATATACTGTGTAATTTTATGATGACAACCATTAAATTTAAAGATTAAGGTTATTATTTTCACAAGTAGTATACCTTAGTGTATGTAACGATAATTATAAATTATATTTAATAAAAGATATAACGTAATTACATGACATAATGATACTAAAATTGAATAGATCAAATTTAATTTTATTTTAAAAGACATTAAAGTATATTTTTGTTTTAAGTTACAAATTATATTATTCGGTATCTGTCATATTTGGTCTGGTTGCTAATTTATGACGTATTCAAAGTCCCGAATCCAACGAGACGACAAAAATTGGGTTTATCTTTTTGGAAATTCGAAATAGTTCACAATCAGATGATGACAATGATGTCGCATTCCATTTGTATAAAACCATAATATTAAGGTGTATTTATATTGTTAACGTACCGTGAAAATTATATCAGATATTCCAAAATATATAATGAAATTTCAACTCATACTGAGCTACTTACCAATGTTGTAATGTCTTTATTTTTCTGTATATGTTATTTTTTTATTTTTTTTTTTAATTTGTTATTGGTGCAATTGGACACTTCGAATAGGTCTAAATATTTGCCCAATAGTATAAATGTTTGTCGCTAATGGCCTCGGAACTAACATTTCGTTCATTTCACACTTTAAATGCGCGTGTGGGCTTCGTCGTGGGTGACTTGGAAATACAAGTTTGTTAATAAATATGAGCAATTGAATCTTAGTTTTCAAGTTTTAATTGAAGTATTATTGATTGAAATTTTAGTATCAGATATTTTTTGTACATAAATAGAATATATATAGTAGTTTACGTCACCTTCTGGTATATCGTTTAGTCTAAGGGTTCATCAACCTCCTGCCCTTCTTCCAATTTACTTGGGGTCGGCGTAGCATGTCTTCCTCTTCCATACTTCCCTATCTGACGTCATCTCACATCTCTTTCCAGCAATATCATCTTTCACACAATCCATCCATCGTTAATTTAATTTCATCTTTAAGTCTGAGGGTTAATTCTACTAATAAGTTGTGAATATCACAAATGAATTTTAACGCAATCGATGCCTATTTCACTAACACAACGATCCAGTTTAATCGGATTAGAATCGGGTCGTATCGTAACCGTCATTAATTAGCATTGGCTCTGAGTTGCGATTCGACTGAGTTTATGAGTGTGAGGATAGGGAACGTTTCGTAACAGTTATATATTTTGAGAATTGTTGCCCTGCTCCTGAACCGAGCTGAAGCTGAACCGAGAAGAGGGTCAACTTCAACTACCAAACGACAAATCATCAAGAAAATATAAAACATACTAATTTAAGTCTTTAGTGAGGATATAACTAAACATCGATGTATCCGAGTTTGCCATTGGGTAACACGTCAATAGCAGGTTCGAATTCGGGCAAACGCCTTGTCTTTAATTTGTTTCGGTTAAGGGAAATATCTTGAGGAAACCTGCATCTGTACGATTATAGTTTGTTCCAAGTGTACCCTCTATCAATGTGACATTGAATCTAAGACTCTTACTATAAGGCAGCCGGAAATAAGGCAAATTGCCTCGATAACGGTAAATAACCGTCATCGACCATAGAATTGACACTGATCAAATTAAACAATTAACACCAATATTTAGTAACACCATACAAGTTTACTGTCAAGATATAAAGCCTTATTTTGTAATTACTAGAGGTCACTCAACCTTCAGACCGGAACCCAACCGTGCAAATTATACAAAAGGTTTAATAATGATATTTAAAATAAAAATTTTGTAATTATCCAGTCTCTTATACAAATTCATACGACCATGCCTTTACAAATTAGTTCAGCTTAAACACTCAATACAATGTCTCAATAAAATATATTATTCGTATTATTTCTAAAACTATATATCTAACATCCTTCCTAGAAGCTTGGATGAAAAAAACTCAAATTATGTCAATCGTGAACAAAATTTTTAACTGATAAATGTGAATTGAAAACAAACTTTCGTAATGTGTGAATGCCCTTGAACCTGTTGTGAATATTAAGAGGCGTGTGTCAAATTCGTTTGTTTTCAATGCGGGATCCGTCAGACAATATATATTTTAACCGACTTCGAAAATGAGGATGTTTTTTAACATCAATCATTGAACTTTTTTTTGTTTTTGAAGCGATTTTGATGATTATTTTTATGTTGGATACAGTTTTAAAGTCACATCTTAATTTGATTAGAATTGGATATTGTTAAGTTTTTATAAAATCGTTCTTTTGGACAAACTATAAATCGCATAAATTGCAGTTACATATGCAAAGAATCTTGAACGTTTCATCGTGGACTTTTCTCCAATACATATTATGTAAAATTCAATTAATAGATACATTAATATACTATTACTAAAATTAAGTTTTAATCATTTGAAAAATGAACCATAAATTTTATTATATTATAGCTATTGTTTTTTTATTAAACAAGAATATTTATTTTTAATTATTAATTAATATAATGCCATATTTTAATACATATTCTGGAATGATGAAATGTATGGAAATCTGGAATAGATTAAAATATTTACATAATGCAAGTTAAGTCACAAAAAGCGTGTTAATAATATAATCATTATTAATAAAATACTATATATATTCTTTATGTTTAAAATAAAATATATTAATTTAATTTTGGTTAAATAAGCTAGCCGGAAACAAGAGATAACGTTTTATAACTTTTTTTTTTGCGTCTTCTACTCGATACGATCTTGTCGACGTGAGAATTATGAATTAACTTTTACGTTAATAGAAACTTCAAAAAACTATAAATTTAACTTACTATCATAAAATAAGTAGAATATATTACAATAACCAATACAACAAGTGTAACATTATGGTTTGGATGCGTATTGGTTTATTTGTTGAAGGTCACGTCGTCACAGTCAAAGTTTTCATCGGCCTTTAAAATTGACAGTCAGTGTGAAGGTGCCAGAAAGCCCTATAAATAACCTTCAACCTCGAATTTCAAAATACGAGACGGAATTTATTAAAAAAATTAACTTATTTTTTGAATAATATTTATTCACTTATTTTAAAAGCTGATGTAATTCGTCAAATGTACCTACATAATATTTAAGATTACAAAAAAAGTTAATATAATCTATATTTGTTATTACAATTAGTATCTCCGATTTTTGTTAACATTATTATTATTTTTTGGGAGATGTTTTATTAGCTAGCTGATAAAACAAGACTCTCAATACAAATTATAAAATAATTATGTTTAAATAAAACAGCTCTTAAAATATGTAATTATTTCTTAGAATCTAAATAATAAAGAAAAAAACGTTTTTGGTCTAGTGGGTGGTACTCGAGTGGGCTTAGGAAATAATTAAAACATAAAAATTACCATACTGAACGATATAATAATTTATTTACACAATTCTGGAATAAATGTGTATATAATTATTGCTAAAGATAAATTTGTCATATATCTTTACTAATATTATAAATGCGAAAGTAAGTCAGTCTGTCTATCTCTCTCTATTACGTTTTCACGGCCAATCCACTGAACCGATTTTGATGAAATTTGGTGCTAAAACCTGATGACTAACTTTTAAGACAAGAGCGAAGCTGTTGGAGGCAACTGTTATTTAAATAAATCATAATGTCGTGTGGTTGTCAGGAAAAAGTCTCTAGCTAAAGCATTCTCAGGGAATTGGGTCCAGACAGGCAGACAGTCGTAGACGTTTGACAAATCATTCTTCTTGTCTGTCTTCTGTCAGGAAAAATTTAAATGATAATAAGGAAATGTAGAGGAAAAGAATTATCATTATTGTTTTTTTCCTTTTTTTTCAAGCTATTTTAGCAGGTGTATAGGATTTTAATAATCTATATGCCATTCTCGAATTAATATTTATATATAACATAAGCCTATGTTTTATTTATACTTTTAAAGATCATTATTATTCTAAGCACATAAGAAATTATTTCTATTATGGTTTGCTTACGAAATGGCCTGCAAAACTCTTAAATTTTTTTATTCACCCGCATCAAACGAGAACAAAATCCTTCGTGCCTACACAAGTAGTTTTGCATGAATAATGTGCGCCCACGCAACCTCCGCTGCGAATAACAAAATATTATTGAATAGTACACGGAAATAACGGAGTAAACAGATTACTGCTCGGGATCGTTAAAACATTAATTGCAAATGTAGCTAATATTATATTTATGAATGACAATTCGAAACAAACGTAAATTTAAATTAAATACCTACTGTTCATAACGGCGTGGTTAGGCATTTGAGTCAGATAATGGTAGGATTTCACCGTCATGCACCTCCAACCGCTGGACCTAAGGCGATCTATACCTGACACTACACTGACTCACTCACTATTTAGAACGCAGCCCGAAGGTAAAGTTATGCTGTTTGGCAGTAGAACTGATCAGTGCATTGTGCCCACAAAACTGATAACCGGTTCTCCTTCGATTGTCATTCTCTATGGATAATAAATAAACCAGCGACACTAGTGGACGTTACGAGTGTAATTATTTACAAAAGAGTTTAGTATTTATTATATTATAATAATTAATGAAAATATATAAATTCGTTTTTTGCTATAAGTTTAAATGTTCATGTTTTTTTTATAAATTAGATACTTATATATTTTTTTATTTTATATATATAATATAAAAATAAAATACTTAAGTTTTGATGAATAGTGTAATCGTCAAGAAACGGAAATAATTTATTTAAACAAATAACACTAAATCTACGCTATTGTATATATTTCAAATGGCCTTCAAGGTAAAATAGTTAGGTAATTACTCATTGTTGAAGTTGATTTGTTAGTACCCGTTAAAAAAAATAGAAGTTTTAATATAAGAAATTAATTTAAAATTTAATTAAAGCAAACGACACACATGTTACTATTAAACTAACGTAGAATAAGCATCTCCGTTGAGTAAACGCAGGTGTTTCAAAATAAATATAACATGCGTGTGCGCAGCTTCGCCTGTGACTGACAAGCCTTGACATATTTATGGTAATGATGATCAATATCGGTATGTCACATTAGCTCGTCATCGCTTGTGCCTCACGGAAACTGATCACTGTAATGATTAATCGATATAAATAACTCGAATAAACATCGAATGACTTCGAGTTCTGGACAATTTACACTACGTATTTATTTTGATTCCCGATTTTTAAATTGAAGTTCAGTTTGAGGTTTTCGGTAAATATCGATTCAGATCGTTGTGCTGTCCGGCAATAAACTGTAGGCACATTAAAATAACATAATTCAAATTATAAATAGTGCTATACAACGGCACATTTGTGAAGAAATTATAACACACAAAAACCATATAATTTTAACCAGTCGTTTCGAATATACCGGAGGAAGGAAAAATACTGAAGGTATTTCATAAGTAATTGTTATAACAGTGTGTCGTTTGTGTTTGAATAATTGTGTAAATGAATGGATAATATTCATTTTTGAACCAAATGTAAATCTTTCTTGTTATGTTTCTTTCGCGTAATTACACATACACACACACACACATCAGCCCGCATTCGTCCACTGCTGGACATAGGCCTCTCCGAATGCACGCCACTGTGGTCTTTCTTCGGCAACTCGCGTCCAGCTGGCCAGCCGTCTTGCGCAAATCGTCACTCCACCGTGCCTGAGGACGTCCTACACTACGTAGGACTAGGTACTGTCTCTCGCGTAATTATATAGATCAAACTACATACATGTATACAATTATTTCACGAATAAGTCTGCTGTTTCGAATTATTTTTCGATAAGGTGTTCAGATAAAACACTTATTTTTTTCTTATCTTTCCTTTTCATTTCCTGCAATCTTTGGGATCTTTCCCATCTAAAATGGGAATTACAATTACTGGTATTATTCTCTTTTTTTTTTTGTTTTTCATTTTGGATCTGTATTTATATAAAAAATAAATTCTATATTAAAAGTGAAAAGTTCCGAACTGAAAATTAAGTATGTTACAGTCATAGCTTTCGCCGGCGTTTTTTCCGAACCAATACGACTTGGGAACCTTCAAGAAGACTACTCATAAAGGCCAGCCTTGCAGGTGCAAGCCGGTGTTACAGATTTCCATTGGCTGTGTTAGTCACTTTCCATCAGATGAGCCTCCGGCTAGCTTGCCACGTAAGTCATAAAAAAAGAAAAAGAAGTACCTGAATATCAAGTCGAGTTACGGTCGTATTTAGGTACGACCACTAGTATATTTCGTTATTAGTCTTTAGTACGTATTTTATGCATGGTTATTGTGATGCGCAAGAATTTGAAGTAGAACCGGTACATGCAGGCAACGTATTTGTCACGTCTTCACTTGTCGCTATTGTATTGTTTTTATACGACGCCCACTACGACTGAATTAATAAACGTTATGGAATTATCTTTGAGAAGTTTAGATTTATTTATTTAAAGGAAAAGGATAGTACACATCTAGTTGAGCAACAAAATCAATAAATTATTTGTTCAGGTAGAAGACTGACTTAATTTAAACTAATTTGAAGCTTTGTCTGAATAGTCTCCATCGTGTCGTAGTACAATTTTTCGAAGGGCACTATGTTCCTCTAAATCTCATTATGGTTGTTTCATGACTTAATCAGTTCTAGGACCTTTATTTTCTATGACCTAATTCTCCGGTAGAATTATCGGTTGTAATATCAAGCATTAGCCTTACATTTGGAGTTACGTGCACAGATTCTTCACTTCCTCGATAGCTCAATTCACATCGAACGGCCGTCTAGCGGAGTCGCGAATTCGATGCACTAACTGCTAACTTTTGTTTGGGATGGAGTTACAGATGTGAAGAGTGTTAATTATGTTTCAAACATAGTATCTGCTAAAGCTTGTTCTCCATTTATAGAGAAGGTTAAGCCACTACGCTGATCTAATCTGGCTCCAATCCACCAAGGATACACATCTGGAAAATTTTCATCCAGTGCAGGTTCTCGATGTTTTCCTTTACCGTTCTACATGAATTGTAAGCAAATAAAAAATCAGTGGGGCTAAATAACGTGTATCAAACATAATATTACAAACAAATGTATTGTTTATTTTTTCTTAAAACTTCTACGAAGCTAAAACCGTTAACACCAATTTTATTTTCAGCCATTACAAATTAATTTATGGTAAACATACTCATAATTGTTAATAAAGTTTAAAAAAAACAACGTCGTTAATCCTTTTTCAGAGTGATTAAAACACGTCAGAGATCTGGCGAGAGTGACCCAAATGTAACAAGAATCATTGTTTGTTCGCTTACTCAGTTTCATTATACAACCTACACTAAAATAGATTTCATATAACTCATTATAAACACGCCTTCGACAGGATTAACACTTGATTTACAACGCCATAAATTTATGTTATAATTCTCACATTCCACGTTCTACGGAATAAGCTGGGAACTATGAGAGGAATTTTACTATGATTGATTGACAACTTTATTTATAACTAGGTGCCCGTCCCGTCTTCGTACGCGTTAAATTCATACAAAGTACACCTCCCATTTCTGCTACGAAACAGTGTAGTGTCCAAAATTTATTTTTAAACGGATTATTACTTTACAAAATATGTTCCAAATTCAGCTTTAGACCCTGTACCATAAACAACAAACAAACTACACACTAACGTAAGATAATATGAACACATCAATCGGAATTGGAATACTATTTTTTGTCTTTATAATCTATCTATAATTCAAAACTTTATTTTTAATTTTTGATGACATAATTAATATTTATTATAGCGTTTTTTTACGACTATATTGACTTATTTGAGCCTAAAATGTGTCATGGATTTTAACCAGATAAATTACATAATGTCACTGCTTGAGTGTATTTGTCATATCAACAAACTTGTCAAACTTATTGACACGTTTTTTGGACGATTATGGCAATTAGCCAAAGTTTTTATATCATTATATATAATAGCCAAATGTATGACTTAAATTCCTGTAAAAAATAATAATTAAGGGAATCAATTATAATTAATTAATTCAGTTGTCCTGTTTGTGAATTTCTTCTAGAAAAATCTAAAAGAAATTTCCCAGTTGCAACTTAGGGTTAGGAAATTAGAAGTGTTATGTTGTCGTGCCACTGAAAGTACATTTAAGCCATTGGTCCTGCACATTACCTTTCTTTGGTCGTGTCGGATTGTTGTCTCAACGGGTTAAGAGAGAGAAAATATAGAGCACCTGTATTTGTGCAAGCACTTGTGAACTCTTCGGCGAGTTAAATCTTAATATTTGATGCCATGACCAAAATTCTATAAGAACTGAAAATACAGAGGTTATACGAATTAATTGACAATTAGCTCTTGATTTTAATCTGTAAAATAGCTTCGAATTTCAAATATCAATACAATAACGTACATCGTTCGTTCACAACATTCTTATACGCACTAGAACAGAATTAATTTGATTTTTAAGTAGTTAACGTTTGCTAGCTGCGTGTGAATTGTTCGTATAAAGTACAAGCAAATCCGGGAGCATTGGTCGCCATATCTTTGTAGAGATTAATGTTTTATGTTGCACGGCAGAGCATGCGCCAAGTTTAGTGTTAAATATCTAAGATATAAAAGTATTTATTTAAATTACGATTTTATTTGATTCGAATGTTTAATATTTTCTACTGACTTTTTGGAAGTACTCACAAATTCATCACTTATTTTACCGCTTAGCGGTATTACTAAGTGATTAATTGTTAAGTTATAGTCTAAGGGGTGAGTGAGTTAGTGTAACTAAAGGCAAAAGGAATATAACATCTTAGTTGGCGCATTGGTGATTTAAAATTTACAGTGCTAATGTTTATGGGCGAAGGTAACTACTTACCTCCATTAGCAAGCCTGTCTACCTATTTTAAATAATAGTGGTAATATGATAAAGACAAAGGTCAAAGTGAGTTTTCTGTTTCGTTTTTATTTCACTGGGTAACGTTGTAAGGGGTCGAAACTGTGTTAGAAATAATGTGTGGGCTGTTGTGATAGAGGCTTCCTTTTAATTCTGAAACTGCTACTAGTACTATGATAGTATTGAAGATATTGATTAAACTTTAGGTCATTCATTTTACTTATCAAGAACTTTTCTTTTTATCATATTAATGTTTCAACGATTGTGCATACGTTTAACAAGTAATTCGCGATTTTACGATGATCTTTAAAGATATTTTTAGACGTAAATGCAGATTATGTTGCGGAGGCGTTTTATAGTTAACTCTGGAATTTAGAAGCGTTTTAGTTGTGTATAAACACTTTTATGCTGTTATTCTTCTGTTTTTAATACATACATATTTTATGATTATATTTTAAACGTGTACGTACTTTCAAATTTTATGAGAATAAATTTGGTTTTATTATATTGAAGTAAAGAAAATAAAC
Source organism: Vanessa atalanta (assembly GCF_905147765.1). Classification (NCBI taxonomy): domain Eukaryota; kingdom Metazoa; phylum Arthropoda; class Insecta; order Lepidoptera; family Nymphalidae; genus Vanessa; species Vanessa atalanta. The sequence goes on from NC_061885.1 coordinate 2,599,206, forward strand.
TTACAAAAGAAATATGTTAAATAAAATCGAACTTTATAGCTACACACTTGTGCACATTCAAAATATTTCGTAAAGATTATGGGTGAGTATGATTTTTCAAAAATATGGTGTTTAGTACACACGCTACTAGCAGAACGCAGTCCATCTACTTCGTCTTATTATATAAATATAGTATATTTTTATGACAAACATAAATCAAACAAACTTATATATATATGTATATATAGTCTGGGTCACCGCAGTAATAAGGTTTACGCGAAGCTTAACCGTCCGTTTATATCTAATAAAATAATACTTAAAATTACTTTATATATTTATATACATGTTCCAAGTTCGATTAGCCATAAACTTGCAAATAATATTTTACAAACAATATTTGCTAATAAAATGCAAGCACCATTATAAGATGGCCCACGCGTCGTTTGATACTGAATTCGATATCAGTGATGTCATCGTAATGACCTTCCCAATATGGAAGGCGATGCCTTTGAAAGCTGTTGAGTGTACATAATAGTTGATAATGTTTTGAGAGATAATTTGCTGTTCAAGGAAATTGTAAGTTAAGAAGGTATCAAGTAAAGGTTGGCATATGTAGATATATATACGAGTAGATAGGTAGGTAGATATAAAGATATACATGAGTATATGAACTATTGATTTAGAAATTTTGGCCATTCCTTACATCTAAGCGTTGGCACCGTAGGAACAAAGTTGAAATATACACATATTATATTTAGGCTTAATATCCACGAAAGGTTCTGTATCCTGTACGTTTAGAGTATGCTAGTAGAGATAATTTAGGAAGTAGCATGCTATCTTTATATGTTTTTTGGGTAAATAATAAATCTTAGTAAATTACCGTGTGTGTCGCCTGCAGAAATAGCAGAATAGGACAGAGCCACCCCGTATCAACCAGTAGGTGTCATAAGAACCGTCAAGGGATTAAAAATAAATTTTAAGTCACACATACATAGATTAAAGCTCATAATCAATAATTAGGGAAATAAAATTTCATATGGGGGCGAGACTTAAGCCCAGCTTAAGCAAACCCAAGGAGAGTTGACGTCACCAGGCGTCCGGCGGTACAAGTTTGCCAGAATTTGTCTTTCTTGCATTGTTATAAATCACACTGAGTCATAAATATGGGATTAAGGTAAGTCTTAACCAAAGTTTGCGGTATCGAACCCGGTTAATACTATTGTAATGCGCTTTTCTCTCATCTTCAAGCGTTGAAGACAATCTACGCGTAGAAATCTGTGTGAGTCGGATGAAAATCACCGAGTATATATGGTATTACATTGGGATTTCCACTGGCTGTTTCCTTCTTTTACTTTTACGTTACAATATCTTTTAAAAACTTGAAACAACAGATTTAGACCAAACCAACATTTAAAAACTCAATAAAAAAAAATAGTCTATAAAACTTCATCACAAACTAAAGGTCACTGTAATAAATTAGTCTTTAAGGCAAATGACCAGTTTAATCCGCTGGACACTCGTCTGTTTAGTAGTCTTATCTACCGTGGGAATTCTCTACTTTACCTTCAACATACGACCTTAAACTTTTCTAATTGCTTGCTTATGTATTTAGACCATAGATAATAGTGTCACGTAGTTACAACGTCGTTACGACTATTCTGTCATTATGAATTATCACAGGGATCTTTACTTTGAAAAAAAAGTTGGGCTTTTGATGCAACGATATGATTCAAGTAGACCCTTATCTTGTTCGTCACGATGAGTAAAGAGAAAAATGGCATTTAAATATTTGGTAGTTACATACACATATTTAATTGTTTAATTCTTTTTATCACAAAACTTTTAAATTATAAACTGCTAAATTTTGATAAAATTTCTTTTGCATCCTTGGTTTATATTGGATACGGAAGGTGGCACTGTGTTCGGAATTAATTTTGTAATGAAAAATATTAAATTTATTATTACAACCGTACGACGATCATATGCACGTTTTTATATACCTCGATAAAATAAATTTATTAAACAATAACTGCTCAAAAATTCTTATTGATTGAATTTTTTATACCTTTTTGTACTAATACATTAAAATAGCGTTACACTATGAGTCGGTTCAGAATATATCACGAACGATATACGAAGTGGGTTATTACAGAATATTTCCAAGCGTTACCCAAGAGAAAAATACCTCAAGACACAAAACAATATAAAACATGTAAATATTTATGACGTAAATTGTAGAGATGATACTTAAGCGTCAATCACCTTTAGTTATATACGATTAATTATTCGCTAATAGTGTCCCAACCTCTCTTAAATATTTTTATAACATATACAATATAGTAGAATTCATTCATGGGGCAAGGTATCCGTTTCTATAAAAAAATTCCGCAGACATTTTTAACTTTGCCGTTTCATAAATGCAAATCATTCGTAAAAAATACTTTGGTAAAGAAGGCATATTATTCGATACAAGATTATATAGATGATAAAAAAGTGTGGAGTTAATGCTTGTTGACTTCCAGGCAGGAGACATAACATTATGTATGTTATAATTGTATATAACTAACATGACTGTATTTGTTAGATGTTGAAAAAGATTGCCGGTTCTTCTCGGTAGAATCTACATTATGAACCGGTGGTAGCTTTACTTTAAATAGTTTGTTAAATTACGATTCAAAAGTACTTGTAAAAGCCTCCTTGAATAAAGTATATTTTGATTTGATTTGATTTGAATATACTGATATTATTTAAAAGTTAAGTAGCCATATTGTTATTAAATATTAAAGCGATTAAAATGTTAAAAATATTAAAACGCTTATGGGTAAAAAAATAAAAGTTGTTTAAGATAACAGTATAACGGATCTCTAGAGAGTAACTGTAACGCATACCAATAATTGTGATTGCGATTTAGTTTACACTAAATTAACGGTTCAAACTTAACGAAAAAACTATTCTAGATGCTTACTTTTATAACGATATTTAATAAAGCGTATAGCTTGCTTATGTACGACTTAGTTATAATAATGTTATTGAATTCTTTAGCTTATACTAAAATATCTGTTGTAGTTCTATTGTTAACAACAACAAATTGACTTTCGTCACGGCCATAGTTTAAACTAGCTAATCTGATACGGATTTACCCGAAATTAATAAAACTTTACCTGTTGCACACAACCCGTCATCCGCTATTTTACGCCCCCGAGGGGTGAATTAGAAAAAGTAGGCTATGTCCTACGGTTTAGTTAATATAATATTATTCGAATCGTTAGCTTATACAAAAATATTTAGTTTTATTGTTTACAACAATACGAAGTCACGTCAATTTTCAGTTAGTTTAAATTTGAAGCGGTCGAAACTGCGAAACGCTGCTACTTATACGCATATATTATAAACATATATTAACTAACTTATATAAGATACTATAATATTATAAACTTAAACCATCAACGGAACGCCCTTCATGTTCAGGTATTTATTATAGTTATTATTATAGTTTAGGTATTTAAGTTTATTAAAAGTAAAAATCTCATATACAAGGATGGTTTTCAATTAATGTTTTTTAATTAACATGCTCTCACTTTCTTGACCTACAAGTGTTTACGCAACGGAATCTTTCAACATGATATGCGCCATCTTTAAGTCTGATGATCTTGATAATTGGCACACGTGCTGAAACCGACGGCAGACTTAGGGTTGTCTGTAAACCAGGAACATTCCTAGAAATGGCCTACATAAGAGGGCCAACCGTCGGGGCGGCATAAGCAATCCTATCCAAGGTACCGTATACTTCACTTCAAGAGAAACGCATTGAAACATTTTTCCAACAAGGTAAAAAGGTGTTACAAGAATTAAAAACTTATCGTATATTAAAATTATGTAAATAAGTAAAGCGATTTCTTTCGAAGACCAAATAAACATCGAAGATGGCTTACGTAAGGTTGCGTAAAACGTTTTTGTGTCACAAACTGGTTATAACCGGTTGCAAAATGTCTCCATTGAATTAACTTAATTATGTTGTGTATACTGATAAAGTATTTTATTATATAATACTTAATAGCTTACAAATATTATATGACATTAATTCAAAAAGTTATAGGCAGGTTTCCTCGCGTAGTTTTCCTTCATCGCGAACCATGAAATTAATTATTATATATGGTTAATTAAGTATGTGAAAACTCAGTGCAACTGACTTTGGAATCCAAGATCATCGGTCACTGTTTACGTCTCCTATCGGCTGAACCATATGGATTTCAATAATATTGTAAAATATTTATTGACAGGCTGTGCCCTTTTAGTAAATATTTACCTACCCATATATGCATGTATGTACGTATGTCCAAGATATCAGTAAACAAACGTATGTAAACTTGAGTCTTGATAGTCTCAACCGATTTGACAATGTTTACTCCGAACAAACATACATATAGACAGACAAACAAAAAAATATAGAATAAGAATTGCGCCTAGTAAAAAAACAGAAAATTAATAATTACAAAATGATACTTATATTTTATTTTTTATATATAAAAAGTTAAACTACTCTAAGTAAATGTATTTTATAAGTTGTGTCCGTATCAGGATCAGTTACTCGATAAAGTATTTACTGTGTAATGAGAAGTTCCTCAAAATCGTGATTCTAGTATTTAGTTGACTGCAGCATTCCTTAAGATAAGTCTATCAGGGTCCGGTTAGACCTCGGGCGTTTTGTCTGAAAATTGATCCTGAACACGCAAACATTAGATGTTATATGAAATAGGAAACATGAAGGCGCTCCTACATTTGTCTGTACCCCTGGTACAATTTAAAACGACTCAAGTAAATACCTTTATATTTCACTTGGTGGTACCACCCAGTGAAATAAACGTATTGGTATTGTTGTATTCTAGATTCAAGGACAAGTGAGCAGGTGTAACTACGATGAGCAACATCAATGCCAATGGTTGGCATTTCTTAAACTGCTAATGTCTAGCAGTATATGGACGGTGTGGACTCAACACCATGTAACAAATTTACATCTTTATGATACATGTTTATAATAAAAACTCCTTTTGCAAGGTATTTTAATAAATAGAAAACTATTAAAAAATGTAAAATAAAAAAAAAAACAATTTTGACGTTTAATATTCTACAGTATTTCAAATTTAACATATTCATTTAATTAAGAATACAAATTAGATTGATATGATATATTAATTAAGAGATCATCTTCGTTACGTTATGAAATCCTGGTACCTTTTCTGTAGATTCATATTCGTATACTATCATTTCTAATAAATATATTTCCAATTAACTTAATGCTATGTGGAAGCGTTTTAATCAACGCATACAGTAGTAGCGATGATTAACATTTAGATAGATTTAAATTTAACAGTAGGAATTTATGATTGCTCATAATCTTAACATATAAAATAAATTACTAGTATAGAGAAATTTATTTGGGCATTTTGTGAATAAATTTATTATATAAGTTACGTTTTAAAAATGTAACAAATATACACTCATTGGCATGTCTCATTCGGAAATCGCAATAATATTATTATTTTGTTTATTTACGCATGGTTATAAGTTTTGTATTAACATATAGAAACTTTATGCTTATAAAAATGATGTGCGTAAAATTGAGCACAATATTTTATTCCATATTTAAATGTTTTCACTGACGAATCGACGATGTTATATATTGTGTATAAAGTTTGAGCAAAGTTTTACATTATCATAAAATTAAAGTCAATATATTTAATGTGACAAGCGACGTTTTGAAACTAAACCGATGATTGGCAATAATAGTATTACTAAATATATAATATCACCAAACATATCGTATTTATGTTATATATTTATTTATAGGATAAATGTTGTTTAGATACTTTGGCTACGAATCGAAGGTCACTTAAGTGAATATAAGTTCTTTCGAAATTTTTCGGTTTTCTGATTTGTGATTTGATATATTTAACAACGAGTTCGCGTGTGAGGGGAGGATCGGGTGTTAGGTAGCCTGTACCTTACAATGTGTATGCTAAACACAATAATTTTTTTTTTTCATTTTAAGCTATGTAGCTAGCGTGGATGTCCACGGGCTTATTGTTACCCAAACTTTTTTTACGTTTTATATTCTTATAATCTGTAACTACACAACCTAGACCTACTAAGTTGTTCCAATCATACTTATAGACTAAACATCAGTAGGTCTTTGCTGGATTCGGAGCTCTCCGTCCTACTCGAAAGACGTGGTCCGTCATCCGATTTTTTAACGTCGTGCATGACGTTAAAAAATCGGATGACGTTGACGGATGATGATGTTAACTAGTTAAGATTTAACAGACAAACAAATAATTAAAACCCTTTTGTATTTATATTACTTAGGATATCTGGAAAATAATGTATTTAAAAATATTATAATCGCCTAAGATACGAACCCAAGTTTACAATTATCGTGTTATTCTAATATATATTTTTATACGACTCATACATACAAGATTATCGGTGTAGGTATGACGAATCGTTAAAAATAACAAGCGCGAGGTATGACATGGGACATAATACGTTAAATAAAGTTAACGGACTTTGTGTAAATGTAAATGAATTATTATTATATATATACACAGATTCAGTCGAGATATTTGTTGACATCACGGACTGGCAATTAAATATAAATATGATTAAAGCTTATATGTCCAAAATAGATTCTATGGAGCTACTATACTACTGGAGGTATCTGTGATATATATAAACTAGGCTTAGAATTACATCTTATCATATTCCATATGGTTTTTTTTTGGAACCGAACATGGAGCTCTTCTCATGGAAAGTGACTACCACCGCTCGTGGACGTCCGCAATACCGGGGACATTGCAGGTGCGTTGCCGGCTTTAAAATGTGAACAGTCTTTTCTTGAAGGTTCAAAATTTACTAATACCATGTTTACTACTACACCCCGACATTCTAGTCATATTTTTTCACGATGATATCGTCAAGTCAATGTCTAAGTTCTTTATTATTTTTTTACTCTTTCTGTTGTCTAGAATAGGCTAAGTATTCAAACCACGAAGTACCATTTCATCACCACGCAATAAAACGCTGCTGATCCAAAAATTCCTCTTAAGAAAATGCGGAGCTTCTACTACCAAAATATTCAGATATACATATGTCAGAATATAATTCGATACGTGCAAGTTTCATGACGTTTTATTTCAATTTAGAAGACGAGATTAATTATAATCACTAATTATGAAAATGAAAAATGAGGCCGTTATCTTCGGTTGAGATGGTCGTGCTCTGGGCCTGGGTAGCTGAACTATCTCGGCTCATAAAATAATTTAACTGCAAATGAACTCACAAATATCATAAGTATACAAACGTATTTGTGTTTGTTAAATCTAATTTACTTAACGACTTACACTTAAGTTATAATAACTTGCTAGTAATTAGGAGACTAGCTGTGGTTATAAAATAAAACAAGTTGAGAACATTGTTTATAACGTACGATACGACTTATCGCGTCCCGATAAATTGCAATTTTAAGGACTTACTAAATGAAAACGTAATTATTTGTTTCTTTCATTGCACTGTATATTTTAATAATATTATAATTATTTTTGTGTTTTGACACTCGAATTTAATTTAATAAATAATTAATTTTATGGACATTTCTATACGAGAATTATTAACAATAAGACCTTAACTATATACAAATGAGAATTATAAATAGCTACTGTATAAATCATGACCACGTAGAACACTGGCACCATTTCCCTGTTGAATCGCAAAAAAAATAATTAATGTTAAATCTTCAAAGTATCCGTTAATTCTATTAAAGATGCGAATGGCTTGTCGCAGGAAAGATTTGTTGACTTTGCGGAGTCAGAAATCTGTGATGTTATTCATGTTTGTGTTAATAAAATCTATTTATGTACTTGGGCAATCATTGTTATTTATGTTACTGCAAATACTTTGAAATTGTACGTCGTCAGATTAATCATCTTAATTTCTAGTCATAATTTTAAGATCACGTGTTCATTATGTCGTATAGAGTAAAGAACATTCTTGATGCTACTCTTGGGAGGTTTTCTTAGATGAGATATGATCAACTCTTTTGTTTTTTACTAAATATAATTTTCAGAATACATTCGGTATACAAATGTTTTTACGCCCGAAAATATTTTATATTTTTTTTATTTGTATCTTTTTAAGTCTTTGGTATGTGTTAACTGAAGGTCACGGTCTTTAAATCCGACGATTTAAAGACGTGACCTTTGTGATTTTTCTTGTGTTTGATTTGTTTTTATATCGTGAAGAAAATCACAAATATAAGTTCTCCACGTTTATATCTACCGATCCATCGAAGAATATCGTGGCAGAATAATTTTAAGAAGAGGCTTTTACTCTGTCATGAAATAAGCTCAAGCTCTAAGTACCTTAGTAACATATTAATGTTAAACTATTGAAAAAATTATAACAACTATTATATAGTACGAGAGACGGTCTTGTGGCTCTTTAAGCATTTCTTTTAAACAACTCAATCCTAAGGGAAGTTTTGTCATAAAACCTGGATTTGTGATGTAGTAACAGATATACAAACGGACGTGACAGATACAGAGACAAACGTTTTCACAGACGCTGGGCAGTTCTATTGTAGTAAATTATAACATTATTTAAATCTTTGGGATAATCAGAAATACTCGGTGTCTCGTTAAGGGTATCTTTTGTACATCTATCTTTAACTTGTGTAACTGTGTAAATTTAAGGCTTACGGCTTCGCTTTGCAAAAATATAATCCATTTTTTCAACGAGAAACATGCTCACAGAAGTAGTACATTCTGTATAAGATAGCATCTGTTCTGTAATGGCCAGAATTAGTCTCAAAGCCATTCATATATAATGTAATGAACTTGTGATGAAGAGATAGAAAAAGTCACTAGACGACCTTCAGAGTGTAATGTCAACATGTACTTTAAAGCATCGCGCACGTTATTACTGGATCACGTCCCACCCGCTGTAATTTACGAGATAACAAACAATATATTCGCTACTTTATATTAATGAAGTAAGCTACGTGCTTACTAAAAAATTAAATTCCAAAAAAAAGTTCCCCTGGCCGGACTAAGCCTTGGGTCCTCTTTTCCTTGTAAGAAGATTCAGAGTTTATACCACCACGATGATCCAGACTGGATATAAATATGGTAGATTTTCATTCCGGGATACGAGATGATTTATAAAATCTAATTGAGCAAATGAATCATACATTTAACCTCTAATACCTTAATCATGACTGGGCTGGGTTGGCAAAAATAAATGTGATCAAACTAAATTTAATTTAATTTAAAGAATTCAACTGATCATGTTCAAGTGTGATGTGATGTGTCCTTAAGTTTGTTTTACTATGGAAATTATACAATAAAATAACCGCTTAGTTATTGTTTTGTAAAACACATATAAAACAGGCATTCGAAAAGATGTTTATACGAAATATGTATACAATTTTCAGTTGAAAGTAATTTTAAAAATGGAATAAATTTCAAATAAATGATTGCGAGTTAAAACGCATAGTTTTCATATCTATACATACATGTATAATGAAATTAGAGCGTCTGTTTGTAAAATTAAAATAATCGCTTTTTACTAAATGCATATGGATGTATACACGGTACATATACCAAAATAACATGTTTGTCTGTCTGTTTGTTCCGGCTAATCTCTGAAACGCCTTGACTTTCACTAGCAGATAACTTAGGCTGCAACAATAACTATTTTGTTACATTCAAACGCGCACGAAGTCGCAGGCACCGGTTGTTTTAATTTTTAAACGTTTCTATAGATGTAATCAGCTTGTTATACGGTAAGGAAGTAGTTTTTCACCCGACGACGACGGATACGTAACGATTACGCAACGATGTGCGCTCATGAGCCTGCGCCTATAACATCATTATAAAAGGAAAACGTCTATATGGTGACTTCATTATAGAGATTTATGACGGATATAACATGATTGGAATTACGTTGCGTTAAAGTAAAAGTTGATTTCGGAATTTAAAAATAGAACGTTTAAGTTTTTATTTACTGATAACAATGTGTTGCAATTATCAAAATGAGATATATATATATTTTTTTTTATTTTAAAACCGGGTTTCCCTTAAAGTGAATCTTGATTTGCTTAAAAATGTTTATGCTGTCCTTTTTGAGTGTTCATTATCAAAGGCTGACAATCTGTGCAGGCTTTATATTGCACAAGAGTGCTTTTTATTCTCTAAATTATATAACTTAGGAACGGATTACCGGGTACGTTAAAACCACACGTTTGATAAGACGCAGTACCAACTGCTTTTCGTGCTGTCCGAGTAATTGAATGTAAAACTAAAGTGACCCTCGTTATTTGATAATCTAATACAGATTATTAAGCTTTTCTGGTAGCAGTTTATCTTTCAGAATGTTTTTTTTTTTTTCATAGCACATTTCTGACTAGGTACAATATATTTCCAAAACTTGATAGATAATTAAAAATATACTACAAGGCTAGTAAAATACTTGAATTGGTTTATTGAGAACATTTTGCATTTTTTTTTACTCTACAGTTAAATCTTGACTCGATATTAAGATTACTCTACTTTGAGAAGACAACCGTTTAATCAAAAACGTATTCATGACTAGAAAATTTATAACGTGCGTGTGTAATGAATAGTGTGTCAGACGACCCGAAAAAAATGCAATATACATAAATAGGCAACACTAAGTTCTTAATTATTATGTACTTAAAGTGATTTTATTAAATGCTCTTGTTATCAAAATGATAAACTATGACGTAATAAGACTAATAAGTGTTGTAACTTGTAACTGAGATAGGCCATTGGCAACCACGACTCCTTTCCGGGTCGGTGATCTCGAGGAATTGGAATCACCTGCCATTTTACTGTTAAATAATTATATGTAATAGTAAATGTTTTATATCCGTAAATAAAACCTCATTATTCCTTCCATTTGATAAAAACTTTTTATAATTGAGAGAATTTATATCCAGAGTAAACTCTCAATATAAATGTAATCTTGTAACGAAAAAGTTTTCCATTATTAATAGACCTTTTTGCTCAAAAATAATTTTTACTATAATATTGAAAATAATATAGTGTTGTTACAATTTTAATTTAATGGATTTCACTGTTTAACTTAAAATTCATAATATATTTATTTAATTTTTAATTAGAAGTAATCATAAAAAAAGTAATGTCTTAAACGTATTTAAAAAAAATGTGTAGACGGCAAAAAAACGTTCACATTTTGTAAACTTCGTTTTTATTAAAATAATATAATAATGTTGTACTTATATATCAACTTATAGTAGTCGTTATAAAAATGTTCATTTATAAAGAATACAAGTAAAACTTAATTATGAAATATAATTCGTCTTTTTGAGTGTGTGCAATACACACACAAGTAAAATTTAAGAATTATTTAATTTTTTCGTTTGTTTATTCGTATTGACGCATTTCGTTTCATCGAGTTTCAATTCAAAATCACAACGATTCTAAAGTGTTAATTCAAAAATAATTATTTATTTATTTACGTACAGACGTATCTTCGAAGTTTAAGAATATTTATTGATTTGTAGTCAGCCTCTGAAGCAAGATAAACGATAAACATCGAACGGTCAAAGCGGGAAATAGTAGTTCATAATTGTAGAGATAGTTGAGACGAGTAAACAGTCACACAATGGTTACCGTTTGACGGCAACCACCGTTCCGGGTCGTTGGCGACTGTGACCATCTGCTGTTCCACCTGCTCCTTTACTGTCATTAAATAAATAAATACTATGTTCGTAACGGTGACTTAAATTTTTTATATTTTCTTTATCCTTTTTATTGTTAAAATTTATAAATCTCATATGAATCACTGTAGTTGTCACATAATGTCTATCTATCTATAACACTGGTACTTATTCCACCATGCTGCACCAATGCGGGTTTTATGGAAGAATTGAAATTAGACACATGCAGGTTTCCTAAAGATGTTTGCTTTCACCGCCGAGCACGGGATGAATTATAAACACAAATTTAGACTTGAAAAATCAGTGGCGCCTGCCCAGATTTCAACCCGCACCTATTAATTTACGTGTTTTAACTACTAGTACTGTTGCGTTTTATGTAAATTTATAATAAAGCTCATTATATTTTAATAATTTTATGCTAAACAAAATTGCGGATATCGTACAATTTCGATTGGGTGTTTTGATTCGTTGAGCTGTTAAAATATATACATAGATGAATTAAAAAGACCTGCTACGATGAATTAGCATCATTTTGGGCTATATATCGCTTGGCACAGGACTAGCCCAGTAACTGGTCTTTAAAGGTTGGTATTATTCCACGCGATACACTCGAATGAAAAATATGAATCATATTAAAATTACACATTAGAACAATAGTGTTGAGAAACCTTTTATCGATAGTAATACTTGTTTATCGACTGTAATAATATTTTACATATATATCTCAAGGTCAATATGAACCCTGTTACTCTTGTTTTAATGATTTAGTGTAATATATGCACTTTCCTAATCTCGACTAACGACGCCAGTTGTGTGCTCAAGAAACCTCACATGTCCTTGCGCGGAGAATGTTTAGTTTAACTTTCGTCCGGAAAACATCAAGTTCGTGACCTGAATCGTGAGTGTAACTATTTTAAATTTTATTACAAACATTTTACACATTAAAACGCTGTACAATTTAGCGTCATTGTACTAAACTATACTTATGTGTATAATGAAAATTGTTATATATTTTGTTTTTGAAATATTTTGTAGCTTCGTATCCTTTTTCTGACACCGAGTAGTGTTTGATATTATCACACTATGCCTACAGTTTTGTTCACCTATCAATACTTTATTTACTTTTTTTTTAAGGTTATCTGGCACAGACACTCAGACATCCTTACAGTCAAATATATTGACCATCATACTCAACATACATATAAATATAATCAATCATATTCAAGTAACGAACTTGGGCATATTCCAAATCAATTAAATAAAAGATTAACTATTATAGATTCATTTATTCATATATCAAGGGAAGATTTACGCGTCGTAATCTATAATATTTTAACGAAAATGAAACCGAATTATTTAATAATAATAATGGTGAAATATGGCAAACCATTTTAAATACACTGTTGTATCAAACTGTGATGTTCCCGTAACTGGTTTCAGCTTTGTACCGGCTTCGATTTCCGTCCGTACCAAATATTTGTTTCTGTTTGAATATTTTGTTTGATGTTGACATTAGTATGTATAGATTTTCTGACCGTCAATGGCTGTATTTTTATATGTACGTATATAATCGACGTAGTAAAGCCAAAAATACTACTCTTCACTTTAGGTATATGTGTCATTTTGTTAGGATAATAACTGAGCCAAAATATACTAACTACTCATCGGCTTATGGCACCCTACCAATACAAACCATGATTCAATGATACTGTTGATTGTATTTAGTAAGTCATTCCTTGCTGCTGTCTATTTCGCTCAATTACTAGAATGTTCTATTCAATTTTAAAGATTAAAAATATTTGGTACAATAAATACATGATATTAAATTTTATACATTCTGTAAATAAGTTCTATCGATCGGCTATTGACCTTTTTTTCAGAAAGATATTATAGCCTCTATATTACATTATTATATTGACGGGTTTTTCTGAAAATTAAACACATGTCTTTTTTTTTTGACACTACATGTAAAAATTTCAAGAAAGACAAAACACTCATCGACCACTTGATAGATTTGTACGGATTTGAGTTCGCGAATTTGAATGGGATTTGTTTACTGGGATATATCGCTTCTTTGAGAAGTACTGCAATATGACTACAAGATTTTTGATTGGTTTTATTAATAACTTATTTCACTTCACTAAAAACTTGGTAATTTTGACGCAATAACCTATCACCTTTACATTTTCTTTCATAGCTTATAAAACTCCTAAAGATTAGTTTAAGCCGGATGATCATTATCATTCAATATTTCGAAATATTAATATCTAGTTTTTAGACAAAAAAGCAGATTTTTTTATTTTTGATAAATTATAGTTTTTTTTTTCTCATACTTAATTAATATAATAGGATTAGCGGTGACCAAATTAAAATGTTAAAGTCTTTTCATTATTTATATTTTAAAAGATGTTTAAAAAAACTGTAAATAAGGCTTATTGGACTTAACTTACCTTGATAGTGTGAAAAATATTTTGACAGCTGTTTCGCGTCAACAAAGCTAACGATACACTTGTTTCAAGCTGCAATTGAATTTTAAAAATAAAACAATTATAGTATCACAAGAACTGTCACTGCACAGATTAAAATTTATATATATATCGTATTCGGTTAAAAACTATTCGGTAGTTATTTCGTTGATTCTCGTTTATTATTGAATATCGTATGCGATCGCGACATGCGCGTGCGCCTCGAATCGCGCGCAACACTGACACTAGTCGGCCATTTTCTCAGCTCGTGGTGGGAGCAGATATAGGAAATAAATGGTAAGAGAATTACGATAGCTTACACTGCGAGGCTGTAGCGCTCGATACGATCAGAGGCAGTTTATAATAATAGTTCGATTTGTGTTTACAAGCACTCAATGTTATGACTTCATATAATATTTAATATTTAGTTTAAATAGCTTCAATGTAATTTCAAACATTTATTTGCATTATCGGCAGTGCCTATACGAGTTTTAATGTGAATTTTCTAATCCTAGTACTAGAGACGATGCATACAGAAGATACATGTGTCTATAATGTTCTGAAGGAATCTATCTAAGTCTTCTCATTTATATAACAATATAGTGTTGTTTTTCGTTAATAAATTACTATAGATTGAGACAATATGTTGCATAATTAACATAATATATGCATATATGTTTTATTGGTAGATGGTGTGTTTAATAGTTATAATATTATCAACTTAGATTTAAAACGACTTCGAAGACAAATAAAAATAACTATTTTTTGTTTTGTCGCCTATAAAGCAATCGAAAGGTCGTAAGAGTAAACCCAAGGTGCATAAAAAAAGGGTTTTTCAATAAATAAATTCTTAGTAGCAACCCGAAGTTGAAGTTGAAAGTGTGAACTATACGCGTTCTGAACTATCTGTGGTCGTGGAGGTTTGTCGTCCTGTCGGATTATCATAGAGAGGGCGTGATTGCATCTGTGTTTAAGCACACTCCAGCACAAAAATATCTCCTGCGGAGTAGGCTATACTCCGATGAGAATGGCCATCGCGACTCAAATTGGTTAAGGGAATATCTCAAATGAAAATTTAAACATTTCGTTTACAAATAATAACCGCGAGAGAAGTATTATGTTTATTTATAAATAATCATAACACTGGCTCACTCATCCTTCAAAATCGAACACAATAATACTAAGTATTTCTCTTTGAAGAGTATATGATGAATAAAATAAAAAAATAAAACCAGTGGTACTTCGCATATTCGGGGTAAAAAACATTCCAGTAACAATCCAGTAAATGACCTTCTGATGGGCTTCTTTCGTGGAGGCGGTTTGTGCTTGCCTGGCAATTGACTTTTAAGATGTAAGCGTTCTAACTACAGGACCGTGTTGGTTCTCTTAAAAACTCCTAACGTACCGAGCAGGGGTTATATCTATACTTTTAAAATCGTTTAATACATAGCACAATCTTAATTACTAAACATTGAAAGCTGAAATTTGGCCTGCATCCGCTATGTAAGTATTTTTTGAATTTTTAATAATAATTTAAAAGGGTGTAATTGAAAGAGAATCTCTGTGTGAATTTTGATCGTATAAAGTCGGCTTCACTTTGCCGATATATACATTCAAATCATTTGTTAAAAGGACATTCATTAATAAAGCATGTTATTCAACATATTATATAGATGATAAAAAAACTTGGAGCCAATACTTAAATGTATTTAACTAACATAACTTTGTATTTTAAATGTTGGAAAAGAGTAACTACTGCTTCTTGTCAGTTCTTCTCCATATAATCTACATTCCGAACTGGTGGTAGCTTAAATAAAGAATATTTTATTAAGAAGAATTGATTTAATTTAAATAAGAATCCTACATTACCATATATCCTCCCAAGGTCCGAGTATATTTTGATCGACCCTGAAAATAACTGTTACTGAGTTTCTTCGTTTATTGTCATTCAAATATTGATAAATGAGTTTGTTTCCCTTCGATTAAAGTAAATTTTATTGATCAGCTTTTGGAAAAGCATTTTTCCTACAAGGAAGATGCAAAATCAATGTAACTTCACTTTGAGTCAAACGCTTCTCGGAAGGTTCAGTTTCTCAGAATCAATTGATTGATTATACGAGTAAAACCTAGCATTATATAAAAACAGCTCGTAGCTGTGATCGAGATAAATCGATGTAAGTGCTTCTAATAAGAAAATGACCGCTTTACAGAAGTCAGTCACGTTTGGGATTATATTTATTACTAAAAGTAGAGCCCTCTTCGGAATGATTACATCTTTCGTTTTATTTACATCCATACAAAGTAAGATCGGATAGTCTAAGTACAGTTCAGGTATTAAGTTAATCAATTCGTTAGCTTATATCCCACAGCTGGGCAAAGACTTACATTCGTAAGGGGAACGTTTGAAGTTAATTCCAGCATGCTCCAGTACGATTTGGTCACAACGGATATGTCATTATTAAAAATGACTCTGCCATTGTATGCTGGTTTTTTACAATGTTATTTTTTTATCAGTGCTCGATACGAATTATCGGAACCATTCTATAATTCAGCATCATGATGCTGATGGTTCATATTCAAGCCCGCGGTCTTTGATTAAGGTTAATATGGAAAAAAATCGTTGATTCATATAAAATGTAGACTCCGTAGATGCAAGGCATTGAAATTGGTGGTTGTTGAAAGTATATTTATTAAAAAAAAAAAAAGTCGTTGTCGGCGCACTTTAGGGATAAAATTCGTATTCCGTGACGAGAAACTGCGTCACGCTCTCTTATGACATCATGGTCCCCCTACGCCGCTCTCTACTCCCTTGCATACGTATATTGTATATTTCGTTGCTATATTATATCAAAAATCAAAAGTAATCTACGCTCGACTTCACTGACGTTTCAAAATTGATATTCAAGTCATTTAAAAGCAATATTTATCTGTAAGAATATAAATGTTTATAAATTTATTCATAAACTAACTAACGTAGAGACTGATGCTTTATGTTAAAATATATGAACGATTTATCTGGACCCGATCTAAGCCATCTTTGCATGGGAGTCTTAATGGCGTAATCAATATTAAAATGAGTTCTTTCCAATAAAGGCTCCTAGCCAATCCAATAAATGTACGTTATAATTTGATTTATGTAACCAATTTTAAAATTTTAATAACGTTAAAGTTTTGCGCCTTCTCCATCATATCGGTGATATAGTTTTTTAATGTTGGTACGAGTATAAGCTATCCCCTTCGCCCCCTGAGGAGAGTTCAGCCGAGCCACCAGTGGAGCACACACCACTCAGTGTCGAATGCGTTATATCGACTCTAACTAATACGATTCCCGAGCTATTTCTAACTTAGCCGATTAAGAATTTAAAGCTCATGTTAAAAATATTGATAAATAAGACATATTAATCAATAAAAAACCGTTCTAATGATAAAGAAGCGTGGACTTAGTACTTATTTATTTTTAGGCAGTATATATAAGAATTTAATTGTTCCTTATTGACATACTCAGAAGAAAGAAAGTGCTTTTATGAGCCTACTTGAAAAAATAATATTTTAATTTAATTTGATTTGACATTCCGTGGCATCTTCGATCCGCACTAAAGACAAGTAAGAATCCTATATAACCCGATTCCTTTCTTTAAGAGACTAGGATATATTTTTTATGATATCGGTTGGGGGACGTGCAGAAGGGCCACCTGATGGTAAGTGGTCACCATCGCCCACAGATGGCGCTGTAAGAAATATTAACCATTCCTTACATCACCAATGCCACACCAACCTTGGGAACTAAGATGTTATGTCCCTTGTGCCTGTAGTTACACTGGCTCACTAACCTTTCAAACCGGAACACAACAATACTGAGTACTGCTGTTTGGCGGTAGAATATCTGATGAGCAGGTGGTACCTACCCAGACGGGCTTGCACAAAGCCCAACCACCAAGACTTCATCATCTTTGAAAAATGGAGGTTGTAAAAGCCATTAAGCTAACAATCAAATTGCTTTGAAACATTAAGATTGTTTGAAAAATATATGTGATATGTTTGTCTGTAATTAATCTCATCATATTACGTCATTATATTTAATTCATACAACGAATAATTTGTGTAGGTATGCACGTGCTTGTAATACATTACAGAACAATAAAACTGGGAATATATCTGATTTCCTCATTGTATATTGTAATTTAGATTTTGTGAGATTGAACATGTTTGCCTATTATTTTCCTATACTTTTTTTTTCCTTAAGTGTAAGTATATGTCGTATTTAGTTGCAGTTTTGTAACCATCTTCTTTTTTGTATTTAATAATTTAGTACGTATTCTAAAGTTAATTAATTAAACTATTCTAAGATAGTTTAATTATTTGTTCATTCTAATATAATTGAGTAAATATGACATCAAAATTACTAAATACAAAAACTGCAAAACGCCTACAAAAATTTAATAGCAATTATATGAATACTGTCAAAATAGCTATAATAAAATCTGAATTTATATTTTTGTAACCTGAGTCTATTTTTACCTTCTTTTTCGTTTTGTAGCACAAAAAAGATAATAGTTATAATACATTTTGTATGTGTAGTCAAATGACTGTATTATCATTAATAATATATACATTGTAGTATTGTGTAATTATGTTAATGTACTGAAAATAAAAGCATAATGCAATGCGGGTTTAGGGAGTTGGTTAACCTGCGACTCTGCCATCATTGTTTTGGATATATATTTTTTTATATATATCCAAAACAATGATGATGAACAAATTATTCAATGAAAAAGGCATATTTAAGGAATACTTTGTATTAAAGTTTATAAAAAATATAATTATAGTAAAATTTCATACAAAAATCATACGCGTCAAACATATAACGTATATATCCTTACCTTAAAGTCGGTTAAAAATAGTACTCAAGCTTCCATATACTACATAAAAATGTTTTCTTTAAAATATACGATTTAAATACATTTTTAGTGTTTCCTTATTTTTTTTTTCGAATCCAGTCTTAGTTCCCAAGGTTAATGGCGCATTGGCGATGTAAGGAATTGTTAAAATTTCTTACTGCGCTAATGTGTATAAGTGTTGGTGACTATACACTACAAAATTTCTACGCACGCCTACATAAATAAAAAAAAATGTTTATCAATGAAAACTTTTAACGCCTACTGAGGGTTTCCCCTAATAATAGCTCCTAGCTAGCTACCTTTTCTTTCTCGCGCAGGATAAATTACTACCTGACTAGTTTAGACAAGGCAGTCAAGTTAATAAAAATAATATTAACGTTGGCTTATTTTAGTAGTAAAATTTATTATAAATTAAAAAATAACAATTATCAACAAACTAACCGACGTTTGTTTACGTTATAATTCAGACATGTCGCGTTCCAAATGTATGCGAATTTTTCCTCGTATTTAAGGTAAATGATTTATTTTGTAAAAATAGATAAAAGTTCATTGCTTCGACAAAACTAGACGATAACGAATGTTTTTAAAGATGATTATATTATTAATCCTTAAAATTGTTTTTATTGTAAGCGCTGATATAATTAATCTGGATTCGAATAACAGTGACTTGAATCTTATTAACACAATTTTTGATATATTTGGAGCTAATGAAGAATGTAAGTATGTAATCTAATTTTTGTAAAGTATTTAATTTCTTTATTTTTATTTCATATATTATACGATTTTAGTTTGTCACTAGTTTTAGGTATACGTTTATATATATATATTTATAAAGACGTCTTAATCGTCCGAAGGTAGAGATTGGCTGGTAGAGCGTACTCTTAGCAATCTTACACCAGGTGCGTTTTTCGTAACATAAATATGTGTTGTGTTTTGTGAAATGCAATAAATATTTTTTTTATCCTCAACTTAGTTCACACTTTTTACTTCATGGTTATTTTCTTTTCAACTGTGACCCAAGAGGTTACAGCCTTTTTTTTTCTTTTTCTCGCTGGAAAAACGCGTTACGCGCTTCCCCCACATGATGGAAAGTGGGGGGGTGAGTGAGACTCCCCGGAACCTTGGACGCCGAGTGCGCCCAGGTACCCCTGGTTTACCCACTAAAATCAGGTGAACCCTTCCGTCATTCGGCGGGCGCTATGGGTTCGCTTACCAATGCTACCGTGACGCCCTGGCGGTCGGCCCGCCTATGCGGGCTTCCTAGCCCTAGGGGTGGTTCCCGGGGTACTGGGACCTCCCCTAGTCCCTTATAGAGACGGGGGGAAAAGGTGAGCGCCTTTTTCTCCCCTCCGGTCGTCTTCTGCGGAGCAAGTCAGCGGCGGCATTCTCTTCCGCTCCCGCTCCGCAGCTTCCTTCTGCGACATGAAAGAGGATACAGCCTACATCAACAATCACAACGTATCTATATAGAACGCATTTGTATGGTAATTTAAATTTATTGGCCACTGGCCACTCGTACTGGCTTCCGGATGATTAGTACTAAGTAAGACATACACGTGTATATATTATTTTAATAGTTGATACGCGGACGGGGAACTACTACCCAATGGTAAGTAGACTACCCATAGAAATTAGCATCGTAAGAAAATCTAACCATTCCTTACATCGCCAGCCATCAACCTTGGGGACTAAGTTGTTTTATCCCTTATGACTGTTACACTAAGTGACTTTTCAAACTAGAACACAAGATATAACATGAAATGTTATGAAATGTTATTAGAATAATTTTTTGCTACTTAAACCGTTAATCAATTCGCTCAAAATAGTCAATTTCACAACTTTACAATGTTTAATTATTACAAATTTAAATTGTGAATGCGTAAATTTATGTTAATCGAGTTATGAAAGTATAATAAATTACGTTTATTACAATAATAATTTTATTATTAATAATTACATTATTATTTTATCGTAATTAATTTTATTTGCATGTATTAAAAATAAATTTTAATCACGCACCGCTATTTTTAAATATTAGCTATGTTAGCTAGAATTTAAAATAATAAAAATATAAAAAATAAATAATATAAATACATTGTATAAAATTACCAATTATTATTGTAATTAATTATTATTATGTAATGAACTTTACTCCTGTCATTGACAAATGAGTAATGGCGGAATGTTTTGACTTTTGACATTATAGTCTAAGAACCAGTGTTCCGCGGATTTACAGTATTTACTCCATAATGGAAATGGAGGTTCACTATTCCCATCGAGGGTTCCTTTGAGCGTGCCAACGAGTCGAAAAGCTTAAAAAATTATTTTCAAAACCTCATTGCAGCATGTCTGCCTTTTAAGATATCATCTTAAAATATATAAGAAATAAATATTTAATGGCAGACACTTACTCCAGTTTCTACTATATTTTATATAATATCAAAGCTGCTTAAATTTTATAAAAAATTGCGTTATTTCAGCAAAGCTTAAATTTATATATAATATTATTAAAAACATATATTTACAAAAGCAGACACATAGGGTGGTTCTGACATTCGGGCAAACCACATAATAGTTTCTCAGCCGGGCTAATATAGGTGCATTATTTTGATTCACGCACTCTTAATTTTTTTATTAATATTAGTTTGTTATTATTATTTTAGTAAAAGTCCGCTTAGAAAAAAGACCTTTTTTTTTGGACAATTAAGTCAGTTGTTGTGACTATTATTATTTTGTCGGCAATAATAATAAAATGATCAATTGTACATGAATTGTTTTGATCTTTACTTATAAATACATACATACTTTTAATTAATTCTAAGACATTTTAATAAAAATCTAAGATACAATTTTACACATATTAAAATCAATAAGTCTGCACATGATAACAATAATTCTCCAACACATTCAGGATGCAGTTTTACGAAAAAGTAATAAAAAAAATGCAATTAAGTCACTTTGAAATAGTTTTTCAACAAATTTTAAGTTTTCTAAATTGCAAGAAAATATACATGGTCTGGTGGTGGTCATAGTATTTTATCAGTAAGTGGTAAATTCTTCTTTCGCCGTAAATTAAATAAATACAAAACAAAATCAACTATTTTCAATAAGGTTGAAAATTGACATTAAATTACATGCTTACCTAACGCCGCACCGGTTCAGAGTTTAGATTCTACCGAGAAAAATCGGCTAGAAACAGCTCTTTATTGACCATTAAATAATATACATGATTATGTTAATTAAATAAAATATGAGAATTTATTTATTTGACACACTATTAATTACAGTTAGTAAAAGTATTATAATATATTATTATACATAAATAAATCTAGACTATAAGATTACACATACAGTTATTGGAATGTTTGTTTATGTATATCCTGTATAATTTATACAAATATCCTGGACGAATTCAAACAAATAATTCTTGACACTTTTTTTTTCATCTATATAATCTTTTATTAAATTTAAGCTATATATAAGGCTGATTTTATTTATAACGTAGTAAGTTAAAGCGAATACCTTGCCCAAGAAAGGATGAAATCACTTTGAGCAAATATGTCTTTACTTCTCGTGTTTAAACAAGTTTGTCGCTGTTGTATTCCTCCAAGATAATTAATAGTTTTATAAATAGACATTATATTGTTGTAAATATACTGTGACGTCACAAGCTTAACTTAGTTGATTCCGAAGTGTTCCTTTTGGTTTTTTTTCTGCACCAATTTTATGGTGTTACTCTCTCGAATAGCAATGCAAATCTGCAATATCTCTGGACTTGAAGCTTAGCTTGTAGCTTTATTCGTTAACCCCAAAGAAGAATACAATGTCGCTGAAAACTAAACTGATTTAAGACGTATGCACTGTTTAAATATATGAACTGTAAATGTTTTACAAGGTTTGTATTTACTGTCAAGTTTTTAATATCCTTTAGGTAATAGTATAGTTCTATTTTCATTGTATCTCTGTTAAACAATATTAAATATATTATTTAATTCTCGTAATTTATTATAAATTAAATTAAGTAGTTCTTAGTGCAGAAATGTATGCTTCGAACCAAATTAATTCTGTAACTATTTATTTAATTTGGTGTTTTATTTTTGTTTATTAGTATCCATGGATACATTTAGCTAATATTTTTGTGATTGCCTTGTGAAGTATGCGATGTCCTTTACACAAAGTTTGTTCAGGAGATTGCACTATAAAGGTAGAACGATATTTATTCTATGTATCTCTGTTCGTAAATTTTCCAATGCGTGATACACTTCCATTAATTAGATTGTATTGTCGTTATAAAATGACAGGAAAATGTGCTTTGTTTTTATACGACGATAAACGTGCTTATTAAAAAAATAATCCATGGCCTTTATAATTGTGTAGTTAACCTGTGTGGCAAAATATTATATCTGACCTTGAAACGACGGGAAGAGAAAAACTGTAACGTCAGATTTAAACGACACTTAGGGTTAGAACAAAGTGCGCGTTTCCATTATTAAAATTCTTGTCTAATTTTAGTTATTCATTGCAATAAAAATAATTTGATTCAATTCAATTCTTAGTTTAATGGTTTTTAGTTGTGCCGACAGGGCACAGATTATTTCGCCAATGTCGTGTAGGATGGAGAAGACACACAAATATATTTTGAACGTGACTCTTGGCACAAATAGAAGCCAGAATAATATATATATATATATATAAATGGCACACAGGTTTGACGTTTCCTACAACAATTATTCTATACATATATATATAAATAAACTATTTTTTATTCACACACAAGTCCACACGCGTAAAAAGATTTTTAGCGATGAATTAACCTACATTCATAATTCATTGCTCACAAATTTATTACTACAATATAATATAAAGCTTACTATGTTATTTTTTCTGAGTAATGGGTAAGTTCACTCCATATTATCAAGCGACATTTATTTTTGTATTATAACAAGGCATACACAATAATATCAACATCTGCATGAGGTATAATCCTCAATTGACACATTAATTGTCTGAAAGTGTTACATTCCAAAAACGGCAATTGTTCGTTTAAATGTTAAATTATATCTAAACATTAGTCACGCAATAGACAGATTAAAATAATAACAAAATGTTTGAAATCAATATATGAATGTATATGAGTTAAGACTTTAATTTTTTTTGGTACGTTTTGGTATCTTTCCAAAAAATAATATAATCGTCGAAAGACGTCTCACCGTGGAAACGTTTTTCATAGTAAATTTAGAGGACGATAACAGATCATAAACACTAGGACATTGACATTGCGAGGGATCAGACGTGCTCCTCTAGTGTGTGCGAGGCTTTAATATTTTTGTTGACGGTTAATTTTCAGTGAATATGATTTTTATTCTGTCGTGTGTGTTACTTTTCGCGGGTAGTTGTTTCGCTATGAGAAGTTCGAAGGAGCTCGAGGGCTATCCAGCTGGGTTTTTATCAGATTGTAAGTTGTTTTTAATGATAAGATTTAACTCAAAAACTAGTATTACTCACTTACTTAGTTCTCTTGGTAACATTGATCAGCTGTTATAGGGTCAAAAATTAAACTATGGATTTTTATTTGACACTTGCCTTGCTGGACTATTAATTATCCCACCACATAAGCTTCTAAAAGTGCAGTGGAAAAGTTATCAATAAAAGGGTGACCACTTACGGTCAGGGGGTCTATTTGCAAGTCTCCTTCCAAAGTGCTTATAGTTATATATTGTATATAGTTTGTTAAACTGATAAATGGGCCATCACTTACCTGTCGCATCTCGCCTTTAAATATTATAAAAACTACTTGCAGTAAATTTTATAGCGTCGTATATTTAATTTATGTCATTGACGTATTTAACTTAAACGCCAGTATGTTACTTTCAAGTATTTATTTATCTAATATACTATATATTTTCCTTACTTAAAGAATTCACGCGTACAGTTGACCGCCGGCCAAGTAAAAATTATGTGTCAAGTTTTTTCGTCTACAGGTTCTAGTTATAGATAATTTTGAAAGATTATTTCAGTGCCGATGGCCCATTGGTTACAAAACGTGAAACTAAACCGTTAAGTCTGAGATCTAAACCGGGTCTAGCACCACTGAATTCATATGCGTAATTTGTAATTAGTAACTAGATGAATTACTTACTCGACGGTGATGGAAAACATCCTAAAGAAAACCTGCATGCAGAGGATGAGAATCTGTCACGTATATCCACCAACCCACATTGGAACAAATTTATGGAGTAAGGCCATAATTTTTACTTCAGAATGGAGAGGAGGCATTTGCGCAGCACTTACGGACTATACTATACAAAATATATTGAATTGTAAAAGTACCTTAAAGTATAATAGTTTTTAATTCAATATATTTTTTACAGACATTTTATAAGAATTTTCGCGAAATTTCAGAAAGTGACATGTATTAACTATTACAAGGACAATATTAAAAAAATACTAGCATATCATTGTAAGTCGCTTTTCAGCACTGCACGAGTGAAATACGAAGTGAGTTACAGAATTACGCTAGAGTAAAAACTTGCAGAGCGATTCTGTATGAATTCACTTCGTATCACTTACGGTGATACGCCATATTGATACGTGTATCTTATACATTTCATAATTATTTTAGTCAATGTGGTATATCACATTCTGACAATTCAGTATACCTCACCTGAACAAATTCTTATTCTACTATTAACTTATCATTATAATGGAGAGCCGAGATGGCCCAGTGGTTAAAACGCGTGCATTTTCACCGATGATTGCGGGTTCAAACCCAGCTAAGCACCACTGACTTTCATATGCTTATTTTGTGCTTATAATTCATCTCGTGCTCGACGGTGAAGGAAAAAATCGTGAGGAAACCTGCATGTGTCTAATTTCAACGAAATTCTGCCATGTGTATTCCACCAACCCGCATTGGAGCAGCTTGGTGGAATATGCTCCAAACCTTCTCCTCACAGGGAGAGGAGGCCTTAGCCCAGCAGTAGGATATTTACAGGCTGTTAATGTAAAAAAAAAAATAGAATGATAATTCATCTTATTTAATTTGATAATTGCAAAGATATTTATCATTCGAATTTGCTGTTACCTCTCCATTACGAGAGTCTTCTACAATTTTAGCGTAATTTTTTAATATAAAATTGCTTCGAACTGATTTTTAATCTTATTTATTTATATACCACGTTTTACGTTTGTTTACGTGCCAATACTTATTGCTAATGATATAAATCTTAACAAAGTCTGTATATTTTCTTCTTAAAACGATTAGTGTCGACTGCTTAGCTGTAACGCCATTGTTTGTAAAAGGACAATGATGTGCGAAAATTACTATGTAGTTTATTTTGATGCAAGTAAACAATGTTTTATTATGTGTTTTCACTGTATCGTAGTTTAAAATAATGTATTGAATAATATACTTATTAAGAAAATTTAAAGTAACTGTACAGCTAATTTTTCTTTCTGCTTTAACTTATGTGTGTTGTTAAATGTCGTTTTTTATGGTATAGGCAAATGGGCCACCTGATCGGTAGATGTCAACACAGCACTGACTATTGGTACTTTAAGACTTTTTGGTACTGTAAGAGAGTCAATGTCAGCTCTACCAATATATGAACTAAGATGTTACGTTTCTTGCGCCTGTAGTTCCATGGATTCACAAATCCTTCAAAGCGAAAGTCAACGATTTTAAATATTGCTGTTTTATAATAGAATCTGATGAGTGGATGGTAACACACAGTCCAGAAGAACAGCTTATAAAATGTCCTGCAGTTACGACATAGTCCTTCCTTCACCTGACTACAGAGTCAAGGCGCAAAGGACATAACATTTTAGTTTCCAAGGTTGGCTGATGTATGGATGTTAATATTTCTTACAGCACTAACATCTGACCACAGTGTGACCACTTATCTTTAGATAGACCATTGGTCAATTCACTTACTTATTACTAAAGAAAAATATGCTATATAGTATTTTTATTGTATTATCGTGTCGGATAACAATAGTTTCGTATGAGACGCGACATTTTAAGATCAATGTAACTCCAGGACCCAAATATATTATTTGTGACGTCACTGTTCAATCTCCATCGTGTCTTCTCCATCGCACATGACATTGGCGAAATTATCTGTGCCCTCTTGGCACAAATAAAAACCAAAACAAAAAAATAAATATTTGTGACGCCTGATGCTTTTGACAATTGAGAAATAAAATGATATCAGATAGCAGCACCTTCTGTCATAGAACAGCTATCTGATATGACCGAATATAGATACTTTTGCTTAAGCAATGACAACCCTATGTCTTATAGATAACAAAAGTTTAGGTGCAAGGAGGGTTATGGCGATATCGCCTAATCGAAACAAGCATTTTTAAAGATCTGAGGCACCTCCCTGGTATTTTATGATTAAACAATCATTCAGACGCGACTAAGCAGTACGTATATTAGGAAGATGATGATGTTTTGAAGATGTTTTTTTAAGCTTTAATTTAATATCATTTTAGAAGCTCAAATGGAACCGCAGAACAGCCTGCTTAAATTGTAAAGTCATTTTTCTTGTTTCCTTTGCCATAGTCAAAGTTCAATCATAAATTTCTAATACCAGGAATATTTTTGGTATAACATAGCATTCGAAACTTAATTTTTAAAAATTGATAGAACTTGATAAGGCTTTTTATACATACATTAAAAACAGATTATGACATGAATAAATTTGGAATATTTCTTTTACTGCTATTGAAAAAATAAATATCTGGTTATATGCACATTATAACAAAAATAACAATGACAAACCTCCTAGTCATATTTTTTATGTTATATGTCATTATCTGTGTGATGTGTCACGATGTGTCGCGGATCTAAGCAATTATATTCCAAATTTAAATCTAATCACTTCATATCATACATCATTAAACCTTTTTTGTTGTCATACTTTTCAAAGAATTATTCATTTAATGAAGTGCGATTATTTAAGAATTTGTGATACGCGTATGTGATATTTTGATACGTGTATCATATACATTTTGTGATGATTTTGGTCAACGTCGCATATCAGATTCTGACATTTCACGCTCTTGTTCTGCGGTGTTCGAGCTTGTTCTAAAAGAATGCCTCTGCTGATTTAATTTTTTATGGTTTGAAAGAAAGAAACATAAAAAAATTGCAAACGTTTGTTTTTTAATAAATCGATAAGAAAGTTTTTTTTTTAAATTAAAATCTTAGTCTACGGCGGAATGCACTTGCCTAATTTATATATTTACTTGGAATTATTTTCAAAGCCAAACAAACTTAGGGATGGAATGGGTGTATGGGTAAAACAAATTTTTTTTTTTAAGGTTTGAAGATATGTTTTGTACATATTATATCTTTGATTGTAAACCTGGATGACCACGAATGACAAAAAAGGGGAATTCCATATTCGACATACATTTGTTTTTTGCAAAAGCAAATAATCTCATCCTCTTGTAACATTATCTGCAGAATCTTAGTCATAATATAATCTTAGGCTGGCGTTTACCCTTGAAACAGTTTTGTTATCGTAAAATAAATAATTTTAACCCGTTCGTGGAAACACACTTCCTTCCGACATGTTCCTAAAATCAATATTTTTATTTTCAATTTTTATTGAAATTCTTTGTATTTATATTGTGAAAGTGACAATTTTTTAAATCTCCTAACCAATAAGGGAGAAATGCTTTAATCCAAGTAATCCGTGTCACCAGATGTTCACCAAGTTAATGAATATATTTTGATACAAATAGGAACATCATCATATGTATGATCTTCTAGAACATCTGGAATGCTTTTTGATAAGTAATTAATGACGTCTTTTTCAAATTTTGTTTCAGGTCCAGGATCCACCAAAGAAGCATTTATAAGTAATAATACTCTTAAACACCTCAGAATATTTGTACAAAATTCAAGTAGTTCAGGTCTTCGAAAGTACAACTACTTTCAGACCAATGAACTAGCTAAAGATCCAGATATAGACTTTAAGAAGAATACTATGTTGTATGTGGGGGGGTTCCTGGATAGTCCAATTTTCCCGTTGGCCTCTATTATGGGCGCGGCGTACGAAAATTCTGGATATAACGTGTTGCTATTGGACACAAACACGTTTACCACAGTGGAATATCCCCGGTAAGTTTACATTGCAACCTTCGATGATCTACGTACAACTCGAGAGCTATAAATAGATATGGGGAAATAGCAATATTTCGTGTGCTTAATTTGCCTTAGGATTTATGTCGTGCCTGCGGTAAAGGCAAATATCTAGCTGAAACCTGCACGCTTCGAATGAAATTAAAATAATCCTTTTATCATGCACGGGATGGGATGTCTGTATTCTGTACTCTTGTGGTTCCGTCCGGCTATTATGTATTTATATGATATTCTATGTGTCTATGTGAATCATTATAATAAAATATTATTACTTTTAATACTTCCAGAGCTGCGAGATTTATGCGTCCCGTTGGAATGCACACAGCCAAGATGTTAGCCGATCTCACTGCACAAGGCTTAGACCCAAAGAAGTTGGAAATTGTAGGTTTAAGTCTCGGCGCACAGACGGCTAGTTTCATAGCCAAGAACTATAGAATTTTAACTGGAATGAATATATCTAGAATAACAGCACTCGACCCTGCTGGCCCTTGCTTCAGGAACTTGGGGCCAGAGGACAGACTCGACAAGACTGATGCTGATTTTGTGGAAGCAATTAATACAAACATCGATGAATTTGGAATGGCAGCTCCTGTCGGCCATGTTAATTTCTACGTTAATGGTGGAGAAAATCAACCGGGGGAACTTTTTTGGATGCTGTGCACATCATTCTGTAGTCACGTCAGGGCTCATACGATCTGGACATTAGCATTGAGGTATCGTGATGCCTTTGTCGCGATACAATGTGATTCGGTGCAACAAGCGAGAAACAAAAATTGCTTCGACAGACGACCTGTAGTGACTAATGTGTTGGGATTAAATGTAAATAAGACTAACGAAGGGATATTCTACTTGGCAACCACTAACACCCCCCCATATTTTCTAGGAAAGAAAGGTATGAGGAAGCAACACGACTTTTATTTATCACTTACGAATTCACTCAATGAAAAAGACGTGATAAAAATGTGATATCTATTAAAATGACAAAAGTAGGTGAGGACATATTTGACATTGAATTGACGTAATATTATTGATCGAATTCTTGCATTTTGAGGGTCGGCGAAGTTGTTATGGGAATTTTTGAATTATAATTTAAAGAGGATATATGTAAATTGTTAAGTGAAATTTGATTTTGTATTATTAAAATAATAATCAAGATTTAGGAATCTAAGATGTATGTTTTTAATTGTGCATGTGTTTACTCCGCCGTTTGAAATATAGACTATAGAATAAAAATATGTTGTGTGTTGTTTACGAATAGAAATAAGTTATCAAAACTATTTGACAAATATTTTAATGTTTAACTAAAATGTTTTTGAATAGTTATAATGTTGAAATAAAGTTTTGAAGTAAAGCAGCGCCAATTTCTTGTGGTGTTACGCATTTAAAAAGAAGAACCCTCGTCTATATCTGACATTCAGTTCCAATTATTTACACGGTAGCTGTAGGCTAGACCCGTATCCGGCTTGATTTGTAGGCCAAGCAGAAAAACCCCACTGCTGAATGTCAGATATAGACGAGTGTTCTTCTGGGTCAGGGCCTAATTTGCCCAGTGGTGTCGTCATATCCATATTTTCCATCTAATCCCTGTGGTTGTCGTCTTCGGTGGTTGAGTCGTCCTATTGGTCCTCCCAATCGGCGTCGTAAGTGCCTGTATCGGGGCAGTTGGTCGCCGATACTAGGAGTTCACGAGGTTGGAGAAGCTCGTCAGGCAGTCTTGCAATACCGTGGAGGTGGCCGTACACACTTGCGTCCGCCCGAGTGAATAATATATAGTACGTACAAGATCTCGGACGAACTTCTTCTAGTAGCTGGTGGACAGTGTCATTCCTACTACTACTATTATTAGACGCACGCATCAATTCTGCTAGATCAGGATCCTTCGCTTCTGGTGCGCTGAGCAGAGAGGTGAGGTACCAGGTGAGGGCCGCATACGTCAAGAGGTAGGCACCGTAGATCCTCAGTTTGATTCTTGTGTGCAGCCTGGAAGTAAATAGAGTGTGCAACCTCGACCGGGCCGCCACGGCATGATTCGCCGCCTTGTTAGACAGTAAGAACTTCTGCAGCGACAGATCGGTGTGACTGAGGTCTGCCACTGACTCCTGACCTCGGCGGGTGATTTGACGAGCGGCCTTTCGCCGATGTTATATATTGTAATAGTGTTTAGTTTATTCTTGTGCAGATAGATGGCGGTGCAGATCATTAGAAACTTAATTTCATTATACTTATGTTGTATATGTATGTAAGTTCATGTATGTGTTTATGTTATGTTTAATACTATAAAATAAATAAAGTTAATCTGAATTTGTGTTTTTTCATTATTCAGGAGGCGATAATGAAATTTCTACTTGAGTGTATCGTGGAATACATTAGCTTACATTATCAGCCTGTAAATTTCGCACTGCTGGGCTAAGGCCTCCTATCCCTTTGAGGAGAAGGTTTGGAGCATATTCTATCACGCTGCTCCAATGCGGGTTGGTGGAATACACATGTGGCATAATTTCGTTGAAATTAGACACATGTTGGTTTTGCTCACGATGTTATCCTTCACCGCCGATCACGAGATGAACTATAACACAAATCAAGTACTTGAAAATTCAGTGGTGCTTGCCTGGGTTTGAACCTGAAATCATCGGTCAAGATGCACGCGTTCTAATCACTGGGCCATCTCGGCTCTATGAATTCAATTTCCCTTAATACGTATGACGACTCCAAAACGAATTAATATTGTTATTATGGTAGTTGAAAAATAAAGATATCGTATCGTTATACATATTAAAAAATAATCCTCACTATTTTTATCATCATTCAAGTTTACAAAACAAAATACTTATAGGTAGCATCAGAAAACCACCCAGACTTGTAATAAATTCTAACATAGTGTTACGAGACTAGCCCTAGCCTCCAATACGGTGCTACGTCATAGGATATCATAATTAATGATATCATTAATAATGTCACTTTATTATTATTACATATTATTACAATTATTATTGTAATTAATTGATCAATAATTTGTACAACTTTAGTTGGTATTATTTTATAACATTTAATACTGGCATGTAACACTATTTCTTATTTTAAAAAGTGATTGAGCTGTCATAAGGAAAACAATTGGATGATTGGGGCATTGTAAAAATATAGAGAGAGATTGAAACATCATGGTACTACAACATAATTTTATTTTGCCATCCCGAACTACTGAAATTACAATAGTTAAATCTAGGTTCGTTATCTACAGAACATTAATGCCGGTTAAACGTGTGTATAAACTATCATAACTTACTTAAGAAGTATGATTTTAGTTTCTTCTTAATGTTACGAGAAGTATATGGTCCCGTATATCAGTGGTAATTCAATAACTAGACAAGGAACTAGGAACTACAACTAACTAGTATTCGTACGCTCGTCATACCTATTGCGCGCTCGGAGTGCATAATCGGCCGCCATGATGCTAGGATGTTCATTCATTGTTCTGTCATGACATGTCATGTATTATACAAAATCACCCCAACGACAATATTGGTAATATTTTAGACATTATTGATGGAAATTTAATTTGATATCTGCACGTGTAAAATTGTTTTTTAATCTATATTTGCAAATTAATTTTAATTTATGACCAATTTCCCTTCCGTGTCGTGGTGCAGAATCACCTGGTCTATGGTATCCAAGGTCATCAAATTGTTAAATGAATATTGATGAGTATACTTAAATTATTCTTTTAGAAAACGTTTTTTTTTTAATATACAAGGTTAACATGTAGGAAATCCGCACACATGTGCTTATTTGTGACTCACTATAACCACACTGACAGCAACAGTAAACTTATCCTTTTTTTTTTTTGTTTATCGAGGAGGAAATGCATTTACGCATGCCGCCCGGTCGGGGGACCGGGACGGGTATGTGGGACTCAACCGGGAACTAATGCCCCGTGCCAGGGCACGCTAGTGCTAATGCCCTGTCCTACCCACTAAAACCATCCTCGGGTTTCCACTATGCCACCGAGTGGTGAGGCCACGGGATCGCCAAGGGCATGCAACCGCGACCCCACCAGCGGCAGCCGCCGTATGGCGGCTGAATATTCAAGGAAAGCGCGCCTAGTGCGCTCCTTCCCCCTCATCCTCCACGTGGGAATGTGACGAACTCTCCCGAGTCCGCCACTGGAGGCTGGGCGTCAACGAAGCTGACGCCCTGCGGCGGATAAGATGGTAGGCTCCGCCGCTGACTGCCAGTGTAAAACACCTGGGAGGCTCGAGTAGCGAGCCCTTCCACTCCCTCCTAGCCAACGAGGCCACTCACATGGTCCGCCCTGACGTCGATCAGGGACGTATTAGGAGCAGCCCAATACACATATATAGAATAGAATAGGTATACATAAGTGGACAAGCAGATGGACTACCTGATAGTAGGTGGTGACCAATGCCCATAGACATTGAAACTGTAAAAATCGCCAACGCCTTACCAACCTTGGGCTTCAGATTGTTATATACCTTGTGACTTTAGTTACACTGGCTCACTCACCCTTCAAACCGGAACATAACAATACGTAAGTATTGCTGTTTGACGGTAGAATATCTTATAAATAATATTATGTATTAAAATATTAAGACCTTAAAACATCGGTAAGAAAAAAACTGTAACGTCACTGTGACTTAAAAGACACTTAGGGTCGGAACACGGTGAGCGTTTCCATTATTAAGATTTTCATACGTTGTCAATTGAAATAGAAATAACCTGTACTAGTTTGACGATTCTTATAATAGTAATAGTAATAAAACTTATACAAAAAATAGTTTTAAAAGTATTCGAACTATTACGTTATTCGATTTTAACGATAAATTAAAGTCTATTTTTAAATATAAATATATTATGATATAACCATAAAGCTTTTAATGTTTTTTCTTGGTAATGAGTAAGTTCACTCCATTTTGTCATGAAACTTGATATAATATGTATAGCACCTGTTATATGTAAAAAAAGATTTAAATAAATATATGAATATTTACGAGTACTTAATAACGTAGGCTTAATATTAATAAAGACGATATCACACCTTTATATAGCGACATTGACATTGTGAGGTATCAGACGTGCTCCTCTAGTGTGTGCGAGGCTTTAATATTTTTGTTGACGGTTAATTTTCAGTGAATATGATTTTTAATCTGTTGTGTATGATATTTATAGCGGGTAGTTGTTTCGCTATGAGAAGTTCGAAGGAGCTCGAGGGCTATCCAGCTGGGTTTTTATCAGATTGTAAGTTGTTTTATTGATAAGTAATTAACTCATTTTTTTCGCCCGTATTTGTTTGGATGGTTAGGTTAGGTGGCCATCGGGGGCCATCCATTTTTTTTTATTCTCGTTTTAAGAACTGAGTCAATAAGATGACTATTTAGTAATCATAAGGCTACCTTATATAATACAAAAAATAAACTATGACTAACTTAAAACTGATTAATTCTACGATTAATATGTATTGTTGCGCACCATCTTATAAACCCTTTCCATCTTTTTTATTCCTCATTGTCAAAATGATGCTTTCGAATCTCCACGTCTTGTCTAGCACCTCACTGCAAACACGATCCGTCAATATCATCACATCTTTAAAATAAATCGGGAACGGGCAATCGGGAGAGGGTAGTTTTTAAGTAAAAATGCAAACTTTTTTTACGGCATGTGTCCAGAGCGTTTAATTTGATAAAAATTAAAATATATGTAGAAACATACTTAAATATTCTGATTTTCAGTCATAAAAGCACATTATTGTTTGATTATATTAAAATTAGAAATCGTCATTTTTAGTATATATATATAACGTGACATAAAATACCAGCCTCCATGGGCGTCATATGGGCAAAAGATGACATAATTCATCTCGTACTCGGTGGTGATGGAAAACATCGTTAGGAAACCAGTATGCGGCGGATGAGAATCTGCCACGTGTACCAACCAAACCACATTGGACCCTCGAGATGGAGTAAGCTGAGAACCTTCTCAAAAGGAAGAGGAGGCCTTTACGCAGCAGCGGGGCACTAATAACTTTAAGATACTTTTACTATATCCCATATATTATTCTGCAAGAATAAATTTGTAACTCACTGTGAAATCATTTTAGTCTTTTTTTTAAAACAAAAGTGAGTTAAAGAATTGCGCTGGAGTAAGAACCTGCACAGCAATTGTAATAATAATTCCAACTGTTTTTTGATATAATTTATTACAATACCACGTTCCATAATTTCTTATTACGCGCCAATACTATGACAAAGTCTGTATATTTTCTTTTACATATGCTTATTGGATTACTAATGTCGACTGTAACGCTATTGTTTATAAAAGGACAATTATGTGCGAAAATTACTAGAGTTTATATTGGTATAAACAGTTTTGCTATCGTAAAATAAATAATTTTAACCCGTTCGTGGAAACGCACTTCCTTCCGACATGTTCTTAAAATCAATATTTTTATTTTCATTTTTTATTGAAACTCTTTGCATACCTATTATGAAAATGACCGTTGCTTAACAGACGTCTCTTAAACGATTAGCTAAAATACACTAATTTCAGAACGTCTTTTGAAACAAACAGGATTTATTAGGGGTACTTTTACTGAAGAAAATAATATGAGGATTTAGAGATGAGATAGGTATAAAGAACTTTATTTCTCATAAGAATTTACCATTCACTTAAAATGAGATACAATGAATATTTCTATACATTAACAAGAAAACTGCAAGAAACAATTTTAACATCTGGGCCGTTGGATATAAAAGGCTTTATTTACTATAGCGAGGATATTAAATATTTTTTTAGTTTGACTTTAAACATCCCTAAAACTATCACATAGTTTTATTTCATCTGGATCCTTTGTTAATCCATCTATTAACTGTATCCTTGTGAACTGTGATGACTATCTACATGGTGGCAGATTATGATTCTTCTAATCATAGTTTTAACAAATGCATATTCATTTTTCTGACGAAATGATTTCACTAGTAGCTTGGAGCAATATTATTTGATACCTCTCAATTTCTATCTGATTGTCATCCAGTCGGAGTAGAAGAGTTGTAAAATAGAACGTAGCTTTATATTCCACGCAATTGAATACTTTAGATAATATCTTCCGCACAGTTGATTCATCTGCACTGAGAAAGGCCGCTGTGAAATAATTTTCAGCAGATATTAATAAGCATGTAGCAACATTCAGATTCAGAGTGAATTGCGAAACTTGGTTTAAACAGGATCATTCACTTAACCGTCTGATATATGAAAAATTAACTAGAAAATAATTATTGCAACTTTCGTTCTATGAATCATCTTCATTCATTCAATCAGAAATTCTAGTAATTCTAGTATTTTATAAGTAATTGATGTCGATTTCAAATTTCGTTTCAGGTCCAGGATCAACCAAAGTGGCATTCATAAGTAATAATACTCTTAAACATCTCAGAATACATGTACAGAATTCAAGTAGTTCAGTTCGTCGTAAGTATTATTACTTTCAGATCGATGAACTCGCTAAAGATCCAGATATAGACTTTAAGAAGAAGACTATGTTGTATGTGGGGGGGTTCCTGGATAGTCCAGTTTTCCCGTTTGCCTCTGTCATGGCAGCGTCGTACGAAACCTTAGGATATAATGTGTTGCTTTTGGATACGACTACTTTTACCACAGTGGAATATCCCCAGTAAGTTGACTCATTGCTATTTTGTTTTATTTAAAATTATTTACATAGAGCTATTTGCTCCTTGAGATGTAGTTCATGTCTATATTAAGTTCATCTTAACCGAAATATAGCAAGGCTTCTCGCCAAAGCTACTGTATTTTGTATGCTTAATTTGCCTTAGAATTTATATCGCGCATCCGGTAAAGGAAACTATCTCGATGAAAACTACATTCTTCGGATGAAACTAAATTAATCCTTCATGGTGCATGGGATGGGATGTTTCTTTTTTATTTATCTGCTTCCACCTATGTTCTTTATATCTGTATGAATTATTTTAATAAAATATTATTACTTTTAATATTTTCAGAGCTGCGAGATTTATGCGTCCCGTTGGAATGCACACAGCCAAGATGTTAGCCGATCTCACTGCACAAGGCTTAGACCCAAAGAAGTTGGAAATTGTAGGCTTAAGTCTCGGCGCACAGACGGCGAGTTTTATAGCCAAGAACTATAGACTTTTAACTGGAATGAATATATCTAGAATAACAGCACTCGACCCTGCTGGTCCTTGCTTCAGGAACTTGGGGCCAGAAGACAGACTCGACCAGACTGATGCTGATTTTGTGGAAACGATTAATACAAATATCGATGAATTTGGAATGGCAACTCCAGTCGGCCATGTTAATTTCTACGTGAATGGTGGAGAAAATCAACCGGGGGAACTTTTTTGGATGCTGTGCACATCATTCTGTAGTCACATCAGGGCTTATACGATCTGGAAGATAGCGTTGAAGTATCGTGATGCCTTTGTCGCGATACAATGTGATTCTGTGCAACAAGCGAGAAACAAAAATTGCTTCGACAGACGACCTGTAGTGACTAATGTGTTGGGATTAAATGTAAATAAGACTAACGAAGGGATATTCTACTTGGCAACCACTAACACCCCTCCATATTTTCTAGGAAAGAAAGGTATGAGGAAGCAACACGACTTTTATTTATCACTTACGAATTCACTCAATGAAAAAGACGTGATAAAAATCTGATTATAAATGTACAGTCCTATTCAAATCGTAGAAGGTGTGTTTATATTGTCATCTTTATTTACATGAATTAATAATTATTTATGGTTAGGTTACTAATTTATTTCGTATTTTCTACAGAACAAATTATTTGACGTAAATTACATGTATGACAGACATCTTGATACGCCATTTCGCTTAGGTACTCTTTACTAGATTTATCTAAGAGGGAGCTGTACAACCGATATACTGACATAGACAGATTACTTAAAACAGATACGCCAAAAGCGGAAAAGATAAAATATAAATTTAATTTAACGAATACATAAAACTGATGTTGATTGTATACTTATTATATTGTTAATGTTTGCTTATTTGCTTAATAACATTACTTATCAAATCTTCTATCAACAATTACTGTTATGGTAGATTGAAGTATAAAATAAATAATCAAATAATTACTTATAATACAATATGTTAAATGTTCATTTAATAAAATTTTGGAGTTAAGCAGTGCCATCTCCTGTAGAGTTACGTAACTAAAAAGAAAAACACTCGTCCTATGACATTTGTAATAGTGTGTAGTTTATTCCTTTGCTAATAGATGGCGGTGCATTACAATATCGGGTACATAATTTCATTATACTTATATTGTATTATATTACATTGTTTTTGTATGTAATCAGTGTTGATATAAATAAAAAACCAGTGTTTTTTTTTTCATTTATTTTAATAAGTCCCCACAGTGCTATGAGCTGGGTGACAGTGCGTGGAGCCCCTTTACTTATACATTTAAAACTGTAATAAAAATTAAATTTGTTTAAGAGAAATTCTCAAGAAATACAACAATTAAAAAATGTGTTAATAGTAATGAATGCTACTTGAGATTGAAAATACAATAATAGAAAAAATAGATTTAAAAAGCACCTTCCTTTTAAATAATTCCATGCCACCACCTTCATTGCATTGGCGTTCGTGTCGGTGTTTTTATTTTCAATTGCACGAACTCTTTCATCAGATATTTTAAGATAATCTTAGGAAACAAAAACATTAAATTTTACAAATGCACGTATGAATATTACAGTGCATAATTGTAAACTTACAAATAAACAAAAGTGTTACACTAACCTTAACTTCCTCTACCCAATTTTAAATTTTACTTCTTTGTCATTTGTTAGAATTAATTTTATTAACACAAATATTAACTAATGAAAGATGCTATGTTCGATACAAAATGCATTTTTTTTTTATTATGTACCTGTCCACAGATAAAAAATTAGTTGAACTTATTTTCTACAATTCCCATTTAACCTTTTTTTACCGAATAGTAATATTGTGTACAATAACGGCATTATAGTTATCGGAGGTTTATCGAACGATTTTGAATAAAGATATTTATAGAATGTTAGCTTAAATGACGGTTTAACTAATATAGGTTTATACCTAAGACCGTTATTAAATAAAATAAAATAAATAATATTGATCTGATTCCTTGATTGTGCCATTTCCTTTTTTTAGTTTTTAATACTTCAAGAAAAAAATAACAGTACTCGAAAGAACTAAAAAAATATTGTTTTAACATAGAGCTATTACTGCAGCCAAGAATGGGTTTGTTTAAAAGTTAAGACGGAGGGTTATTACAAAAATGACCTTAGAGCGTCCAACACCGGGTGTATTGTAACAGTTAAGATTCGACCCTAACTTACGTGAGTTTTTTTTTATGCCCTTGGTTGGCGGACTAGCATATGGGCCACCTGATGGTAAGTGGTCACCACCGCCCATAGATAAAGGCGCTGTAAGAAATATTAACCATTCCTTACACCGCCTCATGCGCCACCAACCTCGGGAACTAAGATGTTATATCCCTTGTGCCTGTGATTACACTGGCTCAATCACCCTTTCAACCGAAAACAACAATACTGTTATTTGGCGGTAGAACATTTCATGAGTGTAAGGTCAAAATATACTTTATTCAAGTAGACTTTTACAAGCACTTGAATCGTCATTTTAAAAAATTATATGATTTAAACTAAGACTGGTTTTGAATGTAGATTCTACCGAGGCGAACCGGCAAGAAACTCAGTAGTTAATCTTTCCCAACATTTGATATTCATTATTTTAGTTAAATACAATTACATATGTAATATATCCTGCCTGAAAATCAAAAATTATTAACGCCACGCATTTTTATCATCTATATAATCTTGTGTTGAATGATATGCTATATTTATTGATGTATTT
Source organism: Vanessa atalanta (assembly GCF_905147765.1). NCBI lineage: Eukaryota > Metazoa > Arthropoda > Insecta > Lepidoptera > Nymphalidae > Vanessa > Vanessa atalanta. Next base: position 2,639,379 of record NC_061885.1, read on the forward strand.
TTAACAAATGTTTATGTTAAATATATCTGCGGAATTTTAATATAGAAAGGAACACCAAGAAGGATATATGGGATTCGTCGAAAACTTGGCAGCATAAATTTATCCTTACGTCCAGTGATTATACAATGATTATCACTGATTTATCAAAGTGATCAATGTTACTGTGAATACATATAACTATGTTTTAATCATATGACGCGACAGTGAGGATTCCAACTTTTTTTTACGGTATAAGTTTTCGAACGAGCAAATTGGCCACCTGATAAGTAGTCACCATCGCCCACAGAGAATGGTACTTTAAGAAATATTAACCATTCCTTAAATCGCCACCACACCACACCACACCACAAATAACCAAAATATACCAGACGAACGATATCAATGTCATATATTATAATTTTGCTTTTTTAGCGTTCAGTCCGGATAAGACGAAATCACCCCAACGACAATAAAACCATTTATATTTAGACACTATTGATGGATATTTAATTTCATATGGCCACGTGTAAATTCGCTTTTAAATTTATATTTGCATATTAATTGCTAATTTATGACCAATTCCCTTCGGTGTCACCTGGTGCAAAACCGCATCACCTGGTCTATGGTCGTCAAAGCTATCAAATTATTTAGTAACCATTGGTGAATATAATTTATTCTATTAGAAAACGTTTTTTAATATATGCAAGGTCAACAGACGCTGTCCGATTAAACGCATTGTAGAAATCCGCACACATCTGCTTACCTGCGACTCTCTTTAAACACACCAACAATTATTACGCTTTGTCAACACACGGCTGTATAAAGAGGGGTCATTACCACAATGGACTATCGGACAAACATAAGTTCATTTGCGTTCGATATTTAAAAATATTCAATACAAATTCAATCGTAACTCTTTTGAAATAAGATTTAGAATCAAACGCACGAAGTAGTCGAAGGGTTTAATTTTTTTGACATGATGGGGTCAGTTAAGGAATTGTTCTGATAGAGTATGCTTAGTCTAATTCTATTGAAATTTGTCGAGATCTAACGGACACCTGGACGCTATTTGAATAAAATTATTATTGGTTTTTTTATCAAGGATTCTGCAATAGGGAGAGACAAATCCACGGTCATTATCGTTTCATCCTTATTGATATAAGGTTAAATACTTATAGATAATACGTATCTAATAGTTTTCAATATAGTGTAACATTTAGTGAACAATTGCGGTTAATAGTTAAAGTATATAGGGTGATTAATAAATATTGTATAAAGGATCCATATATCAAATACTATTCATCTTGAATTAGGTAAGTAAAAATATCCGACTCAATTTTTTTTTTTACTAGGCGATTGCCGTATTCGTTCTGTGCGTTATAGGTCCAAGACCAGTGACCAGACACCTCAAAACCGGCTTTACATAGTTAAATAAGATAATAATTCACAACTTAAATATATGAGAAGTCCTTTTAATAATATTTCGTCAACGCAAAATATTGTTCGGTGGTACGGATTTCTGCAAGCCCGTTTGGATAGGCACCAGCCACTTAACATATAATTGTTCTTCGGTTTAAAGAGTGAGTCAGTGGCACTACAGGCACAACTGACATAACATCTTAATTCCCAAGGTTGGTAGCGCATTTTTTTTCAGCGCCAATGTCTCTGAGCGGTGGTGACAACGTACCAATCTTACTACCCTATAAAAAATAAATGATTTATAATATCTTAGCCAAATATTTTGGGATAAACTCCACTTCATTTTTATGCGTTTAATTTGAGTTCACAATTGATCTCGTTCATGTATCAAACAAAAATCTGCCACCTTGTATATTCGCCAAATCTCATTAGATCAGCGTGTTGGTGCTCTCCTCAAAAGGAGTATTGGAACTTATTATCTACTTTCGCAATAACGCCAGAGATTTAGTTTCTAGAATCTTCTAAAGTTAAAATTTCTGAAGATTAATTAACGCGAATAAACAACAAATCAAACATGTCATCGCCGATACTAAAATATTATTTCAAAGATAAACTCGAGAACGTTATGAATATTTCAATATTCATTGATTTAATTAGAACGAAATATCTCCTAGGAATAATGGATAATATTTTATTAGTGACATTTGTGCGTAATAAACTAATACAACTCTCAGATTACAGCCGTGATCGTACCGATCGTACCGAACGACGAAACTAATGACATGTCCAAATCGATCGCTTTCTAAAGCTATAGTATTAAAACGAAAACCGATCGATCGGTTCCCTTAAAGAGACCGGTGGTAAAACATCTGTCGTACGTGAATTCAAATGTATGTCCCACTTTCAAGCATATTTCTCAACCCTGACATCGAAGGTGTGAAAATTGGTATTGAATTAATATAGTAAAGGCGACCGAGCTACCGTGACTCGTTGGGAGGTTGATCTAATCGCTAAGTCTAATCAATTCAAACGTTTACGAAGAATTTTTATAATGACAAGAATATATTTATTGGTGTTTGACGAAGTTTATTTGTAATTATGTTTGTGACTTCGTTCTTGAGTTTCGTCAGTTATATGGAATCGTAAATGTTTCGTCGATGAAACGAGTTTCGATTTAATCAGAATTCGGTTTCGTGTTCAACTGTATGAATGCTTAGGATCTTTAACGATAAAATAAATATAAAAAACATATACTTTTGAGTCTCAAAATTTCAACGTGGGAACGTAAAAATGTAAACTTTTTAGTTTTATTAATATTTATAGATGATTTATGCTTAATTAAAATAATTTATAGACATTTTAGAACCAAGATTACCCATTTGTTAGAACGTGTGCATCTTATCCGATAATTTTGGGTTCCAACCTTGGCAAGTACTGAATTTTTTTGTTCTTAATTTCTGTTTGCGTCTAATTTCAATGAAATTCTGACACATGTGTATCAACCAACGCTTTGGAGCAGCGCGGTGGTATTAGCTACATACCTTCTCCTCAAAGGGAGAGGAGGACTTAACCCAGCAGTGAGAAATTTACAGGCTGTACACGTTGTTGTTGCTATTTTTGGTAAATCGCACTTCTCGTGATGAAAGTACCTGTGACTCCTAAAACTTTGAAACAAAAGAATATTTAACAAATCAAGTACAATCGTGTCGAATGTTCCATCAAATTATGAAGAAGATTTTATCAAAGTAAGAACTCTTAATTAGCATAAAAGATTTCTTGACAAAGTTAAGGGTGTTAAATGCTTAGACGCCCAGTTTTAGATTTATTCGAGTGGTCTATTCGGTTTAATAGGAATTGTAGTGATCAGGCACAGTGAATTATTTTACCGGTGGAGGCTCATTTGAGTTTATAACACGCCAAAGGTAATTCTATCGCCTACCATCAAGAACGTTTAATGTCGTGTTACGATTTAAATGGTGTAAGAGTCACTGAATAACACAATAAAGGATTATTTTAATTATTATCTTTGGTAAAGGCAAGACTTTTTCTTCTCGGAAAGATTTTAAGTATATATCATGACGTCGCTCAAATGCGGAATAAACATATGTTTATCTTTGTAGTGTGCGTGTTTCCAAATCTTGACAATTTATATGTACGTATTTATTTTGTGTGGTTTAAATAATATTTTTGATTATAAAAATGTCTTCGATATCCCCTAGAAGCACGTCCACGGCCCAGTCTCGGCTATGTATTAAAATTTTGTTTAAAGTATCAAGTTATAATGATTTAAGTGAAGAGTCCGTTTAAGCTTAAAACACTTTGTAAGTTCGATCTTAAAGCGGTCTTCTAATTATTCCAAGCGTTAGTAATAGGGTCCACGAGCGAGCCGAAGATGAGTCGAATTTTGCAAGTATTAAATATCGAAAGTTGAGACAGTCTAGACTTACTCGTGCATGTAATGTTAGCTTAGGAATTTTACTAACTTTAAGTTATATTTAAGTTTGTTCATTAACTATCTTAAGCTCGCATCTCCGTGTTCGATTAATGATAAGTTTAAAATAACTTAAATATATAACTTTATACATATATGATAATATAAAGATTACATTAAGTATTTTTTTTCTGTGAATTAAATATATATACCTACATTTTGTACAATAAGTAAGTACTTATTTATAACGTTCAACAATAAACATTGTGTTAATAAATATTTACTCGCCTGTGAATTAAAAAAATAACATTTAAATACTTCATATATCCAAAGATTTTGAATATTAATTGTATTTGACAATTGTTATAATTCGACAAAAAAAAAACGAATGAGAGAAAAACATATGTGGTAGCTCTCTATACTAAGTTCCTGTCGCCAAAGTAAAGGCGTTCGCTTATAAATTTCTGTAATTATTTTTTATGAAATAGGTATGCGGACGGGTAATTGGGTTATTTGATGGTAAGTGGTCAACAGCGCCCATAGGCATGTGCGCTGTAAGGAATGCCAATCACTCCGCACATCTCCAATGTGCCACCAAGTTATTATGTCTTTTGTGCCTGTAGTTAAACTGGCTCATACACCCTACAAACCGGAACACAACAATACTGAGTACTGTTGTTTGGTGGTAGATAATCTGACCGTCATCATTAATCAATCAAAATATTAATAAAATAATCGTAACCATATTCCACAAAATATATTATTTATTGTTTTAAATACAAATACATACACTAGCGCGTCGATTGACTTCGCTCGGTTAGCACTAAGTAGACTGACATATTTTATAACGGGCTCTTTCTTATAATTTGAGTAAAACGATCCGAACGAACGAAAAAATAACATAAGTGGACTTTAATGGGCTCTTTTTAATAGATAATAAGGATTAAATTAAATCAAATTTTACCACGATTTCGGGACGTATATACTGTCGAGAAAAAACTTTAAGAAACTAACTAAGAATATATCGAATATAAAAAAAACCTAAGATAGGTTATATCTGTCTGCCATATTTATAATAAAAAATAATTTGAATAGAAAAATGTAACGTGACTGTTGATGTTTTTATTTTAAATATAAGTTTAAAAAACGAATAGAGCCGAGTTAGTTTATAAAAATTTGAACAACATACAATTAATAATCAAGATATAAATGACGTCATGATGCAAAAGGATGCAGGCTTTATTGCAAATTATTTAATTAATCAACAAAACCGCAGCCGATGTTTTGTGAGCCACGTCGGGACATGTTATCCAATTATGTAGCAACATGTTCGGAGCAAACCTGTTTACGTCTGGCGTTTGATGTGTAAAGTAACGCTGAATTGTTGTCTACTAGCTATATAGCTATTATAGCTTGTGACATTTATATATACTAGAAGGTCTCCCGGGAAACTACGTGTTTATTCAAAAAAAAAATTCATGAATTTCGAAACCTATGACAGGTTTTATTTTGATTTTGTTTCATTGTAAACTGCAAGTCACTCATCAAAATTTGCCGCCAAAATTATGAGACTTTATTTGAATTAAATTTTTAATGTCAAATAGTATACAATAATTAAGTTCGAATTAGAGTCTGTCGATAACAATTTGCTTTAATGTTGTGTACGTTTTTCATTTTTTTTTTTCTAATACACTAACCGGCCAGTATATTTTGATTTTTTTTTTTTTTTTAATTAATTCTTTGATAAATCGTAACAATTTAGTAAATTTAATTCAATTCAATCAATAATCCTCTTTTATTTTTCTGCACATCTATGGAGTCCCATAATGACTGGGACAAAATCGGCTTACGCTATTAATATATAAGATTATTTGCCGATAAAGTTATTTAACGGATTGTATCGTTATTTAATGTATTTTAACGTTATTTAACGTATTGTAACTTTATTTACGATATAATTTGTGTATTCAAAGTTGTCTGTAAAACGATTAAAAATTCTATGATTACGGTTCATGTTTGTCTCGAAGAACTCTATGAACAAAAGTCCTGAAAACAGTCAGGGGGAGTGCCGAATAATCTCTTAAACCAAACCAACCTAGCTACCCTTTTACATGTCCTTTTATCCGACTAAAAAGAAGCAAGTTCTGTACGTGTACTTATTTTCTTTTAGCGTTAGGCCATCTAGGACACCTTTGTGAAGGTAAATATTGTTTTTTTTTTTCGTATCATTATAAACAAGGCAAGGGTTCGACATTGATTTTGTATGAAGATAGCTTGAACCCCAAATAAAGAAATAGGCTACTCTTTTCTCCTAACATCGAAAAACCGACCCCTAAAACGCAAGCGAAGTCGCGGTCGCCAACTAGTTTATAATATATTATTATTAACATGAGTAATAATGTAAATATGTATCATAACATTAAATTAAAAAAACATTATTATGGTTAACATAAATGGTTCTTATTTTTTTTTAAATATATCTTTACAAAAACTAATCAAAACAAGATAATTATGAATCAGAAAACTAAATTAAAAATCCTCACCTATGCCATAGGATTCCATCGGAGGCGTGGTAATATCCGGTTTGATCTGGCTACCGGAACTCGGCCCGGCACTTCCGGCCGCCATAATTGTACCCCATTACCTGGGTAATGGATTGGTAAATCATTTAAGTGGGAGTCTAATGATATAAGTTCATAAACGATCTATCAAAGAGGTAAAGGTTAAGCTATCTTCTATATAGCTCAGGTAAAGGTAATTAACGTAATGGTAATCTTTAATTTTTTTTATGATGATTAGCCAAGATGGCCGAGTGTAACGATTAATTAACCAGATCCGGGTGAGTTTGTGTTTAATTCTTGCTTAGGTATCATTCTATATATTCTACCAACTAACAGAAACAGTTGAATGAGCCTGTGTAACTACCGCTCCAAGGGCCATAACATAGTTTTTTTGTGGTGGTGGAATTGTTATTATTACGTAACGCCACTGTACTAATAGTGGTGGTGGTGGTGACCTCTCACCATCAGGTGGCATTGGCCCGTCCGCCTAGATACTAGTAGATTGCTAGTTCAAAATATGAGCAAGCACCAATGACTTTAATTAATTTCGTGTTCGTCAAGAAATTCGTTTTGTTTAATATTATGAAGTTAATAACCAGCACTTATGCTATGGTGGTATCAGCTCTAAGAGGTGATGGTATTCTCTCAGCGGTGGGACGTTTACAGCGTGTTCATTTTTATGTATTATAATCATCTAAGTGATTTAAATTAAAACTTACTCAAGGGCATTTTTTAAAACTTTAATGTTTTCTCTCCCAATATTAGTAACGCTTTGATTTTTTTTTATTATTTTTGACTCGCGATTTTGCTCGCGTTACATTTAGATATTTAATGCCTGTATCATTAAGTCAGCTATATTGCTCTTGAGATGTGGTCTTAGCATGAAGAATCTTATCCTATTATTTTATAACCTTCTTGGACCATCTACAGCAAAAATAATTATTCAAATTAGACTAGTACTTTCTGAGATTAAGGCGTTCAAACATACACGCCTTCCGTATATATAAATGTATATTATAAATTCTAACTTATATATAACATAAACTCAAAGGGGCAAAGATAATCTTATGAATACAAATCATATATTTTTTTCTAAATTATAAAATTATAATATTTTCCGTGACCCGCCACACAATTCCTTGCCCAGTTAATAGTCCATGTCACTTTATACCTATTTTATTTACACATCGAATAAATCGATGCTATTCGACGTACAGGGGCAGTGCGCGTGCGTGGCAAAAATGGCGCCCGAAAAAAGTGGAAATAAGAGAAAGAAAGCGGGGTCGCCCTCCCTCGCTGCTAAGGAGGGCTCGCGGTGTGGGAGCTGTGTTTACCGACTTGCGAGAGGAGTGTTTTTGAGGAGTTTTCATATTTATAAAATCAAACAAATTATGTAGTATTATTTATCACATAGTTTTCAAATAAAATTAAATACAGAAGAAACTTAGTAGTTTGTGTGTTCTTGTTATTTATCTTTAGAATATTTTCGTCGAAACAAACACAAAGCTACTTTTTAAATGCGTTACAATGACGGTTCAAATTTTTTTTTTTATGATATCGAAAGGGCGAACGTCGGGTCCTACAAGTATCAACTAAAAAAATAATATACTTATGTAGGTATGAAGGTACAGTTAAATATCTTTTGGTAATTTTTAAGTTGAAATAAGGTTCAATGTGTTGTTAGGTACCATGAGCCATGTGTTTTTATATTACATATAATTTATATTATGTGTTTCGATTTGAAGGCTTTCTAGTTCCATAAAATGTTATCGCAAGGTTTTTTAAGAACATTCAGCTGTTCTGTCATGACTCAATGGTTAAATTTAAATATGTTTCATTTTTAATTAATAGAGGTTAAGATTTTTTTTAATTAATGCTTAATTGTAGCGACTATTTTTTTTATAATATATATAGGCAAACGTTCCACCCGATAAGTGGTCGTCGCCGTAAATAGGCATTGATGCTGTTAGAAGTATAAACCATTCCTCACATTGCCATTACGCCACCAACCTTGTTAGCTAAGATGTCCTTTGTACTTGTAGTTACTGACTCGCTCTTTCAAACCGCAACACAATAATAATAAGTATTGTTGCTTACCAAATTAATATATACATACAATACTATATACAATAAGGTATAATTTATATTTCATTTCAATTATTATATTTTTTAATCAGGATAGCTCTTAAATTCTAATTTTAAAAAGAGAAACAAAAAAAGGTGGTGAATAACAGAACTTCATTACCAAGCATACCACCAATTATAAACATAGATTCATTGTATGATAGTTTTGATTAAGTGAGTAAGTCACGGTTCATTTTAAAAAATATTTAAAGTTTATTCAAATTAAAAATAATAATTCCAATAAGAATAAATAGTAGCATGCAACCATACTGCGAGCCAGAGGGTGTGTCCCTTCGGTCGCGCCCACGAGGGTGACGTGCCCGCGCCTTAGTTGCGGACTTGTGCCGCGTTTGAATTGGGGCTGAGAGAGTAACTAGCGCATGTTGCTAACATGACTATTGGAAAGTAGCTTGCATGTATTTAATGAGTTAAGATGACAATAAATAGTTCATAAGTCAGTATAGATTTGGGTCTAAATACGGGTGTTTAATCTTACTTTGTGTCTGATTAGTATAACTAAGTAAAAACTATTTAAAATAAAAATTTTAGAGTGTTCGTAAATAGTGTATAATGGTATTTAATATTACATAGGTCTTAGTAACGACTAACCAAAGGAAATATGGTCTGTAAGAAAGAAGACAATGTCAAAAAATACTTACGTCGTAGAAGTTTCGAGAGTAAAAAACAATGTTTTAATAAAACTTATATCACATAAGATACAATATCGACTCAATATTGACCTTTAGAGATTTTATATATTAGCAATAATTATATTAGTATTCTTAATATCAAAGTAAATTAAATTCATAATACGTCGTCAAATTCCTAACAGCTTATATTTTTTTATTATAATTTAACAAAAAAAAAGAGTAACTTGTTCGAGTACTATCCGAAAAGAGACGCACTCGATAACGATAAAGAATCATTGACCTACACATTGATCCCGACGCTAAAGACACGTCTAAGAAACGTCGAACTATAGAACATGTATTTAATTAACATGTAAAAGTATTTTGTTATTTTTTAATGAATAAATAAATAATATAACAAACTGAAATATTAATTTTGAATGAATTTGTTTATTAAAATACAATTCATTATTCTTAATAATTAAAAGTATGTTTTAAATTTATAATATTTAACTTTTTTTTTTTAATTTATTAATAATCTTGCTATTATGAAAAATAAAAACTTTTTACAATATTTTTAAGTGGTAACATAAATACGAAGTAGGTACTCGTAAATACAAAATATTTTTATTATTTAATTCTGTGTATAAGCATATACAATCTATTAGAATATAACGAAATCTATCTCGACGCAAATAATTTGTTGTAATGGTAATCGTAGGGCAAAATACAAATTTGTACATCCATGTAATCATAAAAAAAATTCTGGATGCCTGTGACAAAATTTGAAAAATCTTTATCCAGGATGCAAACGATTTTCATCTTGGTAAATAAGGGGTGATAAAAACGAATACTATTTGTGTTTTAATTAAATATATACTCATTATTGAATTCGTTATACATAATTTGGTTATTGGTACATAAAACGTTTTGATATGAGAATATTAACACAAAGCTATTGTTTAAACGTTAATACTTACTATTGATGAAAAATCATATAAGATTATAATATAAAACTTTTGTTATATTTACTTATCCTCAACAGTGGGATAAGTGGGACAATTACTAGGTTAAGATATACCTAATGTTATTATAAAAAAAATAAAGACAATTTAAAACTTTGTGTATAATTTTAATGAATATACAAACATGGTGCTAGAACATCTTAACACAAATACCTAAATGACTAATTTTATAAACGTACAATAATTGAAACTATGCAGCTTATTAAGTGATAAAAATATGTAGTTAATTTGTATGGAGGAGGAATTATTGGAAGAATTTTACAAAAATTAATCTTATAATTAAATTTTATAATATCAGTGTAATAAGAATAATACCAACAATATATAATAAGGATAGATATTACAACAACATAAAAATACTCTTCTATTTTATAAATTAATGTTTTTTTTTACAATTTGCCATTCATCCCAAACTGAAATATATTTCAATCAAAGTTATATATGTGGCGCAAGAAATATCTATTGATATTATATAAAAAAATTATAACTGAAGTAGCAGTATAACGCACGTGCATTAATCTAGTTAAATTTAATTATAAAATATTTCAAATTGATTAAGTAAAGTTCTAAGAAAAATATAGTCAAGAGTTGAATTGTAACTGGTATTAGGTTGTTTTCTACTAAAACTTTGAGGATAGTTCGTCTGTTATTGTTTGAGTTGGCTCTCAAACTTCGGTCGGCTATTTGTTCCGAAGTTTTCGTAGCCACGCTTGTTTCAAACTTCGTTCCTGCTTTAAAGCATCATAATTATTATTTCAAGATCCATTCAACTCGTTCAGGCTGATATTATCTCTGTACGTTATATATCATATTATATTATTTTATAATTCATTCGTATTAATTAAAAATAATAGATCGTTTCCTAGAATTACGAGTTTCCTACGAATTACGCGCTAATTAAAAATACCTAATGATTATTCTATTTTTTATTAATAAAACATATATTTTGAATCACTTAACCATCCATAATTTACGTGTACTTTAAAACCATATAATTAATTCTTTGAAGCTACCGTGTTTAAATAATAATTTTATAAACGTAATAATTTTGTAATTAATATTAAAAATATACATTAAAGTCCCTCATTACTCAGTAGTAATTTATTTCGTAATTAAGAAACAGAAAGAAAACACCGTAGACAAGTACGAGAGACTTTTCGCCTTGAAATGAATAGAGTTCCCCATTCAATAATACATTAATTAAAGGCGAGCCAAAACTCGACCAATTAAAAGTATACTCGCATTCGACTTAGTCAAACTAATTTTATTTTAAACCGAAATAAAACTTGGTGCACTTTTGCGAGGGGCGACAGGGTGTATGCATAAACAGAAGGCGGCGAGGGTGGAAAGAACACAAAAATAGGGTGCTAAGAGGCACGGCAGCCATCTTTAAAACCGTCGCGTCGATTTTTGCGATGGAAAAATGCTGGCTCGGTAATTTATATCCGTGGATAGATTTCGAAATTCAAATTTCGCTCATTTAAATATTATATTGCTTGAATTTTTAATTTTGTTATTATTTGTGTGATATTTATTGTCATAGAGATCACTACGAGTATTGTTAATTCTATTTGATTATTTTATTTTAATGATAATATTTTTATCCTTATAAAAATCAATCAATAATAATAACATTTATTTTTGGTATTGTTTGTGATGACAAGCTTGAATAATGAATATTAAAATGTCATAATAATTAGTTCATAAATGCAAAATAATAATAGAAGCATATAATTTTGAAAGTATAATTCATCACATTTATAATAATTATTATTACCATATGATATAATTATAATGTTAAATAAAATAAAATTATTTCCATTTATTCAAAATGTCAAATATTACAAATACAGATAATAATAAAAACATTCAAGCCCGCTATGGACTCTTTTAATTATCGCTTAAATTTTCGCTTTGTTGTTTTGCTGAAATGTTAAATAGTTTTTATTATACAAATAAAATAAATTCTGCATAAAAAAAATACGCTATTTCCTAATCTATTTAATATCATTTATAATATATAAAATCATGTATATATTTGTAACAATATCAATGAGCCTACGAGCATAGCGCACTTATACGATCATAACTCAGACAAAAAGGAGGGCTCTTATCTTTACATACCCTCTTGTACCTCATAAATAAATACATAAAGACTTGACATTAGCCGTACGATTTGCCCGACGTTCCCCTATAGAAAAAGTGATGTAAAAAAATTCGGGGACCTCACCCTAAGGGTTTTTTATTTGATTCGTCACCCCACGTAATGCCTCGTTTCTGTTATTGGTATATAATAGGTATTGATTTTGGGGTCTATTTAATATTATATAACGTCTCAATTGATACTCTGTGGGTTATTTATCTATTGATCAGTGTTCCGTCCAATGAGAACGGTGTTCGATATTTGTGTATTTACCTTCTAATAATGATCTGATACGTGCATGTTTCATATTCGTATTGATCTCTGATAAGGTATATGTACACTATACTAGACATATATTGTACTAATAGATAGTATTTTAGTTAATCCTTCATTTAAAATTTAGAACATTAAATTAAACAATTCGAAATAAGTTTTTTTAAAAAAAAATTGACGGTGAAAATTGTGACAGTTTAATGAAATGAAATATTACTTTTGGTTATTTAATTTTGACTTGTCTTGTATACTTATTTTTATAATGTATAATTTATAATAACTTCACACGTACGTAAAGATTTTTGTTACAACGCTATATTGAAGCAGTAATTTTTCACGAACACAATGGATTTTTTCAAATTTCTCCAGAAGATTTTCAATGTCTTGCACTTACGTTGATCCCTTACATTATGTTTAATGTAAAAACTATTCTAGGCGAAGTCGCATATCACTTTCTGTCATTGATACACATGACTCCTGATTAGATAGGCGAAGTTCTCTCTCTAGTTTTAAGGTACCACTCACACACATTGTTATATATATAAAAATACACATTGCTGTATTATTTATTTATTTATTTATCCTTTATTGCACCCAAACTTAAAACTAAAAATTACATTATTGCTACACAAAGTTGCATGAGGTGCAACAGGCGGCCTTATCGCTCAGCAGCGATCTCTTCCAGGCAACCTTTGGACAGAGGATTATAACATATTTACATATATGGGAAGGTATGGTATTAATATATGGTAGAATATGATCCGATATAATTATGCAGGTTTTCTCGAAATGTTTTCCTTCACGGTTGTGCATGTAAATTATAAATACAAATAAATATTTTCAGGCACAACGAACGCTTAAAGATGTCATACAACAATTACGGGGTCATTGCGTCTTGTATACCTACTGTCTCTAATAGTGTTAAGGATATAATCAGATATGAACGCAATCATTTTTATAAATAAAGGTGGGTGGCAGGGTAAATGAGTCACAATAGTGGTGAGTACGCCACTGCCTGTAAATATTGGCGTTGTATACAATATTAACCATTCCTCACTTCGCCAATGCGCCAGCAATCTTGGAAAATAAGATGGTATGCCCCTTGTTCTTGTTACATTCACTCACTCACCGTTCAAACCGATACACAGCAATACTAAGTATTCTGTTGGCGGTAGAGTATCTGATGAGTGAGTCGTACCTGTCCAGATGGACTTGCACAAAGCCTACCATCAAGTAAAAAAAAGGTTAAAGTCAACGTATTCTGCACACTGGTACATCTTAGCTCGTATGTAGCTTATTCCAAACGAAAATGAAATGGAGATAACCAAACCATAGATTTCCTTATTTAATGCGAAATATCTATCCTGAATTAACAGTTCCTAATTTATATATTTTTAACATTGTTGTTTCATAAGTTCAAATCATTTGTAAAAAATACACTGGTAAAGATATTATTCGATACAAGATTTTATAGATGATTAAAAAGTGTGGAGGAAAAGCTTGTCGACTTCCAGGCGGGATATATAACATACATATATAATTGTATTTAACTAGCATGACTGTATTTTTAGATATAGAAAAAGAGTAACTACCGAGTTTCCTGTCGGTTCTTCTCGGTAGAATCTACAATCCGAACCGGTAGCTTTACTTAATATAGTTTGTTAAATGACTATTCAAAATTGCTTGTAAAAGTCTACTTGGATAAAGTATATTATTATTTTGATTTTATACTTATCTTACCCACTTTTACCCTACCTTAACACTAATCCTTCCTACTTACCTACGTATATATACTTTAATTTAACTTTGAAAGTTCTCATAAGAACGTTGGTGAAAGTAAATCCACGAATCCATAAATAATGACGTAGTAATTCAAGATTCAAGATCTCACGGTGGCGCATTGTGCTAGCAGGTCTGGGTAGGTTAGTTAGGATCACCAGCACAGGAGATATTCTATCGCCAAACAGCAATACTTAGTGAACACCAACAAAGTAACCTGTGCTATGGTTTGAAAGGTAAATGCCAGTTTAACTACAGGCATAGGAGATCTTAGTTCCATGGTTGGTGGCGCATTGGCGATGTAAGAAAAGGTTAATATTTATTTCAGTGCTTATGTCTATGAGGGGTTGTATACTTGACATTAGGTTACCAATTTGACCGGCTTATACGATAAAAATGATATCACAACAATCCAGTCTCAAAGTTTATCTGTGATTGGAATAAGCTATAACATAACTTCTTATAATAATTACAGATAAATTCATAAGATTATTCTAAGTTCTGTGTACAATGAAAGTCATAAACAAATTTTAACTCATCAAATCACGAGAACTTGCTTGAGTTGATGCCATGATTTTCAAATAAGTTTCACTCGTTTCTTAAATAGATTATTATTATTATGTTGATAAAATATCTCATTATCATAGCCTATACAAGCCTACAAGGCTACAAGGGTAGGTTATACATGTAACTATGGATGAGCGTAAAATATTGACGACGTTATGGGAAATTATGACGCTGGCATAAAATAAGAAACAAACATAGCCCAGAAGTCAGAACACATGAATCTAAGTACTTAATTTGTGTTTACAACTTATAATACAATATTAAAAGTTATCACGATTTGAAAGCGACACATCTCATCATAGTGACATTAATCGTTGTCAAATAAAAAATCATGGTGATCGCGGAGGAAAATATCGTTAAGAAACCTTCATGCTTGCCAAATGTGTATCCTTCAACCAACATTCTGGAACAAGCTTGTAACCTTCTGTATAAAAAGGTGTTGAGAAGGATTCATAAGCCCTGGGGAGTTATGAATCTCACTTTGTATTATAAGAAACAATCACAAGCGTAATTAACTTGACTGTATCACATCAATTACTGTATTGTGGTTTAATGGGAAATATCCGGAAAACGAGAAAACTGTATCAATCGGCAACTAAAACAAAATATAGACACATTTAACTCTTAAGGGTGTTATTATAAAATTTTACTGCGATGAGTGGAATTATAAATTACAGTACCTACACCTTGGGAATGATACGGATTTATTTTATATACAGAGAATTATTTTTCTTACACTTTTAAACAGATAGTTCTGCTTTGAATATCAGTAACTGCTCTATTTTATATAAGTTTAATAAAAATCAAAATATTCCTCATCCAAGTAGGCTCACAGAAGCACTTATGTCATGTTACATTACTGAATTAAATGTAAATCGTACCGAGAAGAAGAAAACACCAGAAGCAAGCAAGAAACTCAGAAGTTACCCTTTCCATCGTTTCAGTTGCAAAGTTATGTTATGTCATTTCAATCACGTAATAAGTATATCTTATATTTAAAGTTTTTTTGACATGAGATTGAAAATTAAAAAGTGAAGTTAAACACTGGAATCTTATTTTAGAATCGAAGAATATGAAAACTACTCAGTTCCATGTCGGTTTTTCTCGACAGAATCTTCATTCTAAAACGTTGGTAGGCTTACTTCCTACTTTCTTTAACAAGACAAATCAAAAGTGCTTTCGTATGTGACGCGGTTTGTGGACGAATGTGATTTATTTCAATTAAGAATATTTTGAATTTGATAGAAAAGAAAGAGCTAGTTCAGGAAGAGCCTTTAATCAACTTGTCTTCAATTAAAAACCAACCATTGTGCCCTTTTGCGTAGAATTCATATAAAATTACGCTTATTTGTATTTTATAAAATAATAGAACATTAGACATAGACATTCTCGCTTCTAACGTCAATAGTTTTAAAGTTAAAGAAAGGTAGCGCAGTAACTGCAGACCGCAACTACTTGTGTACTTCATGATATTGTTCTAAAACCTTAAATATTTGGTAAAAATTTTACGTTTATAGATTTAGCAGTTATTTTTATTAGACATTCCAAACAACCGTCTCCTATAGTTTATTACTACACATAGATGTAAAAATGTTTAAAAGAGTCCGATAAACGTAAGAACATTTCATAAAATCATTATCAATTACATTTGACAAATGAATAGAATCAAAATTAATTAAGCTTAATTATAAAATCATGATTTATATGTTTTTTTTTTCTTATAATAGAATATGTATTTTTAAATAATATGCGAATACATATATTTTTTGTATACACAATTAAACAATCATGTATGTTTTTCTATCTTATAATTAATTAAACGAGTTTCCTAATAATAATTTAATACCTATTTTTAATAAACATTATGTTTAACACAAGCGCGGCCATATTCTCTTCTAACATTACCTCTAATAGTGCAACTAACGCCCACGCCACACTGGCCAATCGTAATATAAACTAATTAACATTAAAGCCACGCCCACACATTGTTACTTTATTAACACGCTAGTTTATGAGAAATAGCCTTGTCTTTCCGTAAGAATTATGTTTTTAATTATACCTATTTAAAAATAAAAATCAGTATTAAATGTTTGATATAAAGTAAAAATGATAAATTACTTTGATTAAAGTAAAAAAATAAGCTGAGATTATTAAATAAGCTCTCGTTAAAACTAAAATTGAATTTATTAATTTTACATACTATTAAAACTGGTTAGGGGTAGGGATAGATATTTTTTTTTAAATTATGACTTCGAAGGCATTACCGAAGTTTCTAATGCAAAAAAGCAGCAGATAAAATTTATGTGTTTCGGTTTTAAGGGTGATTGAACCAGTAACTACAGGCGAGAGGGACATAACAGCTTAGTTCGATCATAGGCGATGTAAGGAATGGTTTTTATTTCTTACAGGGTATTTACATTGACATTAGACATTGATCTATGAGCAATGGTGACAACTTATTATCAGGTGATTAATTTATCCGATTGCCTAACAATTCTATTAAAAAAAAAAGACTAGCGTTTTTTTTTTTTTATTTAAGTTGGCAGACGAGCAAATGGGCCATCTGATGGTACGTGTGAAGCAGTGCCCATAGACAATGGTGCTGCAAGAAATATTAACAATGGATTAAGGAACAAGGAATACCTTGCATCGCCAATGCGCTACCAACCTCGGGAATTAAGATTCTATGTCTCTTCAAACTAAATCTGGCGATAAACATAAAAAAGGAAATCAAAACAGAAATATTAATATCACTACGCAGACAAAAAGAGTTATTCCCATGTTATTCAAACATCAAAAAAACATTATCATACAATTCCCAAAAACTAAAATAAATATAAAAAAACATGAAAAAAATACGTCCCGTCAATTTCACACGTTTTTAAACCGACAAAAACTGTTGACAAAAAAAAAAGAAATTGAACATCACCTTTAAAAAACGAATTCATCCCAAACATTTCATTTAAATCCATCCACCGTGGTGGAGTTAAGTGGCGACGGCAAAAAAAATCCCCCAGATAATAAAAAAACATCTTACCATTAATATTCGGTTCACACATCGGATTAAAGTAGCAAAAAGTTAACAATGTAAAAAAACACATCGAAAAAACTGTTCCTTATACCAACGCGATAGAGTTGAAAATGGCGGATATTTTCGTATGCTTCCAGTCATTTCTTAAACGGATCAATTGTATTGGTTTCTCTTTATAGCTCTCATATTATCGGTCGCACGAGCCATCGATTTGTAAACGATCAATGGGGTGTTAGGAATATTTGTTGACAATACAACAAGAGCAGGTAATAAATAAATCAAAGTGAAGGTGAAAAATCTTTATACAATATTACACTTGCGTATTTACTGTCAAGAAAAAAAAAAATATACTACCGGTTCGGACAACAATTGACATCTGTTACGCTATTCTGTAACAAGAATTCGAAAGTCACCACATAACACGAACATGAAATGTCAAACTGTGATAAACGACATTGTCTATAATAATTATAAGCTTGATACGATATACGTGTCACAATGGCGTATCACTGTAAGTCGGTTGTCAATATTTCACGAGTGAGATGCGAAGTGATTTCTTACAGAATCGCACTCCTGAGCAGAACCGGCGACAGAAAAGATTCATTTTCAAAATTTATCATAATGACCGTTCCTTTATCAAATTGGTGAAACTGGATAATTATTTCACATTATTAATAACTAGGCAAAAATAAAAGCCACTTTAAAATAATAATGATAACAGTCACAGATTAGTAATACCGTTAGCTGACAAAGTTTACGTTGACCGTTACTTCTCTATTAATTTAAATCGTAAAGGTCGCCAAACAGCAGTACTCAGTATTGTTGTGTTCCGGTTTGAAGGGTGAGTGAGCCAGTGTAACTACAGGCACAAGGGACGTAACGTTTTAGTTACCAAGGTTGGTGGCGCATTGGTGATGATTGGTTTATATTTCTTACAACGCCATTGTCTATGGGCGGTGGTGATCACTTTGCTGGTCCGCCTTCCGATATCATAAAAAAAGTGTATTTCTTGAGATATAGGCGCGTTAACTTACTCAAATTATTCTTGCTCAACTCTACGGATCTTTCTATTTTAACTCCATCTAAATAACGGCTTAGTTATTATTATTGGTTATAAAATTAAAATGAATGAACACTTAGTTCAAGTTGAATGTGTTATTTGTAATGGATTTCGTCAGTAACTTCTCAAACAAGCGTTACAAATCGAAACGCTGAGCGCAAAATTCGCTCGAATTTAACTCTTGTCACGCCCTAAGAAGTTTCTCTTGAAAAATTTTTAATTATCATTATAAGTTTTAATTAATTAGAATGCCAATTCTGTCTCCTATTATTTCAATAGAGAGCACAATAAAAACAAATACGTACTGGCAACTTTGAAGGTGGAATGCAATTGTATAAAAATGGACTTAAGATTTTTTTAAAACAGCGTGCTTGTTTAAGGTCTACGGGGAATGATAATTACAGGCGAGCTTGCCAAGACCATACTTTGAAGTTTATATCTGCCAGCTGAGTACCAATTACGCTATGCATCTCAGACCTCAGTGCAATACTGAGGAAAAGAAATAAAAAGAAATGGCTGAAACAAAAAGCAGTTCGAGCCGGTTTCAAAGATCTCGCAACGGGTTCTTATTCATTCAATCATTCCATTCATCTTAAAAATCACATACAAATACGGATTAAAGTCGGCAGCTAGATCCGTAACGGGTGTGTTCATGCGATTGTGTGACTTATATCGTTCATTGAAGTGACAAAATTGCATCTACTTTATGCTTGAATTAATGTCATTTTTAAGTTAACCTTTACAGACATTGCATGGCAGTACATTTTGGGTATTTTTGGTATGCATAACGATTAACCACAGTATTTATATAAATAACATCTTTTTCTGTGTTTAATTAACATAGTATTTGAAGATTAATTAAGAAATATTATTACATTAATTATCTTGATTTAAAAATAAAAATATGAGTTGAGATTTAATTCAACATATTAATATTTTCTTATAAACTATATGATTAATATAAAATGATAATTACTGCTCCAGATCAATAGTATGTTAAGATATATAATAAATACTTAAATATTTTATTAAAACTCAACACAATACTTCAAAAACAGATAAAATAAATAAAAAGAACATTTAATTTTAGCAACGATATCCCCGCTATATTAGGTAAATATTCCAAAAATATTTTCAAGTTGTTAAACGGTTTCTGTCACGACCAATTTAGACGAGAGAAAGAACGGTCATAAAAGTGACGGCGGAGTGAATTATACCTCTCAGAGGTGAAGTAAAAATCGGATTAAGAGGTCAACGTGATAATATTACTTTAAATTAATTCTTTAGAAGATACCAACTTGTGCCGACTGTCATGAATTCATTCGCATGAATTTTTTGAAAATAAAATTTATGCGATGCGACATTTTTAAAAATAGAATGTTGTATATTCGGTAATTTTTGTTTAGTGGATAAAGGAGTAAACTTTTTTAGATATATAACTTAAATTTTAGGTTTAAAAAAATATTTGTAATATATAAAAACTTATAATTTTTAAAAATAGAACTTAGTTTGTTTTTTTTTTTTATTTATTAAAACTAAATTCATACTCGCTTATATTATAAATTATGTGATTAATTTTATGATGTCATTCGGTATAATTTGATTAGCGAAAGAAGTATTAAACTCATATTTTACGTGTGGGTTGCCGTAATGTAGGTTTATTAAAAAAGTCATAATAATGAAATACCAAATTGAACGAACAAAATGTATGTATGTGTGTAATTGCTTTCATATATTTTATGTACAAAATTTATTCTATTATATAATCACATTCGATATAATTATTAATTCTAGATGAAGGATTAAATTGATACGTGTAGCTGTTTTGTATTGTTTATAAAATAAATTGACGACGTATCAAATGGATTACGGTTATAGATTGATAAGAGAACTTTTTAACTATTCGCACCGGAAACAGGGTACAGAAGACCAAGTCATTAGAACTGGCGACCATTTCTACCAGAGAGCGTATAAAGCTCTGTTTGTATGGAAGCGCAGCGTTCTTGTCATTTTTTCCAAAAAAAAAATGCCAAGAACGTACTCAAAATGTACTAAAATCAATGTGGCTTCATCAAAACAAAAAAACCCGTACACATCTCGTAATGCCCTCAAATTAAACACGGCGTCATCGACAAAAATATACGCGTTCCCTAATTAATTTTCTAGCGAAAAAAATTGAATTAAGGGGTGGAAATTTTTGTCGAAACTTAAATAAAAATGCAGATAGGTAGAAGTTTGTTAACAAGGGGTGGTCCCCTCCTTTGAAGTTCGTAAGGGTAGGTACATATACTTGGAGATGAAAAATAAGGCTCCTCTAGTACATCTGGATTGGAATCGCTGAGGCGAAATATAACGCTTGGTTGATTTTTCAGACCTAAGTACCTACGTGCTTTGTTTTGTTCATTGAACAAAAGTGAATTGTGTGTTATTCTCATATCATAGATTAAAATTAATCTATAGTTATAGACATGTAGACAAATTTGTATCGCTTATCTGAAACTACTTAACTTAACATTTAACTAATACAAGATACTCTGTGGTGACCACTTACCATCATGGCCCGTTTGTCGTTCGACTACCGCTACATTGCATGTTTCAAACATTTTTTAAATGTATTTATAGACAATAAAAAAAGGAAATCGGTTCACATCAAAAGAGAAAAAGGTTTGAAGTATTTTATCTTTGTATATTTATGTATATATCTAATCTATAAAATTCTCAGCGGTGAAGGAAAATATCGTAAAGGATTTTGTCTGTGTAGGATGAGAGATGAGAGTTTGATGACG
Organism: Vanessa atalanta; assembly: GCF_905147765.1. Lineage (NCBI taxonomy): Eukaryota > Metazoa > Arthropoda > Insecta > Lepidoptera > Nymphalidae > Vanessa > Vanessa atalanta. The sequence continues at coordinate 2,661,186 of NC_061885.1, forward strand.
TCTGTTTTATTAAATTTGCCATATTCATGAACGTTTATGTTCACTGGTCCGCCTCTTAAGTCCTTAAGTCTTGACAACTTAAATTTATGTTATTCTGCTTAAACTTATCTAATAACAATCTATCTGAGGCACAAATAATCAAATCGAACTTCGGATTTCTGAGATAAGTGCGTTTAAACCTTAAGGATATTTGTATTGCACGTATAATAATAAACTAATATATAAAAACTATAGTTGTATTTTAACTCGATAAATTCAGAAAATCGTACATCATTTTGCATTCTTTAAACTAGTTATTTATTGGTTATAAATTAAAAAAAAAAAAACATTGACGCCCGTGGGCGAAGTAACGTTTATATGGAACTTCGCGAAACAGCTTGTTAAATATAAAAAAAAACGTTATGTATGTACCTATATAAAAATTACAATTTTTTATTTGCACCTGTTGCACATCGCAGTTTTCGTAAATCCCAGTGTATATTATAATATATGTGTGCAATGAAGAATATAAAAAAAAAGTTACAGGATTTTTTTGAATTTCGAAACAAATGATTGAATAAAAATCTCTCAATTGTGTCTAAGCTTGCGAAATGAGGGATTCACCCTTAGATAAAACGAATGTCACTCAATTCTTGAACAATGAAGGGAAGACGCAATAAACTGTTCCGAAATTGAGCAGAAAAGAAAAGCCATTAAAAACAATCTCAAACAATCATTTCCAGTCGTTTTCTCGTCTCTTTCAGATGTTTGATTAATGAGAGGAAGGGGAGATATACTTATATTTAGTCCATATAAATTGTACATACATATTTTTTTATCAGATTTTTTTTTTTTGGTTACTTTTAAAATTTATATTGGACAGACATGTGAACAATATAGGATTTACTCCGTCATGAAGACGAGTACGTCCACTTTAAATTATTCAAGATCTGCTGCCGGTGCGTTATCATGTATTTGCCGTTTGACGACAAAGTAAATAGCGAAAAAATAATATTTTACTACCTAAAATAGCTTATGTTTATCAAATATTTTATGAGAAAGTCTCTTGTGTTTTTTGCATTATAATGGTCACAATTCATAGTTATATGTACATATGAAAGTTGATGTGAAGTAGTTCAACAATTACGGGTAATATTTGCACATAAGAGAACAAAGAGTGCATTGTCTATGGACTACGATAGAGCGAGTTATCTATATCAAAGTATATAAAAATTTATAATGCAAAATCACAGTAATACTGTATGTCTGATATGTATATTAATGATTCACACTAAGAATTACTTTACTTTTGTATACGTTAAGTGCTTTAAGTAAGATAATTTCTATATATCACAATATGGATTTGGTCGATGATTTGAAACATGGTTCGTTATATTTTGAGCGATTTATTCACTCATTTATTAAATTCCCCAAAAAAATCAAAGCAGTAGGTACATTGCTAACACATAAATTATTTTATATTAGGGGTAGTATCCCCATTAAAATGTCTTCTCCCCCACACTAACCACGTGGTCACGTGAACTCATCAAACATGGTGGTTAGAATACAAATCTAATATTATAATGACGTGAGCATCATTTTAATGATTTATATATAACATTCATTATATACAACGATTATGGAAAATGTACTGATTTATAAAGTAACTAATCCGATAAATAAGGGTCTACATACAACTTTTGGATTCAGGAACAAAAAGATTTTCTCTTCTATAGTGTTTACGCGTTGCTTTAAGAAACATTATCGAGTTCCATTTCATGTCATTGTAAAACCGCAAAATCATTCAAACATTTCACGAGACACGTAGTGAGCACTTATAGTAAAAAATAAACTAAAGTAACAGTCATCAATGTCCCAATACTAGGCTGTGGCAGAATATCATTTAACTCGTGCAAGTTTAATAAATACCTAAATTAAAAAAAAAAAAACTTTTATTTAATACATAATAACTTTTATTTAATATATAAGTCGAATAAAATAAAATCAATATACCAGATAATATAGTAAATGCAACATTTGGAGAAACTAGTTTGACTCTCAGTTACATGATTTCACCCCAACATAAAAAACAAGTGAAGTTAAATAAATGCTTGTAAAAATCCGTCGAAGTCGCGTCAAGCGTTCGGTTTAAATAAAGGCAAAGAACAATCGTTCAAGCATTCACTCTCTTATTAAAGTACAAAGACTTTATTTACATTCAAATAAGGACGTTGCTTAGTTAATGCATCGCGGAAAAATTCACCCTCGAATATTTATTAAAAATGTATCAGGGTACGGTTTCAAAGTGAAGGGAATCGTCGAAGAAAATGAACTTTTCATCCAAGCAAGTAGGGTCTTCATGAGGTACAATCGCGGAGAAAACTCTACTATTTAAATATCTAACATATTCCTCGTACATAGTGTATGTAATATGTATGAATCTGAAGTGTTTTATATTATGTCAATATTTATTTATAAGCTGTTTAATTTACATATAGGCTTTGCGCATTAAATTCTGAGATAACCCCGGCTCGGCTATTTTATTTAAATACCAGGAGAACATGTTTATTTGGTGATAGGGCTTGGTGCAAATTCATCTAGGTGAGTTCATACTCACTGCTATCAATCCTGAAAGGTGAATGAGCCAGTATAACACATAAAGGTTAAAATATCTTTAATCCAGTAAGTGGTAAGCAGCATATTGATAACGTAAGTGTTGGTTGTTAATTCTTTCAGACTGCAGTGATTATGGATGACTTATCTTTAAGTGCTTAAGTGACGAAACTGGGTTCCTAAAATATATTGAATACAAACATTGACCATTTGAAACTATACATAATATCATTGTGATGGCAGGAAGATACTTACGTAAACAAAAAGGGAATCTGTTCAATGTCGCAAGCTTGCGGGTATTATCTTTTCTATACTAATATTATAAATTTGAAAGTAGCTCCATCTGTATGTCGCGCACGGCTAAACCACTAAAACGAATTTGATGCAAGCTTGAACTCCAACGAAAGACATCTCTTTTATACCCAAAACCTACGATCAGAACTTGTTAAGGGTAACATGCGGACGAAACCGCAAGCGAAAACTAATATATAATAAATATCAAACTTATATTATATACTTTAAAAAACAGTAACATTATCTAGAACAATAAAATTATAAGATATATTATTATATTATATATATTTAACCTTTATTATCAAAGCATACAATACATATTACATACATTATTCAAGTAAGTTCTTACAGGCACCCTTGAATTTGAATAGTCTTTTAATAAGTCATAATAAGTCATTTAATAAGAAAGTAATTGTTCGAAATGTAGATAGTACTGTGTACCTAAAATCGGCTAGAAACTTAGTAGTTAGTTAGATATTACTCATAGCTGTCGTAGGTATGTTAAAAAAATACAATTAAATGCATATATCCTATCTGATGATCAATAGTACTGATAAATGTCTTAGCTAAGCTAAGCTAAGACTTTACTTGTAATTTATAAAACTTTCCCTATAGCACACAAACCGTCACCTCCAATATACCCCCTCGGGGAACAATTCAGTTAGCCTATATCCTTCTCCTGGACTTAAACTACCTCAATACCAAATTACATCTAAATCGGTTCAGCGGTTTAAGCGTGAAGAGGTAACAGACAGAGTTACTTTCGGATTTATAATATTAGTATATATTTTTTACGTATTATATACAATACATACAAAAACATTAGTATTGTACTCGACTGTACTTTATCCTTATAAGCTGCCCCTACGAGATGAAGTTTTTTCCTCTCAAATCAGATGCACTCCCTCGCTTGTTACGTAGGTATTATTGAGTTTGTTAATACGCGTCTATATACTTTAGTTTTGCGGGAATATCGCCCTTATATGAATAGGTATTGGTTGTTATATAAAAAAAATCAGCTTGAACATCATTTCACGCATGATTTGTTCGTTTGATTACTCTGCGGAATATTTTGTTCGGCCATGTTTGGAAATAATCGCGCAATGAATCGAAATTGTAGAGATTTCTAAAAAATATGTAGTATTTTAATTTTATATAATTGAATTGTTTTTATATTATATTTTATTCGAGCCATAATATTTATATGATTTAAACTCGAACTCGCCTCGTTGGTTGTACATATAAATATGTAATGCAATGTGTATCACAAACACTAAGTAAAAAAAAAAAACATTACAAAAATGAAATTCGAAATACAAAATAATGTAACCAGATAAAATTATAATCGCGTTCATATTTCAAACAATTTAAATAACCATAAACAGCCACCGAAATATTAAAAAAAAAAGTCTCCTTAACAACCAGAACCGACAACCGGTACAGAATAAAAATAACTGCCGACTTTAAAAAAAAAAAAACAAAAAGCGAATTACACAATGCAATACTGACGTCCGAATGAAATGGGGTCAATGATTCCCACAAATTAAAAAAACTAATTTCAATAAACCTCATCTACATACTACACCTTATTTTATAAAGACAATGAAACAGCGAAATGTAGCTAGACATCTGTTTAACCCGTCACGGCTCCTTTGTTTATAGTTGCAAAGGTAAAAATACAATACAATGCAACGCGTTGACACAATTACTTAACCCTCCAAACGTCCTGATGTTAAAACAAAAAAAGTGATTGTTAGAAGGAACAGGTTTTCATTATCATTAGAAAGGGTAAAGTGAGATGTAAACTAGTGAAGTGTTCCATTGAAGATTTTAGGGTTGACGAACGGAGACGAATCGAAATAGTAAAACCGTACATTTCTATATGTGGAGTTCCAAAATTGAATATTTTTTTACGATTTATGGCGCTTCTGTCATGGTAACATAATATAACATAATAATGTAATCTTAATATTTTAATAATCATCCGAATTATATGTATAACAAACATTTGAGTATTATTATTGTCGTAGCTTATATAACTGATATAATCCAACAAAATCTACAAAGAAAATAATGTTCGAATTTTGAAAAAATTTTTAGTTTAAAAATACTGAGCCGATTTAAATGTCAAAACTTTACAATTTATTATCTAGCTAAGATAAATATATAAAATATGATGAAAGAAATTGATTTGTTTGCACGTTTTTATTGATGTGTCAACCCTAAAACATCCCGTATTTTAATTACAGCTTCCTCGTCCCCAAGCTTCTCGAAGACATTGTCCCTGCCTATAATTTATTCATACAATTCATTAGAAATTATACCGAACCAGTAACGCATGCAAATGCAACAAAATTAAAATCATAGACAATATTTTTTTTTCTTTTAAAAATAATGTCATTGCAACCGTTCCCACAGAACTGGTATTCGCGATATGTCTTTTGAATTCGAGATAAGAATTACATTTAAATAATATTTTTTTGTTAAAATAATTATCATAGTTTCAAGAAAGAAGTTTTTATAGCGTTATTATTTTTTATGTTTTATTTTTTAATTTATTGCAATGTAAGTGGCATTGCGGGGTTGATAAAAATGTTTATTTACGATCTTTGCTATGTTAACGTACTGTGTAACGAGTAAAAAGCACGAAATCTCGTGTTCGAACTTAGATTCGAATAATTTTATTTCAATAATAATATCATCGCGCTTATAAACATAAAATAAAATATATTACACGAATAACAAAACTAAACTACGAATGAACTTTGTAACGTATATTTTGACTTAACTTAAAACGCTAACTTGTTGTAGATAAGTATTAGAGTTATCAGAACTTAACTGTACTTAAGTTAACGACCTATAAGTAAATGTTCTAAGATATTATTAATATTTTATTTATATAGCACAGTATGTAAAGAAACGATGACAAAGGTCTAATAAATATGGAACGCAATTTCCGACTTCGTAAAGTCAATACATGGAGCGACATTCGTTTTTGTAATAAGATTCCGCAGATATTTTAGCTCATCCTATCAGTGAATTTCAATCTCACTTTAAATAAAACATCGATAAATATGGCATACAACTCGACGAAAGGCTACATACATGATAAATAAAAGCCTGATAATTTAATTGTAATCAATACAACTTTACAACATTACTTCCCTTGGTGGTATATTCTACCACCAAACATCGATACTAAGTATTGTTGTGTTCCGGTTAAAGAGTGAGCTGGTGTAACTACACCCACAAAGTACATAACATCTTAGCTTCTAAAGTTGGTGGCGCATTGGTGGTGAGGATTGTATAATATTTCTTTCAGTACCAATGTAAATAGTCACCACCAGGCGGCCAACTTTCTTGATATTCGAGATAAAATCGTCATTTTGAATCGGTAGATTTAAAAATAATTTAAAAAGCTTAAAAGAGTCTACTTGAATGGAGATTATTTTAATTTTGTTAGCTTTATCGCTTTTCGATGTCTTATAAATCTATTAATTTAATTAATATTTAATGGAATATTTTTTTTACAAAATAAATTTTAGCATGGAATCAATTTTTTTTTTACTCTTCTTAACAATACTCTAGATTTAGTTTTATTACTTGTCAACAGGCACTTCACTCACACTAATACACACCAATACTGATTTAACGTGGGAGAAGGCACCTTCGTCAGCGAATACACCCATAACGGTTTCAATCAAGCTGTCTTCATCGAATCTGCCACAAACCAATCGGAAGTCACTCTAATTGACGATGAAAATCTGAAATATGATGGAATTTCCGCAATCCACAAGTTAACCAAAGTATAAATTTAAGATGAGTTAAAATATTGTGAATATGACTCATTGGGGGATCACATTTGTTAATAATACAACTACAACGCCATATTAAGATATCGAATAAGAAAAAACCCGAAAATCATTTAAACTAATATTATAAATGTTGAAGTCTGTCTGTCTGTTGCTCTTTCACAACCAAGCCACGGAACCGATTTTGATGAAATTCGGATTAAATGATATGATTCAAGCTTAAAAAAGAAAGTGTACAGGCTACTTTTGTATACCTAACACACAAAACCCAACCCCTAAATCATTGGCAACAACTCTCATAGAAAAATCATCATCATCCTCCTGCCCTAATCCCAATTTTACTTGGGGCTGGCGCAGCATGTCTTCTTCTTCCATACTTCTCTGTCGGACGTCATCTCACAAGTAACATTCTTCCTAACCATATTGTCTTTCACACAATCCATTCATCGTTTCTTTGGTCGTCCCCTTCCTCACAGCATGGTCCTCATTTCTCCGCATAACATGCCCATACCATGACAGCCGGTTAAAACATAGCTCTTATAGAAAATTAGTCACTGATTTTTAACTTATGAAATGTTTGGAACGTAGATATTCGTTTGTCGTTTGTTTTATTGGTGTGCAAGCGAGACTGGTGCCAAAATCGTAAGGCAGTTTAAACTTACTGCACTGTAATTTGATAATTAAACAGTAATTAATTTACGCTAATGAACCATATACAGATTTTGGAGCAGTTTTATACATAAAAAATCCCGTAGTGTTTCACAAAGGTTTAACACTAAGCCAGATTTTTAAAGCTTTTTTATATGATATCGGTAGGCGGACGGGTACATAATGCACCATTTGGTTAGTGGTCGCCATCGCCTATCAAGAAGTAAGAAATACTATCCATTGCTTACGTCGCCAATACGCCACCAACCTTGGGAGCTAAGATGTTATGTCCTTTGTACCTTTAGTTAGACTTGCTTACTCACCCTTCAAACCGGAATACAACAATGCTAACTATTGTTGCTAAAAAAATAATAGAATGAATATAAATATCACAATCGATCAAGTATGTACGTATCGAGTTTTCTAATGATTAACTGTTCTGTCATTTTCTTTTCAGGGTCTTTTTAGCAAAAGATAATTTAGCAACTGCAAATTTTTTATGTTACCTACTATTCGGCTTTCAAGATTTTTTGTCGGTTTTATTTTTTATTTATTAAAAAAGAGATAGACAACGATGGAAGACGATCAGCTTTCTGAAGTAAAAACACACTGAACGATATAAAATCTATATTTCAAGGTATAATTTTAATATTAATTCAATTATTAATTTTACATTAATATAATAATATATTATTTACTTTATTGTAACATTTGTATAACATTTTTGGGTTGGGAAGTATCACTTCAGTCACACAATTATTTAGTCTAAATTTTTCTGGAACAACTAATTTTAAATTTTAGTAGACTTAAATCTAGATATTTACAAAATAAAATAAGGTACCATGCTGTCCACTACTTAGTAAAGTTTAATGCCCGTCTGATCTGCTATTATTTTCAGGATGATTTTGGGTCTGACACGAAAATCTGACATTTTCGAATTTTGGTCAGAAGCAAAGCACACGAATCCAAATATGCGATGCATCGCAGAAGCTGGCCTCAGCATCCTGAACGTGAACTCAAAAGGCTCTATATAGTGTAATTTCCACATGCTTTTTTTAACATTAACCAAATGTTCTACCTAACATATTCGATCTGAGCGTCAATAATTATATACTAACACTTTCCCGACCCGTGTCCCAATCTATTTGGGATCGGCGCAGCATGTCTTTTCCTTCCATTCTCCACTATTATTCTCATACTCATCACACATCGGTCTCTCTCTTATTCACACACACTCCATCCACGTCTTCTTAGGTCATCCTCTTCCCCTCCCTAAGCTCATGCTCATCACTATTGTACACTAACAAAGATTATACATGCAAAAGAAATAAAAAACAAAATATAAATAATACTACGAGAACGAAGCAAGCGACTGAAGTTAATTTCGTTGGTGCGCAAGCGCAATAAAAAAAAAAACAGTTTATATCAATAAATAACTATAAAACTGGACAAGTTTACTTACTTAGATGTAAAACAGCCCATATGTTATTTTACTCGCATTACTTAAGCACTTAAGTGTACGTGTAAGTATGTTCTAACACATCACTAAGCTAATGAACCGTGATCGACCAGGTGTACTGAATTAAGTGTAAGCGACTCCGTTATCCGCACATCTGCATTGCATCCGCTAGGAATAGAACCTTGGACGTCTAAACAAAGACACAATTGCGGACAGCTGGTGTTATTAGATAAATTACAAGTAACACTTGCTTGATAAGGATGTTATATGTTGCCAATAAATTACATATTATGCGTTAGGCGAGTTTTTATACGATAGATTTACAATACTTTGTCTAAGTATTTTTCAATGACTTTAAAATGAACGATTTTATTAATTCCAGTTTTAAAAGATATTTTACAAATCGCTTGATATTAATAATTCTAATATTATAAAGAGGTAGAGTTTGTTTGTTTGTCTGTAGGAGGTATATCCGGAACTAATGATAAAAAAAAATCACAGCTTCAGTTATAGATAGTAGAGTATAAATTATATTTATATCATATAATTATCTTTATTAATATATTGCGACCGCGCGAAGCCGGGGTGAATCTCTAGTTTATTTATAACAAAAAACATTATTTTACATATATGTTTTTTATTCGTATTTTACTACGATATTGTTAAAAGATAAAAGTTTAATTACTGATTTTATAGTAATTAGTTGATACTATAAAAATACATTTAAATATAAGTAACAGTAAATATAATTATTATGCAGATATGTTTATGTTTTAAGCCAATTAATTATATAGAAAAAAAAAATTAAAGTACCCCAAATAACTAAGAAAATTACTAAGGACGCAAAACTATAACGAGGGACAAATAATATTAAAAAAAAAGTAAATATCTAGATTAGTAAGAAGTAATCTTATGAATCCGACTAACTCATCGGCTATCGTTTCAAATTCTTATTTAAAAGTCGCAGTTTTATGATAATTTCTTTGAAATTCAATTCGAAATTCCGTGTCTGTGCTGTTTAACAGCAGCCTTGTAGCAGCTATGTCATGGTGGGACGTCGAACGGACTGTCACAATTGAATGTGTATAGACTATAGACTAAATCTATAATAACTCCTTACAAATGGAAATGGAATTCGATTCTAAATATTTGAAATTCGAATAGCAATATTTTGTGTATTGTCTCTTTTATTTTTTTTATTTATTATATAAAAACAAATAGGCTAAGGTATCACCATTCGCCGCCGCCCAAGACAGCTCTGTAAGAAAGTTCTACTTTACTCTATCAATCACTAATTATGTAATCTATTCCAATCACAAGAGTAACATACCAAGATACTATGACATTGAATTGACTCGGCACCAATGTTCTTGATGTTAAATAATCCGTGATATTATTTATGGCTTCGCGTTTAGTGTTATGAATTTCGGCGAAGTTGTTATCGAAATTTTGGAAGTAAAATTTAAGTGGTTATGTGTACAAGTTAAGTGGAATAGCGATGTATTATATCTAAAGATATATTAATAAAGAACTGAACTTCGTGAAGAAATCTGCATGTGTTAGATGAAATTATGACAGATCCACCAACCTTCTTAGGAGCAGCGTATCTTTGCCCGCCAGTGGGATATTTACTTCCGTGTACTAGATAGTAATGCCATTTTTATGTACAATGACTTTTGACCATTACTTATTTTTCACATGAAATAAAAAACATTTATACAAAACACACACAGGTATTCTCACGACGTTTGCATTCGAACCCACAATCATTGTTTCTCACAAAAATTTAAAGTTTTCTATCCACTAAGCCATTGAATCTTTAAGGCAAATATACATGGTGTTCATTAAAACGTCTGAATACCATCTGTCTAATAACGAGTTGAAAAACTTATAAAATTATAAAGAGTAATAAAAAAAAATATTTATATATAATATTTTCGCTTAGCTATAAAAACGTTTAGGGTGAGAATGACCGTACCATTGGATAGGTAAATCAAACAGCTGTCCTACACATATGCTAACATACAATATTCGCTAGCTATGTTATTAGCGGCAATAGTGCGTGGAAGACTATTTAACAGAAGTGACTCTTATACGTGTATGTTAGTTTGTTTTTTTATATCTTAGACTATCAAATGTTACTTGGTGGTAAGTGGTCACCAACGCTCATTGACAGTACTGTAACACTAACCTTGTGAACGAAGGTGTTATCCCTCATTTACTCTTCAAACCGGAACATAACAATACTTAGTAGAAGTAGAATACTTAGTAGCGGTAGAATATCTGATGAGTACCTACCCAAACGAAGTCCTACCACCAAGCAAATAAGCTGTACAATGTATTAATATACCGACAACTATAAAGTTAAATTAATTGGATATAAATTTCTTCTTAAACTAAGCAAGTAGTTCGTAAATTTCTCACTGCTGAGCAGGTATTAGGTTAGATTAGCTTAGGTTTTATGTTGTTTCTCTAACACACTAAGAATAGTGATTTAAAACTTTTACATAAAGTTATGAAATATCTTTAAAATAATATTCGTAACATTATTTTACATAACATGACTGTTTGCGTGAATTGGAACATTAATTCAAAACACGATTAATAATTTAATATTTATACTTGATTTTAAATAGAGATGTACCTTTTTGATAGTGAATCCTTACTTGATGGTAAGGCTTTGTAAAAGTACGTCTTGATAGGCACCACTCACTCACCGTATAATCTACCGCAAAGCAGCTATACTCAGTAATATAGTTCTTCGGTTTTAATAATTGAGCCCATGTAACTACTTGCACAAGAGACGTATCTTAGTTGCCAAGGTGGAAGGTGCAGGTGGAAGGAAGGAGGTGTGAAGGTGGTAAAGAATCGATAAAAAAAATACGGTGCTATTACGGGCTGTGGTGGCCATTTTACGGTAGGCCATTTTGCAAGTACAATCCTTTAAAAAAAAATTACAAACAAAATCGACTCATGATTTTTGAGATAACAATTTTATTTAATTCAACAAAAGGTAATAAATATAACATTACTGTTTCATAAGAAATGACGTAATCGATATTTCATTTAAAAAAACTCACAATATTAGTAATCCAGTTATCTGTTAGTGTGTCTGTTTTTATATTTAATCTATGCCAGTTCTATCTTTAGATTCGCCGTTAGAAGCTATACCCTGTTTTTTTGCGGACGTTAGAAGTTTTTTAATGCGATCAGTTCTAGTTAATTGCACACGTTCCCCCAAACACATGTTATTTCATAAACATATATAATATACATATATGTTATAGTTTGTTTATTGACTCCTAAGTCTAGTGGCTAGCTTGTAATGCTGTAAAATTTAAGATCCTTTAACTCGGGATAGCTTATTTGATTATTAAATGATTTCAAAACCAGAAGGATGTTCTCAATTCGGTTGAATTTTTTTTTAATGTTTGTTACCTCACAACTCCACAATACCAGGTCCATACCAACACCACGATCCTTGTGCAAGCCTGTATGGGTAGGTACCACCCACTCACCATATATTCTATCACCAAACAGCAATGCATATGTAGTATTATTGCGATCCAGTTTGAATGGTGTGGGAGCCAGTGTAACTACAGCCACAATTAATATAACATCTCAGTTCAGAATGGTTCAAATTTCATACTGTGGGTAGTGGTGGCTTCAATTATTTAAACGAATTATTTTTGGGAAAGAATGTCGAAAATTACAATTATATTTTTTTTAAATAAAACTTCAATATTTACAAGAAACGCTCTTGCTGTATCTGTATAAATATTTGGGAATTGTATATTTCTTGATAAATAATTACATATATTGTATAAAAAGAAGAGCATCTCGCTATTGAACAACACGTTTGGCGAGTTTATTTTTTAACTGTGTAAAACTAGTTGTCGGTCGCAGATTCGCCCGCGTTTTAATGGTTGGTCGTCAGGCGTTAGACCTAAAAAATAGCTTTTAACCTTCCTTGTTTCATACAAAATTTCAACAAATTCGGTTCCGTGGTTTGCCCGTGAAAGAACAACATACAGACAGATTACTTTTGTATTTATCATATTAGTATAGCTTATGTAAAAATAAAATAAATGACTAAAAATCACGTTTAGTTTCACTAAAATCAATCCAACGATTTTCAACGCAAACGTTCATCGAAAATAATAATTCCAACACGATTGGTTCCAAAACATTTTCATGTAAAACAAATTTATTATTTGTGTAATATTTTTTAATTGTTTATTATTTGAGTGATGTTGTTTTATTATTTATTAATGTGTTATGTCGTTTCACTAAAGCACACGAAACTACGCGTGTTTGGAATTGTTACAATAAAATGCTAATTTATGTAATATTCCCCGTGGACATTTTATACCGCACCTATGGCTTTTCTGACATTTATTTTTAAATGCTAGAAGTCATAGCACATTATGTTTTATACTTAATACTTTATAATTACGGAATACCACGGGGACAGTAATAAACTTGTAATAATTTTATTTATAATAATTATGTTTTTTTTTTTATAATAATATAATTTATTAAAATGATATGCCTGTAGTTTGCTTGTATGTTATTTTAATACAAACTTACAGGAATTTTGTTTTTTTTTTAATTTCATGTTCACGTTAAATCGTTTTACGTCACCTAGGGATTCATAGTTTATTGGAATGCGTTTATCATTTTTGGTAGTTATATATTTAAAATGAGTTCGTAGTTTTATACCAATATATAATAAACAATAAAAATAAAATTTGTTGCCTGCGGCTTCACAAGTGTTTAAGTGGCTGGTCGTTAGGCGTCAATCAAAAAAGCAAGCCTAGGTCTTTTCTTGTGGTTTAAGTTTGCTCCATAACAAATTTCATCAAAATCGGTTCAGTGGTTTTGACATAGTTATTTTCGCATTTATAATGTATAGATTATGTGAAACTATTAAAAATATAAATATTAAATAAATATAAAAAAAAAAATAAAAATATAATATTACATTCCGGAAGTTCCAGATAATATATCTGTCTTAAATAAACGTATTAAAAATATCATACAATCAATATTATAATGTTGAGGACCTTTATTATAAAAAAAACAAGCCAGCCAGCGTTTCTCACTAATTTTCTAATTCACATATAACAATAAAAAAAAAAACAATTTTATTAAATTAAATTAACAAATTATCGTTTTTAAAATAAATATCTTGAAAAAATTTAGTATCTTAAAACAACGTTTTCGCAAGTATACACATTCACTTAAGTGTAACGCATTAGGTCATTCCTCGGGTCAGTCAGGCCCACCCCAAGTCACGCGATGTCAGTCGGCCATTTTGAAAATATTATAAATGTGAGTAATATTCTGTGTCACGTTTATTAGTGCGTTATATAATTAAATAGTCGGTATACATTCAGTATAAATTATACTTTTTGCAGGGATATTTGATTTTATAGTTTATAATTATAATTACATTATATACTTATTCGTAATTATATTAATGACACGAATAATTATGTAGAAGTATTTATTACTCGTATTTTAAAATTATAATCATATGAAATTATAAAATGTTTTTCCCGCTTACGAAAAATATGCAATAAGCAATGCAATACATTTAATTAATAATTTAAAAAAAATACTTTTGAATATAGATTTAATTTATTTGTTCACATACAAAAATTTTTTTTACTGAAATATTAATTGAGCCGAATATGATGTTCGATTTGATTTTCATTAAATTTAAATGTCGAACGGGTTGGTACGGTTTCGAATAGTTTAGTATTTATTGAAAAATATTTGTTTCGGTATCGAAACATAAAATATCGATATTATTTGTTGAGATATAATCGATATAGTCATGTTGAAGACTAAATAATGTATGTGTGATTGATTATTATTTTATTATGTTATGGACTTGATGAAAATATGATATTAAAAATTGTTGCCTCCATTGGTAACAGGAAGACTGACTAACTTCGCCTTGAGGATCAGAATTGCGATTCAACGAAGAAATGCTAGTATTCTTGCCACCATTCCATGCGATTATCATTTGTAATTTATTTATACTTATTCAAGGCCAGAATGAAATATATGATAAATAACTTTAATTAAATAATAAAATATTATTTATTAAGAAGGTCATTTAAATTAAATAAATATAGAAATAAACTTTAGTAAAATAAATTTTGAAAAATATCACTCTAATAAATACATTACGTACGATTGGATTTATAATTAACAAAATATATAATTATAATTTTTTAATTAAAAACTGATAATGATGATTATATTATATGGTTATAAAGTAAATTAAATTCATTACGTAAGTATCTATGAATGAGGATATATTTTTAATTAATTAACGAGAGTCTAGACATTTAAGTCGAACGCCGCTGACGTTGAACGTATGAATTTATGAAATTGATATGTCTATAACGAAGAACTATTAATTAACTGTTTGATATTTAAATAATATCGTTAATTATATAAATTAAAAGGGATGTAACTAATTGCGTCCACGAAGCTTGTTATGTAGCAATTTATATAAGGCAACAAAGTTAATTCTTTTTATAACGTATTCTATGACTGTAAAATTTACATAGAATCTCAAATTTAATTAGAAATCGGAGTGTCTCTTTGTTTTTAGTGGTGGGATCCAGGGCGTAAGAATAAGGTAACATGTTGGCTTATTATTTTACCACCAAAAATGACAATTTTGTTTTGTTATTAGTTACCGGAATTAATTTCCATGCCATTGGTAGAATTTTTATTACGACCCGATGGTAACTTTATATCTAATGACGATTCAAAAGTATATTAAATTTAAGAGTTTTTTTAAATAAATTATATTTTTTTAAACCATTGCAATTATAAGGTATTGGCATTTAGCTTATTTCAATTATATAAAACAATAACATTTATTGTTTTAAAAAAGAAGGTTCAATTTTCAAAACAATTCTTATAAACGTGACCGTGATCGCCGTTTACATAAATAATAAAATATGAAACATGAAAACTTTATTTTAAATAATTAAAATATCAAACACAATGAACGTTTGCAACAACAAAAATATTTTAACGCTATTATAAAATTAAATTTGAAAATTTTAATATATTTAATAAAGGAATATAGTGGAAGATAGTAGATTAGATAAGTCAGATTAATTTAGAAAAATATTACCAAAAAGATAATTGAAATGAAATACATTTTATAACCGGTATAAACTGCACAAAAGTCCGATTGAAATCTGAACTATTAAAAAAAAAAACATCGAAATAAAAAAACTCCCAGAATGAATATATACATTTTAAACTCTTTGACACGTCAGCTTTAAATCAAATGTTTCAAAAGATTCTATCCGAATTTCACACCATTGTTTTATAGTGTAGGGAGAGATTTTTTATGCGACTACCAACAATTGTCAATGTGATTTTTTTTTTAATTAAAAGCATAGAGTCATTTTTCATGCATCGCTTGCTATCTGATTTACCTTGCTTTTGTTTTTTTTTTAATGTAGAACTCTACACCCCTTTCGACGGGAGCTTGTAGTGTAAAACAATAAATTTTGTATTTTATTTCATGGTTATTATGTCTAGTTATTTCGTATTAATTTGATATAAGTCCGCAGCTTTAGGATTGAAATGTGACTGTAATAAACTAAACATATCTAGACTTTATAGGCGACATAATATTTAATGTGTTTTTCGAATCGAATCGAATAATATCGATTTAATCTTTTATACATTATAATATATAATACGGCAATTTAAATGTAAATTGTATTTATTTTGAATATAACTTATTTAATATTCAGTTTACTTTTTCTGAAATGTCTTTATTTTTTTTTTTGTATATATACTTAATGAAGCAACAGTTTGTCTTTCGATTTAGTTATTGCGAAAAAAAAAATATTTTTGCTATAAATTTATCGTCATATTTATATCTTTTTATAAAGGCATTTATTTTTAATTTTAAAAACTGAATAACTATTCCATTATATTGAAATAATTCAATCATTTGTTAGAATTGCGTTGACTTGAGTAAGGTTGCCGTTTTTTTAATCTGTATTTGATACTTCAAATTGAAGGTATTAAATGAAAGAATCGAATATAATTTAAATTAAACTTTTAAAACGTAATTTTTTTTCTATATAAATTTATTATAACTATAAATTATAACGCTTACTACTTTCTTTAATAAAATCATTTAGTTATTTAAGCATAAATACAATTTGAAGTGAACAGTGTTATTTTTTATTATATTCCCGTTTTATTTCATATAATAATGTTTCATATCCAGGTGCAATTTTTTTTTTTTTAACAATTATTACTAGGTATATCAGCTTTGGGTTAATTTCCGCGTGCGTTATAAATACATGACCTCCGAATTTACAGAAATACCTGCGACAGATATTTTTTACTTATTTTTCGTAAGTACTCATTGCGGTTTTATTTATACTGTGTTGCAGTCATTTCTCGTTTTCGGTAAAAAATACTTGTGACCGTAACACGGATATATTTGTTTTCGACTAAATATATAATTATTAGTCGGTTTAATTTGATTTGATCGACAGGGTCGTGTTGTTGTTTGACTGAGATAAAGTACGTCATACAACCAAATGGAAGCTATGTCTAGTCTAAAGTACTTTAATCTGATTGGTCAGTCAAAAGTAGCTGTGATCGGGAATCACATTTTTATGGTATAGTTAGGCGGTCGGGCAAAAAGGCTACCTGATGGTAAGTAGATGGCTATCAATGACATCGGTGCCTTAACAAAAATTAACCATTCCGTACATCGTCAATGCGTCAACAACCTTCGGAAATAAGACGTAATTACACCGCCTCATTCACCATTCAAACTGGTGGTCAATACTGAAGAAAGAAATTGCTGTTTGACGGTAGAACATATGAGAGGTGGGTGGTGCCTAACCGGGCGGATTAACAAAGCCCTACCACCATGAAAAAAAACATAACAACTGTAACATATTTATGAACAAGTTCAATAGTTGTATTTTATGAATAATTATTGCAATTGAGTCGTCTAAATTGATTTTTTTTCTGGTCGTAAAATGCTTTTGAATAAACATATATAGTTAATTAACGGACAATAATGCGACGGTATTCATTAATAAGACATGAGTAATTTGAATTATTTTTATCTCGGAGATTCGAGTTATTTATTTTTGTAAAAAATGAAAACGGCTTTTTATGCAACTCGCTGTTGTTCAATTTTCTGTTATTATTTAATTAATGAAACGAACTACTAATATTTAACTTGTACATAATAAAACATAATTATTTTTATTAAGGATGTATATTTCGTTCCTTTTTTTAGGAAATATTGTTGTAGTTGCTGCAAAAAATGTAGATTGATTTTTTATTTTAAATTATGAATTGAACTTTTTTATACAGTCGACTAAATATTATTATTTTAAAAATCGAATAGTATTATTTTATAAGACATCTATTTATGTATTATTATTAACTATGCATAAAATAAATTTGTTTTTTATCTATATAAACAATTTTTACAAGTTTTTATTTGACTTCACTCGTTTTAATATGCGCGTTAAATCTTGCAACAAAATTTAAGCCCAAATTCACATGACCGATAAAGCTGAAACCTTGCACACATTTTCGATACTGGTAACACTAGAATCTAATATACAAAATTTTATTTCTTAGAGAGGTTTATGACGTCAAGTTGTATGTTTTTTTGTTAGTTTAGCTGTTTCTATCTTTGAATATGTTGGTAATGTTTTACAAATCTACGATTTCTTTTGTCTAATATTGATGCTGTAACTTTCTTTAAATAGTTTTATAGAATATTTAGAACCTAAACAACTGTAAATAATAATACATGTAAGTCTGTTAGTGGTTCTTAAATACATAAATAAAATAAAAGTTTATTTTTAAATTGTTAATATACTTATACATAAAATAAAAAAATATTTTCTGATATTATGTGTGTATGGTTTTCCGATAATTTCTCACGGCATAGAATTCGCACAATGTAGGTCCATTCATGTCTAAGTAGCTATTATACCATTATAAGGGCTAAGGTTCTTAGCGAGCCGACGCTTAATTCAAACCCGTGAAAGACTGAGGAATTCTCAGCAAGCCTTTATATAAAAGTCTTTGTAAATAATAATAGGAATTTGTTATATTTGAATGTCTTATAGTATTTCGCGTAATAAATTATTATTAATTATACATTGAATTTTTATTAAAAACTTTTTAATGCTTTTATTTCGTTTTATATTTAATTTTATTTTATTAATTAGTAATTATGAGTCAAATATCGTATGAGGTCAATATTTAATAGAGTATCTTAGCGATTAATAGTTTCTAGTAAATAAAAAATATTATGACAACTTATAATTTTTGAAAAATAAAAGTGTTTTCTTTTTTTTTTTAATTTTGTAACTAAATTGCTTTTTCTTTTTTTAATTTTTTTTTAGAATTGTATGAAGTTAACATCTGTATAAATAATAGCAGTATCGAGGTACTAGAAATATGTTTTACGTCTGTACTGCCCATACTTTAAGTATGTAATATTATGTATACAAGTACCTATATGTCTTTTTCTATCTTTAAAATGATGAATAAATATAGTATTTGCAAAACATCATTTTTATGCCGTCCGCCTTTTTAATGTCCACAATAAAATTTCTTATAATGTTTAAAAATTTCCTGCCTCTTTCGTCGACTCTTTTGAATTTTGAGCGCCACTTTTAACTACCCACACATGCACACTTTCAAGAGGGGTGGATGTGTGTCAAGAACGGTTGTAAAACAGTACTCTAGTCTTACTATTACACAATAGATGGCGCCGTAACCACGTTATAAATTTAATTAAAATAATTTAATATAGCAAAAATATTTTAATAAATGAGTCAAATGGTAATTTTTATTTATTAAAAAATGTGCATTGATTACAAAAAATATTATAATATTTACATAATATTTTTCAAAAAAGTTTTTTATTTCCTCTGCTCATTACTAGATGTCGCCATGTGTATCAAATCGAGTATCAAAATGAATTGCTAATACTATTTAAATATTTATAGGCAAGTGAAGGAAAATTCGCGCGTAACGCCTCCGGTACGTGACTTTTAAAGTAAACTGTCTCATTTTCCATCCAAATTGCCTCCTCACATCTTATTCTGTACGCTTTTACGCATTTATATTCATTTCTACGTGTCTTATAAAGATGTATGTTTCTTTACGAAGTCCAATAAGACGCCTTATAAGATAGGTATTCCAAAGAAACAAATGCAGCCGTTTTCGATCTAATTGGAATTTAATGGAGTTGAATAAAACTATTCTATTTGCAATTAAATTAGTAACATAATATTTTTTTGCTTAAATTTGTCTTCGCTAATATTTAAATATTAAACGTTTTTTTTTATTATCCATAAATATAATGTTTGAATTTAGCATTTGCGTGACTCATTATAAATGTTTATACATAATTAAACTTAAAACATACATAGAGTATACGTACATTGTAATTGTACCGTCTGTGTATAAATTGCGTGCTCTTAGTTTTTAACTCATTTAAAATTGACAACACGCCATTTTTTATCTGCATCACGAGTCAATTTCAATTATCGAATGTATTATATATATTATAATTATAATATAATATGATATTTTAAAATACCATTCATTAATAAGTTGTATTGCTTGTTAAATGATTATCAGTTTGCAGTCGTTGATTTCCACGCAGGATAAATAATATTTTAATTGTATTTAATTACTTATGTAATTTAATTGTAAGTTACTACTGAATTTCTGTCTGGTTCTTGTCGGTAGAATCTACATTTGGAACCGGTTCTAAATTTTTTTATTAAATTAATCTTGCAATATTACGATTTAGAATATTTTTATTTTGTGAAAAATAGTTTAAGTTGAATTCTTTAAATAAATTATTATAAATTGTCTGTCTATACTAGGGTTTATGTTGGAATATATATGCGTCCTTGTCTACCACCCGTTCTATTTTTTGCATATTCTATCTCTTTCACTCTTAAACATTAGATTGAACTCCACCCCATTTTGTTAAGAGTTTCCGTTTAATTTTTTTATAACGATGGTGCGTCAAACTGCGCAAGAGTTTAGCTTTTAATTTTTAAATAAAATTATATAGATAGTTTTGTTTTTAATTGTTGTGAAGTTTTAACTATTTTACATTGAAAGGTAATTTATTAGAATTCTATTTTTGAATATGGAGTCAAAATACTTACGTATTGACTTCCGCAAAACTTATCACTATTACAATTTTAACGACAGTCGTTGTCGTCCTACTTTAATTTAAAAAAAAAGTATTGATATCAAATACACAATGAGTATAATTTATTAACAGACTTAAACTTAAAGAATTTGCAAAGAAAATGATAATAATGATAAAAATATATCAATTTACCTCTATCATTATACATTTTATTAGTCAAACACTTCTAGTTATAAGAATAAAAATTGAGGTAACCAATTCCTTGCAAATAATAAATAAATGAATTATTCATAAATTTTAGTATTAATACCAAAAAACTTTAATATTTGAAAACAAAAATAACCAATTTATTAATTTCAAGTTTTATTTCAGCATTTTTCATATTTAATTGCAATAAAACACACACATTAATATTATTCAAACGTTCCAATAAATTTAGATAAAAAATAAACAATAAAATTGTTGAATGATACAATAATAATGTCAATAATATATTTAAAACTGTTTATAATTCAACAAAAGTTATATATTCATTGATATATATTAATTATACTATATTAATTTCCACTAAGTAATTTCATTTGTTTTTATTTTTTTATATGAAAGTACTAGCTATTTGAACTCTTAAGTGGTCTATCTTTAGATTATTTCAAATTTCTAACAATCCGGTTCAAATCTATGTTTGATAAAAACATGCAAATGTTCACAATAAAAAAAAATTTTTTTTGCATGTTTGCCTATGCCTTCCTTCCTATAAACAGTTCAATATTGTAATGAATCATTGGTTAGTTGAAGGTTACTGGCCTAAAATAAAAATAAAATAGAAAATTGTCTTTGTTATTTTGTCCTACAATATAAAACTAAATGTAAACGTAGACCCTTATAACGGCTAATATTAACATAATAAAATTAAACGCGATTTATACCTGCAATAGAAGTGTTCATAATAATGTAACATATATTATATATATTATTTTTAATTACCACAGATTAAATTAGAATTATACAATGGCTAGTTCGAACCAACCAGTACTCGGCGTTTGTTTTTCAATATACCTTTGTCCCAGCTCGCTACCATGAAGAGATTTCTATCTCCGCTTGCGTATAATTTATTTCTTAATTGTGCCTATAAATAGGCGTATGAGTAATTTAATTATTTTTTATGCGCCCAAGTGTACCGATGTTATTGAAAGTTTTAAACAATCTCGTTAGTGATACATGTAATTTGTTTTAAATTTAGAATCGTTCTAAATTCAAAATGTTAATTTTAAACTCCAATAATATGAAATTATGTTATATAATTATACATTTTAGAAAGTGAATTAAATAATAAGTTAAAAAAAAGAACAGGAAGATTTATTTTTATGAACACAATAATTACAGTTTTATTAAGTCGAGATTACATATGAATAAGTCATTATTATAATAAACTAAAAAATAATATAAATCATACAAAATTGTATTAATATAGTTCATTTAAACTTATGTATGCCATTCATATATTTAATATTAAAATACAATCAATATATTTAATGTATTAATAATAGATTCGTAAATGTTATTCAAATACGTGATAAAAGCGGGATGTTTTGATTTTATCTGTAATAATGAAATAAATGAAATGAATAAATTAAATTTTTATTAGCTTTCTAGAACGTCGTAACCGGCTCTCGGATAGGCGATACACCATCGACCAGACCAGGAAGGACGAGTTCTTGTATTAATAAATCCATAAATGTGTGTAAAATTATATAGCAATATTTTATTTGCCGGGTTAAGTGTTAGGATATCTTAGGTCATCGAAATGTAACTGCTGGCTTAAAAGCATCTATCTATAAAGCATTTAAGGCGTTTGATAGTGAGATAACTAGCTGCGGTGGCATTTATGGCACAGGGTAATGAGCACGCAGATAAATTATGTATTTTATAATCGTAAAGTTTACTTTGTAAGTTGCATGATGTAAATGAGTCAGTTAAGATAAATATAACATAACTTATTTTACAGTGAGTGTAAATTGATAATAATTATGTATTTATTTGTATATAAAATGTTGTCGTTGGATTCTTAACTAAATTGCTATTTAACGAGTTGTCTGTATTGAATCTATTAAAAACAAGTAGGAACTGAATCGGTGATATTTTTTTTTGTCATACTTTTCTAAATCATAGATATAATTTATTTTATGTAAATGTATGTGTTCTATAATTATTTGTTTTTATTGTGCGTTCTAGAAACATATAATATTTAGTTTTGAGGCTTCTTTGATTGCTATAACCTTGAAGCAGTAAGAGCAACGTATCGATAACGTTTGCTTGAATCGTTTCTAAGGCACTTTTTCATTTGTCATATGTATTAAGTTGTCCTCCCAAATTAATTATCACTCACCTATGTTGATCTGTTACTGCATTTAATACGAAATAGCTTAAAAATGGAATGTTCACAGACTAATATAAAAGAGAGAACTCAATGAAAGTACAGTTCCACAATTATTTTTAATCCCGAGCTATTCCATGCTAACGAGTTAAGATGGCAGATAAAAAGATTTATACTTGAGATAGTACGCTCTCTGTTTGTCTCTGTAAGTTTTATTACTCTGTGCACATTTGTAATTGGCCGCACGGTAGATATCAGTTTTTATAGAAATGTACTATCTGATTAGAGGTCAGACAGATATACAAATATAGATATATATTGGTAACTACACGGGGAAAGGTCAAGAGTCGTTCAAGAGTAGTAAATGTAACTAATAACTTATAAGCGTCTGAGTGCTGGGTTAAGGCCTCCTCCTTGGAGCATGTTTCACCAAGCTGTTTTAATGCGGGTTGGTGACACATATGGCAGATTTGCAAACGCAAATTATAATTACAATTCGTTTAAGATTCATGTGTTTACCACTAGACCCCTTCCGCTCATTCTTCATAGATTAAATATAATAAATCAGTAGGTACAGAGTATACAAATGTTTATTTTAAAGTTATTTTTAAAGTATTATTAGAATGTACGTTATGTTGGATTTAAGAAGTAGTTTCTAAGTTTGAACTTAGTGTTTACTTACAAACAATTCCTAATTTCTGTGTCTCTATAAAGGTACCTATAGGTATATTCTCTGAGATCAGTTAAGGTATGTGTGAAACAGTTATTTGGTCTAAGAATAAAACGTACTAAGTAACAGGTAAAGGATTTTTTCATTTTAATGTTGTATCGGCACGTTCTGTGCATTTCGCTCTGTTAATTATGAATTTGAACTATAAATCTACATAATATAACATGCATTTTTTTCGCGTGACAGCCGCGGATACCGCGCCTTCGTTTGCATGACGTATGGAGGTTCAAGCATAACAAGATACAACTGAGCATAATTTCCCTGCTACGTACCCCACCTACACGACGTGTTCGCTTTGCGAATTGCTTTGAATTTCCAATTTCGCGTTGCGAATACACAATTCGCGTTCATTCAACCCGACGCGAAGTCAAATAAAGACGAAACTTACACGTTACACGACATCAAATCATAAGAAGTCATTAGGCATTCGAGTGAAACGGTCCCCAATACCGAAAACCCCCGGACGAGTTTGTACGGGCCTTTTTGATGACGAGCGACACGCAATTATCTACCTTATAGTCAATAATTACGATTGACATTCGTCTGTAATGAGTCAGAGACAATTGTTTATATGTCAATATTGCTGGCACGCGATATTCAACTTTGTAATGTTTACGTAAAGACGGTGTTTCGCGTGTGTGGGGGACAGTCAACAAAAACACACGAGAGAGAAAAAAGCGGGCATCTTTTTGCGTCATTCTCTCGTCCCCCTAAGCCGGGGGGTGTGGGGTGAAGAAAAATCCGCGTGGGGCGTAGGGAGGGAGCCTCGTAGTAGTTTTTCGTTGGAATCACGCGTTCGCGACACGCTCCGTATTGATTTTTCAGCACATGCTCGCGTTCAGGTGGTGTGCTGTTTTTTTAAAGACATACTTACGTATAATGCGGCTGGGTTTTTCGGACCGCTAGCGATTGGTAATACAGCTTTATCGTCTTATTTATACAAAATACCTACTCTTAGCTTAACGTTTGCCTGTGTATTGTTTGTTTTTTTTTTTATATAGCATGCTGGCAGATTATCTTTTGTATTTTTTGTAGTAGTAGTAGTTTATGAAGTGAACTGAGAATGCGGACCACACTATGTATGTGTGTGTGGTGTCATCTTAAATAGCTGCATCATCCTATCATTATAGTTACATTCATGAAGTTTCGAATTAGGCTGAATTAAAAAAAAAAACAAATTAATGAATCGAAGGCAGTGATGGGTTCCGGCAATAAAGACAAACATTTCTATAGAATTAAATAATCAATAAAATTCTATTTTATGTATTTTTTGTTTAAATAATTTGTACCTAAATATAACTTAGCCCGCTATAAAATCTAGTCAAAACCAGCTGTTAAATGGATTCCGATGCGAGCAGTGACATTAAGCCGTTCGCAAATATTATGCAAATGTAAAGGTGTTGAAGATTAGCATCTTATTGTCATTCGACGATTCGTTCCGACACTCTGTTTGAACGCGATTCGATGCGGACCGGTGTGGTGAGACCCTTATTAATATGCGTGTTTTGATTATTAGACGCATAATTTTATCATTTTTTTTATAATATTAAAAATAATGCTTTATTTTCATTCTAACGTATTGATTTTCTAATTTATTATATATATTTTATTAAAATTGTTGCCGAATTAATGGAATTGTTATAGTAATATTATATTTGTTTTGTGTATTTTTGTTTTATTTGTAAAACAATTGTTTACAGTTTATAAAAAGTTACATAAATTCGCTGTAAAGATACGGTTTTAATGACTCTCCTTTATACCTTTTAAAATGTAAAACTTTATTGTACGATCGTGATTAAATCGTAGTTGAGAATTAATTCCGCCATCTTGGGTTACTGCTACTTAATTTGCTTACCATATATTAAACACACTGAGAGTAACTTCGGAGTTTCTTGTTGCTTCTTCCTGGTAGACTCGACACTTCGAACTTGTAGCTTTACATTTAATTCAATATTTACACATGTCAGTTAAAACTTTGATTTTTAACACTAACTCACTGATTATGAATCATTGATCAAAGTCAGGTTAACCAATTTGGCCTTAAACTTATATCATTGGTCGCATAATGCGTTATCGAATGCTATCATTAGAATATGGATCTTTCTCAAAAATATAAAATAATTTATTAAAAATTTGATCAGCGTTTCAGAAAATTATCATATATCAAATTATTAATGTTTCTAGTATATAATTACTATCAAGATACATATGTATATTTCTTTCCTAATAGTTATTTATAGAAGAGCTCTAGAAATTTCCGTCGAATTATAAAAAAAACCGCGAAAATAACAAATTTCAATCCATCTTCATATAATACAGCAATAACAGCGCTTAATTAAAATATAATTGAAATTCTATTAAAACATTTCGAAGCGCTTTTTGCTATTTAATGTTCCTTTAAATGTGCAAATTACTAAATACCGAGTCACATTACAGTACTTTAAATCACGATTTATAATTTTCATGCTGTTATTACTAATTTTGTGATCTTATATCGTACACAATACGGACACTTAAACAGTTACGATAAAGGTTATTATCGCTTGAAGAATCAAAGAGTGGAGACACACTGTGACAAAAAGGTACGCTTATTGTTTCGACCCGACGATTTTGTTTTCAATTTAAATATTTTAAACACGTGACAATAGACAAAAACCGGTACTTGTAACTGTAAAAAATTAAATATCAAAATTATGACGGTTGAGTCTTTGTCGTTTAATGTATGCAAATGCAATACGGATGTGCCCCGTACGGACGGGACATATTCTTTTTTTGCACGCCTAATACAATGTTATTATTACGTTTTCTTTGTGTCTGTTCATAAAACGAGGTTTTGTTTCTGTTGTTGATTTTGTTATTTTTTTTTTTTTCGGATAGGATTTTTTTTCTTAAATCATACTTTTGCTTGTCGATTATTTATTTTTAATCAAATGTCCGTCACTATTTCGTACGTAAGATGCATCTCCCATAAAGCTTCTTAACAGATGCTTACGTTACGGAATAAACTTATGTGTCATTCATCCTCTAGACTCTGTAATGTTGTTTGTTCGTTGAAAGTCAGTCAGGAGTCAGGACCAACGATTTTATAATTATAGATTACAATTTAACTCCTATTAAAGTATATATTTTAATCCATCTTAACTGTTCGAGCGTATTTGATACTTACTTTAAATCTTAATGTTTTCCTAAAATCATGTGTGTCACACAATGAGATATTTTATTGTTTCAATATTTATATATAGAGTATCTGGGTTCCACGGTCTCATCCTTAGGGTACGACCCTACACACCACCACACACATACACACTCATGTAGTTATATAACCCATAACATTTCTAATAAAGGGGTTATCCTAAGCATTTTTGTTTCAATAATCAGTAGTTCTTTCAAGCTTTTTTAATATTAAACAAACATATCAAACTCGCTTAGAATTTCATCAATGTATACAAAAGTTTGTTTAGTTAAATACGACGATATTTTATACTTTAAGTACGAACGATTAACTCGTACTACGGATGTCTTGCTCGGAAAAAATATTTCCCTTCCATTTCTCCTATTTCATTGCTTAATATTGCGAAAACATGGATATTAATATAAACACGAGGCTGTATTTATGAATTGTGTTTATTTTATTTTTTTAATTTGTAATTGTATTGTATTGATGATAAATAATATTTTTACTAAAACAAGGTTTAAAAAAATAAAACGAAAAAGGCAAAGGCGACAGTTATTAAATCTATTCGAAATTTTAAAATATAATACAAAAAATAAATAAACATCTATAAATAATCAACAATTGAATTCGAATAAAGAATCGATCGTCGAATAATTTTTAATTTATTCAAACCCATTTTTATTATCTGCCAACTGTTTATTTTAAATATGGAACAATAAAAATATCAATTGTTATTGTAATGCCGCAATTAATCTTGTGTTCCGATACACGCTATTATCGAGTACTCGCATGTTCGTTGATAATATTTTATTAATTTAAATTCATTTTAAATTTCACGTGCATATCATTAGTCGATAAACAATTGGTTTTATCTCACTGTTACGAAATATATCAAATGAATTATTTATTTTTGACATTAATAGAGTTCACTTAAATTTATCGGAATAGTATTTAACATTACAGGATGACAATAGTTGGAATATTCTTTTGTTATAAAAATAATTAGAGAAAAATGATCTTTATTTCATTAACATATTTAAAGTATATTTTTGTTTTTTCTTCCAATCGTTTAAGTAAGGCCGACTTGTGAATTGGCTAACTATTGGTAAGCGGTAAATATTGACTATCTCTTAAATAGTCAATACGCCAAAAACCTTGCGTACTAAGATATTGAGTCCCTTGTGCCAGAATTTACCCTGGCTAACTCACCCTTCAAAGCGAAAGACAATAACACCAAACATTGCTCTTTGATGGTGGAGTATGTGATATGTGGTGGTACCTCCAGATCGACTTTCACAAAGCCCTACCACCAATTTAAAATTATCACAAGCTTGTGAAGTTATTACTGTGAAACATTGAGGTTGCAATAATGATTGCAGATATCAAAACACTGTTCCGTGGGAACACCGCAAAATAAACATATATCATTTCTACAATAGACGAAGACATTAAGACACCATAAACAACGATTTTGACAGCGAAACGAAAATATTTAATCTCATTACCTATACAATATATATTCATAAAATCAATATGGCTGACAAAACTGGGCATTGTTAACCCTGTTCTGCCGTGTGAAAAGTTAAAATATTCTTTAGCCCGTCTAAGAAAGCTTAAAAAAGGACATAGACATGCAAAACAGATCCGCATTCGATATTCAAATGAGCCATCCTCTGTAACAGGACGCGGAAGAGCAATTTTGACACTTGGAAGAATGGTTAACCCTTTCGCTATCGTGCATTTTTATTTAAATTAAATTCTTATACTATGGCCAGTATTAGAGTGGAATAGTGATTTGAATAGATAAAAGATTTTTTTCTTAATAACGCGTTAATGTATTCATGGATTTTTCTAGTCGTGAGAACGGACGTGTTTTTGTACGTGAGAATTCTGTCTTTGTGAGGTAATCGATGGGGTTGAATATTGTCGGAAGCTGTGTCAACATTATCAGTAATATGCTAATTATGTTCGGAAGATGGAAATAAAAATCTTGACTAGTGATTTCGCAAGCTGCTCACCTATATTTCGGTGTTGCTATAGTAATTTTTTTACATTTATTTATAAAGGTAACATTTTTATGCTTATACAACAGTTCATTTGTTATACTTTTACTAAGTTGAATGGAATAAATAAATAACGAAATTCCGTATTCCTGCTTCATCCTGAATCCTTTTGTAATTAAACAGTCGACTTGCATAAGAATTAAAAAAATGCAACAAATAATTAATTAGAATTCATAAAGCACATAGGAAAAATATCTCTATATGACATTTATTTAAGTATTAAAATTGCTTGAAATCCATTGGAATGTGTTCATAGTTCAAACAAAGTTCAGTACAAAAAGCGAACGTCTTAAACCCTTCCGCGTCTGTATTCAAATTCAAATTCTGTCCCCCTGCGGCAGGTGGGTAGGTGATCTTTGAAAGAATTTCCGTTTCTGCCACTGTTTTACTCTATAATTTACTTTTCAAGTTCCATATATAAATATGGAACAAAACGAAGACAAAAGATTGCATTAGGTTTTTTTAGAATCGTTTGTAGGGAACACAGGTTTGTCGTTAAATCATTGTCTCTATTAAAATGTACTTATGGCTAATATATTCAAAGAGTTCTTATATTTAAAGAAAATATATGACAACTATAAAATTCTTTAGTAATGTGTTTTAATACTTTGTTGCAATAATGCAATAAAAACTACATAAAATTAATATATTAACGTTGTAAGTAAAATACTCCTTTATTACAATGAATAATGTAAGTAACAGTTAAAATAATAACACACCTGGAAACGAGACCGGTTGTAATTTTTTCGTCGCATCCGAACCTAATTTGCATGCAAAGGGTTAAGTCTTCATGATTATTTGAGTTCACGCGTATTTTTAATTATTCAAGGGTTGGCAATAATGTATTCCATTTTTGAAATGCAGATGCTGATTTTATTTTTTGCAAAAGATTCAGTCCGTCATAGAGTTTTGCCGAGAGTGGAACGTAAGTGTAGTGTAATTAAACTGGAGTGATCTTAGGCGGTAATTAAAAAAAGATGCAGACTATACAGAGGAGAGATGATCAAAGGAGTTCCAGACAAAGAGGTTACATACATGCTTTAGACTAATCTTGTATTGAGTCGAGTTGAATTAAAAATGGCGTCTTTAAAGAATAGACTAAAGGTATGAACACAATAGCGTTGCTATAGTTATTTATTATTTTTTATTTTTAAGTCCGTGCCGCAGCTTCCACTTGGATTTTAAGCTGTGTAATTACAATTTGTGGTGAGATAACTTAGTGTGTTATTGTTCCTTAGCCAGCTCGAAATTAAGAGTTTTAATAAGCATTCCGAAACTAATTATTAATAATTTTAATAATAATAGCATTAAGTAGGTATGACATTATTATATTATACAAGTAGGAGACGCTTTAACGAAATAGCATTCTTGGCTAAATTTAATAAAAAGATTTAGCTAATTAAATCAGAAAGTTAAATTTTAATTTATTTCAAATTTCGAACTAGTGATGTACCAAAGCCATGCATCACAGATAATGATTGGATTCGCCACGCCTACGTCATCAATCACCGACAACGAGGCACCATGACACGGAGTGGGTGGCAACACGAACACTATACTCTGACCCGTCTTACCGCACGGATTCGTGCAACACTGAACATATTACCCGACTCCTTTATATTGCAATTGGAAAACTAGCTAAACAAAATATAATACTGTACCTTTCGAACTGTTCTTTATAATAATTCAAATATAAATAATTAACAGTACAGTAAGCATTATACGTCGCTATTCAACTTTGGCTTTAAAGGCTTTCGTATAATATATATATTTTATATATGCAGATATTGTTGGGGATGATGTCTATCACAAATAGTGTAAGATATTATTTTAAAGCTTTAATGAATATGTTTATTATTTAATCTACAAATTATCAACATTATGATTTTTTTTTAAGAATAAATGTGTATTTTTTTTGTTATTTATGTAAGATGCGTGTCATTTTCAACGTTACAAATACAAACGTTGCATCCGAAAACGACGTTTAAACGGTTTTTCATATTTATTCAAATCGTACCTTAATTGAAATTTCTTTATTAAATATTAAATCATTACACTTAAACATAGTTCAATTAATAATTAGCATCAAAGAATTACCAAGACATATACAAAGAACATATATATTAACTAGCATATATATGTTGATCGTTTATATAAAAATACCTTGTTTAATATACGAGTGTGTTGATCATCCTTTGTCTTGGAAAACTTTATTTAACCATAAAATATATTTCATACAGAAATAAAATTGAATCAATATTTTATTAGTATATATCACCTTGTAGATTCGGGAGGTCTTGTTAGGGTGGTCGTATTGGGGGGAGGATACGGGAGCCATTGTGTCTTGTTAGAGCCATAGTAATGTCTTCAATGGTCGGATATAAGTAAATTATATATTTTTTTTGTTAGAAGGCGACTTTTCTTTGTTTTTTTTTAAATCAAACATAGGTATGTTATGTTTTAATTCAATTAGTACTAGATATTGTTATGGTGCTGTATGTGTAGTTTTTTTCTCTCGCTTTTTATGTGTTATGCGCTCAGTTTAGTTTGACTGTTAAACTTAAATAATGTAGATCCGAAATTGGTTGGAGTTTGGTTTTGTTCCTATATCTGCTTGGTGGTAGGGCTTGTGCAAGCCCGTCTGGGTACATACCAACCACTCATAAAATATTCTACCGCCAACCAGCAGTACTCAGTATTGTTGTGTTCCAAACAATTTTAAAAAGACAACAAACAAATTTACTTTCATATTAGTTACTACACGTCGCCCGCGGCTACGCTCACGTTTTAGCGATATATCGTTATCAAATTCTCTTCCACTGAACCTAGCTTGGTCCTAAACAAGCAACAAACAGACAGACAGAGTTACTTTCGCTTTTATAATATTTATATAGATTGGTATGAATATATCTACGATTAAATGTCAAAACCGAACACTAAAAACCATTTTATATCAGGTACGTTAAATATAGAAAAATTTTAAAATTAAAACTTAAAGGTAAATAATAAACGCAATACGGGTAAAAATAACTTCTCGTGATACTGGATCGCTTGTTAGTTCTATGGGAATATTTGTTACCTGTGGTTACTACTGGTAATACGGTCAACAAACAGTCAGAAGGGTTGTTGTTGCGCTATATCTGTTTTTTTATTTATTTTATCTTTAAAACTAAATCGCGGCTCATCCATATCCAGCGGCTTACTGTGCAATTAGCTTCGCTTTGTTCCCAGGAGGATCTAAATGTTATTTATAAATGTTAAATATTTAACTAGCTACACGTCCCTGCTTCACACGGTATAATAAGAGTACATACAACATTTAGATGGTAGAACAAACATAAAAAAGAACAATCATTGCTTTTACCAATTAGGAAAGTTGGAATTCTTTGCTTTTCTCTACTCTCTTGAATCTCTCTATTTATTAATGAAAACTGCATTAAAATCCGTAGCTTAAAAGATCTAAGCGTAAGACGGAAGCGACTTTCTTTTATACTATGAAGAAAAGTGCAAGCAAGCAAGTTGATACATTTACTAAGCTGAATAATATTTAGTATGATACATACTGTCAATATTGTTTGTGCTAGTATCACATATGCCCGTTTAATTTTAGCTCTATCGGTGGTGTGGCAATGGCTTAAAATTGAGATGCCCAATTCTTAATTTAAAATGATATATTCAAGTTAAAATATTATTTAATCTGTGCCCAAAAACTTGTTATATTTAGTATACTAGATTACATAGGTAAAAGTATGTGCTTAATTGTAATGCACATTACTCTGTTCGATAAAATAAGGTCTATAGTTTATATAAATATGTACATGTAAGTTCAGTTGCAAGTTTAATAAAACGTAGGTTAATAACCATTGTTAAATAAAAGCTTATTTAAAAGGATGAGTTCTACGAAATTATATTTATTACTTTTATTTTTAATAATTATATTTTTTATAAAACGTTCTCTATTGATTTCAGCGTTTTAAATCAAAATGAAAATGAAATAAATAATTTCCCTACAATTCAACTATTGCGAGCGCGGTAATAAAGTAGGGGGGTAATCCCGGGGGGATAGGCCGGAATTGAGAAGTGTAAGGAGATTACGGTGATGTATTACGTGATGGTTTTCAAACGGTACTTATTTTGAGATTTTACATTTTTTGTTTAGAATTTTCTATATAATTTAGTAGCAGTAGAGTAAAACGCAATTTCGTTCGCTAATCCATTCTTATAATATTTGAAATGAATTATTAAATTGTGTATATTTAATAGTATATTAGTGAACCGATTATAATGTAATTTGAACTTTTAGTCAAAATATAAGATGCGTTTTGGGAAATCTATAGATTAATTTAATTATGTATATACCGATATTTTCGAAGTGATGTCGATAGAAACAATTCAAGGACTATGATAATGCCGATACAATTCCAAGGAACAAATTAACATTACTTATTTTGAAAAATATTAGATTTTTTAATTTTTTACATGTTAAAATGGAATTAAACATCCCCTTTAATTAAATCATCTTTTTATATGTAAATACTCCTTACGTTAATGCAACTGAATTCTTTTTAAGCAGACAAACCCAAGGATGTCTTTTTTAAATTTCTGATTTCACCCGAACGAAGTCGAGACAAGCAACTCGTGTTGTAAAAAAATCATACTGTTTATAAATATATAATCACGTGTAGTTAAAGTTTAATTAAAAATACACTGGTTGATGTTAAATTACATAGCGCTGTATTTGCTTACAGGATTGGTAGCAAATAAATTATATTATATAATACAATAAGAGCCGAGATCGCCCAGTGGTTAGAACGCGTACATCATAACCGATGATTTCGGGTTCAAGCCCAAGCAAGCACCACTGAATTTTCATGTGCTTATTTTGTGTTTATAATTCATTTCGTGCTTGGCGGTGAAGGAAGACATCGTGAGGAAACTTTCGTGTGTCTAATTTCAAAGAAATTCTGCCACACGTGTATTCCACCAACCCGCATTGGAGCAGCGTGATGGAATATGCTCCAAACCTTCTCCTCAGAAGGAGAAGAGGCCTTAGCGCAGCAGTGGGAAATTTACTGGCTGCTAATGTAATGTAAAAATGTAATATAATACAATATTGTATATTATACGCGTTATTTAAGTTATTCTAGTCAGTCGAATGAAACCATCATTATAAATTAGCTATAAATAACAATATATACAATACTATAGGTATTTATATAGGATATTAAATACTTTGTAGTATTTAAATACTATGGTCAGTGCAAAGCCAATATATAGATTATAGATGTAGTGTATTTATAGATTTCCGTTGTTCAAAATGTCGCACATAAACTCATAAACCTAGATCACGTGAAACTTATTCAATATATCTTCCTTAGCGAGTTTTATGTAAGACTTTTATATAAGGTAAATAACTGGTGAGCTACAAATCTCCACGCGTAATATCTCGGAGAAAAATAAATTCGTAAAACTGAGTTTGGGAGCACCTGACGTATATTTATGTATACCATAACACAGTCTTAGGATGCGTTATACTTGTTTTCAATTTTTTATTTCAACATAAAAAACGTGTACGATTTGAATTCATGGACCATGAAGGTTTTATAACGATACAGTATTAGGATAATTAAAAAAATAATTTAGGTATATTTTTCAATTCAATGATATTAATATGTCATGGTCATCAATGATTAAGAGGCAATAGCTCAAAGGTAGGTTACCTGACTGTGTTAAAGTCGCAGGTTGAATCCTGACTGATTATCGTACCCACTTACATAAGCTTCTTGTTTAATTGGAAGTCGTCAAAATCACATTAAAACCGACTACTTGAATATAAAGAACTTGAATATTTTAACATCTAATGTCTTACTCACAGGCTTGTTATAATATTTACAGAAATCTTGAACAAAATAAAATTCGCACAAGTGTTATTTATTAATAGTGTATACCGTAACGATTTCAGCTTGATTAGAATTAGATCATTAGTTCCGGAGTCCACTTACATACAAACAAACAAAATCTCTTTCCAATATAAGTATATAAAAACAGTCATTTAAGCGAATATAGGTAACAGCGAAGTATGTAGTAAAAAAAAAAGTATGAAAACGCGCCCCTCGTCGTCAGGCTTACAACCTATTTCCATACATATGAGGTAGACATCGTGAGATGGAAAATGTTGCCCAAACGAGGGCCCCTTTGTAGTTAGGTATTTTTTGTTCTCCCCGTCTTCGCTTTGTCTTATCTTCGTAGATAAGATACTTTGAGCTTAGATTAATGAAAGTCTGAATATTCAGATACGTGTTTTAAATCTTCAATGCAAGGCGTGGCGATGTTCTGAAAGACACGTGTAGTTGTATGGGGAAACTTTGGAGGTATTTTTGGTTTTTCGTATTTTAGTACTAACTGTTTATTTTTGTGCTTGTGTTATCATGTTGATATTCTGCAATACGCTGGTAATAATAATCTATGTGTTTTATTATTTAGTATAGTGCTTACCTATATACTTTATTAAAGAAAACATCATTCTATATTCAACCAGAATTTTTAATTTAAAAAACAAAAAAAAAAGTCATAAGAAAATATGATTTCTTCAACTTTTACATTTATAATATAAAGTTAAAATTAGCATAGTATGTGTTATTTATATTGATATAAACACTCCCAAATATATATAATATTTGGTCATTATCATTTTATAAATACATATTGTTTTTTGTAGAAGAATTTCGTACCATACAAGTCTTTGACCATATGGTTAAAGTGCTTAAAAGTTTCTAACAATCTAACGCTAATTCTATCGAAAGAAGCCGCAACAAATTCCCTTTTTAAAGTAACATATCCGCGCAATTTATTGGTTATGAAGCCTTAAAACTATTTGTCCTTAAGGTACCCTTTAACTTTGTAAGGTATCTTTCTTTAAATACTATTTTAATGGTCAATGCATACGGATTAATGAGATCTTTTATTAATAATTACTTAGCTTTACTTAATAATACATAAAACTTAGACAAAAAGTATCGCGTTTCGAAGAAGGTTTTAGTATGTAATACTATTATATACTATAAATTTAGGCTATTTAGACAAGCTTAATAGAGTCTCAAATAGATAAGATGGATACCCGCCATCTAGAAATCTTTCGGAAACTATACGGTTGTTTTATGATGGTTTCTACGAGTAAATCTATATTTTATATAAGATTATATACATACACAAGAGTTAGTAATATATACAGAGAGATTAAATCGGTATAGTAGGTATCTAAATTAATATTGACGCTTAGAAGCAAAACACGGAAGTCATCATCAAGATTATAATGGCGCAGAAAGCCAATATATCACGTGACGTCACAGACGCATGTGCCTGACACAAAAATATTACGATGCATCACAACTGCCAAGAAAGAGTGGGAGGAAACCCTTTGGTATATATTATGAGCGATGACAGATTTTAAATTATTTTTAAACGAGCTTATAGGAAATTCGAAATTTGAATAATCGAATTTGTTCATTAAAATTGTATGCCTATGTGTATTCGGACAGATAACTAAAAAAAACTTTAAAGTAATTAAATACTTTTTGGGTCGACAATCTTATTATTAGAACCTATTTGAATTTTTATCTTAATAATAATACTAATGCTATTATGTATATTCCTGATCCGCCTGTATCTCATAGATTACACCATTTAAAAAATCTTTGAGTAACGCTAGGGGCTGTCTTGAAAAATGTTTCGCGGAACATCGTGATGGTGAACTGTTTTGGGAATAACGTAAAATATTCTCTTTTATAAACACCATGAGAATAGATATTTTATAAGTTCTTTCTAAGATAGATGCATAAGGTCTAATATTGCATAATAATGATTTTTTTTATTATTTATAAGAACTAAATTTTTTACTAATATTTTATTTAAATTAATTATAAAAAATATTTATTATCAATTTATATGACTAATTAATTTAAATATATACTATAAATGTATACTTGTATTTTTGATTTTCATCTCGATGACATGCAACTACGATCGTGTATCGGTCCGTCCGTGTACCGTCATGATAATTTTAAATACTGTTTTATTTATAAAATTCGCTTTAATATTGTCATGTAATTCACTCACCTAAAACTTTATTTATAAAAGAAGTAAATAACAACTTTTTATCCGGCAGTGTCAAGGTTTCACTTCGAGCAAGACTTACCTAAGCCATCCAGCTAATAACACATTTTTTTTTAAAGACCAGTTTATCATTTTGAAACACGGGTTAAAGTTTGTTTGTATCTTACGTATAAACAGTTCAAAGCTGAGACGAATCGATTATTAGATGTAAAATCAATAACTGTTATAATTATATTTTCAAATTTAAGATTAGACAGAACCTTCAGCATTGTTTATAGCCGAATCGTACACCTTCATAACAAAGATGAAACGTTTATTTTTCTTTCAAGATGAAATTTTTTATTCATAAATAATCTATCTAAGAACCATTCAAAAAGCAGATAATCCTCGTCTGGACAATGTTGTGACGAAGTCATTAAGCAACGGAACATCTTTTCTTAGCTGCATTGTCTTTTCGTATTATCTGATATCTCAATCAAATTAAACTTTAATCGCTGACATTAAGGTTTCTTTTCGTGTAAATTACTTATCTAATTTGCTACTCCACCCTAAGTTTTCGCAATTATTTGTCAAGCCCACTAATTGCCTGTTATATTGAGTGAAAGGGACTGCATTTTGGCTTATTAGGAATCAACAAGTTGAAAGTAATCGTGTGCCTTTCACCTATTGTTGACGATGGAAACTGTCAAATATCCTTCGTCAGGGCTGGCAAAGAAGGGTCTTTGGAAAGATTAGGGAATTCTAACCAATATTATAAATTTTAAAGTGAGTTTGCTTGTAACACTATCACGTAGTAACTACTCAACCGATCGCCATGAAATTTTGCACACACATGGGTACAGAAAAGGTCATAGGTTACCCCCCGTCATCACAGGTGAAGCCATGACATATAAAGCATCTTATATATAAAATCTATCTAACTAATACATAAAAATTTAAGTTCATCAACTCATCACGTGAAAACAAAAAAGGTTAATGATAGTTCCGCTGGTTTATCATATCTATACAATATTCTCATACATAAAGATTCTCATACATAAAGATTCTCATACATAAAAATGTATGTTGGTATATTTGTTCGACATGAATACTTTGACGCTGTTCGACCGACCAATATAAAGTTAATTTTTTTATTTTTAATGGCGAATGTTTTTATACTACCTACTGTGTAACTCGGCATTATATAGTATATGTAGTGGGTACTGCTAACATATCGCCATGATAATTTGTATACATATACAAAGAGGGGGCAACGTAAGGTTTTTCAAATTATAAATAAATATGATGTTTGAGTATAATTTTAAGAATTTAATTTGATAATGTAATCTCGTTGCATCACCGGCTTTCAGCACTTGTCCTCAGGAGAGCTGTCTAGATACGTGCTAGATTAGTGAGCTCCCGGGGACCGTGTGTCTTACGAGGCGAGGTAGTCGATTAATTCAACGCCCATTCCGTAATATGCATAGCATAACAGACTAATACATCTTAAGTGTATATTTTATTCCTAGCGGGATTTCAACGGCGTTTAAATTAAATATATTCTGTTGGGATTATATTGGATTGGATTGATATCTTTTTTCAATGAGTCAAAATATATAAAAATATATAGAGATCTATCAACATCTAAGTTCAAATAATAATGATAACAACCATTTTGATGATAGGCAATGATATTGATAATACTAAAGTTCATCAAAACCTATCAAACAAAAAGGAAAAAAAGGTAGTGACTTATCTCTGTCTATTTATATAGAGATGGGCTTTTGATAACAATATCCCGCTGAGTTTCTTTCGCCGGTTCTTCTCAGGTCCGAGGTGCTAAATTCCGAACCGGTGGTAGATTTTTGACAATCAATAAGCAAGTGCAAACACTTCTATATTGAATAAAGATTTTTGACTTTGACTTTGACTTTGAATATGCAATAATTCCAATTTTATTAAATTATTGACATGTTTTTCAGACTCCATTGAATACAATGCAACCCTAATTGATATTAATACTAACACAAATATATAAATCAATTTTTCCTTCGTATATAATACGCACATATCGTAAATAAACGCCAAAAAAATGTATTAGTAACTAATTTTATTTTCGAGTGTAAGTTTTATATCCATATTTATAGTATGTTGTACATTGTTTATCAGATAAATGTAATTTGTTAAGAAAGAGCAGCTGAGATCGGGTCAAATTAAATAATCCACATTCTATACGAATCCAATAAGTACAGACAGCGGCACACATAAAGCTATAAACATTTGCTACGCGACTGTACACATAAGACCTTAAACTCGCATAAAATACCTCCACAAAGAAGAAAAAAGTAATGCAAAGGAATCAGTACCAACTACTATCTCAAAATTGATCTGGAAATCTGCAAACGAAATTATACTTTCCTAGATTAACATTAGAGATCAAAATCAAGTAACGACAGAGATTATAAATTGGTTTTTCATTATAATCAAATATAAACTCTATAATATCACGCATAAAGCTCTTTTCTGGTTAACATTGGGTATCGTATACCCTCACATAAGTTAAGGCCCAAGTAATACGGATGACGATGCGAAGTTAGTGGAAAGAAAGGGGAGAAGGGAAGTGGAATAACGAGGGGGTGTAAGAGAGGGGGTGCACTCCCTGTTTTGGGTTTTCAATAGATGTTTGAGTTGCGCTCGTATGATTTAAAAACCAGACAGGTGTAGTTAAGCGAACGTGTTTTATATTTGGAAATATGCCTACTTAACATTATTATATATTTAAAGTTTAATTCTTCGGTTTATTTTTAAAAGATATTTCCTAAAACTAAGAACATTTAATTTACATCAATGTCACCTGTATTATTATTTTCCTGAAATTCGTTTGTATTTATGAATAAATATTAAAATCGTTTTAGTAATATTTACTTTAAGTTTGAATAATACTTTTTGGCTTGTTCTAGTGAGTTGTTGTTTTACTTTGATTTATACATTATGTTATTTAGATAGTAGAGATGCCGTTGTTGTAAATGTTTGATTTTAATCAAAGTTCGCTGGTTGATACACAAATATGCTTTAGGATTTCATCAGTAAAACCTTCATCAAAATATATAATAAATTTAACTGTGCGGTACTTCTTTTACAATCTGCTGTAGGACATCTATGAACAGTTACTTTCTTGTACATATACATTTGGTTTTTTTATAGTTATTACAATACAAGAATATATAGATAAAAAAGCGTGGAGCTAATACTTGTGCACTTCCAGGCAGGATATATTATATACATATGTGATTATATTTGACTAACCTAACTTTGTATTTTAAATGTTGAAACTACTGAGTTTCTATGATTCTTCACCGTAGAATGTACATTCCGAGCCGGTGGTAGCTTCATCTAATACAGTTTGTTAAATGACCAATCAAAAGTGCTTGTAAAAGCCTATTTGAATAAAGTATACTTTGATTTGGTTCAAAATTTTTATATCAAAAATTTGTACGAAAGTTAATTCTTGATGAAAGACTTTTTTGACCCATATGATTGGTTAGCATGTAATTTTATTTTTTAATATAAAAATACATTTTCTTCTATATCAATTAGTTGTATGTTTTTACTAGTTTCAGATTTTAATATTTATTTTAAGATTGTCTTTCTACTTTATTTTAATTTAATCGTAGATATAATTTTTTTTGGTCGATATTGAGAGAAATAAATACAATAACACTTCTAAGAGATATATATATAGAGACTTGAATAGTTTCTTTGA
Organism: Vanessa atalanta; assembly: GCF_905147765.1. Classification (NCBI taxonomy): domain Eukaryota; kingdom Metazoa; phylum Arthropoda; class Insecta; order Lepidoptera; family Nymphalidae; genus Vanessa; species Vanessa atalanta. The sequence goes on from NC_061885.1 coordinate 2,702,407, forward strand.
TGTTGATTTCGTATAAACATTTGTAACTGTAGATCCTGTATAGCTAAAGTAATATTATTATATATATGACTTAGACCGCACAGTATATTCTGAATGGTAGTATTTCATTTCAATTTTAATTTATAACAAAATAATTCAAAACTACTTATAAAAGGTTACTTGAATAAAGAATTTTTTGATTCTGTATGATCATACGAGTATGTATTTAATTTTTGATTTGCGATAGAATGTCATATATATATATGTACATATACCGAAATCTACAACAGCTGTTCAGTAAATAAAATAACTTAGAATAAGGAAACTAAATGATTTATCTTAATATGTTCAACGTGTTTTGTTTGTTACTCTAGTGGTGGTAGATTCACTTAATACAGTTGGTTAATTGACGATTCAAAATTGCTTGTAAAAGCCTACTTGAATAAAGTATAATTTGATTTAACTAATACAGTAACATAATCAATAAAAAATTTCTTTTTCTTTTTAAGAATTGGTTAGCGGTCTGGCTACTACTGCCCATCAACATTGCCGTAGTACGTAATAGCGACCATTCCTTAGATCAGCAAAGCGCCACCAATCATGGGAACTAAGATATTAGTTCCTTGTGTCTGTAGTTATAATATCTTAAATTATATGTTAGATTAATGGATTTTATATTTTTCGTTTTAAAATATCCTTGTCTATATAGTCAAAGAGACGTTAAGCTACTTTTAACTTCTCATACGATAATAAGTTATATAATATATGTAACTCTCTCGCACTTACAAGCGAACTTAGTCTGATAACATTTCAACTTAAATGCAAAACAATATTTAAATAAAATCAACGTTTATAGCTCTTGGGCTGTATCGAGTCTACTTATTATGCACTGTCAACTTAGCTAAGTATCCTATTCGAAAACAACTAAGGAATGTTATTTGAATTCCAGTTGCTAATCAATACTATCGAATTATGATTAATGAGAATGTAATTATAATTTATTGGAATGTTTCAGAAAAATATGATCAATAAGATAAGACAATATGGCCCAGTGGTTAGAAGACGTGAATAATAATTGCATAGAGTTTAAATCCAATCAAGCACCACATATTCTTATACTTAATTTGCGTTTATAATTAATCTCGAGTATGTCGCTGAAAGAAAACATCGCGAACTCGTTTCGGATGAAAACCATCTTCTCCTCAAAAGGTCAGGAGACCTTAGCCCGCAGACCAAGTTCAAAATAGAGGCTGTTACTATTTATGAAATAAACACATAGCATACTTTTGGTTTTATTAAGTTATTAATTAATAAGAAGGTTCTTAAAGTCATCAATTAATGCATATTAGTCAAAACAGGATTATGTTACTGATAAAAAAGGGTGGACTTAGTATGTGTTGATCCAGACAGGATATATATAAATTTTATAGTACATTATTAACGTACTCTATAGTTACAATGGTGGTAAAGAGGAACTTGTGAGTTCCTAGCTGGTTCTTCTCGACATAATCTACTTTCCGAACCAGTGGTAGCTTTATATTTATGTCAAAATTGTTACATGATGACTCCAAAGCTGCTTTTACGAGCTCACTTAATAAAGAATATATTGATTTTCATCGTTTCTGTTCGTAAGTTATGCCTGCATGTTAAGAGTAATTGTATCCAATCATTAAATAAAATAGAAACAAAATAAACTGCTTTTTATTTACAGAGTTCAGTTTCTATAAAAGAAAGAACAGAGAGTCAAATAAGGTTACATAACAATCAAACCATTTTTCCTAAAGAAATTCCTTTTTCAAAAAGTCAATAAGTAATTTTGACTTAGCAAACGCTACCGGCTTAAAATGTTTTCTACGGATAATTAATAAGTATTTCAGTTGTTAATATTTTTAAAAACAATAAAATATTATTTTGATAAAGTGATAGAATTATTCGATTCATACTTTGAAGTTCGTTTATTGTTTGATCGAGTACAGATTGCGTACATACACTTTGTCGCACTATATTTACGTATCTATATATGTTATAATGATAGACATACGAATGATTTTGATTACATTTGGATAAAGGTTTTTTCGATCATTCAAGCAAGATTATAATATTCTTGGGTTTTTGAATTAGTTAATCTGTTTACTGTGACTTTCTTCGAAAATGGATGACACGATTTTTTAAATATTTTTTTCATATCCTCGAGACACTAGAATATGCTCGTAAAAGTTTCACCCCGCACCGGGGGTGGTTATTATTCATTTTTCTCCAGTCAAATTCAGTGTAGGGCACACTAATGTGCCACTTCAGAATCAACCCCTACGAACTTTTTCGCGACCATGTTTTTTCCTGCAAAATTTTTTGTTTGTCACCCCTCTCTTTCTTATTTGCTCATTTTGATATGTCCCGTCCTTGTCTCCTTATCGTACAGGCGTGGGGTGGCGGTAGAAAATATGATACGTTCTTTTGGGGTTTAAATTGATTTTTCGAAAGTGTGTGGAAGCCATTTTATCGCGGTTTCGCGACTTCGTGTTTAACGTTTTCAAAGAATATTTATCCTTTGAAAAAGCTTCGTGTTTCTAATTTACTCTTTGCATTTTAACACTCTCTAATAATACTGGAAAAAGCGTTTAAATCTTGTTAAAATAACTATGCGTGGAGCATAATTCATAAATTTCAAACGCAAAAAAATTCCTTATGTTCAATTATTACTTTCATTATTCATTACGAACAAAAAATATATTTTATTACAGAGTAAATAAATAGTGTTGTAAATTTAAGAATTATAATTATAGAGGAAGTACGAAAAAAAAACAGTAAAATATGAAGCCTCAAAGCGCCCCGAGAACCATTACGTACCACGGTTAATAGTCATAATAAGCTGACAGTAATTATGATGGTAGTTAAAAAAAATTTTGATTATGACGTAATTATCATAAAATTCTATTCAGAATTAACGATCTATCACAAATATAACGTGTCCCCGGAATTAATTGCTTATGAGATGCCGTTACAGGAAATAAAGGCTGTCGTTCACAGGATGCGATGCGCGATAGCGTGATAACTTATACCTATTTTTTAATACTTTATTGATTTCTTTATTTCTTGATGATTTATTTCTTGTCTACGCTGTATGAAATGAATATTGAACAATTTCTTTAATATTTATAGTTATTGTATAATAAAATGTTTTGTTAACAAAGTACAACACGAATATACGTGTATTAAATACTAAAAAATATACCTATATCATAACCAATCTCTTAAGTTTCTAAAAGGAATTACAATTTCAAAAAAAAATTATATTATAAATTACGCATCTATAATCAAATCGTTCATTATTTATTTATTTTAAATCTAATTTAAATGGTACATAAATAAAATATCGACGTCTGCCAAGTTTTATAAATTTCAATTTTCCGAAACGCGTCTTCTGGTATAAATTTGGTGTATATTTGTCTAGTATTTTCTTCAGTTACACGGTCATGTACAAACTTAAATATTATTTAAGTCATTTTGCATGCTATAGTCTACTATACAACGCGACTTATTGCTATAAAATCAGAGGAACATGATCTTAAAAATGTCGGATGTAAATATTAATATAACAGTTTAATTTGCCTTTATTTAATTGGGAGTAAAGATATAACATCATTTTTATAACTAAAAGAATTTGTAAATTATAGTTATTGTAATGGAATTCTTTGTTGAAACCAGGTGGTTTTAACCCCTATTAAGACGAATGGGTATTATGTTTTTAAACGACGTATCATTTTTATTATAAAACATTCTCGCATGGTTGCATGTTTTGTACGAATACCCGCTACTTTGCTTGGACCTCGGATGCAACGACTTTGATTAAAGATAAGCTATGACAGAAAAACCTTAATTTAAACATTTGTCATCTCTTGTGTGAATTATATATAAAATACTAGTGCACTGTGGCATCCTACGGGTGCATTTTATAAAGTACGGGTGTATTGTATAGGACTCGATATGAGCCGAGATGGCCCAGTGGTTAGAACACGTGCATCTTAACCGATGATTTCGGGTTCAAACCCAGGCAGGCACCACTGAATTTTCATGTGCTTAATTTGTGTTTATAATTCATCTCGTGCTCGGCGGTGAAGGAAAACATCGTGAGGAAACCTGCATGTGTCTAATTTCAACTAAATTCTGTCACATGTGTATTCCGCCAACCCGCATTGGAGCAGCGTGGTGGAATATGCTCCAAACCTTCTCCTCAAAGGGAGAGGAGGCCTTTAGCCCAGCAGTGGGAAAATTTACAGGCTGCTAATGCTAATGCTAATGTATAGGACTCGGTAATAATGTAGCTTTCTACCAGTTAATAAAAAAAAAAAGAACTAGATCATTAGTTCCGGAGATCACCTCATACATATAAACAAACTAGTTTTAACTTACAATATTCATATAAATGTAAGTACTGATATTAAGTAGCCATCACCGCCATTAAGCATTGACACCTAAAGAAATATTAACCATTCCTTACGTATCCAACACGCCACCAACCTTGGGAACTAAGATGTTATGATATTTACACTGTCTTAATCACCCTTCGATTCGAAGCAAAACAATACCAAGCATTGCTATTTAGCGGTGGTATGTGGTATGTCTTGGTGTATTTATCAATAGGGGCTTGCCCAAAGCACACAAAAATTCATAGGAATTACAATAATGATAAAGTTTAATTTCATTTAATATGTGATATGTATGTAGCCCAGTAAGGCTAGGTTAATCTTTAAAAAAATATTGCGACTTCAAACCAGGGCTAAGGACTGAGTTTCATGTTTCATTTTGCTAATAACTGTTTGTTTAATACATTTAAAATTAATTCATGTTTTTTGTTACAGGTCTGAACGAGAGGAAATCGAAACGAAAAGCTTTTCTTCGTTTTATCATAAGACTGAGAAATTATAAATATAAGTTACAATAAAATATATAATGACTTACATAACAAACTGTTTTATTTAAAAAAAATACTTATTTTATTTAAAATTAATTGCTTCTGTTATAAAAATTAAGAGTCCAGAAAACAATGATAATAAACAAAATTAACCGTCCCATTAAAAAGTTAATTTTATTAATAACTCGTTTCCGTCCGCGGTTTCTCCTGTGTAAGAGGGAGAGGGTTATAGCAGTGTTACATACATATTATCGGAAAAAAAAACTGAACCGATCCAGACTATAATCTATCTCTATGCCAAAATTCATTGAGATCCGTTTAGCCATTCTTGCATTGAGTAAAAACATCCATCCATCCAAAACATTCGGATTGATAATATTACTAAGATTAAATACACACTCTCGTGCCGTGCAACGCTTTCCATGCATCAAATTATGAGAATGTGTTCGTTCATTGATATTGTCACTTATGTTTATCGTATGTCTTGAGAATATAGTCACCGAAGCCGTTGTAAAATATTAATTAAAACATAAGAAAAAAATTCGTAGTAAACAATTTACTATAATTATATATACGATCTTTATGTTTTAACAGGTTACGATTATCGAACGATTCCATTCCAGCATTGACATTTTGACGTCATAACTAATATTGTAAATCAGAAAGTATGTCTGTTTCGTCTGTTGTTCGTCGTCGACTTTCATCAAACCATGAAATTTTGCATACAAGTTTTTACAGAATAGGCTCAGGGGTACCTAACTAATATCTGAAAACCAAATAACCCGTTCTTCCATACACATAAACACACGAGTGACGTAACGGGAACGGAAACGGCAACCACATGATAATGTTTCAACGACCTTTTAAATACTTAAATTTCGTTTCGGATAGTTTAGTTTATTTATTTAGGGTCTAAAAACGAAAATCGTTGAAGTAAAGCAGATCGCGTGTAATAGCAACTATCAGATAAGTGGCGACGGTTAAACATCAGTGGTTCTCAATTAACAAAGATGGCTGATAAAGTTTAATGCAAATTGACCCACAAAACCGTGGAGCGCTTAACGTTTACGTGACGTTTTAGGATTCCGTGGGAACGATATTGTTGTATAGAAAAAAATATAAATTTGAAAATGGAATCGATAGAATCAGTTTTTTCCTCGAATTCAATAAGACATTATTACATATTTACATTAAAATATTTTGGTGATTAAATAAAAATAAAACGATTTTGAAAATAATGACAAATATTTTGTAAGGTACATTCAAAGATTGTAGAAAGTATGTATCCATAAAATTACAACAACTACACCCACAGACAACCCCTATACAAATATTTACCAGTATCTAATATCGAACCTGCGACCACATACGCCAGTAGTATCCACATCGCCTCTGACTCGTTATCAACGTTTCTATTGTTTATAAGCTTGAATTAAAGTTAGACAGGTTTAATCGTATTTATGTTAATTAAAGAAATAAAAACGTACATTTAATATATCATATAAACAATTAACTTCAATGTTCGTTTTATTTCACACTTACCTCCGACCAATGTAAATAAAAAAACACATAAAAGGCTTAATATTCCCAAACCTAAGTCATAATATTAAAAAAAAAAAAAACTTTCATAGACGCAGTCCTACAGGCGAGTCAATGAAACATCGCATTACTATCGTGAATGCCATCAGCTTGTAAATCAAGCGCCTTCATAAAAGCAGGCTTGATGTTTTAAGATCTTAATCGGGGCTAATTTAGACCCAACACACTAACGTCGTAAAACCTTAGTTCACACGACCAATGCCCGCGACTTTGTTTCGTCGGTTTTAAGCGTGGACACACATGTTTTTAAACTATTACAAACATATCTATTCCATTTTCAAATTTTAGATGTGAAATCATTTTGGGCGCGAAGAGATTAAAATTTTAAGGCTGAACACGTGACGTCATACTGTTAGTAGACTAGAAACAAGCAAACAAGCAAGAATAATTTTCTTACAAACAAAAAAATATAATTTCGTAAATATTTCGTAAACAACTTAATTAATTAAAAAGGGTTTATTAGTAAACCTCACTATATATATTTTCAATAATGTCTAATAATTTTTAGTATCTACTTTTATAATAACATATTTAAATTGGTTTTAAAATATCAATAAATTACACTTTCGTTAGTATTTATTAATGGCAAAATTATATTTGGAGATGAAGTACCGTATAGACATAACCATTATAGACAAGACAAAACACAACAGTGGTGATCGTTTAAGATGAGTTCGCCCAATTGCCACTCAAGTCTCAACATCAGTCGGCTTTCATTATTTTACGTGTAAGATGTGAGTTTGTGCATGTGAGTTTTAGCAGAAAGCGATGCTGGTAGACAAATAAATGACAATTAAAATGATTAAACGTTATTTAAATATGAAATAAATGCAATTTTATTACAATTAGTTCTTATAATTTGGACGTTATTTCGTAAACGTTAAAAAGTGCAATCATTAATGAAATCGTTCGAAAACTTGTTACAAAAATGTACAAATTACTTTGTAGCGGCCCTTAGGTTTACAAATTAAAGGCCCCCAACGAAACTGTTTTGACTACCAAAACGTAAAACAATCTTGTTCACTCTATCGCAATGATTATCTAAGAATTGTTAAATTGCACCACCCGAATTAACGCTTTCACTCTGAATACATTAACATAAGTTCCCTATAAATATTTATAACCAAATTGTGCATGGGGAGGTTGGGGTCAGTTAACATCACTCCTTAAAGGATACCTTAAAATATCATTACGTTAATTATTGTTTTTAAAGTAGCGTTAATTGTTATATTGTATATTGTTTTTTTGTTTTTCATGATTATAAACAATTTTATCCATAAAATCATCATTAAATAACAGACACAGTGAAATAAATAAATAAATATTTTAATAACGTTTGAGAATTATTTAGCGACAAGAAATAAAATTGTTGTTAGAAATGTTAAATTGTTAAATTACATGTAAATTGAAACGTATATAAAGAGTTTTATAATACTTTTCCTTACGTCACAATTTCTGGCAGTTCAGCTTACTATAACCCTTAAAAGAAAAGTTCTTAAAAGAACTTCGTCCCAAAAGACAATAATAAATTTAGCATTAAAGATACGTTCAGAAAACAAAAATAACGCTGCAACTAAACCAATCCTCCCCTCCCTCCCCTAATGGACGATGGTCAAAGCTCATGTTTAGATCGCTGGGAACCCATAGTTTAATCAGTCGAGATTATATTTTCGTGTTTAATTCTAATTACGGATAGTTACACCGTTGAAAGAATTATACTATTTAAGATCAGGCGCAGATAATATTGTAATTTATTCTAATGTCCGTTGGATTTACGGTCGTTGCTCTAATAGCCTGTCCAATGCTACGGTTGTTTGGGGTAGGTGATATTTTTATGGCTATTTAGAGAATACTTATGTTTTGCGTTGATATGGACTTAGTGATATCATTTTGGATTATGAATACGAAAGCGTGTGGTGTGTTGGAACTATTGAACTGATTCTATTAAAGCTATATAAGTAGATTATTTATCCAATAATAAAATAGGAAATTGGGTAAATATTTAGAAACAGGGTATTAGAGGTATAGTTTTAAAGGGCCATACAATTTCAAATAAGAATATCATGCTTTAAATCTTGGCTACATGTTTATTTACTAACGACTTGACAGTTAATCGAAAGCGAATTGATATATGATCGTTGCCGTTCAGTCGAGTATAGCATATTCCAATGGAAGTAATAAACAAACCTTAGATTTAATTATTTCATGCGATTTGCTAATAACTCAGCTATACAACTTAACTACTTATTTCCACTTCAAATTTAACTTCCAAAATTCCGATAACGGTTTCGTCGACATCCAAAATGCCATTTTTTCGCAAATACGTAGTGAATATCATCGGTGTTGTCCGGTATTTATTTGTTTATTAATCAAGCTCTCAAACAATGATATCGCGTCACTTGTTGTCAAATGTTGTTTATTTGACGTATTTTTTCTGTTATGGTTGGAATAGATTCAACAAACGCAACGATCCGGTTGCGACTCTCTCTTAGTCAGATCAGAATATAATTGGGATCGGAGCGTAACAGATATAAATAAATAAAATTAGTCCTAAATTACGTATAAACTAAGGTTAATTCGATTTAAATCATAAGGTATTTAAAAGGATCATCATATTTCACTAAACAAACGACAGAACATTTATAATATAAGTAATAGTTAACTATTTGTACTTGTTTTTTATTTTTGGCAGGAAGGCAGATAAGCAACGCACCCATTTGATGGTAGTTTTCCAATTATGAAGAAGAACAGCTTCTATTATTATAATTTTACATGGCGAAAGGTTGTCCAAGCACGTCTGTACTGGTATCGTTCATTCGTCATACATTCTACGGCAAAACAGCAATTTCAAAGGATGAGTAAGCCAGTGTAACTATATGCACAAGGGACATAACATCATAAATTCCAACGTCATTGCATTTGTAATATGAAAAATATTTCATAGAGTGTCATTGTCTATGTGTGGTGTGTGAGCACGCCTATAATCCACCCCCCCTTTGGTAGACCATTTGCCAGTCTACTTATTGTTGCGTATTATATGACCATACTGAATCCTATCGCGTCGGTCAATATCAACGGAGAGTAGTAGCCGATGTGATGGCTATATAAGAGAGCTTAAGTGTGTGGAAACACTGGTGTGTTAATGATTGCGTCGCTCTCAAAATCCAATGGAATATTCGATACGACAGGAGAGAGTTCCATCACAACAAGGCTTAAGTGTTTCCAAGTTCAGCTACTGCTGAGAATTAATTCACAGAAATCTCAGTTTTTTTTTTTTTTTATTTACCTAATCCGGATTTTGCATGTTAACCACTAAAAATTAGAGAGTTATAATTAAACATTTTTAACTTTGCCGTTTCATAAATTCAAATAATTTGTAAAAAAATACATTGGTAAAGAAGGCATATTATTCGATTCAAGATTATATAGATGATAAAAAAGCGTGGAGTTAATGCTTGTTGACTTCCAGGCAGGATATATTACATACATATATAATTGTATTTAACTAATGACTGTATTTTTAAGATATTTAAAAAGAGTAACTATTGAGTTTCTTGCCGGTTCTTCTCGGTAGAATCTAAATTCCGAACCAGTGGTAACTTTACTTAATATAGTTTGTTAAAAGACGATTTAAAAGTGCTTGTAAAAGCCTACTTGAATAAAGTATATTTTGATTTTAAACAAAATCCTATTGCTATGTAGTTCATTTTACATAAAACAAATAACATATGTACATACAATTTTAACAGTTATAATGTATTCGTTCTGCACGTAAACACTAAGTTTATAATAACGTTTACTTATTTATATAAAACAAAAATACATTTTAAAATAATCTCTCTAAGTCCTCAAAAGTACGTCCGTAAATGCTATAATATTTATGAAACAAAAAAATTATATTTCAAACCTTCTAAGCATTTCTACCTTAAAAGTAAAAGAGTTATGAAATAATAGATGTGGCAATTTGCAATTGAGATGCGTTCGCCAAAACATCTTGGTAATGAGTCTCGTAACGTATAATGTGACAGTAATTGTTCGAGAAATACCACGTCAGGTGGTACCATTCATGGCTGGTGGTCACTTGACAGTTTCTATTTATGACGTGACATTAATGTGATAGCTAGGTGATTATAGTATATTCGCAAGCTGAGCGCGTAGAGAAATAATTATGAATTTATTTATCATTCCAAGGCGGTGGATCAACTTTTTTTTTAACATACGAAAAAAGCTGTTAAGTAAACTGTTTATTAGTTAACATTAATTGTATTACCTTTACTTATTTTCTTGACTTTGAATTGGTAATAACAACGAGTCCAAAAAAATCTTCTAAAGTAACTTAAAAACGTAGTCAACTGTCATTGGTAGGTATATTTTAATGAACGAAAATTCATATACAATTTACCGTTTTTTTATCGCAAGGGCTGTCTCACAATCCATTACCGACCGATCACAATCACACGACGTATGTAAATTAAACGTGGTCACGATAAAAATAAAGATATATTTTTTAACTTTTTTTTTTTTAAATTTTTCAATATGCTTACTTTCACATCAATTCCGTACGTCCACCGGCTCCTGTCGTAGCATAACATAATTACTGCAATAAATTTTAAAAACAATATGGCGCCCGCAAGATGGCTGTCGCGATAATCAATGAAGGAGTAATAATAAACTGTTTTTAATGACGCAAAACCACCTGCGCGAATTAGTCCTACGGACATACATCCAGTTTTATTCGATAAAGAAAGCGACTCGCTACATGCAAATCGTTAGACAAGAAAATATAACTCTTCTGTAAATTGCATTTCGTATTCATTTATTGTTATCAAATAAACTCTGTATTTGTTCATTATATAAATGTATTCTACGAAATATGTTTTTGTTTTTTTTTTTTTTTGTTTATGTGATATCAATAAATTAATTTAAAATATAAATATTAATTTAGCTAAATCTATCATTCGACTATAATAGTCAATTTCTACACGAACTCCATACGATTGTATGTCATTACATAACATACAAACATAAACAGCCTGTAAATTTCCCACTGCTGGGCTAAGGCCTCCTCTCCCTTAGAGGAGAAGGTATGGAGCAAATTCCATCACGCTGCTCCAATGCGGGTTGGTGGAATAAACATGTAGCAGAATTTCGTTGAAATTAGACACATGCAGGTTTCCTCACGATGTTTTCCTTCACCGCTAAGCACGATATGAATTATAAACACAAATTAATCACATGAAAATTCAGTGGTGCCTGCTTGGGTTTGAACCCGAAATCATCGGTTAAGATGCACGCGCTCTAACCACTGGGCCATCTCGGCTCTATGTATGTATATATGTCATTGCTTCGAATAATTTATATAGTTCTAGTAATTACGAATACATCGTTACTTATAAGTAAAATGTTATATAATTGAAGAACTACGAATCTCACTCGTAAAATGTTGAAAATTAACTTTCAGAGTTACTCCATTTTAATGTGATTATTATAATCAATGACGTCTATAGATCTCTGACATTTCACGATCGTGAACATTGAGTTACGACTTTGTTCTTACCGAATAGCTTTACTAATTCAAATAAACGAATGAATATACTATAAGCGAAGTTTATAATTGAATTTTAATTTGCTAAATGTATTTTTATACGTTATATAAATAATATACTCAATGTTTACAGATCTAGATGTTTATTTTTTGTTTTTAAATATCTCTATAATAACAAATATGAATTCAATTATTTTGTAACACGGCCGATTAATTACAATAGTAATTGAACATGCTTAAATAACTTAAAAAAGTGAATTGTATTAAATACGATTAAATGTAGTCACAATAAACAAGTAAAGCTTATAGAATTAAAGACTTACTGACTCAAAGTTATGACGGGCTTATACAATGAAAAGAAAAGGTTTTAATCGAATTAACGCCTTGGCCGCACAGAAGTATTAAAACAAGATGGCGGGGATTTCTTTTTTTTTTCATCGACGGTTCTGTATAATATTTCGTTACCGTTAAATAAAAAAGTAAAAATTGTCTATTATATTTATTATATTCTTAAGTTTCTATTCTTATAATATTAATAAAATGTTTTTTATAGTAAATATATTATAAATAGAAAGGCATTTTATACAAGAAATTCATTTTTAATATACGATAACTTCTCCGGCAGTAACGATATTCTTTTTTATTGATACGTCCATTGTTAAACGTATATGGTACAGGCCTATGTATGGGCAGAGAAGTTTGGATTTATAAGTAAATAAAATAGTAACAAATAAATAAGTTTTAATAAATGTACTTACGTTGTTTTGTTATTGATATAATTACAAGTTTTATTACGCTATTATACCAAAATTAATATTATAAGCGAATTTCCTTATAAATATCTGATACGATATAAAGTGAACTAAGAAATTATTTCTAAGATAAGACCGTAATCTAGATCTGACAGGTTATTAATTATTAAGTAGAGCTAACGTTTGACCTTCACGATCAACCATTAAGAGTAGAACTGTTTATAGTCAGTATATTTTCACCATTGAGTTATTTCAAAAATTATTATATTAAGCATATTAAATGGTCTAGTTATTAATTACGAAAATGCAACTGGAAACAGGTGTTGATTAATTATTTTCGGTGGTACAGTCTTGCGCAGTTTCGTTATGTGGATACCACCCTATCACCAATTATCCTCCTGTCAAACAGCTATACTACATAATACAATGATACTATATACTGTAAGGATATATACTACAAGGGACACAGCGGCGACCGTTTACCATCAATCTTTAAAAAAAGGGTCAATGAACTATTCAATCTTTTATTACTAGAATATAGAATAGATAGTAAGTCTAGATAAAGTAAAATTAACTAAATGCACAGATATACCTCCAAAGAGATGATTATTAGATAAAAACAAGTTTAAAAAGTGATATCAAAACATCTTCAAATAACAGGATATATAGTACAAAATTTATTAGAAAAAAAAAGTTTTACGATCGTCTGAGACGTAAGGAACCCTGAAAGCTAAAGGTGGCGTACGAAAATTGAATTAATTAGGCCATCAACAGGTGGTTAAGATAACTCGGTTACGACTTGGAGGAGGTTTAATAATTCCATTTATACTCTCCTCCGTGTACTTTTAACGATTTTTTAGTCCATGATAACTATGTTTGGATGTGGCAATTATATCTTTAATTAACATCTGTTTTGTTGTTGCGTGTAATTTTTTTATTGGAAGATAAAAATATGCATTGATGTACATAAATATGTATACCAATGCATATTTTTATCTTCTATGAAAGGGAAATATTCACGGCTGTTTAAGAAGGGTGTAACTGATAAGCTCAGAACATATACATATAATACTATAATAACATATAATCTTCTCTACATTGCGCTGCATTTTCTGGTAAAAGTCATATGCATACTAGTCTAGTGGTGTCAAAAAAGTACCTCGTCGTTTATTAGTACAAATGTTCATAGATAGAAAACCGCAGAGATAGGTGGAATTTTTGATAACTATTTAGATCTTTCGTAGATTACTTCCAAACAAATTACTTGACATACTTTAGGGTACAGGATGGTCAAATAAAACGCTCATGATATGTTCTTAATATAATTTTTTTTAGAAACTTTTTTTTTGATGATATTATTTATTTCCAACTTTAACATTATAGTTATAGTATAAATAATATCTACTGTTTTTAAAAAGAGTGATAAGTAAGGGAAAAAGGTAATAAGGTTATAAGGGTTCAGTACTTTTTCTAGATTATATAAGTTACTTAATGTTCCACTGCTGGGATCTTTATCCACTATGCTCCAATGAAAATGTGACGGAATTATATTTCTCATAGTAAAAAGCGATCCCGTGACGTCCAAAGAGACGGAGAGGGTACCGCTGGTGTTTAAGTGGGTATACCGGTATACTAGATATCCCGAGCACCAGGTGTCCCACATATCCACCACCACTTCACGTGCGGGCACCATAACGCGTTTTTCCAGCGAGAACAAAAAGATTTCATCAGGTCTCAATCTATTTAAATCATCCAATTCTCAAAGGTATACCGTTATGTTTCACACCCTGAAACAGAAGATGCCTTTGCTCAACATGTGACATTTATGGTCTGTAATTGCACTATAATTAAATACACATAGCACTCAGCAACAGTCTGTAAATTTAAGGCTAAGGCCTTCCACTCCCTTTGAGGAGAAGGTTTGGAGCATATCCCACCAAGCTGCTCCAATGCGGATTGGTGAATATACATGTGGCAGAATTTCATTGAATTTATATGACACATGCAGGTTTTCTCACGATGTTTTCCTTCACCGCCGAGCACGAGATGAATTATAAATACAAATAAGGTACATGAAAATTCAATAGTCGGTTAAGATGCATGCGTTCCACTGAGCCACTTCGGCTCCTATAAGTAAATAATGGATCTTAATTCTTATCCTTACAGTCATTAGACAAAGTTCGTTGATGTAAATCTCTATTTCAGATGTAAATATATTTCATTGGAAATAGAAAATGTCACATCCATTAACAATGACATCGTGGTTGTCTTGGATGCCGTTTCTTCGTTTTTTTTGTCTCAATTCTCTTAAATATCGCACTCCTCCCTCTTGTAATTAGTGATTAGTCTGTTCCTGATTACCGCTAATGGGCGAGATATCGTCTGCCGCGGACGGTAGCAATTTGTTGGAATGTTTTGTTTCTTATATATTGGGGAGGTTTGAATTTTAAATTAAAATATTGAAAAACGGTATCGGAAACTTTTTTTTTGTGTCTTAAAAGTTTGGTAATATGTTTCGGAAACGTTTAATTTTTTAAGCGTGCTTAATGAGACATCATTCTACGGTTTTAAAGTATTTTTAATCTTTTATCAATTCATTGTTTAATATTTTTTAACAAGATTCACCTTATATGTTAGTCTGCCATTTTTTTAACTATTTATTATTTTGTTTGCAGGTTTCTCGTGTATTGTAAACACTTATATTTCCAGAAGACCATCGAGACGAGAAATGGGCCACCTGATGGTAAGTGGTCACCACCGCCCATAGCGCAGTAAGAAATGAACCTTTCTTTATAGCGCCATTACGCCTACAACCTTGGAAGCTAAAATGCTATGTCCCTTGTGCCTGTAGCTACACTGGCTCTCTCACCCTTCAAACCGGTGTTTGGCGGTAAAATACATGGCGAGTAGGTTGTATATTACCTAGTCATATGATATCCAGTACAAAAATTATTACTATTGAAATAAAACTAGTTTTTAACGGATTTAATCGCGTATATTAATTATTTTAACATCCCGACGTTTCGAGCACTTTGCAGTGTTCGTGGTCACGGGCAGACTAGTCTGCGCCTAATATACGCGATTAAATCCGTTAAAAACTAGTTTTATTTCAATGTGTAATAATCGCGAAAATCTAAGACAACATTATTATTACTATTATAATTATCGACTCAAAAAAAAAACTACCAACTCTACAAAGATTGAAGATACACCGAATAACGATGTCGACCGAATTCCTTTAGTTAATTGTTACAACATAAAAATCGTCATTTAAAATTCTCAACTGATAATAAAAAGCTTAAAACTTTTAATCATTGCATGTCAAAACATTCTTAAAAACATTTTATTACTCTTTAAAAGATTTTAGTAACATGTTGCAGAGCTGGGCCTCACTTCCGGGGACGCCGTTTCCCGTTGCGGATATCCGGTGTTTTCCTCTGAAGAAAAAAGAATTCCTCCACCATACATCCTTTTAGATGAAAATGCCTTATTTGTTTTTCCTTTAAAAATTGTACGATATTATAATTTGCAAATTGCAATTTTAACTAACTTATATACTTTAAATAATATGTAGTTTATAATTATGTATATATATTTTGATATATATTATATTTTTTTATGTGTGTATTATTTGGAGGTAGTTATGTGTAGTTTATTATTATAGTTTAGTATAAATATGTTTATATTATAGTAGTTATCTCTTCTCTCTATTTATTTCTGCATTTACCTGTTTTCGTTCTAATCTTCTATCACCAAAGGTTGTCTGTGTGACATCGCTATAAACGCCAAGACCGCCTTTGCGCGCCATTTATCCAATTTTTTTTCTTGCTCTCTTATGTATTTATGTGTTATGCAATAAAGTATTTTAAATTGAATTGCATTGCATTGCAAAAATGTCCAGTTTAGTTTTCTTTCGTATTTGTATCATTATTAGTATTGAATGATAATCAATAATTCTATACTAACTAACCAGTATCCAGCTGTTCGTCTCGACGTCATCCAGGTGAAATACACGTAACTATTCTATTTTACTTTTACTTTCCAATTGCATCGCTACCTACAGTCCAATCGAGAACGATAGAGACTGGCTCAAATACACATACAAAAAAATCACCGAAATCAGTGCAACCGTATGTGTAGTATTTATTATATATATATATAAACACCCTGATCTTAATTTGGTTAAATAAAATACCAAGAAAATATGTACTACTGTTTTATATCCATTATATTAACATCTAAAATGTCTTAACGAAACCACAAAGTATGGTTGAGTTGTAACCTTATTTTGTACGCTACATTAGTGAGTTGACGAAATTTATGATTCGCATTTGCAAAATTTATAGCTTCGAGAAAATGACGATAGGGGACTCACCCCCCTCCCCACTCTCCTCTCCTTTAATATTGTCATTTGTAACTTTGTTGTGGATTGAAATTGTGATAAAGGACGTGCTCTTATACTGTGTAGGATATACAATGCATAGAGAATGTTTTTTTTTTTATTGTCGTATATTCAATGATTGTTTAACATTGGCAAAGGAGCCGGCCTAGTATTGCTAAGTTAAAAAACACCGCACTGATTCTCAACTAGTCCATTGATCACTGAAACCAAATATAAATGTCAATGTTCATGTTTTTTTTTTCAGACAAACGAGGATCATACCTAAATTCATCTTTGCTTATCAAATCTGCAAGAAGTGTCATGATATTTACATGGTGGTAGGGCTTTGTGCAAGTCTAGGTAATTCCACTCGTGAAGTATGTTCCCGCTAATCAGCAGTTGTTAGTATTTGTTAAACTACAGTCACAAACTATAGTAAGATACACCAAATAACATCGTATTGACCCGGGGCTTGAACCAGGTGGCAAGGCCACCGAGATAATCAAGACGAGTTAAGAAGGCTAAACCACTCTGTACGCAGTCAATGGCCAGCTAACTATGTAACATGACCTATTTAACGATTATATGATGTTACAGGCATTATAAATATTATTAAAATTTAGAAAAGAACCAATATGTATACCAATATCATAGTAATAATCATATGATAATACAATTATGACGACTAGTTTATGTTGTTGCTATAACTTTTATCTAATTGGACATTTGTCGAAAACGGGAACAGAACGCGTTACCATTAAACCAGTAGTCATTACATTACAATGATTATGCATCGAAGCGTTAAATAAAATTACGAGCCATCGGACCCATTAAAAAGATCATATCAAACCAATTAAAAGCATTAAATAATTTCAAATTGAATCTAATAAAAATTTCCATACGCTTCGTATATCAAGATAATGCTGTTTGATCAAATATTATCAAAGAATGCGTACGGAATTGGATATTGTAGTCGAAAGAAACGTTTCAATGCAATATGAGGAGGGTCCAACACAGATATCGCTATACAAGAGAAGAAATTCACTAAGGATTGTGTTCCACGGGGAGATAAGAAATAGTCCTATAAAATTTTCATTTCCCATTTTTATTTAACTAAATCTAATCTGTACTAATATTTATATGAGAAAGTAACTCAGTCGGTCTGTCTGTTTGTTGCTCTTTCAAGGCCTAACGAGTAAACTGAAGTTTTCATACCTAACACCTTACGACCAATCCGTATAAAGCGATGCCGCGGACAACATCTAGTATTCTAGAATTAGTCTATTTATCTTCTCAAAATGAATATTCAGAAATAGATCCACATTGTAATATTAGTATCGATCTAAGAAATAATTTATAAGCCTCTTTTATAAACAGAATATAAATTTAAATACATCGCAAGATTCGAACTCGCACCTGCTCGCGTAATTCGCTCAAGATATACCACTAACCTGTCAGTCTGTCATAATGAAGCTTTATTTACAACACATTATACACAAACTTATTGTTAACCATTATCTAAATTATTTATATTATACGTTAGGTATTTTAAACATATTAATTTTGTATGTTTATGTAAAACGATGCAATATTTTTTCGCGATTATAATTTAAAATGTTCGTAAGCGAATTATTTTCATGACAACGAAAGGTGAACTCCTAGTTGCTGTCACCATTGTCATGTCTTTCTGGCCGTCTGTCCGTTATCGCAGACTGTGTACAAGAAATGTTCTGAAGCATTGGTAATTGTGTGTGTACAGGTGCTTTCTTTATAAATAACTGTCATAGGCAGTAATCCGATATCACCACCTAAATTACTAAAAATCGATCGTAGTAATATTGAAAACTTTAAAACTAACACTTGTTGTATAAAACTTATACTCCGATCCGGGAATCGAACTTGGAACCCTATTATGTGCAACCGGATAATCTAGAATAGTGCTACATTACAATGATACTATACATTTTTTTAAGTTAAGAACGGTATTTAAATACTCCCCATGTCCGTGTTTGTCTCGATATTAATTTAAAGTTAGCAGTAAATATTCAGGTGAATTTCTTAGCAACAATTTTAAACAACAATAGAAGACAACAACTGCAATAACAACAATCAAAACAATCAACGTATTCAATAAATAAATCAAAGAAATAAATTTTGGAAGCATTTAGTAAGTTAGTTGCTAAATTTTAATTTTACGCTAAACTTTCTCGCTATCGTATAAGTAAAGTATGAATGATTACATAGTATACAGTATATCCTTAAATAGCATATCTTGCACTGTAAAAGGAGGTTGCTAAGAAAATGTTTCCCCATCCTTTGTTCCAAGTAAGATACAGTCGCGTTCACACACGAATGCGTCCCTTTTTAATCCGGCGTGAATTTTTCTTTGCTAAAGGAATACTCGGGAAGGTTAAGGCGAAGCTTACACTATGACAATACCGCATATAAACAAAGGATGTGACTTATTTTTAGCTAAGTGTTTTTTATTATATGCAAATATAAATAAATAATGAGTGGGTGGTACTTATGCAAGCGGTCTTGGAGAGAAAATATATCAAAAAATTCTTTATTCAAGTAGGCTTTTGAAACGTCATTTTATAAAACTATAGTGAATTGAAGTTACCACCGGTTCGTAATGTAGATTCTACCGAGAAAAACCGGCTAGAAACTCAGTAGTTACTATTTTCCAACACTTAAAATATAAAGTTATGTTTATTAAATACTATTAATTATATATGTATGTAATATAATATCCTGCCTGTAAGTCAACAAGTCCAAAGACCTACCAGCATAGTGAAAACTATTTGTGCATCTGAATTGATAATCTACAGCGATGTAGATTAAGCTGGAAACAGCGATGAATATAAACATATTATTTAAAACCTTACATTTCCAAATTACAATAATCTACTAAAAATGAGATGAATTAAATATCTAAAAAAAAAATTATCTTCAAAATATTTTTATTTTTTTTAAATCAAGGAACTGTAAAATTATACATCGAAAATGAAATAAATATTTTTTTATTTTTAATTTTTCGTGCGTACATCGTCACCTTAACATTTTTCCAAAGAATGAACACGTACGCTATTTATTTTGATATCTACTTAACTTGTATCATCTAGACGTTCTGTATCTGTGTATATTGTTGTTGCAGGAAGTGATTATGTACGTATTTATATAATAAGGATTGTAATTGCAATTTATAAAATTTTAAAGAACGGACACCATTTTCTATAAATTAGTATACACCAATTAAATACATGTTTATATATTCTTATTGATCGAAAAATACTTCAAAGTTGTTTTTTTATAAACAAAAGCCTAAAAATCGATTACCATGTTTCTACCTTAAAAAATTACGTACTTCCATACAAACTTACAACCCAAATTTCAATCAGCTGCGTGATAAATTTTCAAAAACGATGTATCTCTTATTCGTTTACTGAAAAATATACCAACTTGTAATACCTTATTTTCAATAATGACAAATTTCCAAATAAACCGTCATCGAAATTTTAATGTCTCAAGTGATGAATTTCCAAAAAAAAAATCTTATAATTTATGCCAGATTATAATATAATTAACCCATTAAAATTGACAGCCTCAATATCAATTTCCATATTTCCAACAATTTACGAATTTATATACAACCCCCATTTAACCCCTAGGAGATGATTATCCAATCCCTCGTCAGTGCTCACCTTATTACCATAAGAAATTCCTGAGCAACATTTCGTCCTGTTAAATCCACTATTTTATTAATTAGATCCGGGGCAGACTGGGTCACCTGATGGTCAGCACCATCCATAACACTGGTACTATAAGAAATATTAACCACCCCTTACATGACTAATACGCCACCAACGATGGAAATTATAATGATTCATGTCTCTTGTAGCTACACTGGCTCACTCACCCTTCAAACCAGAACACTAAAACCTTAGTGCGAAGTATAGAATGTCTTTACTATATCTCGGTTACTTTGCAACATACGGGTAAAAATAATCTAAAAAAAATTAAAACTTATATATCTGGCTTTAATGTATACTTTGTTACTGGTTAAAACCATAACATTTTTGAAAATATTACTAAGTTGATCAGTATATCAGAGGAAATCGCAGTCCTTTAGTATTAAATTACCAAGCGTTTTAAAAAATTGTATGTTTGTCCTTAGTGTTTTTTCCAATACTTATCACTATTCGAAAAATTACCGTAACACATGTAAATGATTTATTAATTAAGTAACCATTAAGTATGAAAAGATAAATTAATGAGAAAAATGAAGCTGAATCGTTAAGAACATTTCGCTACAACGCTAATTAAGGCTGATATTTTGGATATTTTAATCGTAATAAGTGTGTAAAAATACTTGACGCCTTGTTAAATACGAGTTTTGCACTTTTTATTTCAATTCCTCGAAGAACTCGATCATTTTTATTAAATAATTAAAAAAGATTTTTAATAACTTCACTATAATTAGTTATTAGACATAAAAATACCATAAGTTGCTTACGAAGCATCCTAAACGCACAGTACCGTCGGCAAGATCAAAGGGATGGAGCCGCCGGCTCTTTGATGTCACCCGCCGTCGGCAAATGTCTTTGATGTCTATTGGGTGGTTTTATTGAGTTTTTCTAACCTAATTATTACAAAAGTGGAACGATTATAATATCTTTTAATAGATTATATTTCATACATAATACTTTAAAATATATTTATTAATTTATAACAAGATGTTAAGTTGATAGACGAAGTTTTACGTACAGACACAAAAAGTATATTTATCTAAAACTTTTTTCTTATTAGAATTACTTGTTTGCAACCGATGATTAATAAACAATTTTAGTATAATATTTTGTTAAACAGGAATAGATTCTTATTTATTCTTCTATTTACGTAAATTTATAAACGACATGAACTTTTTTGCTTTTTTAGCAATAATTTAAGTTTTGTTATGATATTTGAATACAGTCAACATGCCCATCTTATTTTGAGTCTATATTTAAAAAGTAATATGATGATATTTTGAAATATATAAATTTTCTGTACGTGTGCCTGTATCTAAACTCCTCCTAAACGGATCTTAGAACGATTTCGACGAATTTAGTATTGATTTAAATTGGACACATTAGGTGGCTCCTTTCACCTAATAAGGGAGCTAGGAATTTATTTATACTTATAATAAATATGAATTTGTTCGTCAACTATAAAAGAGTACTAGGGCATCAGAACTGGTAGAGTAGTTCAATGTATTTATTTAAATAAATAAAAAATTATGTTTAATAGAAACTCGATAGTCAAGATTTGGCTACGTTTGCTGTAGCGTGTATCGATTATAAAATCTATCTAAAAATAGTTTAAAGATAACCTCCAGATCAAATTAAGGTGATTTATCTTAACTACTGCATTCCAAATGGTTCGATGAATAATATTAATTGATACTTTGGTACATCAATAATAGTTACGACGTTTAAAAACATTGAACCCTTCTATTGACCTAGTTCCCAAGTACCAGGGAAACAGAACTGGGGTGAAAGTTAAGACTGGTCAAGGTGAAGGCGACGGGCATTAACGTCTCTAAGAACAACTCCGTGCCGCCATCTTAAGATTTCTACAGCGCTTGTTACTCCTTGATATTGGAATAATTAAATATATTTCTTGATTTGAATGGAAACGATAGCAAATATGTTCTTATGTTCATTGTCATTGGCAAAATTACTACAGAATAAATTATATTGTTACTTTTAACCAATAAGCGCTTTATTTTGTTATTTACAATTTCGTTATCGCAATTCAACTATAAATTAATATATTTTAAGGCATTATTAGGTTGTAAGTAAACTAAATACTTTGTTTCATATTTCTGAAAGAAGTAACAAAGCTATTCCATTAAAAAAACTAGCATAAGGACCAAAAGTATGTTTGTCGGCAAAAGCCCCAAACAGCATCAGTCGCAGTACACAAAGTTGGCTAAGTAATAAGATAATGAAGAACAGCGGGGTCGGGATACGAATTAAAACGGGCGTAATGTGCGTTGTCGCGGCAGGACTCTCTTATATAATTGGATAAATTCTATATATTCGAGATTTCTATAAACGATTTCTATAAAAAGCGAAAAATTTATTAAAATTGTTATTATTGTAATAACTCATTATAAGAATTGTTAATGACGCAAATTGCTACATTAAAAAGACAAAGATTATACTTATTAGTTCTTTGATAATTTACAAATATAGTCTAACGTTGATTAACGTATTTGTACATAGAAACAATAAAATGATTTAATAGTATTTTCAATTTTATGGAGTTTTATTTAATAATTTTTTATGGCATTTTTGATGGCATTAAAATGTATTTTAATGCCATCAGTACTACTTCGCCTTTGTAATGTAAGTTGAAATATTTAAATATCTACAAATATGATGTAAAATACATATAAATAAAACTTTGTAATCATAAAAATTGTTTTGAATTTAAAGTCAACTAAAGCTTTTTAATAAGCAAATACTTTTTAACCAAACTAGTCGTGCCAGCGAAAAGGACTTTTCATTCCTTGTTTATTTAATGAGTGAATCTGAAAGACGACCTCGTTATGACGTCACTACTTCCTTCGCTAGAGTGAGACAGAATATTTTCTGATATTATATCTTATAGTTGTGAAAGAGAGGCACAAACAGCTGATTCTCAATGAATGAATTTTCTTAAGGATCGTCGACTCCCGACGCGAAGGAGGTGTGACATCATAAGTTCTTGAGAAAACATATGAAAGTGAAATTTTGAAGAGAAAAATTATATCTTAAGAAATAATATTTAAAATGACCTTATTTGGATATTAAAGTAAAAAGTAAATATAAGGCCCCTGGGCAAAATTCTTCCCTTTAGGAGAAGGTTTAGAGATTACTCCACCACGCAAAGGTTTCATCACGATGTTTTAATTACGCAATTCAGTTTTAGTTGCCGCGGGTTTGAACTCAGAATCATTGGCTAAGATTCACATCTTGTAACCACTGGGCCATCTCGGCTCTTTATTTGCAAACCGTATTAATTAATTATTGAAATCTTATCTGGTAAGTGTTAAGGTTTATATGAAAAAACTATTGGACCTCGTAAAGAATAAGTTGCATCGGCCAATCAGCTGTTATGATGCATAGCATGTTAGAGCTGCACCCTAGGACTTAAGTTATATTTTTCTTGCTTCAATTGCTCATAGACTCACATATTCTTATAAACTTTACTTGGTTGGTGACTGGTGATTGGTGATTTGTCAGTAACTCAACAATCAGTTTTCTAATAATTATTATTTTCACTTGTAAATCATAACATCACATCGAGATTCTCGCTCAAAGATTCTCCATTCGATTGCCCTTTAATACTTACTCCCTTGCGCGTATGGGTTCCTAGTATATTCTTATTAGAATGCTTTTTATGAGTTTTTTGGCCAACAAGGACTCAAGGAAACTGACCAATTAAGCAGGACTCACAAGTCTGCAAACAGAACCGTATTATCTATTCCCTCTCTCTTCTAATCTGGTGGGAAAGAGTCCCGGGCTTTAAGCGCAGTACCTTGGGGTCTGCAGACTTATAAACTAGCCGCAAGGTCAATGAGTCGTAAATCAGTCACGAGGACATCCCTCTCTTCAAATATAATATACAAAATTATTATGTCCGTACAAATACGTAATAAAACCGCATAAATACTTTGCATAACAATAGGCCTGACCGATTTAGGCGACAGCGGATATTCTCAGAAGAGACCAACCAACTGCACAGGACATATTATGCACAAGTGCACAATTGTTCACCCACACAGGTACTCTCTTTTAATCCAATGGCGCAGCAAATCTGAGATGACCGAAAAAAGTTCAAGGCTTTACGTCCTTTTCGAGGCACGGGAGTGGACTCCGTGCTACTACTAAAAAACTTAATAACTTTTTATAGGCCCGACCTGGGATTTGAACCCGGGATCTGGGCCTTATACCTAGTAGACCAACGAGGCAGTCGAAAAGCTACGCTTGACTAAATAATATTAATATCAAATGCAATACTTATGTGGCAAGTCATCTTCGTTTTTAGCTCAATGGAACATAATCTTAGGAAATAAGGAATTCATGGTTAAACAACATAAGGTCTGTAACCAAAAATATATTTACAGAGTAACACATAAAATTGAATAATAACTATACACGCACACATTTTAATTTTCTTCTAAATTTATGTTGATTTCGTTACCAAAGTAAACTCATTTTAGGATTTCTTTTTTAGCATTCGCGAAGCTGAGTGCCCTATTCATAGACGACGACTGTCAATATTGCGAGTATATATAAAAAAAATAAGTTTCATTACTGAAACATAACTAGTGATGAGACTTCACATTCCTCGCAGGTTACATCACATATATTTATTCTTCTACTACACATCTCTACTTTTTAATGTCATGTGTTGATTTATAGGATGAATGATACCTTTGGTGTTAGCAACTGGGATATATTATCTGAGATTGGTACCAACCACGACCGATTGGTGGTTAATAGTGTAAACCATGATCTACACTTCTTCGAAGAAATATAATTTAACAGACCATGAGATTTCATCGTAAAATAAAGTGACTTACAAAAACAATACAAATAATACGTCCTTGTGGTTGAATCATAAGAACTATATCTTATCTTTATATCCTTTAATGGTAATGCTGTTTCTTTATTCAATAAATATGTGAGAAAACGAAGTACTTTTGTACAAATATTCGATAACGTAACTGTTTCCAGACAGGCATATCGATAAGCAACAGCGACCAATAGGAGTTAGGAATTTTAAAGTCATGTTTTTAAAATCTATCCAATTTTAAAAATCCTGTAAGTAGTTTAAATCTCTATATAACGGTTGATATATTTTATGTTCTTAAATGCAAAATCCAAAAAGACAAAAGAGAGATCTGCAGAGTGAGTTTTATGAATGTCTCATCTATAGTATAATATAATTTGTATATTCATCATCATCATTTTTCATCACCTGTTTCGTCCACTGCACATAGTTCTCGGTTTCTCCCCGGGCCCCATCTACGGGTTCTATATTCATATCGATTTCGTTAAAAAAACGTAGTTATTCTTTCCGTCTGTTCAATTTATATTTTTCAAGACACCATTTCTATTCTTTGGGCAATTTAATAAAATTACTTGAAATAACTATAAATAAAACACGAGCGTTTTTCATTAGGCTACGATCACATTAGGCGGACAGACGGCAGGATTATTGGATCCGACGGACCAAGACTTCGATCCGTTGCCTTTTTCCCTTTTTTCCTTTTTTCCCCTCCGCCCACCTCCCCGCGACCGTCTGGGAAGCCTTTTCCTCTTATTTATTGCTTATACGCCGGAATTGGATATTTGTGAAAGGTTGAATTTGCCAATGGGAAAATATTACATTTATATCAAATGAGTCTGAGTTCTAATTTGAAACTTTACGAAATTCTTAGACGAATAATCTTGTGTTTATATTTTAATATAAGTAAGAAAAACCTTCCTACGAAAAGACGAGTCATTTTATTAGTTACATCATTAAAAATATAAATATATTACATTGTGATCAGTTAGATCATTAAAAATATAAACTGTTCGTAATATTTCGTCTCCTGTAACATAAATATGATTGCATCTTTGATATTTTAATCTAGACCAGATTACAGCATCAGTTGTCAAGTTTCTGGTTTCAAATCGAAGTAACGGCTTTAAGAAGTTATTACAATGGAATGGAAGTTATTAAGAGGATACAGCTATATTGATTTCCAATTCTACTTTGATGCAATTTCATACCTCGGGTAGCACGTAAAACCGTTGGTATAACGCCTCATCTCTTTGTTAAATTGTGTTCTATTGTCCTCCCAATTGACTATGAAACTGAGGGAACAGGGAGTGCACAGTCATGTATACTTTAACCATTTGGATTCTGTCGTCAAATTAATATTTTGGTGAACACAAGCAAGCTTCTATCTATTCCAATCATCGGCATATTGGTTACCAACATTGGTTAGTATATGGTTGTTTCGACGATGCTTTCGTGTGCCATGGTTGTAAAAGCCACAGATTAAAAATGTTACTATATAAACTATTTAAAAATGAAGTATACTGTGCTAAATTAATATAACCAATATAAAGGTCGAATAAAATATATAGAAGTATTATGTACTTATATGAAATATTAATGTTACCTTTATATGTTTCCGATCTAATTAAATTTATTTATATACTAAGAAATTATATGAGTGTGTAATTGGTGAAACAATTATATTTTAATTAATTCTTGGAACCGCTGCTTTTCCACACCTTCGCTTTGACATTGGGTATGGAAATATGATTATGACAACCGACTTTGTGCAAATTGCTTGTATTCAGGTATCAAGAAATCGTTCATTGTAGAGTCAAAGTGCTATATATTGTATAACTGTATTCCAGTTCAATGATGAGTGAGCCAGTGTAATTAAAGATTACTGGCACTATAAGTATAATATCTTAAATATTTGTGTGTCCCTCAACCGTTTAGTTACCTAAAAAGTTAACCTAAAAAAACCATTGGATTTTGTATTACGCATAAACGAACAAGATATCAAAAACAAACATTTTTATATATTAAAAATTTTATACACAGACGTTGTCGTGGTTTTATTATATGTTCATAAGTAATTTAATAGGTTTACGCCTGAATTTATTTTTATTAAACACGACATCCCCATGTTAGCACTAATTACATGTGTCGTACTCAAGGCTAGACTCATTTACGAGTCCACAGACATTATAAGGGCTCGTCTCATTAGTGGTAGTGCATGAAAGGGTGAAAAACTGAAAAAAAAAAAATACTCAACGCGTCTGTCAAGTGAGATTTTCGCCGTGCAACCCTAATTAAAAGATTTTCGGTCGCTACCGCACATAATGGATTTCTCTACCTAAATATTTTATTAGAATTTTTTTTTGTTGAATAAGTCAGAAAGCGTCTGTGTTAATATAATAATTCTTATTAGATTTTGTTATTGTAGAAAAGGCTTACTAGTGCTCGATTTCCACTAGTCTTATAAGTACATTGAAAAGTAATCATTCATACATTAATAAATTAATTTCCGTTACGAGAAGTAATAAAAATGTTCTCAAAATTAATCGTCCATTAACTAATCGACCGTTACCGGTTACCTTTTATAATATACGCGCGGCGTCATAATGCTATCAACACGGGTTTGCAGCTAATATAAAACTCACGAAAAACATTACACGCAACGGAATTTCCCCAAAAACTTATCTGCGGAAAGCCGCCGTACAATCCATCATCATTATGCCGAACTCTCTTGCCGAAATTCAATAAAAAAAACTTTCTTATACACCCCCATCTAGCGGCGGCGGAGCGAACCTCGACGACGACCCCCACCCGCGGGGTGGATGCCACCCCACGCCGTATCCCTTTTTTCTTCCCTCCACACCCTTATCCATACCTGAGCTTTCTTTATCCGGGGCCTGAACTTTTTCTTTCCACCCGTCCCTTTCTAACCTACCAATATCGACGATTGGATTATGACAACCGATTACCCGTCTCTCTCTAGTGCAAAGAAAAAAATCTGTTTATAAAAATGAGAGCGCAGACCTGTTTTGGGGTAGCCCCATTGGACGTATTGTGGGGTAATGTTTCATATGCGGAGGGATGTTTTTTGTACACGCGTTCAGATTGAAAAAAAAAATCACCCCAACTGTCCTTTCTTTAGGTACTTACTGATATATTTCATTTCGTTTCCAATTTCTATAACAAAGCTTATTTTTTCGGTCGCATTTTCTTTTGTTCGACTTTCTCGAAATAATTGTGAAGGTTCCATGCCTAATTTATCTGAGTTTTAATAATTATCAAAGGTGGACCGCTGTATCTTCAGTCGCTGGATTAATATTCTCGTGTGATTCGAAATGTTCACTCCGCTGGTTAACATTAAAGAACCTACGTTATTAAAAATATTTGAATAGCGATTTCAATATAAATTTCACTAGTCTAATAATACGACGGTTACTATATTTCACTAAGCGCTTTGAGGTCACTTCACTGGGCGTAAATTAAATTTTAACAAATACAATTATCAATACCTAAATAAAGAATAATATTAAAATCATCCAAACACACCTGTATTTACAATATTGAGAAGTAAAGTATAAATTAAAAACTTAATCAATTTTACTTATAGGTTTAAATTGCTAATTCTAATCCCTTGAAAACGATAGTAACCAAGAGTTAGTACAGAGGTAACCCAGCGAAGAGTTTCTACTAACACTAAGAAGAACTTGGTACTTGAATCAATGGTCGATTACTGAAAGCAATATTGCTTATGAAACCATGTACTGTTAAGAAGTTCTAAAGTCTAGAGATAATAATGAGACCTAAACCTGGAAAAACTTTTGATAACCTATAACAATTCATTATTAAAATCTTTAATGATTTTTTAGTAATTTTAAAAATGTAACGAAAAAAATTACGTTGCCAAATAGTACATTATTACACTACGAAGTGACTTCCAAACTATCGTTAAACGTGTGTCGGAACCACAAATTTAGAGCAGGCTAGATATCACAAGCAGTTCTTCCAAGCACGCCCGAAGTTTGTCCTTTGCACAAACTTGACGCGCTACTATTTTAGTTTGTGTTCGTATAATTGTGCTGTTATAAACTGCTAAAACTCTTTTGGGGTAGTAAACGAGACAAGGAATGTATTACCTACCATCGGTAAGCAATTTTGCTGCTTAAGTAGTTGTAATTAATTTTAAAATCATTTATTATGATGTCCAAGTACCGGCGTGACGTCATCGTATAAAAAAAAAAATCACTTTCGGTTTTCATACCATCTAATGAACATGCGTTATCTATCCTACGTTATATATGTGGTCAGAATTCAGAACGCACTTTGTTCCCATATTAACATAATAAAAAAATACAGTATACAATGTTGTTTCCTATGTTGCATATGAATACATGGTTTCGACCAAAAACGAAGGAAAAAATAACTAATTTAACCTTATAACTTTAATTGTATTGTTGTTTTGTAACGAAAACGGACACGCTACTTAAAAATCGAAATTAAAATATACTTTAATTAAATAGGTTTTTCAAGGACATTTGAGTCGTCATTTAACAGAATTATACGAAACATAAAATTATGTCTGCCCGTGACCACGAACACTGCAAAGTGCACGAAACGTCGGGATGTTAAAATAATTAATATACGCGATTAAATCCGTAAAAAACTAGTTTTATTTCAATGCGTAATAATCGCGAAAATCTAAGACAACATAACATAAAATTACCTCCGGTTCGGAATATAGATTCTACCGAGAAGAACCGGCAAGAAACTAAAATAACAAGCCCTAATTAAACATAACAGCAAAGTCAAGGACAAGATGTCAATGTTTTTGAAAGGACTTTGATTGTATGTCTTAGAGTCAAACTCCTGTTGATTTGAACCTGCGATTCTGAGGCCATCTCATCTCTAATTTTTCATAATACTATATAATGTACTTTATATATTTGTTTATTTTTATCCTAATTTATTTAATTTTATTAATTTGTTAGGATTTGCCTTTAGTATTAGATAATTTACAATATACAAAATAAAACAGATTTTGTGCAAAATACTTGTAAAGCTAAGTACTGCATTAAAGTGCATAATACTTCATAGAATTGTCTGTATTTGAATTTAATCTTTGTTATTGATATTCGATTATTATTAAGAGATATTTCTTGTTTATTTAAACGTTTAAGAAATTTTCTTTAAAAAAATCAATAAATCGTACCTATATTCGAACAGATGTTAAACTTATCTAAAGCTCACCGCAAGCTTAAACAGAGGTTGTTTTTTTTATTTTAATGAGTTAATTACAAGTCATTAGTCTTTACTTACGTAAGTTAATAAATATAATATAATTATTTTGGATTCTTATATTAGTAGTATAGTTAGTATATTCCATTCCAATTTATTTAAAGGTGGTATAAGAACTCATTCCGAATCTAACTCGTGAATTTTTGAATACCGACTTACTCTATTTTAATACGCGTATATTTTTATTGTTATATTTTAATTGATAATGAATATAACATTTATTACTCTCACATGTATTATCTATGACTTTTTAATATTTCACGATCGAGTACTACGGTGATCGAGATTGCTGTTATAGAATAGCTCTATTGCAATGAAAGAAGGCTAAAAGATACGAAGTAGCCTAATTATTTCATTTTATTTAATATTATTTTTTAAATTGTTATATTTATTACTACACACGTCTGTCATAATTCTTCTCCTATATGCCACCGTTGATGTATCATCTTCAATATCGAGATGAGTTTGTTAGTTATGATTGGTTTTCTGTAATATAAGCCATAGTTATATATATCGTTTTTATCGTGCTTAATTTGTTATATCGTCATTATATAAACTCTTTTTAATTCATTTCTTTATAATTTATAGTGTGACGTTTAATAAATAAATGATTTCTTATTTATCTATTTTATGTCATAGGGGTCGATACGAGAGCACGTGATATTTAACCAAGAATGATGCTTTAGATCAAGCAAAGTGGTGATACAAATGTACGAAAGATGACCCTTGTATAATAAGGCAGGGAAAACCCTAGGCAAAACAAGATGATACCGACCCGTCATTATGAATGTCACTATAAAACTGTGAGAACAGGAAGTGTACCTGCATTTATGCACCCCGCCTATAATATAACTCCTTCAGAGATAACTAGTGTTGCCTTTGTAATTAGAGTCGTAAAACCCACAATAATCATCGAATACGCCAATCAAAGAAATATTCCGAAGGTCTAGTTACACCGATCAATAAAAATTATTAATCAATTACATATGTATAATAAAATTACCCCATTTGAACACAACAATACATCGACACTAATCGGTATATAATCGATGAAAACCACTTGATCGATTCGAATCGGAACGCCCCTAACGACTCTATTGTATCGATTTTATTCAATAGACAACAATACTGTATTGTGCATTCAATAATATGCTATATTTTGACTTGCACTTGTTGAAATTGGCATTGTCGTGGAGCATTATTAGAAGCTCTTTGATTTTTTTTTTTTATTTGTATTGTTAAATGGAAGGTTAAGGTTCTATATATAAAGGATATCAGTCAATGTTAATAATCGGCAACGAATATTTAGTCGGAGATGCCATTAGTGAACAAAACTTCCTTTCCTATTTATGGAGAGCTTCATACGCCACGAGCAAATAAATACGATTAATAACTTGTATAAGAACTTGTATTAGCTTAGAAAATACCTTTAATATTTCTAGCACTTCAGAAAATAAAATATTGCTACTTCTTATTCTGACGAGCTTTTGCCAAGCCTTTTTTATATTTTTTCAACACCTTTCAGCTATGAGCTTGGACCTACCACGAATTCTACGTCCATTTGCCATCTAACAGGTACTCTGGTCTCATTTAAATTGAAATATGTATATGCTAAGACTTAATGAAAAACAGGTCTAATTTGGTGATATGTTATGTACGTCTATTAACAGTTAAAAGTACTTGAATTATACGTACTGTTTAGTATCGAGTTACGTAATATTTATTGCCAATAACAGTAGCAAGATATGAAGAATCTAGTTAGTTTTAAAAAAAAGTTTCACATAATACTGTGGGTACCCAAACAGTTTGCAATTTATAGTAAAAATGTCTTTTGTATTTCTTTATATCGTGTTAATTGTTGTACAATTATTGTGTGTGGGTGTTACAAGGAACTTATATTGTTATAATGTTTGTTAAACGTGCATCTTAAAATGATATCATCCGACTTCGACCACGGAATCTATTCTTAAGCTACTCAAACTCTCAGATAAATTACAGTGCAAAGTGCTGTGACTATTCCACTTATTAAAATATTCTCATCATAAAAATCCGATTATACAGCAAAGCTCCGACGTCCAACTGAAGTCCAGCGTTTCCTTAAAGTGCTATGTGAGGTCCGGGAGTCTATACTGCCAATTTCAATACGTCAGGATCTTGGAATAATCCAATCTCGTGAGCACCATCGGTACGAAATACCTCCCAACAAAGCATCAGTTACTTTATCAATATAATATTGTAATAGATACTAAATAAAGTTGAATGTATTCCAGGAAATGTTCTTAAATCAATTAAAACGTGGGAAGACGTAACGTTTCAGACCAACGATTCATTCATCCATTCACATATCTCATTCACATCGAAATTAATACAAAAATGCAAAACAGACATTAACTAGTAACGAACGCGTTTTGTTGAGCAATAGTTTACAAAAAAAAAATGTTCTTGAATTACACTTCCTTATAAATATTTATTCTTTAAATGATATGCAAAA
The DNA here is from genome assembly GCF_905147765.1 of Vanessa atalanta. Classification (NCBI taxonomy): domain Eukaryota; kingdom Metazoa; phylum Arthropoda; class Insecta; order Lepidoptera; family Nymphalidae; genus Vanessa; species Vanessa atalanta. The sequence continues at coordinate 2,735,959 of NC_061885.1, forward strand.
TACTATAATTATGGGGCGAGTTAAGAAATGGGTTAGCTGTTTTGCATACAGACCATCGACATCAACGACTAAATCTCAAGCTATAATCGCCCTAAATGTTAACGCGTTTAAGTCTAAATTCGTAAGATGGTGAAGTTTAAAGTTTTTTTTATTAATTTGCAAATTTCACACCTTGAACAGGGGTTGCGACAGGTTTTCCAAGACGATTGCTTTAAAAATAATGAAATGTCGCCGTGTGACGTTTTTCGTGTTTGTAATTTTATGCACATTGCATTGCATTGCATTGCATCTTAGACAATTAATGAGCAGATGTGTTATGAAATTCATATATTCTAGTTTTATGGGAAACGGGGTCGCTTCCGTCTTTATAATTTAACTGTTAATTTTCTAATGCAACTTTTAAACATCTTTTGCATTTGCATAACTTGACAAGATATTGCATATTTAAATATTATGCACATTTTATTATAGACAACGACAAGGCAGCGGCCATCTTTATCGCAATTTTAATAAGTTATCAAGTTGAAGGAATACTTTATTACAAGGAAAGTTAATAAAATGAAATGTACTAGGTATACCTACGATATGTTTTACCACCAAATATAATTTTACTTGGTAGGCTTCGTGCTCGACTGGATGGGTGCTGCATGGCACCCATAAATCTCGATACATATACTTCTGCTAAAAGTGATACTTATTATTGTAATACTCCAGTTCAAAATGTGAGTGAGATAGACAGACACTTGAGACGTAACATCTTAGTGCACAGGTTGGAGGTGCATTGGGGATTTAAGGAATTGTTCACATTACAGCGCCAAATACCAATTCTACAGCATAATCGGTTGGTTGAAAGTATTTACAAGATTTTAATATTATACTGACAAGTGAAGTTAAATAAAAAAATACATTTCATTATTAATATTATAAAATAATGTAATAAAAAATCAGCTTGTATTTATACATAGTTAATACATAAAATTCCTCAATTTTCAACGAATTTATTTTAATGATCCGAAATACCCAATTAAAATTGTAAATATTTATTTTAACAAGTATCATTAAATTATATTATATATATATTTTAAATATATATTCTTCCTTAATTAGTAAAAATATTTTATGGCAGGTGTAGCAAATATTAATATGAATATTTTTTGTGTAAAAATGCGTAATTGACCCTCACCTGGCAAAAACCGTTTTTGACTCCACAGTCAAAACGCAGTAAAAATATTCAAATCGCTAAAGCAAACATTTTTCGAATGTTCAAAAAAAAAATTGTCGCAAAAAACAAACCAGCTGCGTTCCAATTTCAACTACGATTAATGATTTGGTATTATTCATAGCCGGTTTTGGTTTTTAAAAAAAAATTAAAGGGCACAGATAATGATATGCATGTCCTACATTCGTTTGAGACAAAAAAAACTATCTATGAATGGCGTGCTTTTTTAAATTTAGACCCGCTCTCAAGGATATCAGTTACAGAGGTTGCATACATTTGAATCAAGCGGGGTGTTATTGTTTACCGTTTTTGAATGAGGAAAGTTCGTTACTATACAAGAGATACAAAAAATAAGATTGTTGCTTTTATTCTTAAACCTTAAATTAAAAAAAAAAAAAACTTAATTAAATATTAATTAAAAATATAATGTTCGAATTATAAAAAAGGAACGAAACAATGATCAATCTTAAAAATGACTCTCAGAAGAGATGTTATCAAAGAGTTTATCATCTCATAGCATCTCGTTAACAAAATGTGTACGAATGTATCAAAGAGTCTTTCACACAAATTTAATTATAACTGTATTTTTGGTAACTTGTATAACTGTAACAAAGAGTTTCTCTAAATATTTATTTATATTGTAATATTCAATCAGACTATAATAACCAATATTAATCTTATTTTATTGACTATTAACTGTTACCTTATTCAAAGAATATTTTTAATAATCTACATTTTTTAACCTTTTAACATAATTGACATTGACATTGACAGATGCTCGTTATGGCGGGAAATTGATAGCAAAAAGGACACACTTTTTATTTGACAGGACATCGAGTTCTAAAACTAAACTATATTTGTGAGTAATCAAATTATAAAAGAAATACTGAAATACCTAATTAAGTTGTAGACCGATTTCTTTCACAATCATATATAATTAACGTTATTAGATTTGAAAAGAGAAGCTTGTATCATATAAGGTATGTAATATGTTTGTACTGTTTACAAAACAAACACAGTGAAACATTAATTAAAACAAATTGTTAATTATTTGTTTCTATTTTCGAATTAGTCACGATTCAAATTTATATTATCTATTCTTGGAAATGTTAGAATTATCAGGAACGGAATTGCATTTATAACATATTTTCTCTTTATATTTTTAACATGTCTTTTTTGAATTGAACTATTTAAATTGTTGAAATAATTATTATTTATTTACAAATGATTAGAATGTTTGAGTTAGATACTTTTATTTGAATTAGTTGGTTAATTTCAAATCATAAATGACAATTGTTACGATAAATTCGCGTTAATCACATAGACGTAGTTATGTATGTATTGGGGCTGTCAGTTTGACTTTTAGTCTTGTTGAACATGTTCATTTAACATAGTAGATAAATATCATTTTTGTTAATCTAATTAAATACCTACATTAAGATAGTTTATATGGAAAATTTTTATCATATCAAATGCTAATATACATAAATAATATTTACATATTTCTTATCTATCTTTTAAATTAATTTTAATAAAAGTTTAATTTCTTTTCATAAATATTAACTCATTAAAGTTTTTTTTTTTTAATATTGGTAAAGATATGATATACAATGATTCCATTGATTCATTGCCTTGAAAGCAGCTTTCGCTTAGAAGAATTAAAAAAAAATGCATGGCATTAATAATTATTGAACACTAACACAGCGAAATAAAATAAAGAAACAGTGATGTTAAGCGCACCTTTTAAATCCATTTAAAACTTAACCCTTACAGCGCCGCCGGTGACTTATTTGCATACATAATTTTTTTCACTCGAAACAATATTTTTTTTTTATTCGTTCAGTTCAAGAGCATTCATTACTTTGTACAATGAAGAATTATAACAGTTTGTTGAGATGTTAATAAGGTTTTTTCGTATCAACGTTACTGTATTTAAATCCTTGGAAGCAGCTGTTCTAAATATAATTTATTATGTATTGAATAAAATAGGATATTAAGGTGGTTTTTTTTACACCTGTGTTTATTTTAAAACGAAACTACAACTTATATGGTATGATTAATAAGTAAATTTGAGTTGTAATAAATATTATGGGTTTGTTAAGGAAATATATCGTTGATATTTACGTAAAATATGGGACGCTTTAGTTTTTTTTTTCTATTTTTGATCGATCGTCTTTTTTTAATTAATTTTAAAATAAGATCGTAGGTATATATCTTCATAGAACTTCATCGAACTGATCTATATATATTTAAAAAAAATGGTGATTACAGGTACAAACAGACAGCTTTACTAGTTTTAAATTCTGAGCATAAGAGTAATGTTTCTGTTTTCAGAAAATATACTTTAAAGTCAATTTTCCTTTTTGTATGGCTTATGCAGTATTGCTTATGAATTTTATGTTCATTTACATATGCATTTACCATTACTCTGTTAAGTAACTTTTTTTCATTTACATCCCTAAGTATGCTTTCTGGTAGTAGGTTTTCAAGGCCAGGTGGGTAGTAATCCAGTTAACAAACGCAATATTTGAATTTGTGCGTCCTGTTAAAATGGTAACCATAACCATTTATTTTATTGTCCATGACTGGCAACATGTACTGCACCGTTTGATTTATACTACGCGGTACAGCCGTCTTTGGATGAACCTAACCTAACATTAGGAAGATCATTGCTCGTCTGCCTTCTAAAACAAATAAAAAAAAAAAACATATCAAGTTCTTTATATCCGCAAATTGTATAGCAGCGGTATCTATAATGCGTCTCTTATAGGGACCCACTGCGGGACAAAGTTGTACAAAAACTGGAATTCATTATCATAGAAATAATGCAATCGACGGGTTAAGAGCATGGCATTTAGAGGTGGGCTGTGATTTGTGTGAGACGTGCTAGTGAATTTGTTTTAATGACGCCTTGGCTCAGTAACGAGTATTTTGCATACTATGTTATTATTATCGCAAATAAGGGAATAACTGCAGTTGAACACGTGTGACTGAACCGAAGATTACGGATACAAAGCTGGCTAAGCTCAATAGACTTTAAATGGTCTTAATTAGTGCTTATAATACATCTCTTGCTAAAATGACAACATTGTGACGAAATTTGCATTTGTTGGTAGAGCCACCAATCGGAGTAGCGTGCTGGGATAAACTCCAGAACTTAACAAGAGGATTTTTTTACTGTAAATGCCCCACGAATTGTGGTATGTTCCAGTTGTTTAAGAATCTAAGTAAGGTGTAAGTATTATACCGTGTTACCTGAATAATACCAATATATCCTAAGTAATATTAAAATGCGAATGTGAGTTTGTTTTCTTGTTACGCTTTTACATCTTAACTACATAACTGATTATCATAAAAAAATCATCAGGGTGAATAGGACACCAAAAGGTGCACCAAACTCCAAGACTAAACATTTGGGCAAAGCCACAGGTGGCACCTAGTATTTATATGAAAAAATAAAGTAAAGATTACCACATAGCAACAAAACTTCTATTTGTGCATTGAGTAAAGAAACGCTCCGAGCTAATCCAGTAAACATTCTCGAATATAATGTACGCGTGCCTTTTTTTTAAGAGACAGCCTCGTTGTGTTTGAGTAAGGAAGCTGGTAAGGATGCGTGCAAGGAACAGGGGGCTTATTGAAAGTGGCAATTTACTTAAAAATGTCCGTTGCCTTTTAACAAGTATTAAATTTTAAGATAAAACCAGAGCGCTTAGAAGTTACGATATATATTATAACTCTAAATGATTCACTCCTGGCTTTACAGCTTCCTATACTTTTGAGGAGAGGCATTTGGACTTAACTCGCCACGCTGCTCCAATGAATATCGGTGTGTCCAACCAAGGAGGTTCCGATGGAGCTCATTTAATAAATATAAAGTCTGCAACTATTTTTCACTTATGTTTATATTGGTTTTGAGTTAATATTTAGGTCATATTAAGAAAAATAATCTGACTATTTTAATTTAATAATCATATTTCAATGAAAATTATAATATGAAATGGTATCAAGAAGCCAAATGGAAGCCATTTTTAATATTTCGCTGTTCTCAATCGTACACACGAAGAGGTACATAGCCCGCATATAATCGGAGGCATTTTTAGTAAACACAGGAGGGACAGGGCGAGGGTCGTTATAATGGCTGCCGAATGTCGCGAACTCCCCGCCCCACGCTAACTTTGACGACGTGAGGAATTCGGAATTCGTTTCTTACTTTATAATACGTATATTATAATGACTCTCCATTGTCATATTTTAGAGTTAGATAGAAATATGTTATAGCAATTTAATAGTGTAGTTAAACGTAAACTACAATTTTTTTATCAATATTTTATAATTCTTAAAAGGTCTAGACATTTTCAAAATCAAAGTTCCAATTGTAACAAACACATTTATAAAAATTATAACGACTGTATCGTACAGATAATAAAGATAAATTTAATCTCAACAAATCGCACAGATAAAAAATTTATTGAATGTATATAAAAAAATATAACTCACATAAAACCTTCGTAGCTTTTAAATTTAAAAAATTAACACGTGTGTAAAATTATGACGACCAGTAAATCTATATTAATTATTGGTTAGAGGTAAAGGAATTAAAAAAACACACACCTATATTTAAAAAAAGAAGAGGATCGACATAATTTTAAACTTGTTCAAATATGACAACAACGATTATCTTATAATTACGCGAAATTAAAACATCGGTAACCTGCTGTTTAACGGTCCCTAACTTGAAAACGGATATCATTAACACCACGGAAAAAAAAATGACAAAGGTCTTTAATCATGGAGCCATTAAAATTAATACTCTCATTATGAAACCAAGCTGTCAAATTAAAAATACCCCGTGGCTGTGTTTTTCGTCTTATAATATTATGACATAGACGTTGCTTTGTCTAATCTATATAAATTAAGTGAGAAAGAAAATACAAGATAATTTTATACTTATTATAAATCGATTTATTTTTATTTTACTACTTACAAAGCAAATAAATTGTAAACTAACACTTTTTTATTGATTCTGTACGATGTCATATCCATTTTAATATACATGAGCCAGTAGTCAGCCAAGTTCATAAAAATCATAAATTTAATTAGTCATTTTACATTAAACGATAATTAACTATCGGTTCGGTAGTTGTTGAATTTACAACGGCAAACCGTTATATTAATAAATTATAATTAAATTATTATCTCTTACGCAACAATCAACGAATAAAACGAGCTTTTTAAACACCTATATCATATTATAAGTCGGCTTTTGAATAAAATCTTACAATTTATTCATTGGTAAATTATAACGCCTAGGTTTCAAAATATAGTGTCGGATGGATCCATTTATAATAAGTTAATCGGAAACACACATCCGGAACCAAACGTTTCTCAGACGATCAGCAAAGTCAAATCAAAATTAACTACTGACTGATACAAGGATTGGTGTAACTATCGTCGTCTTTGTCGTCGTATTACGTCATCATTTCACCAATATCCAGTCAGATTAAGGTCAGACTTTGATTAGCGTTTTAGAAACTGAAGCTTCGAGTTTGCAAAGTCCAAAGGCTCAGGTTCTTAATAGCTGTTGTTACACTGGCTCACGCACTTATCATAGTAGACCACAAAAGTATAAGTTGTTTAATAGGAAACTAGCAATGATATCTACTGATGCTAAACCACAATTAGTAAAAAACATAAATATACGAACGGAAGGTTTTTTATACAAAGACTTGATTTAAGCACGGTCATAAATTTAAATACTAAAAATAATTCTGTGAACTGAGCTTATTGAAATAGTTTGATTAAATATTTTAATTCATTAAATTATATGCAAATTTATATTAATTTACCTTGTTGAAATAAAGCATTAATTACTATATAATTGTTAAGACTACATTAAAAACAAAAATAAAATTTTTTAAAGCAATTATCTAAAAATATGACATTAAAAAAATACTCACGACTTAAAAACACCCGGCATTACCAGTGTTAAAATTGTCAGCAACTAGTTAACGCCCGTGGCTTCGCTCACGTTTTAGGAGTTGATCGTCTAATATTAGGCATAAAAACTTTGCTTCATACCAAAATGCATCAAGTTCGGTTAAACGATTTGGACGTGAAAGAGCATCAAACAGACAGACAGACAGTTACTTTCGCATTTATAACATTAGTATAGATGAATAAAATATAGCCGCCATTGTATTTCGTATAAAAATTGCATAGACCATTGAACTGAAGTTCTCCATCAGCTTATTAAGGTTTCCCCCGGACGATTAGACCCAATTAAAAGCGGTATAATTTTGTGTTATTGTGTAATGATAAAGTTTTTGTTAATAAAATTCTCCCTTCGGCCCTTGTTATGGTAGTGACATCTTATTAAAATTCAGCCTAGGGCCAAACTCTGATACCTTCGCAAAACGTTCCCTAGATTAATGTCAAACAATTTCCTTATTCCACAGATTAAATAACATTATATTATCTGTACTAATATAATATTAAAAAGGTTTTAAGGAGAACCTTTTCGGTTTAATTTAAAGTAATCATTATTTAATTTTCAGTAGGACAACCAACAGTAGATACAATATAACATCAAAATAAAAATAAATAAGAACAATTTAAAATTATCTTGACAAATGTTCTACTATTTACAGATAGTCTCACCATGTACTGTGACATTGCACAATATGTATTAAAAATATAAATTAAACATAATATCAATGATTAGAGATAAGAATTAAAAATATTAAAATATTATATTAATGATAAAAATGCAACTTAAATATGTCTTTAATATTTAAAGTGCATAAATATGTCACTAAAGGTATATAAAATAAGTATGATTATTTAAACACATTTACTTACGTAATACATTTTTAATTACTTATAACTAATAATAAATCAATTATTACCTCGGTTAACACGAATAGCCAATAAAATTACATATTAAAACTAGAAATAACTAGTTACTTCGTACGTTTCATAAAAATTAATATTATCTTTCAGCGTTTACAAAATTATTTCCATTCTATTATTTCAATTCAACAAAACAACGTTGATAGCTATTCACTTAAAAACATTAAGTATATACAATAATGATCACTTTATCCCTGTGTTAAGGACCATTATCCTGCAAAACGTGAATTGTATTAAATATTATCCTAATAACGAGACAGGGTGGGATGGGGCGAAATTGATTGTTATTTGAAATAAATTTTATATGAATCGTATCCCCTTATTTTGAGAGCATTTATTTGTATTTTTCTTTAACGTTGTACGTATAACGTATATAATAATTTTACATACTGAGATATATGCTATATAATGTATTAGTATGATTAATGTTTGATTTTTATATATATTATAATATGGTAGTATATTTAGTGCCTACTCAACATCATTGTGCCTACTGTTATTTTTTACATTATTATGAATTATAGAAATTATTTCTATTATAACGTCATGATAACAGATTATAAATAATTGTTCAATATTAAATTTCAAATATTCTGTCCGTTTATAACTACAATAAATTTTTAGTAATGAAAATCATAATTATACATAACTCAAGTACGCGTTTATTATTACTTTTGAATTGTCATTTTACAAGAATTTCTGAATGTAGATATTAAATATGTGATCAAAGTAACTTCTTCTTCTACAGAGAATTAAAAAAAAAGCGTGGAGCTAAGCGTTGTTGACTTCTACGCAGGATATAATATATACATATATATAATTGTATTTCAGTAAAATAACTTTGAATTTTAAATGTTGAAAAAGAACTACTGAGTTTCTTCCCGGTTCTTCCCGGTAGGATCTACATATCGAACCGGTGGTAGCTTCACTTAATATATTTTGTCAAAAAGTGATGTTTCGACTTTGATTTTATGTCACTCTGTTTGATAATCATCTAATAATTATAATAACACATAATTAAAGTGTTAAAAATCATATATTTCTGATCCTAATGCTATAAATACATCAATCATCCTTTAAGTGTTTGTTAGAAATTTACATAATTACGAATTTATTTATTTAAATTTCGAGGAAAACATGCATTGTTATAACAATTATGTATGTGTGATTATGACAATTATGTATCTGTGATTATAACAGCACAGATCAATTATGTTACAGAATTAGGAATTCAAACAATAAAATTATTTAATTTGATATCTTATTCCTTTAAGAGCCTTTTTAAAACGTTTAACTTTAGTTGAAAATTGTTTTTTTTTTTTTTGTAACACAAAAAAGTACCAATACCAAACAACGACAGACCATTTAATGATTATTAAATAAATAATTTATACTTACAAAAAAATTCACCAGTTATAATTAAATTGTCATAAATATTTCAGTAGTTTCAATTCGAATTTTTATTAATACATTATTTATTAAAAAAGGAAATTTTCGAACACAATTTTTACCACCTGTAGCAAATGTCATTAATTGAAGGAATGCTTTTGTAAGTACTCGCTTAAATGCAATTGGTTTTTAAACGTTCTAATTGATGTTCAAAAGAGCCATTTTGTGTTTTGTTTATTTTTTTTTGTTCCATTTATAAGTGTTACATTAATTGCTTGTTTGTTGATTTTTTGACGCCCTCGTTAAATGATTGACCGTTAAAATTCCAATTTTAATTGAATTTTTGTATTTAGAATCGGTATTCGATATTATATTTTGTAATTCGAATTATATCTAATTTTTGTGTTTATTTTTATATCTATGTAAGAGATTTAGTTCTGTTTTATAATAATTAGATTATTTAGATATAAGATAGAAATATACAAAATATAGTTAAAAGTCATTTTTATATATCAATAAAATAATATAATCGAGCATATATGTTACCCTTTTTACAAAAAAAAAAAATGTATGGTTTGTCTGTTGTGTATATTACAAAACTAACGACTTTTTTAGATAATAACACACCTTGGGAACGAAACGATCGCCCTCGGGCAGTTTCAAATAAAAAATAATTATATTAATTGTGAGCAGCAATTGTTGGAAAAATAAAGGTAATGCAGCCGAGTTACGTACACCGGTTCTTCTCACTCTTGAGGTATTACTTTCAGAACCAGAAATATTTGACACGTGACTTCAACGGTTGCTGGGCTTTGTGCAGGCCAGGGTCACTAGCCAAATACTAATAATCTTGTTTAAAGATGGTGAGCGAGTGTAAGTACAGATATGTAATAACTTAGAAGGTTGGTAGCGTGTTGACTGTGTAAGAAGTATGGATCAGTTTACTCACAAGGCGCGTTAAATTATCGGCGTGATTTAACTAATTTATTATTAATTATTCATCTTTTTTGTATTTTACTACGAAGTTACTGTTAAGATGTACGAGCGTCACTCGTAATGCACGCACGGAAATTTGACTTTGAGGCGCGCGCTTTTTAGATTACTAAATTATGTGTTATTGAAAGAGTTTTTTTTTTATGAATGGTTCTGTATAAGACAACAATAAATAAAGATTTTTGTTAAATATAATTGATTTATTTTTCTTCTAACGGTATGAGAATTTCCAATAGAAATGTCGGAGCGAGCTTCTTATCGTAATTTCTCTCGAACGATGCACCACCACATTTTGGTATACCATTAATAACGGGATTAGGGGGCAAGAAAGAATAAATTGTGGGGAAATCCCCCCTTCTAAGATTTATCGTGTACTTAACATAAGTTTGACGGAGATGCGATTTTCATTAATATTTCATTGCTTTCTATAGATATTTATTCTCTACTATACATCACTTATATATGAGAAAATATACCTACTGAAGAAAATTAAGTTAGACAATATTTTTTTTATAAAAATACTTAAATTTGATTGGTCGATATTTGAAAAATGATTTGTAAACTACATAAAAAAATATAGAATACGCTACATATTAAATATACAAGCTACGTTTGTATGTAATCTCTTATTCGCTAGCTAGTAACTCTTGTGGGACAATGTACGCTTTAACAACAGCATAGGCTTAAAAATTTACAGTCATTATTTTATTGTAAACAATTTTAATTCAAGGTTTAATAGTTATAATAAATATAATATTTGATTCTTTAATTATAAAGCTATAATTAAAAACAAAATAATGTAAAATATTGTTAACACAAATAGTTTTAAAAATAATCATATTAATCCCTCTGTAGGCATATAACCGGAAATATATAAAACTTTTAATTGCATTCCCTTAATTATTATTAAAACATTTTCTGAATTCCAAATTTGAATTTAGTTTTTTCTTTTTTAGTATTCATTATAGGTACAAACGGTTTATACAAATAAATACACATCCAAGCTTCGTTTTCTATTAAAAAAACGTTAAATCAAATTTCCTCTAGACATCTCAATCACGTACACCGCAAATTATTGGCATTAATCAAACCAATCCGAGGTCGGTTATAGATTTATATAGAGCTGCTAATAACACCATACTCAACAGAATAAATAATTTTACAGTTGTTCTTGTAAACCTACTTTAAATAAGAAATATTCAAATAAATCAATCTAAATGTTTGGTTTGATTTAAAGCATCATTTTATATATAAATATTGACTCTGTCTGTCTGTCTATTTCTATATCACAGCCAAACCACTGCGCTGGAATTTGGTATGACGCAAGTTTGAATCCCAAGGAAGAATATATGTATTTATATATAGGGCTACTTTGTAAGCCATTTACACGTATCTATCAAACCCTAAAACGTGAGCAAAGCCGCGGGCGACAACTAGTTATATAAACATTGTTCTATAAAACCATTTATCGTAATATAATAATCAGTTATATATGTAGTCATAGATAAGATATGGAATAAATTTGTTTTAAATTATTTAATGAATGTAAAAAAAAAACAATAATTACAAGTCACATTCAACTGGTCGTTAGTTAGTAAAATGGTACACGTGTAACTGAATGAATCATTCGGACCAGTTGAACGATAAACCAAATAAAAATGTTAGCAGTTTTTTTTTGGTTCAAAACTGCAACTGCGATTTAAACAACGTTTCGAAGGTTTGTTTGGTTAAAAATCATTGACACAGCGTTAGTTCAGCGTCGGGTAGTTAGGCGAGTGCAATTATTTAAAACTAGTGATGTTTTTTTTTTTTAATTTTAGACAGTTCTATTCCTATGTGAACGGAAATCGTTCTTTGTGAACAACACTGTTTTTATGTTGGATTGAAAAAATAAACGTTGTAAATATCCTTGATTGTTTTTTTTTCGTTCTCTATAGAGTTTTGCATCCGTGCCTTTTTGAGTTTCCATTCTATATACAGAATGACCTATTTTTGCTCGATATCAATAAATGTGTGTACCTACTATCGTTTACCTAGTCAATGGTACGGGATCATTCGTGCGCTAGTCCGACTCACACTTTGCCAGTCTTTTTTTTTTTTAATATGAAAGAATATTTGTCTTTGGAATGAAATTATAAAAACCTCCATAAAGAAATTTCTCCTAATTGGTTATACACTTAAAGTATTTCATTTATACTGTTTTTGTTTACACATAAAATGCTTCAATAATTTGTAATATATTCTCAAATTCTATGACAAATTTATATAAATGGTGACTGAGCCAGTGTTATTGTATGCTCATGGGATCTTACATCATCAGCGGTGGTTTGGTAGATATTGACGGTGTAAGATGCTCATGTAAGCTATTGTTTCAAGTGCCTTAATGCAGGGACTTACCATCAAGAGACCCATTTGCTCGTTCGGCGGACTAAATAGATAATCACTAATGATTCGAATTACGTTATACAATAAAGTGTATTACTTATTAAAACAATAATGAATCAGACATAGGTTATTTTACCGAGTTTCATCTGCGTCTAAATGACGCAAAGTTTTTATAAACTTAATTTGCGTTTATATATAATTCATCTTGTTTTTAACCAAAAGTGTATCCACTAAAACTTCTTTACAGGTAAGAATACCTCTATTCATCATTGAGACATACATATACGACGTTTACTTTATACGATAATAAAAATCATGATACAATAATTACAAAATATGAAGAAAAATAAAATAAAAACAATTAACTTTTTTTTTTAAATATATATTACATTAAAACGGGGCACTGACAGCTCTCGATAATTCCATAGTGAAGACAAAAGAGTGCGCCAAGCTAATTGATAATTACCAAGCATTAGTTCCCTCGATTTGCTGGAACGAAGAAATTAGCATCCCCCGAGGCGAGGCTCTACTTTATTTTATACTTTATTTTACACTGTCGTTGCTAGGTAGCCGTTTAGTCTACATCGGGGGATTTGATTTTGTATGAAGGTACATTTTTTTAATATAAACTATTACTGAAGACTTTGTTATTGTTAAAACTATAATAATATTATAAATATAAGTATTTGAAACGGGATATTTACTATTTTTTTTATTTTTATTTGGTGTTATCGTGAACAAGATATTCGTAGATAATGTCGAAGTATCGAGCTTCACCAAATAAAAATAAAAAAACATGGTAAAAATCCCGTTTCAAAAACTCATAGTAATAAAAATAACCATGTTAATTTAAAATCTAATATTATAAATGTTAAATTAATTCTATAAATTAATATATCTTTGTTAACCAAACCACTGAAATTTTTGTATGGAGCAAGCATGTACTCCAAGGAAGGAGACTGTTTACCTTTTCTCCCATGCATAACACCTGCCGATCTACCCTAAAACGCGAGCGAAGCCGCGGGCAACGACTAGTATACAGTATATTGGAGTTAGCTTGAACCTAGGGTAGAAATATTGGGATGGAATATGGATATGTATAGGAATAGATATAGATAGACAAAATTACTAGTAATAACATACTAATTGCGAGGGAAATCTTAGCTGTTTATATAATACTCATATGTTTATATGTATATGTATGTATGGTTTGCTTATATAAATATGTATGTATTAAATACTTTCGTAGGTTTTAAATTGAACGAACATAAATCGACTTTTAGTCCAAACATTAATAATTTATTTTTTCCCCGTGCACGGACCTCGGGACGATGGCGTGCACAAGTATTTTTTTTCCTACTCCAACCATGACGACGCTTCCCCATAGAATTTAATATGGGGGTGACATGGGGGCGGGAGGTTTTTTCATCACAAAGAATTTATATTTTTATTTAACCGAAGCTAATATCGTGGTTTTAACCGAGAGAATATTTGATATTAGCAGTTGATATTTATTGCGGCCATATTTTATAATTATGTCTGCATTCGTATTATTAATAATTCGATACGAATTACTTGATTGATTAAACGTAAGGAGTTGCAGAAAAATTGACAGACATTCAAAATATCAATGACAATATGAGTATACATTATTTTTTTAAATAACAACGCAAGAGCTTAACTACGTCTACCTAAAATTACGGTTGACAAACAGATGAGAAAAATTTACTGAACAGTTTCGTCTCCGTCTATTTATATATAAATAAAAATACATTTAATTGAAAATGTCTACGGTATTTAATACGTAGGCTTTTAAAATGTTTTCAAGTACTAGATAATTGTTATTTAAGGAGTTTGTGGTGAAAGACGATTTTTTTGTAATATTATTCGCACAAGTACAAACTAATTTAAAATAAATATAACATGTCAGCTGTAATTCTGACAGTACTGTAATCAAAATGGTTCTTCTCCGTAGAATCTGCTTTTTGAACGGGTAAACGCTTAGCTTTACATTTAATTCTAAACTGTGACATGACAATTCAAATTCAAATTTGAATTTCAGAAGTTCTTTTACGAAATAGAAATAGAAAAATTGTACAAAGAAAAGTAAAAGATTTCACCTCAAACATTAGACATATGATGAACACATCTCACGAGTGTATACACATCTAATATATCGAACATCGAGATCGGACAGACAAACAGTTAATTTTATATTTATAAATAAGTCTACTATATGTTAATATGAAAAAACTAATACAAATAAACCAACCTTTAAATACTATGTTGTATATGTCATTAAACTGTATATAAAGCGCGCAAAGTGTAAATACGGGAAGCCATGCAATTTATCAAACGACGCGATCACTCCAAGCCTCATGAGGAGTCCCCCAGCCTCTCGCGACCTCCGAGAAACGCATGATTTCACAATAAAAATGCATCTTTAGGGTGATTTTATTTGATATGTCTCAAAACCTTACACGTATCGCAATAAAAGCTACATTCGCTTGCGCAAAAGTAATTGCAAACCCTATATAGGATAGGTAAATGATTCAAGTTTGCGTGAAACGTCAATTAAACTTGTTTGGTTTGATCTTTAATAAATTATATTTAAATATTATTATTAAAAGTTATTTAAATATATATATATTTTTAATATTATAGTTTTTTAATTTAAAATACATAAAAATTATTATGGTACTATTACGTTTCAAATTAAAAACAAAAAAATAATGTGCCTATTTCATACATCACTGAACACACTTATTATTTAAGTCTTTATATCATAAAGATACTTAATTGTATTATATGCGTGAAATTGTACATAATACCTCGTAATACGAGAATGGTCTAAACTACACTCTTTTGTTTTAGCCTTAGTCACAATACATTTATCGAGCCTGTTGCTTAAAAGATATAATTGTATCAGTTATAAAAAGTATTTTAGTTTAAACAAACTCGTCTAGCCTTAATTAAGTTTCGACAGGTTAAAAAGAGAAATGTCAAAGTTGACAGTAATCAGCGCCGACTGTCATAGAGACATATTATGAGGGAGGTCTGTAATTTTCTGTAATCACTGCCGTTTCTGTTGTTTTTTTTTTCTCTTTGTAGCAGTTTTTTTCGCTGAAGCTCAAATATAATGGATCTATTAACTCTTTTTTTTTTGTTTAAAAATATATTTCTAGACATAATTTGATGGGTAAATTATACTAATGATTAATAATAAATTACTAGCCTAATTGCTTTGGCGATCTGCGCTTAGTTGGTGTATTTTTTGTTGAGCCTATTTCAATTTTTAATTAATACTTTTTTTCATCAGCTAATATTATTTTTTTTTCTTAATGATTCTTATTAGTAACACATTTTTGTTATTTTAAGTATAACGTTGTATTAAGCAAATATATTAATATAAACCTCCATTATTTTAATAAAAAAATAGTTAATGTAAGTAATATGAATATTTGGTTTTCATACTAAGAACTTGTCGACTTATTAGTTAACTGTAACTTTATTTTTTATGAACTAGTTTCAAGAAGTATATTTAATAAAAGTTAACGTAGGCTCACACAAAAAGTTTCGAATGAAAAATAATATTTTTTAACGCACGTCCCGAAGCATTCGGTTGACTGTTTTACCAACAGTGAAATTTTCGGGAGTTTTATCTGCTACTGTCCGCTAGATGGCGTTAGCATTCGAATTTGTTCTAATAAGACTTTATAAAAAAATATATAATGTTACAAAAATACACACATATTTGACATTCTGATAGTCTTTGTAATTGTGTTTGTTTCGCATAAATAGTAACAAAGGAAACCTTTAGTCATTCCCATTCCACTTTAGCTTAATTTAAATTTAAAGTGGATGAACAAATTTAACGTAATTTATATTTCTTTTCAAACTAGTTTTAGTCGACTTTTTGGTATTTTCACGAAATAAAAAAAATCAATCATTATTTGAATATTCTTCACATCTTGAACTTTTCATTTCAGAAATTTAAGTAAGATTATTTATTTAAAAAATTTTAATTGACACTAGATGTCACTAGTAGGCCTGAAGTTTCTTATTAGTAAAATAAGTAGGATTTTAACTATTTAGTAATCATATTATATATATATTATCATAATATTTATCGACAATAATGCACTTGTAACCTGCACGTTTAAATATAATTATTATATACTTTTAAATGTTCAGTGAATAGCTAGTTACCAAAACTTAGAATTAAATTACTTTAATTACAAGTATCTTTATGTAAAAACCGGATCATGACATGTAATTAAGGAAGGTAATTCAAACAAATAATCAAAATTATAATTTACATATACTTTTAATAATAGAGTAGCAACTTAAAAAAAGTACAATTTTTCATTGATTAACAAATCAATTAGTAAATGATTAATTAAAAATTATATTTAAACAAAATAATTTATATTACTTAAAATATAGAAGAACAATGTCTAGTAATCTTACTGGTAAAATTGAGAATATCATTTCGGAATTTGTACTAGAAATAATTCTTATAAGAAACGAATTTCTTACACACACCCTTCGATAGATGGCGTTAGTTACTATTTTTTTGAACCACGTAAATCTTTTTAATATAGATGTCGTTAGTATGATATTTTAAGTGACAATCTAACTAGAATTGAATTGTAAACTGCATGTAAGCAAATAAAAACATAGCAACAGACATATTTTTGAGTACTCAGTTTATTTTAAACATTTATTACAAAACATCTTGGTTAAAGAAGTCGCAAAAAATAACAAATAAAGGAATTACAATTTTATTCCTGATCTATTGATCGTGATGCTGTCTTAAAATAAAAACATACAGACAAACCGAAATAAACTTAATCAACTTATAGAAAAGTAAGTCAAACACTTATAATAAGTATATTTGACTTAAAAAAGTTCTTTTATCTGTTTGTGTAATGTTATTTGATGTAAGCTATATCCTCTAAACATTCTACGGTTGATAGTACCGCGCTTCGCTCGAGTTTTAAGGTTTGTCGTCAGGTTTCATCGAAAAAGCTTCCTGTCCTGCCTTGAGGTTGTAGCTTGCTTTATGCCAAATTTCATCAAAATCAGTTCAGTTTTTTGGCCGTGAAAGAGCAACAGACAGACAGACATAAATACTTTCCCATTTATAATACCGGTTTAGATGTTTGAGAGATTATGTCACCATACTATTTTTTAACGCATTTTAACAAACCTCAAAAGGTTGTTCGTTAAAACAAAGAAGTTAGTAGATTTGTATTGAACATTTTGCAAATGTATATTATTAAACGTATATTGTTACCCGAATACGGATTTGACCCTGCGACCTTTGTAATGACGTGCACATCGAGGGGAACACTAACAACGATAAGAGGCAATTTTCTTACATAATCCAAATATCAATAAATAACAGCCTAAAGTCGCTTTTATATAATAAAATAAAATATGAAATTAAAATAATAGTTTTTTTTTTTTATTTAATGTGACGAGCAGACTTTCAAATGGGCCACCATATGGTAAGAGGTGACTTCACATACATATTGCCGCTGCTTCACCTTTACACCACTATATCACCAACACTTTGGAAACTAAGATATGGTCCTTGTGCCTGTAGTTACACTGGCTCACTCACCCTTCAAAACGGAACACAACAACTAAATATTGCTGTTTGGTGGTAGAATTATATATTAATGTACATATATCAACAATAAATACAATAAACATCGCCTTAAAGTTAACTAAAATTTAATAAACCGATTTTGATGTAACTTTTTGCCTTGAAGTTTAAGGAGCTTCAATCGCATATGTATCTCATAGAATCGTCTTAATCGCGGCTTAATATCAGCTGTTATTATTGTAGCTTGAAATAGGCAAGTCAAGCTATTGATTTTCTTATAATAATCTTGTTTAGCGTCATGCATGTTCAATCACAACGTGTATATACTGCTCTCTACATTTACATAACATTTCATTGTATGCTTACGTACAAAAGTGTTAGCAAATATATTTAATATACATTGAAAAACGTTTGATACTTGATAGAAGATAATTACCATTCTGTTTCAGTGCTGGCTGTGTGACTAATATACACATCAGAGTGTTTTCTTTTTTAAATCAGTTTTTTAATCATTTTATTTACCGCTGATCACGAATCTACTGAATGTACGACTTCGTAGTTGTTGTTTCGCGTCTCGAAGCTTCTTCAACATGTTCTATTCTGATCCTACTTTGACTATTCCTTACAAAAATAAACGTCAGCTTAATTGTAATTAGGGTCAATTCTTTTTATTCATATATATTACGATGCGATTCAGATTTAAGTTCGACGCAACTTTGACCGAACCGCAACTGTTTCGTTTGTAGAATCGAACCGCTGAACGGCAACGATTATGTTTCGAATCGATTGCGATAAACTGTCAATGTCAGTAAAATTGTGGTCCTGGCGTATTACTGATTGGTATCTTACAGTTTTGATAATAGATTCAAATTTATTTATAATTTTTTATCATTATTATATATAATTAATATCTATATTATAAGCCGCAGGTTAAAGCTGATTTAAGGCTAGTAATAACTATCTGATTAATAATTTCAACATTAAGCCATTTTCCGATATTTAAACGCCTATTATTATGTCTACAGTGATATGACAACTCATTGCTTAAAATATATATCATGTTATATTTTTATTTTTATTTCAAAACCATTGTGTAGCATATTTTTTTAAGTAAGCGTGTTTGTTATCGCCTGTACCTTTGTAAAGAGGCAGCGTTGTATCCCAACTCCATAATGGATCGTTCGCTGCGCCATCTATATTATTATTTATGTAAATTCCCGAGTTATTCGACTAATTGCAATATTATAAAATTTGATATTTATTTATAAAATAAAAAATTTACTTTTTTTATACGACAAAGTCCTGAGACAAAAATCTTTATTCAATATACAAGCATTAATTATATATTATTATTCATCATCAAAAATGCAACAGGATCGATCCGTCCAATTTTCTTATACATAAGAATGTCCATAGTTTAATCATCCGTACTCAAAACTATATAAAAAAACAACGATTAAAAATTACTAGTACTAACTATATTTTTAGATATTTTTTCTGTTCAAATTCATTCCCAGTTTCAATAAGTCCATCTAAATATATCAATGAATCAAACGCTAAATAAGAATTAATTAATCAGTCTAATATATATGTATAGTATCTATAGATGGAGCTTGGTTGATGTCCGAAATGGAAGAGGTAAGTACAAAAAAACCTTCGCCTGTTTATCATTTGACATTTTAAAAAAAAAGTTTGTGCGCTATATATTAATACTTTCTGTGTTATAAGATAAAATGAACTATTTGCAATCAGTAATTGCAATATTTAGTACAATTGTTAAATTTATTATTTAATTTTAACGAAATGAACAAAAATATACGGCAATAGTACGCTAGTACAGTCACACCAACACAGGTATTTAAAATTGAATGCCAAGCGTAGTCAAATATCATAGCAAGTATTCCCGAACTAGGAAGGCAACTTCAAATTACTTTAATGATAGTTCGTATAATAACAGCTATGAAGATGAGTCTTATCGTTTAGCACTCGCTCGCTCGTAAAACCTCTCGGCCATTTCCGCCTTCGACCCTTTTAATACACTATAAAATAGATAACTAAAAAAAGCTGTCATGATAGCATTTAATAAAGCCTACGGTCTTAGAAAAAAACTACACCAAATGTTATATCTAACAATCGTAATACAATCGACTGTGAACTCTATTCGAATTGATTAGAGTCGATTTTAAAATAAAGTATAAGACAAAGAAATTTAACCCGTTGAAAGCGCATGGCGTAACTGAACTTCTGTTTTCTGAATAATTGCCTATAATGATATATTGTTTTTATCTTTACATCAGTTACGTATATATGGTCATATTATTATATTGCATTTTGAGTCTTATCACTATAGGAATAGGGGACAAAAAATAGATCGTAATTGTTGTAAAGTATACTGTTCTAGATACGCATCTGAGCGTTATACTCTAATTACTCAATGCATTTGCGGTTCAGTGTAAGCTCAATGTATTGCTATAAAATTAATTTAATTACAGTTCTGTATCGCAAATAGATACACGGTTAATTAAAAAATATATTGGCGTCGGTATTATTATTATTTGATATTGTTTCATTTTATTTTCCTAGATATCTTTATAGGGAACATTTTCGCACTTGCGTTAATTATAGGTTATGTATACGTAATTTTATTCATAATATACTAATGGAGTATTGAACTACCCTGTTCACTTGAATTTGCTTATAATTTTTTTTTAAATGTGACACATTTTACATATAAGGTAAAGACAATAATAGTCGGTTTGCCATTGTGAAACCTTTTTACTAATTTCAACCTTAAAATATTGTTTTGTAGACGTAGCCATATTTAGATCTCATTGATTTCCATCTATAGAAATAAATATATTAGATATATGATTATTGAATAATGACGTATCAGTGTATTAATGTCTCACTACTGATTAAACTCCAGTATTCCTGTTTAAGAGCATACTCTTAATAACTATAATGGTACACATATGTACCTACAAATATATATATTGTCAGTTGAAAGGAAGAAAAGCTCATGCGTCAAAATTATACTTTTGGAAAATGAAATTTAAAGTTAAAACCTTAAAGCACATCTTTCTTCACATCGACGTAAAATATATTTATATACGAATATATATTTATATGTGTGTTACTGAATTTTATCCGACATTCAATATTCAGGTTTCTCTTGATTGACGATCTTTTGAACTGGCCGCCAAATCTACTAACAATTATTATAACACTTTATCGCAATCATATCGTTACGTAGTCGTTGCCGTACAAATTCTTTCCTATAAAGATACAGTTGTGGTTCCGTCGAAATTGAATTGAACCCCTGAATTGTAGTTGGCCAGGTTTGAAGCTGCGATCTTGGGTGAAAATTCACTCGTCTATCTCCACGGCTATCTTTGCTCTCACAAAAATAAAGTTTGAAACGAAACAATCTTAAAAAAAGAATATATTCTATTGTATATAACACCTCCGTTACTTTCAAACGTCACATATAACGTTCAAAAACCTTTGAGACGTCTGATACCTTGAATAAAACGATTGAGGAAAACTTGGTATCTGTTTCTCTTCCATATAAATTTATGGTAAACGCAAAATTATACCACAATTAAATATTGAAAAGAAAAATACAAGTAAAACAGAACCTTCCTTCCAATAACCTTGAAATAATTACTTGGTGGTAGAGCTTTGTGTGAGACCACCTGGGAAGGTACCACCCACTCATCATATATTCTAACACCAAACAGTAATACTTAAATCAATGTAACTACAGGAACAAGGAAGATAACATTTTAGAGGTCACCACCATCACCAGCCGAAGACATCAAAAAGAACGTCAGTTATTAAAACAACATTGTAAGCCAACGGCTTAAATAACGACTCCACAGTACTATCCACCAAGATCATTCATTACATAAAATAGGAAACGGAACTAGCGACAGATGTGCGTGATTCTATAAAAAGGCGATATGCAAATGTAAAACATTTGCATAACACTAGTTCACTTTCAAACGAGTAAATAGTTAACCCCTTACGTGCTTATGACGTTTTTTTTTCCATGTCAACGTCCTACGTCCGTGTTATTAGAATAATATCCATGGTTCTCTATAGTTTGTCATTTTTTTGTTTTTTGTCGCACAGATGCGTTGGATCAGGAAGTGGAAAAAAACTACGAGATCGAAAGTGAAGGGTCGATAGAAACAAAAAAAAAAGCCTTTGAATTAATGTCGTTTTGTGTACTTAATGTGTGGTAGAATCTTAATTGCATATATTATTTTAAATTTTGGCTTATTGTCTATAAAAAAGTTACATCATTTTCTTTTATTGTAACATTTAAAGGAACAAACATTTATTGTCTTTTTAATATTAAAAATATAATTATATAGTATGTATAATGATGTTAGATAAGCATGTTCTCAAATTAATATGACAGCATTTTTGTAATAATTTATAATGTACACCATCTTTTAGTGATTGTTTTTAAATGGACAAAGAAATAAAAACGACAATTAGAATATTATTTTATTTATTTCTAATAACATTAGGTACAAATAAATTCAACAATAACATCTAATAAAATAATAAAACTTCAAAAATCACCTTAATAATTAATATATCAATACTTATATAATTTCACATAATGTATAATGTTATCATAGTATATAAAATTATATTTATAGTCGGTACAATGAATTCAATCCTTATTTAGTTTAAAAATAAAATAAAATTTGTAATTTCTATACATTTAAAAAATGTACAAGCATTAAAAGGGTTAATACCAAAATTATTATTAAAGATGTCCCAAATCTCTTTCAATGCGCTACACCTTGGGAACAGATTTGAATATGTATTGAAAATATAATTTATTCAAATCCGATAACAAAGGAGGTTGTAATTTAATAATTTTGTTCGGTTACTGCTCTTTGAGTTATTGTAACCGTGATTGAGTTAAGGGTGTGAAGAAAGCTTAAGTTATTTCTGAGTTATACAAATAGCAATCCATTAATTTAGTAAACTCTTAACAGAAATCAAGGTAACAATAAATCATAATATCTTATGCGGATTTAGAAAGGGTCGGGTAATTTTATGTTCATTTGTCTAATCTGTGACAATTCTCAGCAGATCTGAAAAGAAATAAAAATTAATAATTAATACTGGCATAATACACTACGATCTTTGACATACACAATAAAAAAAAACTTAAAACATTACTGTTAATCCGCTAAAGGTCAATCACAGATTAATAGTAATAAACACATTAATAATCAAAAACGATTTTATCGTTGCTAATATTACTTGTATATTAATTAGGAACTAACATCAAAATAAATTTAATAATAGTATAAAAATTACACCTCTCTACCGCTTCTTATTTTCACGCATTAGCAAACATTATATTTCTTCAAACATGTTCTAGATTATTAAATATTAAAACGAATTTTATATTTCACGTTAACAATTAATTAATAACAAAAAACTAGGTACG
Organism: Vanessa atalanta; assembly: GCF_905147765.1. Classification (NCBI taxonomy): domain Eukaryota; kingdom Metazoa; phylum Arthropoda; class Insecta; order Lepidoptera; family Nymphalidae; genus Vanessa; species Vanessa atalanta. The sequence goes on from NC_061885.1 coordinate 2,759,950, forward strand.
TATCGAAACACAATTCGTTTTCAGGCTCAGGGAAAAATGGCGTGTAGCGTCAGCCATGTTGCGAATGCGCTATAAAGTTGCGCAGTGTACCGAAAACTAACAACCCCTCGGACACTATTGTTACTACGCGTGTCACCCACGCGATTTTCACGATTCAGATCTGTATAACCAAAAATATACCTTATATATATACCAGTACGATTGTGATTGTATTGTTCTAATATCCTATTATTTGTACTTTTTATTTAAGAAGTCGTAAGCCATAGCAGTGTAGCAAATAATAATAGACTCTAAGGTGTTAGTGTTAAAGTTCTTATTGAGAAAGATTGGTTGAAGAAAATTAGAATAAATTCGAACAAAAATGAATACTTCGTATTCGTGTTAAGGTTGAATTTGGCATTCCAGAGTGACTAATATAATTGTGTATGTGGGTGTGTAACGTCTTTACAAAAGGAAACCTTGTTATTTATGCGTGTGTGTTTGTATTTTATAAAGAAAGGGTAACATCATATCTCGATGTTGAATTTTCACCTTTGAATCTGACATTCGACGGAATAAGCGTACATTTCCATTGCGTTAGTGTGCGTGAAATGTTGGAACATATTGTTTTAGTGTGAGTTAGTATTTAATATTATTCATTTAAATGTCACCGGTTGTCGGAATTTTTGTATTCGAGGAAATTTTACTGTCTTTTCTGAATAAAACTCATGATATTTTACTCTCGCTATTTCTTCACGTATTTTCATAGATGGTTGAAATACATTTAATTTTGTTCCAATTTTGGTTTTAACTGATTTGGATGAAACAATGTTTCTTCATTGCACGTGTCAAAAAACAATTCTATACGGTGAAATGTTAATGATTAGTTTATTTCGTTATATTAGTGAAACCGCTCAATTTTGAATTTTAACTAAGTACATCTCATTGCAATGATATTTTTAAATGATTAGGATTAATGCATTACGCGGCATCTTATTCTTATCAAGCTATTATATCAAGACATTTTTATTTAGGATATTATCGCGATAGTATAATGTAACCCAAACTACATATTGAATCTGCTTTATAAGAAATCAACTAATTATTGATATATTTATAAAAATTACTACTGACTGACTCATTACGAGATCTCCGAAACTATAATTGTCCAATTGACTGGAAATTCAGTACAGTTACTCCTTTCTCAACGTAGACGATCACTAAGAAAGGATTTATAGGAATTTAAACTTCAGGAGAGCAAAGTGGAAGGGGGACCATTTTAAGAATTTTACTCCTACGAAACGACTAGTATAACAGACGGACGAAATAAAGAGTTAATGAACTAGGCATATAATAATAATACACATAGTTCTATGACATTTTGTAATCATGATTAGGTATTTAAAAAAATCACCTATTTGTCAAAGTAGCATTATAAAAAGGAAAATGAGGAAATTTTGGCAGTTATACAGTAGAAATGCTTATAATATCAACATTAATGATAGCACACAACACGCAATCAAAACCCGTTCAGGATTTAAAGCTTAGTGTACACTATCATCAAAGAACATCAAAAATAAAGATTGATATGACGCTTCGTTATATTTTTAATCATATTTTTAATTGTAAGGATCAGGATTAAGGCAAAATATCAAGTTGTTTGCAACGTTAATATGTAATGTTTTAGTGAAACATTTCTGACGAAAAAAGATTTGTTTAAATTCTAATTTAGTTACTGTGATACAATTTTAATTTATTAACATAGTTGTTACTCAGATTTTACTTGTACCGTAACATTTTAATTAAAGTTTACCACGATAGAATACACATTTTAGGATTTACGTGTGTAGGTTTTCTTACGACGTATTTCTTACAACGAATACGATGACGTAATAAATTAACTGAGCAAAACTTGTCTAGAGTTGAACTCGCGTTCGTCAATTATACTCCAAGTTCTCTGTACTTAACTACTTCGGCTTAGCTAGGTATTGCTTACTAAATATTACAAATACAATATGTAATAATTTTTTTTAATTTACATTACATTAAGAGCCTGTAAATTTCCCACTGCTGTGCTAAGGCCTCCTCTCCCTGTGAGTAGAAGGTATAAATAAATAAGCCGTAATGGTATAAAAAAAGCCAAGATGGCCCAGTGGTTAGAAAGCGTGCATCTTAACCGATGATTTCGGATTCAAAGCCAGACAAGCACTACTGAATTTTCATGTGCTTAATTTGTGTTTATAATTCATCTCGTGCTCGGCGGTGAAGGAAAACATCGCGTAATATATATTAAATTAAATATAAAATAATTATAATATAAGTAGGTACTAAAATTTTAATTAAAGTTTTTAAGTTTAATTAAAAATTAAATAGAAAAAAGTTATTATATCGTAACTTCCTTAACGAAGAGTAAGCCTAGATAAATAATTACATACCAACTTTCAGTTGGTTAGTTGACTCTATGCATAATGTAGACCCTGCTTATAAAAGGCTATAAATAAAAACAAACGAACCCTACTAAAGTGTTGTTACTTACGAAAAAGTAATTGATGGTGGGACGTCACTAGCAAAACTGTATACATTTATAGTACAGAAATTCCTCGCTTCAACGCGATCCGCTTCCTGGGTTAGTGTTGTAACATGTTAGATGATTATCGATGATTTAAATTTATATTTGTAATATTTTATGTTGTCATGGCAAATGTTAATTTATCGATACGAAGTGTAAAAGCGAATAAAACTGTGTAACCATCGGTGGTAGTATTATTCATGATTTAAATATTACATAGTAAAATATGAAAGTTCATTGAATATACAACGTTGGCTTGTAATTTTAACCAATGATGGTGGGTTTCGAAATTATATACTTTATAGGAAGGTAAACTTTGTGTGTTGAATGATATTGTGTTACGTGTGCACTAACCAACCTTTGCCTTAATAATATGTGACGCGACGCCCAGCGAGAAAAAAATTTAAACCCAATTTCGTACTAAAATAGTAAAATATTTTCGTGTATAGATTCTACTTTTAGTTAAAAGTATTATTCTGTAAATAGAAATACCAATTACTATTTATCTTTGATTAACATTTATCTATCTTTCTCGGCAAGGGGATATACAATAGCTCCACCGACACGCAAGTATCTTTTTTACCGTAACAATAAAATTACCATGTGTAAACATTTGAATAATGAAAATCTTTGATATAATTACGAACCGCGATAAAATATACATTTGTTATACATAATTTTACTAAAGATTCTTTTATAAAAACATTATAATCAATGACTAAGTTACACTATCGGAATACCGTTAGCTGATTCATTGGTTGGCGTAAGTTGGTTCACATTAGGTTTACGTTTACACTTTATCGTTCCGATAAATGTAATAGCCGTGTTGGCGTTTTTATTTAAAAAGTACTGTTTACATTCGTGGATGACGACATATAATATCGTACACGATGAAATAATATACAGATGTATATAGCACTGTTAACACGTTCGGACTATCGTTTTATCGTTATAATTTGACTGCGATAGAAATGAGAGCATGACATTGACATGGCATGACATGACATGACACGTGTTCCCCTCCTCTTACAACCTGGGTTCCTTCTAACGAGGCGTGAAGAGGTATCTTGCGGGCCGACATGGTGACGGCGAAAGTTAACTACACTACATGACTGTACAGGCCGTCTTCGCCTTTGGATTGTTCTACAACGTACCATCAGGTGAAGTGGAGTATATCTACCCAGTGTATATCAGACAAGATCGGAATGTCGGTCCGATCCTATATGAACTAGCTCTAAGACATATTTTCACACCGTACTTGTTTATTAATTACCTTATAACTTGCGATTCAAGTCGAGGGAACTGCGTACAGTAATAGTTACTTTTCCGATGTTTTTTTTTCTATAGATTTATGATCCGTATCAAATTATGCACTTGGTGTTACGTGGTTTTATTGTAGCTAATAAGTATGTCGATTTGAATCTCATTTATATAAAATACTTAATTAATATGGGAAAATAGTTTGATATTAATTAACTTTACTTTTGTAATTTATGGGTATTTCAATGTTAATACAGAGTATGGTTGATTTTTTTTATATAGATATATTCATGAGATTTAAATAACTCTATAGAAACACTTTACTTGGTTGTAGGGTTTTGTGCAAGCCCGTCTGGGTAGGTAGGCACCACCCACTCCGTCATATATTCTACCGACAAACAGCAGTACTTAGTGTTCTTGTGTTCCGGTTTGAAGGTTGAGCGAGCTAGTGTAAGGGACATAACATCTTAGTTCTCAAGGTTGTTGGCGCATTAGCAATGTAAGGAATGAACAATACACTTACAGCGACTTTGTCTATGGGCGGTGTGACTGCTTACCATCAGGTGGCCCATTTGCTAGTCCGCCTACCTATATTATAAAAAATAAAGAAAACAATGCTCGAGTACCGAATTTATAATCGATACGATAACATCACTAAGACGTATGAGTGCAGCGCATTTGTTTCAGTCGACACTCGATTTCACTCTTTCGGGTGGCCGAAAATACGCGTCGTGCTAAATCGACTCGCAAATTACTTTCGCTCACTACTGCCAATTGGGATACCATTTTCCGAAAAGCTACTCCTGATACAAAATAATACTATCGATTAAACGAGACTAAAAAATCTTTTAAGTTAATTTTTTTTTTGTCAATTATATAGAAAGTTTCTTAGTGTGTGTAAGCACAGTATTAAATAATTCATTCTCGTAGAAATATACTTCTGATGGACTTATAGAATTGTGTAATATTTTTATAACCTTTATGTATTTATAGATACCAGTACCCATGGTTAAATTGGTTGATTAAGCATATTTTTTCAGACTACAGAAACATAAGTTTGTTTTTTTTTTTTAGTCTTATTAAGAGGTATTACATTTATGCTAAGTGTACAATAGGCTTAAGGATAGGATAAGGCCGTCACTTCTAATATCAATAGGCAGTCCGCGTACGATTGAGCGATTAAGATTTCATCGTCTCTTCGGAATTAACATATTTTTCATAACGATGTCAGTCTGAAACAACCATAACAACGGCTTTTTGTTTCTATTAAAATATATTATTCCGAATAAACTAATTCGACGTGTTCCTATAGCCATTGCAGCCACTGAATTCTCGAACAACAAAATCAAAACTATTCAAGTTCTGTACAGAATTAAACGATAAAATATCAAGACCACTTAAATTCATAACGTTAAAAATTCATAATATATCCGTAAAAATTCGATATGAAACTCAAATGATTTTAATTGCATCGAATCGCCATACAAAGTCTGGCCGTTTGAAAACGTAACCCGAAGGCGGAGTGCTATTTTATTTCTATTTATTTCCTAAGGAGCCAAACTAAATTTTCTCGATAGTGAATGGTTTTCAAGATGGCCGCCGACCTCATGTGCCGTGTGTGCGTGCTTGTTATCCACAGTCACTCTTTCTCGAATATTTCCCATTCGTTTTGACAGGCCTCTCGCCTCCAGAGTGAAGGGTGGTTCGGGCAAATTTTCACAATCGTTTGTAATTTATATCAAGTAGTTTTAAAGGATTTTATTTTTCAATCGTATTTCTTGTTTATTATATAACAGTAAAATCGTTTTTAAAATAACCTGTCACATTTAATTCTGCATTTAAAAAACTGTTAATTGACTTAAAAAAAATATATTTTAAATATCGAAACACATGTAACTCAGTGAAAGCGAAACTCTTTTAAGGTTATTACGTTACACTCGAAATTAACTTTGAAGTCTTAATCTCATAGTAAAATAACAGGGTATTTAAAATATATCGTTTAGTGATTTTCGTATTCTATATTCAAAATATATAACATTCTTATAAAATTTCACAAATAACGTTTTCCACCCACGCCACGAGTAGCGTTCCCCCATCGACATCTCAAGGGTTGCTTGTTAGACGACAATATGCAGCCACCGATCGCATGTGTAGAATTATTTACTCTTCCGAATTGTACACGAACTATACACGATTATAAAAAGAGAATACACTACTCTCAATTATTTTAATATTATTTAAATTAAACGAAAAAAAAATGCGTTCATATTTCGAAGTATTCTTTCTTTTTAAGAATTATTTTAAACAAAGAAAAATATTGGAAAAAGAATGGCAATCTTCTTAAAAACAATGCATGTGTTAATCATAAAATAATTATTGTTATGTACAGCTTATAGTTTTAAACTGTTATATTATATGTTTATAGTTTTACACATAATGGAAATGTCAATCATTGAATTCAATTGTATCATCAGTATATATACTTATGCATATATTTATATGAGTTTGAATAACTATTGAATTTTCTAGACAGTTCGAAAAATCTGATCCGTAGCTTGGGCGAAGAATACATTACGTATACGATTGAAATGATAACGGTTTCAGGATTTAACTACTGATTTTCTTGCCGGTTCTTGTCGGTAGAATCTTTATTCCGAACCGGTGGTAGCTTTACTTTAAATAGTATGTTAAAGGACGATTCAAAAGTGCTTGTAAAAGCCTACTTGAATAAAGTATATTTTGATTTGTTTGATTTGATTTACCTCTTTAGTTTAATGTTTTGTGTTTGTTTAATATATTAGCTCATGTGTTTTTTCATCAAGTCTGAGATAAACTATAAACTTAAGTAAACTACCTGAAAAGTAAGTTCGTGCTCAGGTCGAATTCGCGAACCTGACTTATAAGCGCGTAGGCATTGAGTTTGTATTTTTTTAACTTATAAAAAGGATAACGTTATCAATTCGTTTTTTTTTGTTTTTATAACAGTTTTGTATAACATCAGCATTACCTACTGTTTTTTGGCAGTAGAATTTATAAAGAGTGGCTGGTATCTACCCAGTCGGGCCAGCACAAAGCCCTTGGTGGTCCAAGTAGTATTTACTGGCCTGTTCATGAAACAGCAATAAATATTAATTATTCTTTAAAATACACAATAAATATCAATTATTTTCAAGAGTATGATTTCGTTAAATTATAAATAAAGTTACGCACACTTACAATGATCAAGATTTTTCAATACCAACTAAGCCCGACACAAATATTCTAATTAGAAAAATTCTTACATTGTTATTACGTGTAACATTCTATTTAACACAAGGTTCATTAACCTCGTCTTCATTATTCATAATCACAGACGATCGCAAATAAACACACCCCAAGTGAACCAGTTAACCCAGTAACCGACTCTAATAAAATACCTCCGCCAATTTAACCTTGACACAGCCCTAGTTAGTATGCACAGGCTTTCTTTTAAAATCTGATGTATTAATTTGCAAAATTTACTCTCAAATAAAAGTAGATCCACTCGGAACGCAATAAGAATCAAATTCATTAAGCGCCCAAAAGTAACTTCGCTCTTCGTTTTCAAAAATGGAAAATTGTTAGACAACATTACTACAATATAATAAAATGAAATATGAAACTTGGAGCTATTGATATAAAGATCAAAATTGCAATAAAATAACTTAACACATAAGGCGTCTTAAATATAAAAAGGTTATTTAGCACGTGGTTCTCGTGACGACATTCGCAATTTGAGTATAAATTAGAACACTTATCTCGTCGCGGTCCTGTCTTTCGTCTCTTTCTTACAAGTGTTACAGTTATAGTGCTGTTTCATTCCCGCTCTATGTCAAGGAATAGCTGTAGGGGCGTTCGCTACGTCAGCATTTTACTTTATCGATATTTCACGATAACACTCGAAGTGGTTCTAGGGTGGTAAAGATGAAGGCGGCTTATAAATTGTGAATGATAAATGTGTGCAATTCTTAGGGATAGACTTGTATCGTGCGGATCCAATATCATAAATATGAAGCGCGGGTGGGGCGTAAGGAAAAATGATAGTTTAGAGTATTTTATGAAGCTAGACTGAATAGCGCATAAATCTTGTGTCACGACTGGTCGTCTTACGTAAGCCGTTTTACTTTTTCGTTCGGTTTGAAATATCGATAGAGTATATTTCGCGTGTCGCGTCCCCGCTCTCATATTTAATTTAGCTGCGGAAGCAACAGGTTATTAGCACGGAGCTTTCCCGCCTAACTTTCCGGGCGTTCACTTTTTAAATTCCTCTCTTTCCCTCTCTAATTGGATTGCTTTCTCCCTTGCCCGTGAATGAATGAAACTTGTTGCTTGCGGAATCATTTCGCATTTATTTAAGACACGTTCATTTTAAATATGTACCGTGTTCTTACACGTCTCCGACCTGAAACTTTATACATCTCAGCCGTATCCTGATATCGTCTCTTTGAACTGAATTTTCCGGACCCTATCACCGTTTAACCGTGAAACCTACTTCACCGTAATATCATACATGAACGCTTGCTTTTTAGGTGTAAAAATTAGCACGTTCGATGGGTTATAATTTTCCGCTCATTAGTTCTATTGAACTTATAAACTTAATTTGTCACGGTGTCCTCACATTTTACGGTATCGATAAAGGCGAATCGAAAATATATTGTACATCGTTATTAAATATTCAAGATACAAAAGGAAACCATGTAAATGTTGCCTCGATACCGGTTACAATATATCATTTTATGACAAATTGTTTTGCGTATCCAATCTACATATCAAAATTCACATTTTACCACGCAATACCATTTTCATTTTATACGTACACATAAAAACGAGGTTCTATAGTCACGTGAAACGAAGCCCACACCATTCCTTACTCTCGAACCTACGCGAATCTACATACATAAATATATTTCTGCTTACCACCCAATACATTTTATCTATGTTACCGTTGCCTTACTAGAAACGTCCATTCGATAAAAGATCACATCCCTAAAGAGAACTGATTTCAAATTTCGAACATACCGCGAAGGCCATAGAATTTAAATTCGGAACGCGGAGCCGGAGTCGGTTGTTACGACGGCATTGGCGAGCCGCGATCAAGTCTCACGACGTATTCTCAAGGGGTGAGCGTAGTTCTTGCGCTTAGATATAAAGAAAGGTAGATACTTATGAAATTCGAAGGAAAAACCACCCTTCCCTATACTTATACAGCGCAGTCGATTCGGTTTTCGCTGAGGAAATTGTAGCGTAGTTTAAGCGGGACATTCGTTCGCCGTACGTCGCCTGGAGACGACGATTTTCTCGAATTTCCTTCGGGACGCGTCTCCGGTTTCCAAATTTGAATTTTATTTTCTTTTTTATCTGTGCGCTGTATGAATATGATTTGAACGTTCTGTTTTTATTGTTATAGGATTTCTTTTTACATTCAGATTGTGAATTATTTTTCTTTTTAATTCGCGCCGCGTAAACGTAACTTCTAAACTTTGTTCGAGCTGCAACTCAGGTAAGACTTAGTGAAGTAAGACGCTTGCTTTTTGGATTCGATTTGAAATTAAAAAAAAACAAACTAAATATAAAAAAATATATTTATATTTTACTCTTGTTCATCTTTTTTGCATACATTTAGAAATCTATCCTTTTGCAATCGCATCTTAAAGAAACATTATTAAGAACTATTTAGACGGAGAAACTAAATTTTAACTGACAACATAAATTTATAAATCTTATAATTAAATATCACAAAAAATAAGTACCAACATAGTGGATTTTTTCTTTAGAATATAATCCTGTTTTTCAATTTATTGTTACACGTATATATATTAGGATTTAAAACGTTTTCTTTGCCAAATCCTTCTTTGTAAAATAAAAGAAAATAGTTTGAAAATAGCATTTTAAAAACTTTTTGAACACTTCATATTCATTTCGAAGCTTAAGAAACCTCCTTGTAATTGTAATTACGTGTACAGACAGAGAAGTATGTTATATTGAACATATTAAAAAATATTCGTTCTGAAATATTTACGATAAGAAAACGAATTATAATAACTATAAATAATTTCAATTCCGTTTAACTTGTGTTTCAATTGGCTGTAGACATTTTTTTTTAATTAACGGTCATTTACACGCAGTAGTTACAAAGGTATTCCGTAAGAAACAACCAGTGTTTTTTTTTAAATATTTTTAGTTAAAAAAAACTTAACGATAGTAGCAATGATCATATGTAAAGTCAATGACTAAGCGCATTACTTTAAATATATATAGGTACAGCAAACATATATAATTATGTATGTATATATGACTTATATACCTTATACATATAAGGGCGGAAAAAGAGTAACAGGTCATTTGAAGACCATTAATATCGATGTAAAGGCTCTAATTTTGTTTGTCTGCTGTGAATGACAGATGAAACTCCGCCGGGTAACAGACGCTTTGTTATAATCAAATTATACATTACTTATTTAGTTTAGAATCGCTATTTCATAAAAAATATAAACTACTACCTACAAGGTTCGCAAGGTAGATTCTACCGACAATAGGTTCAGCTTAATCTAAGCTATATACAATTAAAATCATCTATTTTATGTATATATTACATGACTTCCTTTTGGGAGTTCATGATAAGAAAATTTATTCTATACCAGAAGTTCATAAAACCAAATATCTTCCTAATTTTGCTTTGGTAATATACTTGAAAGGCCATTACTATATATAAATATAAATCTGTCCATGAGTATAATTGACGAGTAAATATTTTTATTGACATTATCAGTACATACTCATAAAGAAACTGTTTAAAAATACAATTCTCAAATAGATCTTAGAAAACGATAGATGTTAATACTGTTTGTGCTTTAAGTGTATTAATTTATTGAATACAAAAATAGTAGTATTCATAAATGATTTATAATTATGTGATTAGAATCGGCTCAGTATCTTGATATTCGTTTACAAAGAAATATCGTTATAATTTCAATTTCCTTCGAAAAAACTGACTAGTTCAAATAAACCTAATAAAATCGAACTTCCATTCCATTTGATGAAACGCTCAAAATAATTTATATACCTACCTATATCACGTAATAGTTTAGTCACCCTCCTCCAACCCTCTCACATACACGGTTCTATATAAGTAGGGTTGAGGACAAATCGATAGGGTACCTCCTTTATAAGATATTGTTCGCTTTTAAAAAAAAAAAGCATGGATCAAAAATTTGAAATCACAGATTATAAATATTCGTAAATACAAAGTTTTTTTTTTTAATACTTTATCTTGGATATTTTTTATTTTTCGATATTACCAATATTTGAAGTTGTATGTATATTAGTTTAAATCTATGGCTAAGACTTGAGTATGTTTTAAGACATTATATAAATTTTTTATTACCTACTTATCACAAATGTTCAAAACAATATGAACCTCTTTAAGGTGTTAATGTGCAATAAAGTCGTCTTTGCCTTATTAAGCAAAAAAAAGAGCCTGACAGACTGACTATGAAATTAAATATACTGATAACATTTTGACTAGAATAAAACTTAAATCTCGATAAAATTATTAACACTGAAACCATAAAGTAAATCTTACGTGATTAATAAACGAATTCATAATTCAATATGAAAACATTATCTTACTTAGGACTCTTTCATAATGGTTAATTATTATAAAGATTGAAAATATATTATTATATTTATTAGTAAAATTTGGTCGGTAAGCTAATTAATTATCTCTTAATCAATGGGTGATATTAATAATAAGGTTTTTTGCAGCACCATCATCAAATAAACCATTAGATAATTTCCTCGGCCTAAAACCCAAACGGTATATAATCTAAGGTTTCTAATAATATTTGGCATGGTATTCAATATTGTCGTGTTATAATCGACTACCCGGGTATTTTTTTAATTATACAATACATACAATATATAATACATATATCACATAGCTTTCTAGATTTGAGTTTTTTGAAAACTCAAATCTCTCAAAAAACGGTTTATTGGATTACACAAATTTCCACATTTATAATATTAGTAAAAATATTTAAATAGAGAACGAATTATTACAGAACTTTTTCGTTGCCACACACAGAACTTGACAAATAATGAAAATTAAAATTTGACGTAACATACTTAGTAGTCACAGTACCACTTTTCAGATGGTCCAAGTATACAGATAAAACTTCATTTTGATGGGTAATCAAAAATTAAAACAGAAATAAACAACATTGTTTATCGTTGGCCATTAAAGAGTATTTCGAATCAAATATCAAAAATCTGATAAAGAATTTCCCGTCACACTAACGAATTGACAGGTCTTAACATATTAGTAACAAATAATAATTAATGTTGGTAATAATAGTCTGTACATACAAGGACGACTTACATATCTAATGATAATTAGTCTATTTACCAAATATATTTTAGAATCATTTATAGACTGCATAAGTTATAGAGATCACTGCATATAAATATAAAGACATTCACATAAGGCTCTTATATATAATAAAGATATACGTATTAATATAAAGTAATTAGCTTAAAGAGCCTTTAAGCATCGAGTCTTATTAACATCTGCACTATTAAATCGATAAAATTTATGTATCAATTAAGAATTTCATTATAAACAAGCCTTAAGGTTTCGTCCGATAACCGCCGGTAGCGATCACAGACGATTAAACCAGTTCTTTATTAGGCATCAGTTAAATACGAACAACGAAATAAAATTTTACGATCCAACTCTTCAGCATTAAATAAATACCTGCGCCTTCGATTCTCGGTTTGGTCATGATATAAATTTACCATGCGTGCGAAAAAACTTCGATGTCGTCTTTTAAAGTTGATGTATTCTAGATTACGTATACGAAAGTAAAACAAATACATGCTTAAATGGTTCATTTTATCTTAATCATTCTCTAGAGTAATTAGTGACGTCATTCGATTTGTAGTCGATTTAAATATAGAATTCTATAATTGTTTTATGTAATCTGTATTGGAAAAGTTGATATTCTGTCGGCCCTTTTTCGTTTCTGGAAGTCCCTTTAAAGGTAAATCTTGGATCAAAAGGATTTATAGTCCGAGTCAAGATTTATGAAATGAATTAATTTTTAATTGAATAATTTACGTTTTGTTGTCTGTGGTGGAATATCTCGTTAGTTGTATTTTTTAGGTGTTAATTGAAAAGATTCTATTTTAGTTATGGGTGTTTATGACGTATTCGTAAAGTAAGGATGAAAGGGATGAAGCAAATAGATCGGTTGTGTTTGTAGAATTTTAAATAAAAACATTTTACTAACTGGAATAATCAAACGTCATAATATACATATTCCAAATGCAGACTAACTCAAACAGTATTCTGAAGTAAAAGTATTTTTATTTGGAAAATACATATATTTATGTATGACGTTATTGAATATAGATATATATGTAGCTAGTATAAACGAAATAAACGAAATTGAACTAACGTCTCAACTATTCGGGGGTAATAACATCACAGACCCCACCCACAAGTTGTCAATCGATCAAATATGTGCAAACACTAAAGAGACAGACGAAATTTCATAAAGACCCATCCCCAAAACGAAATACATTGAGAATTAAACTCTATTGTAACCAAATTGAGTTTAGATTAGATTGTACGCGAATTTAACATATTTTGCCTGTTTGCTGTTCGAATATATTTTGTACATAGGAGTCATAGCTCGATGGAAAATGTATTGACAAATATATTGAGTTACTCTTTCCATTAGGTTATTGTTTATTTCAATTTAGAAGAATACGAGACTCGAAGATGTTTGATTATTTTAAGTACTTGCACAGAGTCTTATAACATATCAATGTCATGCTTTAAGATAAATACAGAACTACCGACAAATACATTACACATCACTAGTTATAGTATCACCTGCAGCGATCTAGCCGTAGTTTTAACGAATCTTTGATTTTTGTTAAAATTTTGGTTACAAACCTAAATTACGATAGCACACTTTTCATTTTCACAACACTAGTTAGCTTATTAAAAATATGATTTAACACTAAACACGTCTGAGCACTGTTGTCGAACTATTTTGAATGCCACTAAAAATGTCCCGTGAATTCTATCTTTTAATGTGAATAAATTATGACCATTTTTCCCCTCGCAGTTAAAGGGTTATTTCTATAGGAACTTATGGGTCGTGAATTTGCATATAATTTCTAGTTTATTATTTATTTTCGAAGGGGGCCTTTTGTGATGTTAACGTGTTTTCAGGGTTGATGAATTGGTTGTATTAATAAGGATTATGAAGGTGCGTCGTGTACGCGATTGTGATCTGTTGTCTGTTAAGTTGACAGTTTGAATGTATCTTCGATAGCAATAGCCGAACGGCTTTCGACTTTTTGTATTTACTTAACAAATATATTCTCAGATATATTTAGCTGTGATATATATTAAATATTTAAAAAAAAGTTACGTTTTGTGACTATTTATTCTATAAAAAAAGCAAAGAATTTTTATCATAAAGAAAAAAGTACGTCTTTGATAATTCATTTAAAATAATGTATTTATCATACTATGAGACTATTGTATATTTTATGTTTAATAATATCAGACAATTAAAACTTAAAAAATACATCATTAAAAAAAAAAACAAAAAACAACCTATGATTGTTAATTAAATTTGATTTGTCTATTATTTTATAGCTCTATGACACGAAGTTAATATATTACAAAACAAACTCGTACATTATAACACAACTTCAAACGTTTTATTTAGTAGACATCGTAACTTGAGCTTAAAATTCTGACTTGAAAAGCATTTATTACTTATAACTGTGTGGTCAATTTTACGACTCGGTGTAACTTCCGATTGGAATAAAATATTACTAGTTTTATGTTATCGTTTCTTTAAAAACGCAATAAAAACGTCTTGACTTTAATTTATGATGCCTTGATATAATGTTTAGAAGTGTCGTAGGGAATTTTAAGTTTTTTAAATAAATGATAATTCTAATTTATGTTTTAAAAAATAAAAGTTATAAGGGCTTGACCACATTAATTTAGATGTTTTCGTGAATAATGACTTATTTAATTATATAGATTAAATCGTTCTTGCACTTGAGTCTTATCTATTTTTCACATATATAATTGGCCTGACTTCTCACGGTAACGATTAGGCTTTGTTCTTTTGATGTTACATGCTTTTACGGTTTTCGTCATTTTACGGTTAATTATTTGAAAGTACTGATAAAAATAATTTCATATTGTAAAATAATCAGTATAGTGTTAACAGTGGTCTTCGCCTCAGACTTTACCAACGGTATTTAAACAGTTAATGTGTTTGACACAACATATGTAAAGTTATGAACCATCTTTACTAAATCTTACTTGAAACAAGATCATCCACAGACTGATAATTATTATTACCCTCCATTGCCTTAAAAGGCTATATTAAAAAATATATATATCTAATCTGACATAGACAATTATTATTTACATTTAAATTCAATATAGATCCAGGAAGTCTATACCAAATTCCTTGCAATTTATATTAAAAAAAAAAACTGTGACAATGTTGACACCTATCCATCCATTTTAACATCTGTGCCATGACTATAGATTGTACATCTTAAACAGATTACTTAAGTAATGATTATAAGTAATAAGTGTATTGATTATAGTAGTAAATAAATTTGTCATAAACACAAGAGCTATTTCTCGATTAAATCAAATGAAATCATAACCGAAACAAAGAAATAGCTTTATATTACAAAAAGTTATAATGCTTATCACTGGCGCTACACAGCTACGAACGGCATTTGAATACACGCGGGTTCGAAATCTGTGTCGCAACTTTTGACAATGAAAATGCAAATTTAAACCACGTCGAACAAAGATTTCAAATGAATATAAGAAGAACTAGAAGTTAATCAAGTCGCAGTGAACGGGTTAAAGTATATTCTATTATCAGTATACGCAAATTATTTTACATAATTTACTTCTGAAGAGTAATTATTAACACTGGCAACCCACAGTTCAGATTAACACGTTCTATTGAATCTTAGTCAAAACTTAATAATCAAAAATATATGTATTATTTTAAATCAATATAATATAATTTTACATATATTTACATTGGCTGTTTTATTTTAACGTCTATAACGTTCTATAAAATTTCATTACTATCAATAATAACAGATGTAATCTCGTTTCTTATTATCTACGCTTATTAATATTCGAGACCACAATATGTCCGATGAACCGGAAGTCTCATCTTTTGTAATAAACTCAAACCCTTCCGCTCATACGATTTCTTGTTTAGGGCCATTTGGTTAGATCTATTCACCCTCCTATCGCATATCTTTATCTTTTTTTTAATATTATCGCTCAGGAATTTTATAGTTGGTATAATTCATAATGCCTTATCTGTTAAATCAACTTTTTTTAATAATCGATGAATATTTTTATGATGTCGTTAAGTTTTTATTTTTCTTCCAATTGCTAATAGTATTCTTCGTATTTTTTTATATTTTTTTGCTTAAAAAAATTATAATAACACGAGAAAAAAATAAAACATTCATAAATACAAAGAAAGCACTCGTTACAGATAAAAAAAAATGTTTGCACAATAATCGAAGTATCGCTCAAATATTGGCACAAATAAAAAACGCATAAGGCACCACTACACGCACCGCTAACAAAACAAACATTTCACGGGTTTATGGTAACAAAAACTTGTCTATGCACAATGAGGGCCGTCCCATTGTAGGGAATTTGACTAACCATTGTTTAAAATGCTGATTTATAGGCTATTAAACCCTTTCTATTAATGTACGCATAGATACTATATGTATTATTCCTTATAAAAAATGTCGGTTATAATTTATCGAAAGCGTATAATAGTAATGACAGAGGTTAAAAAGCTTTGGTGTGTTTGTAATGCGGTTATAAAAGTACTCGATTATACAATATATTAAAGATATTTTAACAAATGTACGTTAATATTGTTGAATTAGAAACTTCATTTGTGGATAGTTTAATTATTCCAAGTCTTTTGTTGTTAATATAATCTTCTAATGTCTTATGTGACCTGTAACTTTTTTTTTTAAACTTAACGGAAATTTTATTAATGACGTAGTAAGTCTTTTTTATTAAGTTTAATTAATTAATTGATGACAACTCATCGACGTTAATTGCTAAAAAAATTGTTACAAAGAGAGCTTAAGTATAAAATAATTACATACTTACTTTTAATAATTACTTTTGATATAAAACTATTATAATGCTCACAATTACATGCATATACTATGAACGATAAAAAATGGCGTAATACCTTGTACAAAAAAATATTGACATTAATATAATATTATTAATAACTAGTTAGCGCCCCCGACTTCGCTCGCATTTTAAGTGTTAGGCATAAAAGTATTTCCATACCCATCATATTCCTTGGGCTTCACACTTGCTTCATACCAAATTTCAACACCTACCGTTCAGTGTTTTTGTGTTAAAGCGTAACAGACAGATACTTACGCATTGATAATATATTAGTATTAAATCAAGTCATTATTAGAATATATTTACCAAAAAGGTTGTCAACTTCTTACGCGGAAGTTTTATAACGACAAAAGTTTGAAATGTAAGTGCCATTAAATTGTTTTTTTTTTCAATGCTTTAGCTTGTCCCCGCGTCTTACAATCATCTGCCAAGCAAAGGGTTACTTTTTTATCTATAAGTTTTTATAGACCGCAATATTTTTTAATATTTCTTATTAAGAAACGTATTTAAATGTTAATACTATTACTTATTGATAAAAAAAAATTATTTTTATTTTTAGTGAAGTATATTTTAAAAAACTTACAGTTACATATATTATTAAACAAAAATCTAAACTCTTGGTAAAGTAACCAAAATAGAATTCCTCGAAAATATTCAAATAGCAATTGTATTAATCGATATATTTTTTTTAAATAGAATTTAATAAGATTCGGAAATTAACATTTTTTTTAAAATAATTAGGCACAAGAGCGTAAATATTTTTGCTTTTTATTCTCAGATAAAATACACTGAAGAAAAAGTAAAATTTCTCAACTAACACTAACTTTCAAGTAAAACACGTCTGATGTAACCGACACCAAACAACTTTCCCCTTAAAAATAAAAAAGCAAGACTAAACTAGGTAAATGGCGTGAGAAAAAAGTAATTTTCATTCATAAAACCATTTTCTTGGAAGCACAAGAAAGAGAAAAACTTATACAGATACATACCGCTGTCCCTCTTACACCCACTCATTTTTAATGCACTTTCCCTGAAGTGTTCCTTTTATACCTCTTTTAAGACTTGAAGCACGGATGCACGTGTTTTAAGTTTTCTTTTTAAACGCTCGTGAAATTTCACTTTTACGGTAAATGTTGATCAAAGTTTCTCTTAACTTTTATTAGGGCCGTTACTCTTAACACATTACCTTTTTAAAAAAAAAAGTAACATTACAAAAGTGTTTTAAAAAATATGCTCATTTATTATTTGATTTCGAAGATATCAAATTCAAATTTCGAACACGACCGTTTCATTTTTACCAGGACATTAGCTGCATCACAGGCAATAACGTCCTATTTAAATAAACCAATCAATTGTGAACAGAAAGTATCAGTATTGAACTAATCCTTTGAGTGGCACTCGATTCTGAAAAGGATGTTCCCGTTTGTTCCCATTGTATCGATAATTTATTGTCACTGCACTACTGTCCTACATATTTTCACGGTTCGCAGGGGTGATGAAGTTCTGCCTAGGATTTTGATATTCCCGATCGTATCAATGATCCGATTTTAAAATAACTATTTAAACGAGTTCGGACTTGTGATGTAAAGATTTTTAAAATTTAAATAAGATTAATCTAAAATATTTTTATTTGCGTAATTTTATAACGCCATTTAACTAATTACTAAAGTAATATTTTTTATTACTTAAATCCAAATATCTTTACAAGCAATTGTTTTAAAAATTCAACTAAATTTTCTAATTACAATATTTCCTCAATTTCCTAAAAATAAATAACGCGGTCTAGCAGATTTAGAAATCTAAAAACTTTATCCCCCCTAAACCCGAATAAATCTCACCATCATTCCTTTATCAAGTCTTTTAAATACTCGATTAAAGAAGATGTCAGATACATTACGTCAAATAGTAATCCATACCAAAACGTCAAAAGTAACTAAAATTCAGACAATTTATAAAACGTACATCCGCAAGCCAAGTTTCGCTTAAAGAGGTTATAAATAAAATAATATATTCAAAGCACTTGGATGCGCAACTTATGTGTGTAAGTTCAGAAACCACTCCGAAAAGCTGGAAAAGTTTCACCAACAATATATTTGTCTGCGAGCGAACTGTTCTGCCAAAAGTGTTCTCTTGGTACTTGGAAACGCGGGCAGCAAGCGTTATTTGTAACATACCAAGTTTTTACGTAAGGTCAGCCATGACTTTAATTATTCTAACTTTAAAAATAAATAGTTAAAAAAAAAGTTATGTAGTGAGTAGACTTTCTTTTTTCTTAAAACTATGTTTTTCTTATTTTATATATGTAAGTCAATTTATATTTATTAGTATTATATTAAAAGTTTAATTTATTTTAAATTTGGCTTCATATTTTCGCAGTCGCATATTTCCAGTTAAAATTAACTCGCTTCCGCTTATCGCTCCGCTTATGTGTGACGTACCAAAAGTAACCATAATATAGGCAAACCAACAGACATACGCTCAGACTACTTCGCACTCTACTTCTGTACATAAACATGTTTCGGAATTCTTATAATATTCTTCGAAAACTTTATGTTGGAACATATTTTGTTAAGTTTACTCCGTTGTTGCGGGTTTCAGTTGACTTAATTCAACCCGTCTTGTACTTTATAACATACATAGTTTGGTTATATTTTAAATTTACTTCGACTTTGGTATATATTTTTCGAATTTAATTATTCAAAAAGTCATTATAAAATCATAATTTGAAACAGATATCAAGCAAACGTCAAGTTTCTTTGTATCCCATACAACTATATTAAAATACGTAATTATAAATGATACTGTCCTAAAATAATCAATAAAAATACAATTAAATTAATACCCATTTAAAAGTAATTATAATCTTACAAATGTATATAAGTATTTTAAGGTTATATAGTAAGTAAATATTTTTTGTGCCAATATAAATCGAATGATTATAAACTTCGTTCTCTTATTGGCGATATAAGAAACGATGACATATATATCATATTCATATAAAGAAAATATTTATAAAATTACCTTTTCTCTAGAATGTTTTCAACGGAGTTATATTTTCACACAAAATTCTTTTATCTTAAAATGACATTTGACGAAACAACCCTCATCCCCACAGTACATGGAGTAACACATTATCTATCATGGAACAGAGTGTAAAGGGATGGAGTAGACTTGGCATATTATATGGAGATTTTTTTAGTTATAAAAGGACATTATGATACACACATCAGTATACGTATCATATTTATAGTAATTTATTGCTAAATTTCATATTCAGCATATACTTTGTTTAAAAAAAAAACAAACAAAACTTACTTGTCGGATCTTCTAAGTAGGCTTGTTATTCCGAGCGGGTGTTAGTTTCACGTTTAATTTATGTCGTATAATGACGACAAAAATTTTAAAGCTTTACTTAAAAAGTAAAGATTTTTTTATTATATATCTATATATAATTTAAAATACTTATACTGTCAAAGAATGCTTAAATTTAAATAATGATTTTATCATAGCAATGATTTTTGAAAACTTTCAAAATAAAATATTTTAATAACCATCTCCATCGCTTTTTCTGTCCTGAGGCAGTCGTATGACACATGTGTATAAAGCGGTATAAAGCGAGAAAGTATTGATCTAGTGCCTCCTTATTTCTTTGTGAGATAGTGAGGGACATGTTTCATTCAACGTGCGAAGAAAAACAATATGATCGTCTTTATTTCGATGCAAATACAATTCCTTTAATTGGTGTTTCAGACACATCGATCGCTAGCAATTTTTTATCTGTGCGATATTTTTATTCGAAATTCGAAATTTATTTGAAATGGTTATATTTATTTTTTTGTATTGATTGATTAGACTTTATTGTAAATGCGAAAATAGCTCCGTCTGTCTGTTCACAATGAAAATTAATATTGAGGTGACTTGGACCTTGAATAAAAAACAAAGGCATATAAATTGATGAATGGTGTCGTGAAGGACAGCTGGTATAACACATTAATTTGATACATTTTAAATACATTCTGAATTTGGTGACATTATCATTGATAAAGCAATTAAATTTAAATTTGAAAATATTATCGTTCTGTTACTATACAAGTGATTATATTATGACAAATCAATTGATAATTAATAATTTATACTCTAATTAAACATTTTGCATAAATCTTTCCCATACAATAATAGGGCGATGATCAAAAGGATAAATGTTCAAAATCGATGTACAATAAACCATACCGTAGTGTATACGTTTACTTCTGACGATAAAAAAAATCACTAATAAGATAGCCCAATATAATTAAAAACAGGTTTATAGAATACATAACATATTATGCATTGTAAAATGATATATTTCTTAGATAGATTAAAGAAATATATTTTGGCATGTTGATTTCACCGAAAAAATTGCTATGTGCGCCAAGAAATTGCATCAAACTTGGCCCAAAGCGATAGCCACAAACTACACGGTGGAACCAATAAACGCGTTGTCATCCCGCTCTGATTGATCTATATTTTATGCGCCAAACTATCTGCTGTCTCGCTCGCACGCACCGTGGATCTCTGCCAGGGAATATATTTCCACGCTATGCGGTGTAGAAAATGTGGCGTTTCCGTTTTTATTTGAATACAGAATGTTAGAGTGATAATGATGGCGTCTGGGAGTCCATGTCTAGTTAATCTTGAAGCCTTATGTCTTTAGTTAGGAGCATATTTTAACCTTCCTTTTGTTTTAAAAAGTATAATTTGTAAGAAGGAAACGAAATATTCTAAGGGAGGTTATTGGAAATAGATCTGAAATATTTTTTCCATGACCATTATCTTTGGTTCTATTGAGACTTAATTTATTATAGCATGAAAGGTCTTTAGTTAAATATTGTTATCTCTTTCTGACAACATGATTTGACATTTGAAGGAAAAAGACACTGCATTGTTTAACCAATCACCGCCTTAACAACGTTTATAGTGATGTTTTATAAATGATTTCTTATCAAAGTAATATAAAGTCCATAATAGAACATCGTAAAAACGCTGATTTATAAATTGAGCAAAAATTTTTTTGCTTCACACATTCTCTACACAATAAAACATTCAAACCAAACCCCGTGAAAGTACAACAATGCCTATTTCAAATTAATCTCTTATTTAATTGCAATGTATATTTTAATGTAAAAAAAAATAACCATCAGTTTTGTAGAAAAAAAAAACGTAAATATACTAGCCCATAATATATGACTAGGCGTGCGGTTGACAGCCGGCTGAGGATTTATGACCATTTCCTTCTACGCCTTTCAAGAAAAAAAAAAACAATATTCAACGTACGTAACGCGTTGCGAAAAGTGTAGTATTTTATCAATCTTAAGATATCACTGTTCGTATATATTTTTTATAAATAGTAATACCATAAACAACCTAAATCATACGTCTGCTTATATAGTTTTTATTTTAAATAACTTTGATTTGTAAAAGAAATAATAGTACGTTTTTATGTAATTAAATGATAATAGAGTAGAAAACTAAATGTATAAAAATATTATATTCTTTTTTAATACGGTTTGAACATAGACAATTAACTTTTTTTTATTAATACGATAATAATTATAGTCTTCGAACAATGATTGTCAGATACGAAAAGTAACAATTTTTTTTAATATATGTAATTGTTAGGTTAGTTATACTTCATGTACTATGAACAAACCTCCTATGAAATTGTATTTTTTTAATTAATTTGGTTTAAATTCTTTGTACGAGTGTTGGTAAGCTTCGTTTTTTATTTCACCAAGGTATAAGGGAAAACTGCAGTTATTATTATTCTAACATAAAATAAACGATCCAATCATAGCGTACGCAGTGGTGAAGCTATTATGATGCAAATACCGCAATTAGTCCGTGCGTTCTGCGCAAGCGCACGGATCGACGCATCTGCCCTCATTTGCCTAACAATGATAATATTATACCTTCGGCTGTTTGCGCGCTTATAGAGGTATCAAAAGATAAAATCTAAACATGCTTGTTAGAAATTAATTTTAACATTTAAATTCAAGCGTAGTTTATTATCAACATATATTGTAGTTTTCGACCGCAACTTCGTCCGCGTTTTGTTTTGGTGAGAGTCGCTTATAAATGTAAGTATAAAAAAATAGTCCTTGTCTTTCCTTCAAGCGTTCAGATAGACCGACAAACAGTATAGATGATATATATGTACTCATATAATTTTTTTTTTATATATTTCTAAATATATTTTTATTATTAAATTAAGCGAGAATGTAGTAAGTGCTGATCAATAAAAACTGAAGTACTGATTATTCATTGAAATGTCTCGAATAATATAAGTAATAAAATAAGTCTCGTTTATTATTACGCTTAGAAGCGATAGTTTCTTTGGGATAATTCTTTATCGAACTGAAACTGTTTTGTATACTATTCATTATTATAATAATAACATACCTGTCCCGTTTTTTATTTCAATACATATTAATCTTATCACACTGTATTTATATTATATAACTAGCTGTGCCTGCGACTTCGTGCGCGTTGTTTGAATTTAAGTTATTTGGATATTGTAGTGTGATTTTATTTTTATACTATATATAATTCTGAAATAAAAGTAGCCTTGGTTACTCCTTATTACATCCGCTATCTGCCAGTGAAATCCCGTCGAAATCGGTTCAGTCGTTCCAGAGATTAGCCGGAACAACAGGCAGACAGACAGACAAAAATTGTAAAAAATGTTATTTTGGTATATGTACCGTGTATGCATTTAGTTAAAAAGGGGTTTTTTTCATATTACCCACAGACACTCCGATTTTATTATGTGTATAGATTATATCACTTGGTGTTACGGCTTTCTGTGAGCCTACCTGAGTAGGTACCACCTACTTGTTAATATTTCTTAGAACGCCAATCTCTATAGGTTAGGATCAGCCAGAGTGCCTACGCAATTTAAATAAAAAAAAAAACATCCATTTAATGTTTGCACTTCAAATACTAACTGACCAATGGCACTGGGCCAATGAAATTGAGTGTTCAGGTATAAAGCATCCTTAAACGTATATAAAAAGTGCGTGTCGCATGTGATAAGTTCTACATCTCGGGGTAATTAAAGTAAGTTTTTAATTGCATGCAAATAAAATAAAATTATTATTATTTTTATGATACATGAAAAATGATAACAATTCTTATAATGAAACATTTATTAACATTAAGTCCTTAAATATATACAAATATGAATTAAAAATAAATGTGTGGAATGGTCACAAGAATGCTAGCAGCATTTCCCCGTTGAATCGCAATTCCGATCCTCTGGGCAAGAAACGAACCAGCGTCCTGTCACCAGTGAAGGCCATAAGGCGAGGTGTTATACTTTTAATAAAGCTTTTTGCACTACTACTCCAAGGGCATGTGTGTTTCGACAGCATGAGAAAGTCATCTTTTTTCACCACAGCTATAATACCTACTCATTAATTTAAACATTCGGAATTTAAATTTGTAAAAATAAACAATATAAAATGTAAAGGTGTGAAGTTGTCTATTTCGAGCGATGTCACTTCAATGGCGATCTTGCGAGCAACTTCAACGTGCATGTACTCGTAGTTTCGGATTCGGAGTCACCTGTATATACAAAGTCACTCACATATTTTTTTCATAACACACCAATAGAATTATAACAAAAATATTCATACAGAAGAATTAAGATAATTCAATTATTTGGAGTCGGTTAATAAAGTGTAAAATTTTATATATCATAATACGTCAAAATAATGTATAAGGTGCACGCAGCCTCGTTATATTTTATGCTCATACTGAAACGTATTTTCCAATACATATGGCCACAAACGATAAGCGAGTACGGCTACTTCCTCTCAGATAACGGTGACGGCTATGATGATCCCTCAGCTTGCAAGATTACTTATAAAACTTACCTATCTATAGGGAGGCTACCTACCTATAGGAAGGAGGGTGGCATACTTTATGATGTACGATTTTTTGCGGCACAATAATGCTGTTTGGATACGTTTATAGATATAATATTATGTTGTGATCTTACTATGTAACCTAAACATTTAATGTTTGGCTAAAGGCTACTTTTAAGTACACGGTATATTTTAGGATAAGGATGTATGTATGAGAAAGTGTAAACGCTTGGTTTTTACATATCCTCCAAGAAACTATATATATATATATATATATATATATAAAGAAAAAAATGTACTTTCACAATTTTTTTTGATTAAATTTTGCCTGAGCAATTAGGTCGAGAAACAGCTATTATTAAATAAAACTTTAAAAAAGTAAAATAAAACGCAGTTCAAGAAAATTTTGTTATGAGTTTTATAACTACATATCTTCGTCTTTTCTTGAAGTATTCTTGTTTCAACGATACACACTTCTAAATCAAGACCTTTTAATTTAATTCAAATTTAAATACAGTGGCTAGAAGTTGAGAATAATTTGTAATCAATAGGATTATCAAAATATTAAAATACATCCCTTTAAATATCCCATTGCTGGGATCCGTACACTTTTGAGCAAAATATACGCGCAAAATATACAATTATTAAAACGCAGTACTTTGCGTCAGATAAGTTTTATTCAAACGTTGAAAAAATTGTAATCAAATTCGTCTTTGAAATTGAACTCACTATAGTCCCGAGAAGCTGAACTTTAAAAACAGTTGAATAAAAAAAATATATAAATAAATTTAGTTTTACTGCACTTGGAATGGAACGCGTTGCACCACGCTACTGCTGTATGCATGAAATTAATTAAAAATAAAATCTCATTTAATAAAATATAAACGTGATTAAACCCGCAATATTTAATATTCACTTAACCACTGGGCTATTTAAGCTCAGAATAGCATAGTAATAATTGATTCTGTACGGTAAATTTTGTAGCAAAATGAATAACTTCAAGTCTGTAATAAAACAATGGAATGTACAAGAGATACTTCAATTATTGTCACTAATAAACCAATAACCAACAGCGTCGCGTCTCGCATGAATATTATAAATCACAAATCCTCACCCAACCTAATATTGACTAGCGAATTAAGAAAAAATCTCAACATGAAAATGTAAAGCGGAGACATTCCAATAATCCTTTACTTAAGTATGTACTCATCCTATGTCATCGCAAGATTAAATTCTTCAACAATATAACTACTGCGCAGAAAATATTTCACATACGGACCGCTTTTTTAATATCGTATGTTGTGGCAGCCTTTTTTATACCGAATATAAAATATACAATTTCAGCATAGCGCCAGTGACATTGTGTGTACCATCCATCTTTTCGGGTTTAGATTGCTATCTCGCTCGAACGTATAGCTGCGTCCCTCTCCGGCGGATTTGTAGTTCCCCCCTGCGGGTGGGTGGTAAGAAAGGAGTCAACTCTTTGCGCATTTTTCATTCGAAATACGGAGGATATGAAGAAATGTATCGCGTAGTCGGGCGTGTTATGATTTTTCATGTTCTATTTTGAGTGTTAGCATGGGGTAGTTATGAGATTTTGAGACGCCTGTATTAGAGGCTGGATAATCCAATATGAAGACAAAACTTTCAATAATGTCTTTATTTCATTTACTACTTAGTACTTGGTAGGGCAAGCCCGTCTGGGTAAGTACTGCCTACTCATCATCTATTCGAACACAAAACAGCATACTAAGTATTTTCGTGTTGGTGTTTGAAGGGTGAGTGGACGAGTGTAACTTCAGGCACAAGCGACATGACATCTTAGTTCCCATGGTTGATGGCGCATTGGCGACGTAAGGGAAGGTTAATATTTGTTACAGCGACTATGTGCTGATCATGTACTATCAAATGGCCCAATTTGCCCGTTAGCCAAACCATATTATATATTATATGTTACGGTTGATTTATATAAGTTTTCCTACTGAGAAGAATTGCCCTAAAGAAGTATAACTAAGCTAAGTGTACCAACAATCTATAATAATTATTAGTACAGTTTGGACTATTAAATTTGGAAGTATTATTAAGTCTGTTTAATTGAAACTCAAAGAATTATCTTTACGATAAATAATACGACAATTATAATTTTTGAGTTTTTGTTTTGAGATAGAGTGAGTATTTTTTCTATACAGACTGAATGCAAGTTTTTTCCTCAATTTGAACAACCATTATCACTGTTTTAAAACAATCGTATAAAAATATTATTTTTAAATATTGATATTCAAGAGAACATAAATAAAGTAACTCCAAATGTGAAATTGTATGGAAGACGTACAATGTAAGCGAGTCTGTAAATGTATAAGTTTATATTCTGACTCAATATAATATGAATCAATACACGAGGCTTGTCATATTCAATGACCCGTAACTCCATACAGTAGATATCATTTCAATTAACTATCAGATTGTCTTTCGTACTCATTTTTAAAGAATCAGATATAACAACTTTTGATCGATCGAACCCACGTCAGCTCTAACAATATACGTAACTACCCTCAATATGAACGACAGTAAATACTCTCCGATAAAACTAAATTTAGCTGCACCGTTCACAATTGCCGCTTATTCAAGTCACAATCCAGTTATATTTGCTAAAGAGCCCGACGAATCCACCAAGAGGTTTAAAAATTTCCCTCCGACTTCTGATTGGTTATTCCAGTCACGTGATCGGCACGTGATACCGCCATCTGGCATCGCGGGTTGGTACTGCAACATGGTTTGTCTGAAGCGTAAACGTGCTCAGTAACTGTGCGATTCGATTTCAGGTAGAACACGCTGTGTGATGGTACGCGCGAGGATTCCTGATCAGGCTGAGGGAACTACAAGTTGATTCAAATATATGGATTATTAGCAATGATATGCGGTTTTGTTTACAATCTCAATAAATGTAATCGACTAACTTTACTTTCTGAGGGTAGTTTGAAAACTAAAAAAAAAATTATAGTCTTTATAAATTTATTCAACATCGAGTTTGATTCATGACCGTATGACCAAAATTAGCTTAAAATTATATTCTATTTATCTTTAGTTTAAGGTGCATTGATCTCTGTCTCAACGTTAAATGTTGAGAATTTTATATATTTATTCCTAAGTTAAATATTTGTCTTTCAATTTTAATATATTTTTGCTTTAATACAATTTCTCGGAATTCCATCATAACATGCCGGGAGTGCAATTTACATATATAAAATGATAATAATTAATGGTAACATTACAATTTTTAAATATCGAATTCAATTCATCAATGAAAACAAATTTAAAGACACTGTTTAAAAATAAACAGCTAATTATTATCATGATTCTTATTTCAAAATGATAAAGTAATATAATAAATAGAACATAAAATTCAAATATCGAAAACCAACACACGATATAAAAAATAAATAAGTATAATATTTCATAAAAATTCAAACGGTTTCACGGGACACGCACGATCTAATGTAAATACGGCCTTAACCAAACACAAAGACTGTTCTAGAATAGGTAATGTGGGAGGTAGAGAAAACATCGAATTTCCATGCGATTCGGATGCCAATCTGCATGACTAGCGGACCAGTTATATATTCTGCCAATAAGCCGGGATAAAGTCAAGATGTATTGCGCGTGTAACTCTGATTATACATATTGTAGACTGTATTCCCTGATATTTTATGTAACGCTCGTTTCTATCTTCATTTTATTAGGGACAGATAAAATATACAATGAAACTAAAAAATATAAAAAAAAAATATTTTCAAAAATAGAACGAGGGATTATATTTTGTCCGTATCTGTACGTCTCTGTATACATATGCAATACACTTGTTTATCATAAGTTTTTTATGGCGAGAAATGAGAGGCACGTTTCCCATGGGACAGTCACATGACTGTATCCCCTTTTCATATGGTTGGGCTATACGCAAATAATCTCCTCGTTAAGAAAATGAAAACCCGCAATAGTTAAAATTTTAAAAACATGTGTTTTATAATTATACCGAGTGGATCACAAGACCTTTGATTGCGGGTTCATAACTTTAAAAACAATGCTAAGGTTTAATAACAATTCAAGCTTAAAATTACTCCATATTTCGTCTTATAGAAAAGATCTTAATGAGACGTGCATTTACAGCCGATATCCCGATAAGATTGTACGCCTAAACAGTTCTACTGTTGACCTTTGACCTTTGCATGGCCAGACCTTGCCTGAGACTGCATTAGTTAAACATATTTTACTAATGAATTAATTATTAAGGCAGAGTATATGCAGTTTAATAAAAATCCGCAGCTTGTTATTAAAAAAATATATTTTGCAGAATTATTAGATAGTAGATTTGTTACTCTGTATCACAATATACCTACATTTATCTGAAAAGTATAAAGAACGAATGATTCTTGAATCTAGTGTAGAAAGAGATTGAAACATTGCCGATTTTCCTACGTTTCTTTTCGTTAGAATCCAAATTCCATCACTCGTTATGACTCAAATGTAAAAATCTATTAGAATTCTATTTATTAACAAACACCGTTATTAAAACATAATGTCAAACGATTGTGAAACGATTGTAACCGAGTAGAAGCCGAAGGAGCGAAAGTTGTACTCTATACAAAAAACGCGTACGCGTTATGTAAATTTATCCCATATAAAAAGACTCAGCCAAATCCATGCTTTATCACACACTCAGATAAAAATAATGAAATATGAACTACGTAGACACGAGACACCCGATCCGGGAGGGGCCGGTACTAAGAAAAAAAAAATACCATCCATCAACAAAGAAAATAACGATTCGTGCCTTAGACAAATGATTGACAGTGAATGAAAAAAGGAATGAAAAAAAGAAATGATTCCTTATTCAAATTTTCACGGCGTTCGATTTTTTCCTTTGTCGCGTCAACGCTCCGTTTTGTTTCCATTTGTAATTTGTCGGTTTGCTCTTTACTTGAAACGCTGGATTCTGATGAAGCGTGAATGTCTTTTGGTAAGTTTTTTGTTGTTTTCAAGATGGATGGAAATATATTGGGCTTTTATTTAATTCAATGCTGACGCTTAATGTTGTTAAGACATTTGTTATATACAGAACAAAACTCTAATAAGTCCAGTTTGTTAATATTTATAATAATATACAATTGTAATACTAGCCAGTAATAAAAAAAAAATAACTAATCATTAAAAACATAAACAAACATTATCTATTAAATATCAAACGAATAAACAAGAAACTCGAAATGAATTCCATCACTAACCTACATCCTACATCAGCTGTTAAATCGGGCAATTCGAAATTTAAACTGTGACCTTGTTAACATGTTAATTCACCCCTCATCCCCTCGTAATTTGCGCTTACCGTAAAACTGATTACGTCCACAGTAGACGATTCCGTCTTTCTCGCACAGCATCTGTCTCACTCGCTCCCATTCATGAAACGTTTAATTATACGCATTTGGATGGTGTTATGCAGCGAGAGTGAAAACTTTGATTGAAGTTTCACTGCGACTGAAAGTGAATTCGAAGGACAATTTAAGCGAGGCGTGTAAACAAATTCATGAATATTATATTGGAGCACTTGTATTTTATTAACTTTCATATTTATATTAAATATATATTAAAATAAGGAGTAATGTAGTTTCTTTTTTTATTTTAATAATAAATCATTATGTTGTTCTTTGTGTACCAAAGAAATGAATTGTAATGATTACAATAAGCGAAAGTATTGTACTGATTACTATTAATGTGGCGTACCTTTTCATAATTTAACACATTTAAGTATTTTGTATTTACTAACGAAATAACAACGAACGTACGTACGAATGTTATAAAAACTAAAGAAAATGATTTGCACAGTTGGTTTTAAATAAAATAATAATAAAAAAACAACGCCGTTTAAATTTTAAAATAAAAACAACATTCATTCGTCTTGCATAAAACCATCTCAGCCATTACTTTGGGCACTTTCCTCTCCTTAAATATGGAACGCCCCGAGCGAACTCCGAAACTCATTTATTCTCACTTGAGTCCTTGTCTCCCGTAACCGGCTTAATTTTAAATGTGGAACGCCAGTGATGTAGGTCAGGAATGTAATGAGTGAATGGGGAAGCGTGAGGTGTCGCTGATTTGTTTTTAAGATTTTTCAATGTCATTTCGTTGTCATGTCGTTATATTTAATCTGATCGAATGCGTTCTCATTTTGAAGTAAATTCTGGTTTATGGTTAATTAAACTTATATTTTATTCTATATGAATATTTTCGACCTAATTAATTTTATAGAAGTAACGATATATTTAGTTTATTAATTGACATCGATTGACAATTGATATTAAAAAAAAACTATTAATCATTAATACTAGTAAATACTATTCTTTTAAATTTAAATACTAAAATAGCAGTAATGTTAAACGCTGGTGAAACCGTGTGGAGCAGTTTAAAACTAACCGTCGTGTTTTCGGGTTTGGTTGTCAAATGTTAGGTATAAAAAAAGTTCATACCAAAATTTCATTAAATTGGTTTCAGCGGTTTGAGACAGAGTTACTTTACCAATCTATAATATTAGTTTATATTGTTTATTCTCAACTCCATAGAATAGTTAGGTTATGTTTCCATCTCTCGCGTCAATAAATGAGAAAAATTCATCTCGGCAGTTGTAACTCGCATTCAAACCAAATCAAAATATATAATATATAAATTATTTTAAAATAAGTAATTAAACACTAACGATAAGAACAAGCGAAAGAAACTCCTCGGGTTTTTTTTTGTCAGTTTAGTTGTCTACAATAATTCAATATAACAAAGGAATGGGCGGGAGGTGATCGTTTTATACTCCAGATATGCTACCATCCATAAACTCATTCGTATTAAATATTTCCATCAACTGCGGTACCCTGCTTTATGTATTCGTTTATACATATGTATATATATATTCCTTGATAGTTATATATCCTATAGTATTAAATTTACGTGACAAAAAAATTATAATTCCAAATTCAAATTAATAATAAATTTAAATATATTAAAGTTACACTTCTTGTTCTCTAACACTGTTTGAATACGTCATAATTTATTGTTACGTCAATTAAACTATAATAATATACAGTAATATTATAAATGCGAAAGTAACTCTGTCTGTCTGTTGCTCTTTTGCAGCCACTGAACCGAATTTCATGAAATTTGGAATGACATAGGCTTTTTTTGCTTAGTACGTGACGATCAATCTAAAACGCGAGCGAAGCCGCGACCGACACCTAGTATATTATATATTCAAATATCTTCAAATTTACTTTTAATTTTATTTCTTATGTCAAGTAATACTATCATAAATTATACATTAAATATAATAGAACGTTACATTAAACAATAAAAAGTCAATTTAACCTAAACCCTTCGCGTGCTGATAGACAAAATATGATCGAAGTAAATTATGCACCCAGTAACATTGGTAATGTCGCGACGGTACTGATCGACCAATAATAGCAATATTTATAATACAATAACGCGCCGCTCAGCAAATTGCTTTCGAGACAAATAACCCTGTGTATATCGACGTAAATTTCTCCGATCGTTTCGACCGTGATGTTTGAATTACGTACTGTTTAATAACATTTGAATATCGATCTCGTGTAATAGTGTGTTTCGTGAAATTCTTTGAGCGCAATCTGATGAGATAAAGATCTACGTGTCTTTCTTATCACGTAAAACTTTCCTGTTGCTGGAGGGTCTAACTTCAGCTGTCGAGTGTACAGAGTTGGGTGTTTTAATATTTTTAAGGTCTGTTTATGTAATTTTCTTATTCTGACAAATGTTGTGAAAATATAATTCGATGTTAACCCTAACCCTACTTTTAGCATGAGTATATCGTTTAGTTAATAAATAGAAATATCTATAAAAACTTACTTAAACTGAGTTAATATTAAATAAAATAAACTATCACACTAAGAAAACTATGATAATCATAATATGTGCATCCATTATAATGATACGAATTGGAAATCTATATTTTTAACTTTCCTAATCAAAACCGTTAGCAGATAACAAACTAAATGTATCGTTATACTTAGGAAGTCCACTACGATGTTACTCTCTTTAAGCTGTATTCACAAAGGATGTTTTTTCATAACTCGAAATATTTCAAAGGGAAGTATTACAAGCGAGATCGGATAATTTCTCTTGTACGACAAAGAAAACAGTCCCTTAAAGTTGACACAAGATAATCCTTCCAAGCCGTGTCCCAACCAATGACCTTATTAAGCCACAGCGACCCATGTCGAATTATTCAGTAATATATATGTCAGGAATATACATACATATGTATATTACACGTGCTACTTGGTAAATCTTACAGTGGGAAGAGATGGGACAGGGTGGCATCATTCCCCAAACGGGGAAAGGGTGGCGAGGGTGTCCCCTCACCTATAGAATGTATCTGGGCTTGCGAGGCCCCTTTGAAGAAGGAAGGGTTACCTTGGGAGCGGAATAGAAAATAGTACATAATAAAAATTCAAAATATACACCATTCTTCGGAGCCTCCAATTTTCCGGAATACCCGAAGGGTACGTTCGTTTGAGGAGTTTTTTTTTTATGTCAACGTTTAGTGCTCACGCATTGTGATGTTTCGGGACGTGACTTGGATTACTCGTCTCCTAATGAACCGATGTCTGTGATGCGTTTAAATTGGTTAAGAATATCATTTTTGGTCTTTTATTTTAGTTTTTCAGCTTCACTAGAAAATTGTTACTTAAGATTTTCTTTGCTTTGTTGATAGGAAATTTTATATTATTCACTAGAAGCAGAATATTGTATAATCTTAAATAAACATTTGTGTTTCCTTTCGATTTTTTTCATGTTTAAAATATCTCTCATATTGGATGATTCTTCGAAAAATCTTATTAAACTCTAAGAATAAACCTGTCCAGTACCATTGGTTTTAGAACTATAATAAAAGTAGGTACTAAAATAAATATGAATGCGCTCAAATCGTATTTGGTAATAAATTACAGTAATAAGTAAATTTTATTATATGAAAGCTTTAGTTACGAATGTCATCTATTTTAATATATAATTAACTTTAATAATATTGACTGTACGGTAAGTTACGGTTTATTTATATATATATGCCGATTTCAAGAAGGAGGTTTGATATTATATTAGGCCTTCTTTTTTTATTAACTTTTTAAATTTGGTGCATATTATCTTATTATATTATAGGTTTTAATTTTATAGATTAAATATATATACATGTAGGATTAATAGAAGATTTTTTTATTATGTTTTTTTTTAAATAATATTTTTGCAATGGTTTTCTTTATAAGACCAAGTAACAATATTTAATACAGTCTGTACATATATATTATCTGTAATAATACTAAAGCCTGTTTTAACATGCATACTCTGTATAAAAAAGCAAGTCTTAAAATGTCTACAGCTGGACAAGCTGGGCTTATATGTATAGTATACACTTGTGCTTAAATAAATTCAATCGACACATGCAGAATACTTACAATGATATGCTTCAACAGAGAGATTAATTATAAATACATTTTAAGAAAATCTAATCTCAGTTTTCATACTCGGGCTTAAACTACAATGGCGTCAAGTTGTGTCCGAGATTAAATAAATATCATACAAACACATATAAATATATATTATGTGTATAGAGGTAATTACGATACAATGGTAATTGCTTGTGCTACGCCTACCTTTAACCTTGTTATATACAATGGGAAATTCCACATCATATGTACATGTACAGAGCACGGATGCATTTGTACATTATTAAAGGAAAAAAATGAATGAATGAAGGAAATTTTCATCTTAGGGATATTATGGTGCGACATTTAAATAACTTTTATAAAGCCAAAAGATTCATAATATCTAAACCTTATTGTATATACAATAGAAGTACTGTCGATAATAGATAAAAACTATTTTGTTATTATGATTCTTCAAGCAGATTTAAATCTTTATTTTAAAAGAATAATTTTCATGTTAAGCAGTACGGAGTGAAGATTCTACCGAGAAAAAGCAGCACAAATGTTTGTCAGGAATTACATAATTTTCTAAATGAGTTCTCAATTTATTCGATTTAAAAATTGATAATGTTTAAAATATTCTCCGAAGTTTTATTATAGGATTGTGAACCCAATTGTACAATTAAAAATTACTTTTATACTTTGATATGACAAGAAATTCTTGATACTTACAAAACAGTCATATAATTTTAGGAACATAATACATGAACCAGTTTCATAATATATATGAAAATAAATACATACGTTCATATTGAATCTCTGCAAATTTACCATTCCCTAACAAACGAAATAAGGAAATTGTGGTTTGATCTAACATCCTACGAGTCAGGTACGGACCCAGAAAAGAAATTCCATTTCCAAACGAAAAATCCATTCAATACAATATATCACACGGTTCTAAGCCCGTTAGGAATAGAAGGGGACAGATATATGAAGTCCCGTGTGCGAGACAGGGAGGGAATCAAATGTCCCTGCGAAATGGAACGTAAGAAGATTGAATAGAAGTCACACTAATGCTGTACGGGTTACCTTTACGCACACAACGATAACGTCACATGCCATGTTGTTAAGGGGAAAAATCTAGCGAATTTTCCGTTACCAATACATTTTCTATTTATGTACAGTTAAAGTTAAACCATTTAAATATAAGTAAAAGTATCTTAAAATTCAAAATGTAATTATTTACGAATATTTTTTTAAGTTATATTAAAAATAATAGTAATTTCAATGGATGATAATTCTGTATAGTTTTATTTGTTGAATATATACTGACAACAATCAAACGAACCTACCCTTAAGACTATGACGATGTGTGCACCTAAGTATACCAATACATGTAAAATTTCAGATCAGCCGTAAAGAAATCACACGCGCACATACAATAAGAAAGGCTTAGATCACGCACACGGATACAACTTACTATATACGTACACGAAATCTTATTTGTTCGAGATGTGTGTGTGATTCGCATTATAGTGCCCTTGGGTGTCACGCACACACGTTTATAATGTATTCCGTTGAATTTGTTATTTGTGAATTTTTGGATAATGCATTCAGTTGAGACATATTTATTTTATGAAAACATATCGATATATTATCATACTCATTTGAATTCCTTTATTGGAATATTATAATTAAATCGAAATGACATATCTTTAAGTCTAAGTTTTTTTATGAAATTATTTAAATTATAATTTTAACGCAACTAAGATTATAAAAAAATTTTGTACTTAAAATTAAAAAGATTTATTATCTATACTACATAAATATATTATTTAGTAAAAGCCTATGAGTTATTCCGTAATTTCCCTTCTGTTAAGGAAAAAAGAACTTAATCCACCGTGCTAGCCCCAGGGTAGGCTGGTGGATAACCATATTATAGAAATAGAGAAACGGTTTTTTACACGTGTCCCTATTTTTCTTCACCACTGATAGTGAAAAGATTTAAAAAATACAAGCTTATATGGTTTAAATCAAAATTTAAATATATTCCAGTAGACTTTACCAGAACGTTTGAATCGTTCATTTTACAGAACTGAATTAAACGTAAAGCTATACCGGTGCGAAATAAAGATACCACCGGTATTATATTCTTTCAGGATTTGAAGACATTATCTTTGAGACCCTGTTCTATCCACTGAGCTATCACACGATTTATGAATACCATATTGTCATTTTTTTTTATATTATTACACTTTTGACTTATGTCATATATTACGACATAATTGCTTTTTATGAACGCCCTGCACGGAAGTTCGCGGTTAGATGTTAATGTTCAGATTGTGTGGTGCGCTTAGTCTGGGATCAGTGCTCGCTCGAGTTGACTAAAATAAAAATAAAAACATCCCAATTGTAATATTAACGTAACGTAATTGTATTATTAACTTTAAATCATATTGATACTTACATTACATTACATTAGCGGCCTGTAAATTTCCCACTGCTGGGCTAAGGCCTTCTCTCCCTTTGAGGAGAAGGTTTGGAGCATATTCCATCACGCTGCTCCAACGCGTGTTGTTGGAATACACGTGTGGCAGAACTTTGTTTCAGAAATTAGACACATGCAGGTGTCCTCGCGATGTTTTCCTTCACCGCCGAGCACGAGATGAATTATAAACACAAATTAAGCACATGAAAATTCTTGAACCCGATATCATCGGTTAAGATGCACGCGTTCTAACCACTGGGCCATCTCGACTCAACACTCAATAATTGATACTTATATTTGACAATATTACACACTTACACCTATATTCTTCTGTTAATTATAGCTCTCTGAGTGTTTTTGAGGACTTACCTGTTATATACCAGTCTTTTTGCTAGTCCTTCGGGGTAAGTATCACTCACTCATCACATATTCTACCGCCAAGCAACATTGGCACAGGCACAAGAGACATTACACTCATTTGACCGCCTAACTGTGCAATAAGAACAATACAAGCTATTTTAAGACTAGAGTAAAACAGCACAATATGTTTAATAATGTAAAGTATTATAATTTCATTGTATATTAATAATATATGTGGCTTAATATGTATGTCCTCAATATTACTTTAAGTTTGATGTTCTATAATATGTCTTTTTGCGCTGGATGCGAGTTGCTGAAGAAAGACCACAAGACACGGACGAATGCATGCTGATGTGTGTATGTGTGTGTTCTATAATATGTCTTTTTATAGATACTATTAACATATCATACGATTGCATCTGCTATCGGGTCTCTGAAATATATTTTACTAGAGACATTTAATCATACACTTTTTTGTTTTTATGTTCGTCTTTTTCCTATATTACTAAAAAATAGGCAAGTTCTCGACATCACGTTATTATGATATATTTTTTTAAATATTTTATAACAATACAACAGAAATGAGGATTAAATAACACGTCTGAACGCAGCACCGTGTTGTGTCGTGTTCAGATACATTCTGAAGCGTATGCTTAGCGCTTTCATGTGATATGTAAATTAGTATACTTTGTGATTTATGTTACGAAGTATATTTTGTATCAATAAAATTATAGAAGTAAAGCTTCTTTGTGCTACATGAGAATGAAAATTTAGGCGAAAGTCGTGAGGGTATTAGTGTTATTTAGAAGGTAAACAAACGAACATCTAATTATTGGGGTATTGTTATACTGTAAACACTTTGATGTTGACGAGAGACGTACCACATTTAGGAACTGTATACAATTATAGTTGAGAGTAACTACTGAGTTTCTTTCCGCTTGTTCTCGGTAGAACATTGCGAACCTGAGGTAGTTTTACTTTTAATAAAGTTCTGTAAAATGACGATTCAAAAATCCCTACTTGATTTTATCGTCGCTCATTCACGCTTCTTGCCTGAAACAGAATTATAATCATTGTTTATTGGTAATAGAATATTCAGCAAGATTACTAATCCAACATATAGACAAGTCGTATTATCTAACTTCCCATATAACTCCTGATAGTATATAACTTCTATGTCAACTTTAAAAGTCTTTGTTACATATTATAATTTTATCGTAATCAAAAATTGCTGCTGTGTATTCAAAAGGGCATATTTATGTACAATTAAGTTCTCATTTAATCTATTGTGATATTTATAATAGTGGATAATAATTTACGGATCTGATGAAAAAATAGAATTTAA
This sequence comes from Vanessa atalanta, assembly GCF_905147765.1. NCBI lineage: Eukaryota > Metazoa > Arthropoda > Insecta > Lepidoptera > Nymphalidae > Vanessa > Vanessa atalanta. Next base: position 2,798,613 of record NC_061885.1, read on the forward strand.
TTATATTTTTTTAAAGCTACATCATTCTTGAGTAATATAGGATAATAATAATATTTATATTATATAATTTTCTTAATTAATAAATAGCATCGGAGCGATGTCGTGGTGACTCAAACGTTGAACACGCGAGCACTAGTTAAAATTAATGTCTTTCAACCGCTGAGCCATCGCAGTTTTGGTACAGAGTGTTGTTAAACGCACAACTTTCAGTTACGACTTATCTATCATGGATTTTAATTTACATTCACTTGTTTTTTCAATCAATTGAAAAACACGGACACATAAGTACAATAAATCAAGTCCTTATCTATATCGCGCTCTGTGCCGTCTACCTTTCAGTTTCACAAACATCCATTGAAGGCTAAATATCTGCAATCGTCTGGACAGGATTTCCGATTGATACCGAAAATCCCCCTAAAGCGAAATTTCAAACCTATCTCCCCTAAGGGTTTTGTACGGAACACTCGAATCAACGTTTCAGTCATTCAAATATTCTATTGATCTCTAAATGTTAAGCTAATTTCTCAATGTTGAATTATGGATTCTAGATCTGGTAATGTAAGGACTCTAAGTACCGGTTTCTTAATGACTGTTCCACGTAAAAGTTAATAAATTGACCAATTAATCGTTGATAAAATCGAAATTTGTGTACGCAATACAGATTCGCTAATAACTAATTAGTGTATTAGTTAAACTTTGGTTTCAAAATCAAAATATAGTTCATTTAAGTGGGCTTTTACGAGCACTTTTGAATTATCATTTTACAGAATTCAATTAGATATAGGGCTACCGGTTATAGTAAATGATATCGAGAGGAACCGGTAAGAAACTTAATAGTTTATCTCTCCGCCAGTTAAATAACCATATTTTCCTTCCTGAAAATCAACAAACATCTACTAACACCACGCCTTTTGATGCTCTATATTCTTTATAGTCATCTGAGGAGTAAAACGTCTTTTATAAATAGTTTCTTAATATTAAATTGAAATTCATAGAGAAAATTAAAATATCTGCTTCGTTTTATTACAAAATTCTCAAACGTCGTTTAGTCTTTGCGAAAAATTTAATTAAAATTGAGCTAAGCTGCTTAAATCTTTCTGTTTATCTTTAGATATGAAGTGTTAAAGTCTGTCCTTTAATTTCTTATAGAATCCTCTCTAAAGTTATGATTAATCACTGTAGACTAATCATAAGTAAATATTATTTTTGTAAAGAGGTTGACTTATATTCAAACTCCTTACAACGATTACTTTTAATACAAGCAAAGGTAATATTGCATTGAATTATTGAAAGGATATTAATATTTAAAAATATAATGAGTGACATCGTATGTCCTTGGAGTAATAACGGTAACATAATATTTGATACTAGCCGAATCCGCGGCATCAATAGCGTGAATTTTAGCTTGTTACGAAAATCCTTCAAGAACTTGCATACAATCAACTCATCTACATCCTTACCTTGGTAAAAACCTAGTCTACATACGTCCTTCTAGTTCCAGCGCTGGCTTCGTACCAAATTTCATCAACATGGGTTCAGTCGTAAAATCGTAACAGACAGAATTACTTTCGCATTTAAAATATTAGTATAGATTAAAATTGATAAAAATAAAGTGAAATGTTTCATAAAATATATAATTGATGTTAACACGAAGAATATTTTATGCACGGAGGCCATTATTTTATCTATTCTAGAAACGTTCGACAATATCATCTACAAATATGATAATATTTTTACTGTCGGCTTATAAAATAAAAAAATAAAAAAACATTAAATTCACGCGTGTTACGTCTTATGCGGGTTAAACTTCGAACCGCACATCTACCTATACTGAAACCTGCGAGAACCATTAAAACTTGAAGTATAAGTATTACGTTTATTAATTTACTAGTTTTTTTTTGTTAGACGTTACAAAAAAGATTCTGAACTGTTATTTAACTTTTTTTTAATTAAATAAAATACTTCGATTTTCGAATTAGGTTCCCACCAAAAATAACCGATAACAAAGTCATTTGATATTTGACGAATACGATATACCTTAAACTCAAGAATATAATTTCTAACTAAAATCTACTTAAAACGAAAACATAAATAAAACTGCGTGTACGTTCACATAAACATAAGAAACATAACATTGATAACATCAAATGCAAAGGACATTTCACATTTTATGGCCCCGTTGTAAAACTAAAGCAAATACACAGGGGTTATATCCACTGCAGGACATAAACATTTGAACGTAAATACGTTATGGCAATCAATATGAAATACCATCGTTTCAACGATATTGCACTCGTGAGCCAAGATCGTAACTCGCAGTCGATGGTGTTCGTTATTTTTCCGACTTTAATTCGTGTTTACGCGAGACCAGTATTATTTGTTCTCGGATTTATTTCATACTATAATTATTTAGCAAATATTGAATTCAAATTGTGTACAATTACGTATATATGGAAATTTGTTCGAAATTCAAAAGCGACTTTTTTCTTAAATTATATATATTTTTCTAACTTTGAAGCTGTTTATAGTGTCTATCGGAATAAATAAGGTAGAAATAAGATTGTATATGTAATTAAAAAAATAATTTAAGTATTTCAGTAGTATTTTAATATCCTGTTAAATAAATACTTTAATTTAAAAAATAGGTACCTACAAAATAGTAGGTACCTATTTTTTTAATTTTAATAACTTTATAAATGTTTATCAATATTTATCATCCCATGCATCAATCATGTAAATAAATTTGAACCTGTAATTACACTGGCTCACTCAGCTTAATGTTCGGCAGTAGAGTAACTGCAGAATTAGGTACAGTATATACAATTTAATAGTAAAATCCCATTCCAGGCAAGTGATTTTATTTTCAAAGTCTATCTCACTGTCCCTTGTAAACGCTCCTTCAAGAATGACTTGCTTACGCGTGACTGCCAAGACTGCAAGCTATATATTCTTAAACAATACTTTAAGAGGCTCTTGACAAATAACTTTTACTCCAATCTGATAATGGCTGTGTAATTTCTCGGCTTTGGGGAGCTCCGAGTAATTTGTTTGTGCGTACGTTCAATTAGTTATTGAGATTTATCTGTTTAATTTTTTTTCGATTCGATCATGTCGTTACTATTTTGTTTTATTTGAATGTCATTCAATTTGTATATTATATTTATTTTATAATTCAATTTTGTTGTTGTTTTTTTTTAATTACTTTTAAGAATTGACGAAGGCTCAAGTTCTAAAATTCTGATGAGTTTACGTTTACACCTTATTATATTTACGTTTTACTGTACTTTTTTGGTTGGCTTTATTGGTTGGTCGTCAGGTGGTACTTACAAAAGTAATAAAAAAGTATCCTATTATCCTTCCTTTGGGTTCAAGTTTGCTTTGTAATGGTTATTCTCAGTGGCACTTGCTCGAACCTACGACCTTTACCTTTGAGGACCTTTGAGGAGGTTTGGAGCATATTCCATCACGCTGCTCCAATGCGGATCGGTGGAATACACATTTGACAGAATTTCGTTGAAATTAGACACATGCAGATTTCCTCATGATGTTTTCTTCTCCACCGAGCACGAGATATATTATAAACACAAATTAAGCACATGAAAATTCAGTGGTGACTGCATGGGTTTGAACCCGAAATCATCGGTTAGGATGCACGCGTTCTAACCACTGGGCAATCTCGGCTCTTTACCGATATGCTTAGCACAATTTATTGCAAACAATTATTTTGTAATTAGTATTCAATGTGTCTCATTGTTTCTAATATATTATTTACACCTTACTATTGTTATAAACATGCAATTTAGTTTTTATCGTTATAGTTTGCGTGCGTGTATACAATCCACGATAATAATTAATATTTTTTTGGTATAAATATTTAATTATAATGGCACAATAAAAATGTCCTGAAACCTTGAAAGTTAAATTTTAAATTAATATTAAGAGATATATAACTCGTAGCTGTCTCTTTGGCTGCAAGTCCCGAGTTCCTGGGTTCAAACCTCAGGAGTCCCGATATATATTTATTTTGCTGTCGAAAAATTCTCAGATTGTGTACAGTCGAGTGATTTAGAAAGCACTTAAAGGGCGTCTAAGCTCTTTCCGGTCGTGTCGGGTTATGAGAATGGACCGAATTATATTATATATACTACACTATGTATTTTACTGATCTCCCTTGCGGTTAGTCACCATGGACGAAATTCGTCAGGACAACATCATCCGTTTTTTAGTAAATTTTTATAATTCAAGTAAAATCAGACGACGACCTCCGTGGTCGATTATTATGTACACCGGTTTTCATGGCTACGCCACTCAGAGGTACCGGGTTCGATTCCCGGCCGAGTCGATGTAGAAAAAGTTCATTAGTTTTCTATGTTCTCTTGGGTCTGGGTGTTTATGGTACCGTCGTTTCTTCTGATTTTCCATAACACAAGTGCTTTAGCTACTTACATTGGGATCAGAATAATGTATGTGATGTTGTCCAATATTTAATTTAATAGCATTAGTAGCATAATAAGAACTATTTTTTTTTTCGATTGTCTATTGTCAACATATAAATCAAATATAATTATGTTAAATTGAAAAAAAAAACTTTTAACAAAGAAATAGAAGCGTCATAAAGAATGAAGCGTCAATAGCGCAATGGTTTACGAGCCGCCTAGCGATGTAAAAAGTAGCAGGATCGATCCTGACCCCTTGAGCTATGTTGTTCCGACTCCTAACACAAGTGATAAGCTTAAAAGGAGGAATAAATAGGAATATTAGTAATTCCTTAATTAATTTGAGGCATTGCTACTATTATTTTATATAAAAAAGAGCAATCTCATTATAGTCTCTAATACTCTTGTACGTAAAACCTTCATAAATATAGTATTATTCTTACTGAGTATGCACGTGTATATGTCCCTTCACGCCGTCACGCTTCCAACGATTGACACATAATTGACACATAAATTGTGTGTAAGAAGTCAAGACTCCCCGTCTCAATCGAACAAGTTCCACGCAAGCGAAGCCGCGCGAACTCACTAACATAATAACGACTTGTTACGCACAAGTAAAAAAAAAAACCTTAGCTTTTTCTAATAACGTGTGTAGCACCTGCTTATGTCACCCTAGGCAGCCTTCGTAATTCTACGTTTCGCAATTTACATTCAAAATGCTACACATAATATGTCTGTCCTTCTGTCCGATATAAGGGCCTCCTGTCCATCTTAAAAGTCACACTAAACAAATGCAGTCCTAGCTGACATTTAAACGCATTGTCTAGTAACTATTTTTATTGAACGAAATTAACAATTGCCGATAAATTTGTTCATTCCGACTCGACATGTGTTGTAACGGTTAGTTCGGATGGACAGTATTTATTATACTTTTTGATTTTTTTAATGATATCACTTTAGTTCTTTATGTTCTTTAAGTGTGTATATTTAAAATACTATGTTAGTTTTTTTTTTACTGGCAACATCAACTGGCTCGTGGCAAGGAAATCGAGGTACATGAGATTAATAAAATTATTTAATGTTTTTGTGTGTGAGTGTGTTATTCAATGTGTTTATGTAAATATTTTATTGCAAATTTGATATAAAAATCTCCATTATCAAATTTTTTTGTTGAAATTTATTGTCAAGCAAGAAACTAGTAATGTTTCGAACAAAATATTATAGATTGTGTAATTAATCTTGACCGCGCCGATCAATCCCCTTCGCGTCTTCTCCATCCTACGTGACGTAAGCAAAATAAAGCCCTTTGCATAACTAAAAGCCATTAGGCTATGAATTGAATTGAATTACATGGTATTTGAGTCGAAAGTTTTAATAGTATTAATATTAGGTTTCGTTGTAATTATGGGGTAGGTCCATGATGAGTAATATTACCAACTATGTACAAATTGCAAATTACACAAGAATCTTGCACGAGTATGTGCGTAGACACTGAACTACTTTTTATTCTCTTAGTATCATAGTCCGATATCAATCAGGCAATTAAGTCAAGATATATTTTATTCACATGTGTCTTAAGGATCCGAGACAAGGGTCTTAATATAATCTACCCACTAAAATTGTAATGGGTACATCACGGTATCATTTCTTTACTCCTGTGTTGTGCTTTGCTCGTGGCTCGACGGAGCTCTCCTTGGGGAACGAGATATTATCTAATCCAACGAGGCAACAGAGTAAAAACGAATCATAAAAGGATTTCAACACGATGGAGAACTACGTGTGTGGTCGAAAATTGTCAAATTATACTACCATCGGCTTGGAAAAAAATTACCTTGACGTGACAAGAACCGACGAATTAGGTCTTGAGAAATTGAGGTTAGCAAGGATATAGAATAATCATTAGAAACATTGATTGTGTCACATCAATCTTATATTTTTTTTAAGAACAGTATAACTTAGAGAATTATAAAACAATATATAATAATTATTATACTTTAATTATGCTTCCATAGAGTAGAATAATTTGGGCTATTGAGTGAATATAAATCTATTATTATTTATTATATTTAAATCTCACGTCGAAAAACATTTATAAAAAAGTGATATCACTCAATATAAGATTATATTTCTGAAAAAGTGGACTTAGTGATTTATTGGTTTCTAGACAGGATATGAATACATTTAACTATACTTTATTGACATACTCTGTAATTAGAAAGGTGAAAAAGAGTAACTCATGAGTTTCACGGCTGTTCTTTTCGGTAGAATCTTTTTTCCGAACCGGTTGCAGCTTTACATTTAATTCAAGCCCCCTTAAGCTGCATATAGGTCTGTGGCATACCAAACTACACCAGTTAAATGAGATAAGGGCAAGCGATTTTTTTCTGTCTGATGTTATTAACTCATAATTAAAGTAATTATGTTAATTTCATCCAATACTATATTAAATATAATTGTGTCATGTGATAAAAAATATTCAAGAAAATTTAAAAGTATGCGCGATAATTAACACCAAGTGCATTATTTATCACGAATAGCTTTCAAATTTACGACGTCCATCGCGAAAGGCAATTTACATTTACAATTATGTCTATCAAAATAAAATGTATTGACGACATCTTGGCTGAAGTTGAAACGTTAAAATTAAACCGCATTAACATTTCAAAACTGTGACATTTTTACTTATATATCATGTCAAGGAACACCGGTTCAGTAAATATCAAGTTTATAGAAACTTATGAATATTTATAAAGTTCGATTAAACGCCCTAATTATTTGGTTCAAATCCATCGATAGAGATGTTCGCATCGTATATTAAATGACCATTTATAACGACGTTTTTGTAATACGAGGAAAGCCTGTAGGGAAAAGTTCATATTTTTTACTCGGAGTGTTAAATACCGGTTTAAATGATAAAATCTATAAATAGAAGAACAACACTATTTTTTCGTTTTGCTATTCTTTATTTAAATGTTATAACAGTTTATGTGTCAATTAAAAAATGATAGTATTTAGAAGGAAATTTGAATAAAACCAGCGAGCAGTAGTAAAATCTGAAATCTGGCATCACCTTCGAATGTATACTGTAGAAGACTATGCGTCAAAATTATGTGTCACGAATAAAATCGTTCGATGCGAAACGGAAGTTCGTTTAAGTCCTTCAGATTTCTCATTTATGACAGACTTATAGATAATTAAGAATTATTATTCTGCCTTGCATTTATACATTCCGGCTATTGCCATAATTTGCCTTCTGACTGGGAGTCTTCCACTTTGCAGTGGAATGATAAAGACTTAAATATAAGCTTATAAATAAGCTTTATGAAATAAATATATATTTTTAGTTTTCTTGCAAGTGCATTCATCTTTTTATTTGGAATTGCATCCGTGCGAAGCCGGGGCAGGTCGATAGTCGTTCATATATGAAAACAAAACCAGGTTTCGTATGATGATGATATTCACATTGTCGACTTGTATTACGAAAAATTAATATCGTTCTTGTGATTCGATCGTGATTGTAACGCGCATACAAAAACGAATACAACCTTCAACAGCAATGGTTCCAAACAAACATCTGTTTCGAATAGAAATCGAACACAAGACCTTTGGCATTGAAGGTGCGTATAGCTGCCATTACACCAGAAGGTCATCAATAACAAAATTCAATTAAAACACATTAAATTTTACGTACTAAGTGTTTTTATTCATTTGAACTATAAATTCATTAAAATAGCTTCTTAATTAAAATGCAACTTTGTATGAACTATGTACATATTTACCTTTAAACAGGACGATGACAATTAACATAAAGTAATTAATTATTATTATTTAGAATGATGTGGTTCATGGAGCAGAGACACAGAAATCGTGTCTCCATCTCCGGGCTGTCATGAGAGTAACTACAAGGTTTCTTTTTGGTTCTTCTCGATAGTTCTACAACAACGGTAGTAGATTTGCCGTGCGTCGGAAAGCGCGTGAAACATTTGCTCCTGCGCTTGAACTTGAACTCTATCCGTTTATGACTGCGTCTTACCAGATTATAAGTGCGGATTAATCGAAACCGCACTTTACTTGCCGCACACGCTTCTGCACTATAAAATGACATGCCTGGTAGACTAATATCTCTTGCGAATGCCCGTCATCAGAGATATCGGCGAGATAAACGACATATTCAAAACTGTGCGGTAATTCATCACGTTCATTAAGTCCCAATGCTATTTAAATATATCGTATTATAATATCAAACAAAAACAAACAATTCGAACATGATTTTACTTCACTTTCACCCCAAACCTGTTAACTTTATAAAAAATCTTACAACAGCTCAACGCCACCTGAGATTTTAACAAAGGGATGCTATAGATTTTTTTTTCTGTAATCGACAATTGTCTGTTAACCCTTTCAATGCGAGCAGGAAGTCTTCGGGGTCGTTTAAACACCTGCGTAGAAAGTGAATCCGTTTAGGGTTATTTGTGTAATCTGTGTCGATTCGTAGTTTTTTTTAGCTATTGTGAAAGTATGGGAATGTTTTGGGAACAACTTTACTTTTATTGTAGGGAAGAAGATTAATAGAGATCGTTTACTAAGTTTTTAAAGGCAACCCGATTCATATCCAACAATTATTATAAATAATTAAGAATTTTTCAGTCAAATATATAACTACCTCGTTTTAATGATCTGCCGAATAATTTACAGCGAAACATTATTATTGTTTTTAATATCTAGTTTTCTTTATAATACTTATATATCAATTAAAAATAGCTATCATATTTTTTTGTTCGCAAATGCATTCATCAATCAAGGTAAGAGAAATGTCAGAGCCTGAAAATTATTGATAACAATAACATCTCACAATCATTGCGATGTAATAAGAAATATTCACACGCATATTAAATAGACTACCGGCAAACCCCCGAGTTAGCAACAATAATGGGAATCTATTTTTTACGGCCGCCATTGTGACATAAGTTCATCGGAGCACCTGAGATTATTTCTATGCGGCATTGTGATTTCGTGACTACATGATTTATATTTGCATACCGTTTTGTATAAGTTCGTTAGCTCCTCAAAGGGTCCGATTGAATAAAGTAACAGAATTTGAGAAAGCGTTTGTTAAATTTTTTCGCTTGGGTCTCTTGGGCCAGCCGTTCACAATTACGGGTTAATGTTATATTTTGCATAGCTGTTAAACTAGAGACGATTGTCAGAATCTAATGATTGGAATGATTTTAATGGTAACGTAAAGACCATACTTGTTTTTTTTTATTATTTTATAATTGAATTTATAACAATGAAATCTTTTTCAAGGTGTTTATACATTTATTAATTTGGATAAGCATGCATATTTGTTAAATTATTCTCAGCTGTTTGTACATAAAATAAATATTTTAGTAGTTGTTGAAATATTATTTTTATAAATATGTTATGAAAAAAAAATGTTTTAACGGTTCCAAAAATAATACCGTAACCTACCGTACCGTACATAATTTGCATAAAATGTCAAGTTTATATCGAAGCGTGTAAAAAAATATTTTAATACATCGCGTTGTAAGCGACAACAATTATACAGTCTGCTTCAGTTTATATTATTTTCTTAAATTCTTTTAAAAAACTTTTGTAGACATACAACTAACATTCAACAAAAAATATCTTCATAAAAATATGAATAAATAATTATATGACAATTATTATGATCCAGATTTTTGACATAGTTTTTAATAATTCAGGCTTAAATTCAAACACTCTATATAACCAGGTATATTTTAAGGCATACCATTGAATAGTTTTGTTATGCAAAAAACTAAATCTGTAACCCAATATGCAAATGCAACCCATTGGAATGCAAATTCCTATTTCTATCGATACAATGGTTAATAAAAACCTCGATGGTTGTCGCTAGGGGAAGATTTCTGGATCGGATCAATACGGTTATTGATTTTTCGAGTGATTTATTGGCTTATACTATTGATCAACTTGTATGTTCCGTTAAGAATAATACAGCTGAAAATGTTACGTGTTAAATTAACTTTAAAAAAGGTGCACTGTTTAGTGTTCATTTAAAGAAAAAAAAAACGATTATTTTTTTACGTTTGCCAATAAATAAATATAAAATTTACGTACATGGTTATATAAATGTTAGAAGAACTTGGAGTTAGTAGTAGATTCACATACATAGATAAAATTGTATGGAATTATTACATATATATTATTGTTGAAACAGAAACTACTCCTTGCCGGTTTTTTTCGGTAGAATTTGATTCTGGGTTTTGCTATGCATTTCCATTAACCAATGGTTTTTTTTTTAAATTAACGATTTAAAAATATTAGGAGTTCAATGTATATAAACGATAAAAAATAATACGCACAATTTTGTACCAAATAATTATCAAATATATTATCAAACACATCTCGTACATTAATTTGCCATGACTTTCTTTGTCTGAACTAATCAAAATTAATAATAAAAATAAATATTTAGGTGCTAAAGTTTGATTATAATTCTTTTGACTAATCATTTGCGTAAATATTAATTAATTTAACAGATGTAATATGACGTCATCATTTAGGTAAATATTTTGGATGTCGTTGTTATTTATATTACTGATCGTAATCAGTGATATATTCTTGATTTTTATAGAAAATAATCAACATAAATAAGTTAGTATATCATTTAATTTATAATCATTTCTATTTAAACAAGAATTATTGAGAAGATAAGTGTGTACAAATCGAAATATAAAATTCCTACTGTATAAATCATTACCGCGTAGAATGTCAGCAGGAATGCTGCCAGAATATTAATTTTTAATACAAATTATGAGAATATATATACATACATATAACTAATTTTTGTTATTAGTCCTAGAATAAAAATAGTCGATTTATTCTAGATCACATTTTAATTTAATGTCAATGTCAAATTAAAAAAAAAAAGAGTATATAAGCAGTTATTTATAAAATGCAGTAAAACTAAGTCTTAGTTATTACTTCATTTAAAATATTTTTTCCCCGAGTATTTGTGTCCTTACTTTTCGAGTTCCCCTTTTTTATTATATTTTTGCCTTTTATTAGTAATTTTTTTTAAACATTATTTAAAAACTTATACAAATTACAAAAAAAAGTATTATATTAAATACATCGATCATATCAATTCCGATTCCCACAGCACATAATTTATGTTAGTATATAAAAAAGTAATTTCTCGGTTGACCGTACCCCATTCTTATTTCAACGTTTACCCATTTTACCCCAAAACCGGGTTCCAGCCCACATCCTTTGTTGTGTCCCCTTCTATAACGACCAGGGCCAATTGGATAACACATGTATTTTCCCAAAATTATTCATCACTATTGAATAACAATTACCGTTGGTGTCTTTTTTCATAATTCTGATTTTTTTTTTTAACGGAAATATTTATGAAATCTAATTTCCACTTTAACAAATTATGTGTCTTTGTATTTAAACGTTCAATATTAATTCTTAAAAAATATTTTATTTAAATCTAAAATATTGTCGTAGATCGTATCTGCTATATTAATTTCTGCATGTCTTCGTTTTCGAAATTAACACGTCAACTCGACTTTAAATAATCTTAACGATTATATCTATTAGGTAATAACTCTTTTAAATAGTCGTTTCGTCAGAATAAATTCCATGCGTTATTTTCGTTCCTACTAGTTTGTTAATCATTATGTCAATTACTTTTAGCGATTAAATTTTATTCATACAATATCTAATAAATAAACGGAAAGGCATATAAGTGTGATTCCTTTGCCTTTCTAAAAACTGTAACAATTTTAAAAAAATATTACACGTCAAAATTAACAAAGGAAACGTTACAAACACGTGTAAAATAAAATTAAAACAGACGAAGTATTCTTAATTTGAAATAATATGAAGTATAATTTTTATAATATAATCTGTTGATCGGATATATTTATATATTTCACGTGTTTTAAACGAGCACAGTTATAATCTATCGTTCGTTAAATGTCAATACTTTTAATGAACATTATGACATGACATTTAACGTTTTCTTTTAATTAGAACTTTATTTATTAAAGAGCAGAATTGTTGATTTTAGAAAACGAATCGTGACTGTCTATTGGTTTAGCGATATTTTATTTTTAATTTTCACATTATCATTAAACTTCATATGCCAATACTTGTTAAACAACCGATTCGAAGTAAAGACGATCAGTAACTTTGTAATGAAATTATAATATTTAAAACTGGCACTATACGTCACGTCATTGTCAACAGTAAATTAAAAACATAAATAAATAATATAATTATGGCGTTTGTTAATCAACTTGTTAAAAATATTATGAATAATTAATATTGTTCTTTGGAATTTAACGCGCCGCATACATATATCTCGAACATATAGATATATGAACTATGAAACAATTGCATTTGGTTGTATGTAAACTTCAATGAGCACTCAAGGTAGTTTTATGTATATTACAATGTGGGCAAAACAGTGAATGGGCGGGCTATAATTACTCGGTCTTATTGAATAGCCCGTCAGTCTTATAAGGAAGTCGGGTAAAACTAATACTTGTCGACCATTCTGTTCATGATTCTATTGAAATTACGATGAAAGCAATTGCTAACATTCAATGTGAATTATTTTCAATCGATCGACTATATATTTTAATATCTTTATCTATAATTAGTCATTGAAAATGTTATTCCAATATTATAGATAATCGTGTTATGTATTATGGGTACTATGTTTCAAGGGGTTAATGGCGATTTTTAAGACTAAAATATCGGTATCCGTTAAACATAATATCCGTTTCAACAGAAAAAAAAAAACTAAAATCATCATGAAGCATGACTTCACGTAGCATTACGACCCTTATTTAATAAAACAACGAATATATGACCTTTTCTTGAAGTCGATTCAACGATGTCTTGAAGATTATAAAAAAAAACAACGAGCTGTTGTACGACGAATTATATCTAATGTCAAAAACAAAATGACAAACATTAATAGTGTAATTTTGAATCATTGTAATAATGAGTTTTTAAATTGAAATTATTTGTATTCAGATATATAAGAAAGAAAGCCAAGTTTTACTTCAAAAAAAGATATATATTTTTCTTACAGTTTATTCGTAGTTAATATTATGCAGCGGATTTTATCCGCGAAAAACAAAACTTTATTGCGTTAAAAAGTGCATTCATTGAAGAAGTCATGCTTGACCCGAGCGAAACCGCGTAGAGAAGCTAGCTTTATTAATTATATCCTCAATTAACAGATACACAAACATTATAAGTTTTATATATCGATTTATTTAAAATGTAGCTCGTGGCATATTTGCGTATAATAGACTTGTTGAACCGAGACGTAGATAACAGATATGTCAACTGATTAATGTATTTATTAATACAATCTTAAACAATGGAGTTGAATACATTTTTAATGCTTAATTCATACTCCGTGACATTAATAGATCGCTTTACAAATTAAAATAAACACAAGGTAGAATTAAAGGAAAATGCATAAGCAAGTTTTCTTTAAAAATAAAACGTCGTACCGAATACGACGTTTCATTTTTATGTAAGTTCGTAAGTCACATTTTAGGCAATTAAAAAAATAAAAAAATTGTTTTGTGTATTAACACTAATGAAAGTAATTACATTTACGTATATATAGAAAATAAATACTGTACTTTGGTCTTTAAACATGTCTTTGACATTTATAATACTTACAATCAACAGTACCTGTCAATTTGAATATAATGTATTAAGTACATATATAGTATTATGATAATTACGTCAAGTATGGTTAGTATGAATTGTTTTAATATATCTATTATCAAATACTTATTAATAGCAGTTTATTCCTAATTACATTACCACTAAAAGCCATAACCTGTGATTAAGCAAAGGTTTTTCAAATAACGTAAAAATACTCACATAATTTCCTCCGTCACCCCATAATTTGACTAGTTCCAACGAAAAAATCGCCAGATGACGAAATCGTATGACCCCATGGTATCCCCCACCCTAATAAGGTGACGCCCATCGATTATTTTTAGGGGACGTATGAACCCCCGTTAGTTTTATAGCGGTTGCTTGTCTTATAAGTTTTTGTATCGATTCTAATACAATAGTAAAATCGATTTTGTATCGTAAAATTGATTTAGTTAATAAGATAAAATTATTTAAATATTTTATATGAAATTTTTTAAATATTGTTGCAATTTCGTTAATTTTTCCTTATTTTCCTAAGGTTTTATAAGTATAACCTATTTCATATCATAGATAAATAATGTTGTATATAGGTATATACTTAATAATACATAAAGTTATAGATAGGTAAGAAATATGTATTAACCTTATAAAAATTGGTTTATAATTACCCAATGTAATAGTCCTTTTTATTTAACTAGATATATGCATCTTTTTATCTCGTTAATAAAACATTTGAACAAATAGAAATCAAAAAAGCCATAAAACATTATTTCTTAAAAAATATTATTATCTATGGTAGTAAATATTATTTTTATTTAACATTTGCTAAGACAGAAGACTCAACATTCACAACTGTAGTTACATGCGTTCGATATACAAATTATCTGTTAAAATATATTCGTTTATTTTCTACAAAGACCTTTCCTGAAATGTATTTATAACGATTTTGTAAATAAAAAAAATTAAATTAAAGATTATTAAAAAGAAAAAAGTTATGCTATTCACATATTTATAATCTTTTAATAATCTTGTTTGTTAAAAAAATATAGTTTTTAACTAATAAGAATCAAAATATTATACATTTTAAAACCTATTTTGTGCAATAATTCTCATAAGAAAATCGTTTACAGGTAAGCTCACGACGAGCAGCGCCATCTATCGCTTCAAGGGTAAGTACACGAGTTTCTTACAAGAAATGTTCTCTCAAGGAATAAACAAGCAACGCCATCTCTTATCGTACTTTCGAAACAGGGATATCTCTTAAGACATCTATAATTTCTTTTTTTTTCATTTATAATAATTGTTCTTGTGACTAAAGCTGTAATTTATTGACGCCAGTTAAATAATACAAAAAATATATTTTTGTAATTAAACTGTTAAAGCGCATGAATGCTTATCAATTATATTAAAAACAGAATTAAAAGCTACAAGTTCATTAAACGAGAATACTTTAACGCTGGCACGCTTTAATCTGTCTATATCTTATCTATCAGCAATCTACACGTTGAACTGTTTATTGAAACGTGCGTATGACAAAGTGTCGTTAAGCCTATTAAACCAATTATAGACCGAACAGAAATCGAGGGAGATTTATTTATATTACTTTACTTCAATTGCCTTTATCCTTAATTAAGATTTTAAAGATATTTACACTAACAAGACCCACTTAACCATTTAAAGACACCGCAAACAGTTTGCTCATTTAACCATCAGCAAATTCAAATTTAACTATAAATCTGTCATTAACCAAGCATTTTGATTTAAATGAGGTTATATTTATTGCAAATCAATAATGCCTTTTTCCTTAAATGCAATAAACAACAAACGTTACTAAAAAAGTAAACAATGACGTAACCGCGTTAACGTGCAAAATAAGAATCCTTGCTTCAAGTACAATCTGTTTGTTTAAATAGTACATTGTAGTGTCTGGCTAGTCTAGTTTTTAGAATCAACCGCGGAATTCCAGAGAATCGAGTTCAGTCACGGCAAGTAATGAAAGCAATTATTGCAATCTATTGTCTCACGCGAATGATAGAACTAACGGAAGCCTTTGACACGATCGTGGTCCTACCTCGTGTACATACCTTTGTCTTACATTGTTGTATGCGCAGCCCTGTTGCGGATTCTAGAGTCACAATTTACTCGGCACGTGTAACAGAATAATGTAGTCATCAGGACGTGATTAGTATACGATAAATATTTGTCCGCGAGAGTTCCACAAGGATATATTGTGGGACCGTTATTTTATACCTACAAACACAAAATGCAACTTATAATATTTAAGTTAATAATATAGAATATTATACAAGTTTCATGTTGAATTTATTAGATTAAAAAGTATGATAAAACTTTCAAATAATTACTCCAATAAACAACCCCTAGATATAATTTACACGTTAACGAAATATATCTTTTTAAGCATAAAATATATTTTCAGATTGATTAATAAATAAACAATTATATTGTGATTTAAGTCTCATTATATATAGGTAGTATTTTCGCAATTCATACCCCAATCATAACTGACATTCTGATGAATCTTTTGTGATTAAAATTTCGTTAGCAACTCAACTCAATGTGACAAAAAACTTTTAAAATATATGCAACTGAAAAACACATTCTCGTAAATGGAATACTGAGTCGGAGAATTGCTCAGCGGCCATCTCTGATTATTATTGGAACGGAAAGGAATGAATTGAAACCTTTATCTCTGCATGAATCGCATGATCTTTGCATTCTGCACCGATCTCATTAAAATCGTAAACGGTATGAGATTTTTTATGCTGACTCAGCAATCATATAGCAATGTCATTTTGATTGCCCCGAACGGCCATAGCAAATTTGAAATAGCGTATTTGATATTTCTCCAACGTGTCTCCTTATATTTAACTTTTTATGGTTTGTTATAAATAGGTTTTAATTAACATGGCACAATATTAATCGCTATGCAACTTTACTTATATTTTATCTTAGATTTTCCTCTTTAATAAACATCAATTGATATTATGCCCTCATCAGAATGGCCATCGAGTATAAGTATTTAATTAATGTTCATTCTATCGTGGATAATTTCAAAAGCATCAATCTGGGATCATTGCTATTAACATCTGTAATTTCCCTTAAACATATTCCACGGTTCGTGTCGGTGCGCATCTAATCTGTTTTAAGATTAGACAGGCTTTTACTGCTTACCATTTAAATTTAATATCTGCCCTATAAGCCGTCTCTATCACAGGCTAAGCTCAGTTTATCTCATCCATCAAACTGTCAATCTGAACCCGTCTGAATTGCATGCAAATCGTATGTATTTAAAATGGGCTGGGTGCACATTTACGCTTTTAACGAATGATTGGTCACTGTTGACACTTTCTGTCTGTCATGAAAAATATTGACAACTTGTCAAATTTTGTTTGATATTTTCTAAGTAATAAACCTAATGTTTGTATATAATCCATGATTTCGCACTAATAAAAAAGTACTTTATATTTGTTCTACTCTAGTTTCTGTTTAAATATTCTTTGTAAAACAAGTGACTATTACATTACTCGTATGCTAATAATCTCATAGATTTGGAACTTCTTGGCTATCGTATGCTCCCAACCTTAAAGGTACGCAGTGATTCATCATTTAGAGGCCTCGCAAGGAATCATTTGAATATAGTTTTTGCTGACTAAACGTATCTTTGCAATTTGTTGGTGAAGGTACTATCTAAAAGATAAATTAGAAGGAATTAAAATTATTATACGAAATGATTTGCTATTTAGTAATAGCATAACTGGCATATTCTAAGCCTAGTTATTATAATTAAGAAAAGTCTTTGTTAAACTCGTATTGAATGCAACTGATATCGATTACGCAAGAATAAAATAATTTTCGTCGAAGCCTTCGGAAATTATTTTAAAATTAGAGCGCTAAGATAATAATGAATTAATCAATCGTAATGATTAATACAAAATGGCTTAGAATTTTAGTCACAATATGAAATAAAGTTAAATATCTGTCATAGATTGTAACCACAGATAAACTAATTGTCGTTTTATCTTTGCCCTTAAAGGTTTCACATACCTCTGTAGTTATAACGATAGCATCGTAAACATTCCATTTTCACTAAATCGGGAATAGAATCTGTTAAGGCCTTTGAGTTAAACTAAGCGGCACAAATAACTTGATTAAAATTGACAGTAAATCTGTTAACGTATCCAGTAGACCAAGAACCGTTATGTTGATAGCTTTACTCGATTTAAGCATAAGAAAAATGAGGGACAATAGATCAACTTGATGTGGTTATTAACTTCGACTTGACAATGTTCGGTCTACCTATCAAGTATCACGAATAAATCATAACATACGATACTGATACTTATTCAGTTACGAATAGGAATCATAATGATCTGCACGTAATTGATTCAAAGAAAAAATATGCTTCAAGCTATACTTCGATTAGTATCGGATTGAATTTCATAGCAATTGTGCAGCTAATTCAGGAATAGCAGAAAGTGATTGTTGAATAGCTTAGAAATCGCAAAACTGTTAGCTTGTTAACTGTTTCTGAGACAAAGTGACGAATGTAATACTAACTGGTCCAAACTGTGATTTATTTTACTTCTTACGGTATATTCTGAGTGAATTAACCATTATTAATGGAATTTAATATACGGTGTCAATTTCTGAATATTTTGACCACATTTCTACAATAATTTCAGACTGCAACAGATTTCTTAAATTACAATATTGAAAATATTAGCTTATCTGTCGATTCAAACATAAATCTGCCGTTTCAAAATTTAAACTACCGAGAAAAATCTGATTAGGTATTTTTTTAACTGCTCTATATACATGACACGTTCATTTATTCTTGAAAATCATGTAACACTTTATTATCTAGATAAATTATATCAATGTATTTCATTGTTGTTGTCTTACATGTTCCTAAAACATTTGTCTTATTGTACTGAAGCTTTGTGTAGATCTTTTGAACCTAAAGTTGCTGAAGATATTTACCTAAAGGTTTTTGATGCAGTATTATACAACACTAATGACTTTTTAGTTGACTGCACACCTTGGGAATGAAATGATCGCCTCCAGGCTGTTTCAAATAACTAAAATATAATTATCATTGTATATGCAAAATAATAAAAAATAATAAAATATATCCCGCTGAGTTTCTTTCGCCGGTTCTTCTCAGGTCCAAGGTGGTAGATTTTTGATTATCAATAAGCAAACACTTCTATATTCAATAAAGATTTTTTACTTTTATTTTGATTTTGATTATCATTAGGTGTCTAAACGAGTCGTATTAGATAAGTCGTGTACGAAATAATCCGAAGAGACATTGCAACATAATCCGGGTAGTAGTTACTTGTCTTGTATTGAACAGAATATTGACAGACTCGGCTTGAAAATATTACAGAATATCTGTTATATATAAAGTGCTCGTCCCGAATACATTCAGGTAAAATAATAAATTCCGAGATATTATTAACACCTAATATATTTAATAAAATATACTAAGACTATATAATTTCATAAATATCAAAGGTCTATGTAATATTAAGATTTCGTTATCAGCTACTATATGGGTACCCTAGTTTACCGCAACAGAACCGCTTTCCTAGCTATCAAGGTATCGATAATAATCGTTGTCGAAAACAAAATATCAACAATAACTTAAAATATTGCAATGTTATTATCGAAAATGATTTTAGCGCAACGAATGAAATCAATACTATTGAAGTGACAAAAATTTATTCATTCAATTGTTGTTTTAACAAGCAGTCTAAGAATGCGGTTTCTGTGCCATGTAAAATTATTTCTAATACTTTACCTCATAAATTATTTAATTTTACAACTTAACTCTAATTTAATTCAGCTTATTGCACAATTGTATATTATTTAGAACAATTATCAACGTACTTTATTTAAACACGTGTTACGTGAAAATCATTCCGTATTGTAATTAATGTATTAGCATTGATACTGTGTCTATTATTGTCAGGAACTGCCTTATTAGCATTTAATCCTATGGTTTCCAAGGTTCTGGCTTCAATGAATTTAAAAAAGCAACCAAGGGTAAGGAAATTAGTGATTTAACGTTATTTTTAAAAAGACAGGCCTTTTTTCATCATACGGGGACGCGCAAATGAACCACCTGATGGTAAGTGGTCACCACCGCCCAGATACCTTGGCACTGTAAGAAATAATAACCATTACATCACACCACCAACACCACCTTGGGGGCTAAGATGTTATGCCCCGTGTTACACAGGCTCACTCATCGTTCAAACCGGAACACAAAAATTCTAATATGCTAGTATGCTGTTTGGCAGTAAAATATCTGATAAGTTGGTGGGGGTACCTACCCAGACGGACTGGCACAAAGCCCTGCCACCGAGTACTCTCTTAGTCAAAACGTAATTACCTTAAACATCTGATATGGTAAAATCTAATTTAATTTGTGAGTAACTAATTACTTTTATTTGTCGTAACTAATCATCTCGTTAAGATTAAGTAATATATCGGTAACCAATTAGTAAACAAATTGATGTATAAATTACAAGATAAGTAAGTTTAATTAAGTAAATGCGAGTTCCAGATTAATACTGAAATGATATCGAAAATATTTTTTAGTAAAAAAACTCTAAATAATTTCAAAATTTAATTTTTTACTTGATGATGCAATCGTGGCGAGAGGTTGCTTAAGACGATAACAATTAAACACCTTAAATCTCACGATATAATGGAAGTGACATCGAGCAGAAGAAAATTGACATCAACGTTTTGTTCTGTGATTAATACATATATAAGTTTAATACAAATTCAAGTTATGTATTAATGGAAACAAAGTAACAGAGATACACTCACAACAATGTTTGTGATTTAGATATTGATGTAAATATATAATTTATTTAATATAATAAAGTAATTACACGTTTATGTGAAAGACGATATGGTTAGAAAGAATGTTACCTGTGAGATGACGTCCGACAGAGAAGTATGGAAGAAGAAGACATGCTGCGCCGACTCCAAGTAAAATTGGGATAAGGGCAGGAGGATGATGATATGATGACATGTCTGACACATAACAAAAGAAACAATATCTTTATCCCATCTATGCCTAACAAGATTCCGTTATAAGATCCACTTTTATTAATGTTAAAAATTTTTGTTAAAACATATTAAGCTTAATTATAAACGGCATTTGTAACAATAATTTTAATATGGAAATTATTCAATTCAAACTGGTTTGTTTTGTTCAACTGAGGTATTGTGAGGTGATTTATTAATATGAGTAATAATAGCTATCTTATCAAAAAAACAGTGATCTATTAGAAATAGGAAGACTTCTTGACTGAATGTGCTTCATATAAATTTTAAATGTCTGCAGCCAAAACGTTCGAAGTTAAACTAAGTCTACTGCAATGAAATAGGATTTTTTAAGTGTCAGAGTCTCTTGGTGGTTGGGCTTTGTACAAGCCCGTCTTTGTAGGTTCATTCAGCATTGTTGTGTTCCGATTTGAGGGGTTAATGAGCCAGTGTAGCTACAGGCAAAAGAAACATAACATCTTAATTCCCAAGGTTGGTGGCGCATTGGCGATGTAAGGAATAGTTAATATTTCTTATTGTGCCGTTGTCTATGGACGGTGGTGACCACTAACCATCAGATGGCCCATTTGCTCGTCCGCCAAAAAAAAACTCAATGGATAATCACGAATCGGGATCACAAAACAACGTGAACTATAATTAATAACTTATTACCAGAAATAGGAAGACAATGACTCAATGTCCGAAACACAAAGCACTTCTCATAGAGTTTAAATGTCTACAGTTATCGTCCGATGTTGAACAATGTCTACTGTAATTGATGTATAACTATAAAGAAAATTTCGCGTTAACCGTTCGTGCAATTGTGATTCAAGTGCTGCACATCGCATTCATGCAATATCTTTATTAACAACGAGCTCCGTGAACTGAATGACAATTAGAATTGTTATTGTTCATCCATTTAATCCACTTGACATGGACGATGGGCTGTCAAGATTTGATTATTCTTTGGCACACTGTCAGACATTAGATGGGTAGCAACTAAAAGATAATTATAATATTTAATTTCTTATACTATGTCTGTAATGTTTGGCCACGTAGTTTTAGGCATTTACTTTGTGGTAGGGATTCTTGATCTCAAGATTGGTGGTGCCTGTAAGGAATGATAAATATTTCTTACGTCGCTAATATCTATGGGCGATGGTGACAACCTACCATCAGGTGGCGAATTTGGTCTACCGCCATAATATAATATAAAGCATTTGTCGCCAACTTGGATATTTGTTGCATTATAAAGGTTAACTAGCAAAGAATGCCTAGCTTACTAAGCGCCATGCTTAGTTCGCCTTTTGTACCATGCAATTGTTTCTGGACACTAAAGATAAATATTCATTCATTTTCAGTATCCAATGTCTAAAGTAACTTTTTCCAAACATATTTATTAATTAAATTTAACAACATTCATTATGCATAATCTATAATAATAATATTAGAAATGCAAAAGTCGAGAAAGTCTGTCTGTCTGTTACACTTTGACGTCTAAACCACTGAACCGAATTCGATGAAATTTGGTATGCAGCAAGGTTGAAGACCTAGGAAGGACATGGGCTACTTTTTATACCTAAATCCTACGACCACTTCCTGTAACACGCGGGCGAAGCTACGACCGAAAACGAGTTTATAATATATTTCAATCAAGGTTCTTATTCATTAAATATTTATAGCCATGTAAGCAACTGAGTTTTTGTGTGCTTAATTTTTTAAAATTCATCTCGAACATTTCTAAAAGAAATTCTGTCAGAAGCCTCTAGTGGAGTATCTTGGTTGAATACGCTCCTCATTTTTTTCGTTAACTGAAGATTAAGTTATTTATTTATTTACTTAAATCTTATTTAACTTAGCTGACTCGAGTTGATTTAATTTCTCAGAAGCTATGTGTCTATGGCGTACCTTTTTAATGTTAATATACCCGTTATATTAGACCATATTGTATTTATATTATCCGAGGCACGAACAGGGCAGTGATTATGCGTGATATAACTTAAATCAAGTATGCAACATGTCCCCACATGCAGTACATATTTGCTTGCGTGAGCCCGCTCCTTCCGTATGCAATTTGAATAACACAGCCTAAGTATTGTGCTGCGACACGTTTTCATTTGTTTAACACTAGCTGTATCCTCGTGTCTTACTCGTATTTATAATATATTGACATATTAAAGGACTTAGATTAAAAGAAAACATTAAATCGATTTCCATAATGGGTGTATAATTTTAATTGTATTGGGTTGATTACTTCACAAAAAACTTTTTGTCAGTCTTTATCAAACGATTTCAGGCTAGGTTACCGGTGATATCTTTGCATTGAATTTAATCCTATAATTAAGACTCACAAAATATTTTTAGTCGCCAAAGATTGAACTGAATGATGATCCATAGCGGCAATGTTGGAGCCCTGGCTCTCTCTTCGTTTCGAATGGGAAGCAACAGAGTAAAATAGTGTTGGATAGCGGTAAAGTATTTATCTAAATATCTATGGTCGGTACATTCATGCAGGAAGCGTCTTAGCAAACACGTAGAGAACTCAGTTGTACACATTTTTTGTTTTATAGAAAAAAATATCAATAAAGTAGAATCTGAGCATTTGAATTTCAGATTAAGGTTTTTAATTCGACATAAAATACGTGAGGAATGCCTTCCTACGTGCTATAAAATTAAAAATGTATGCGTATTTGAGTAAATAAGTATCGTATTGCTCCTATCCCATTAACTTTTAATGGTTTTTTTTTTTTATTTTAATGGTAAATTTCAAAATGCTATGTACTAAAAAGCAAAATCTAACTGCCTCGATAAAGATTCAATAAAAACGAATACAAAATCTGTGATTATACGGCTGATTAAGTTTATTTAACTAATATTCTCAGACAAAAGTTATTAACGAACAACAATTCGTATCAAGCCTTGAGGCTCTTTAAACACTAGCTTGAGGCATAGTACCATTATTCTTGGTACTCAGACCTTGACAAAGGACTAGGTATTCTAAATTATGTAGGTGGCCGAGTCTTATGACCATAACTAATTGGAAAACGGATTACTTGCATTTACTTGATACACCGCTTGTGTGGGCTGTAGTATTGGTTAAATGTAACTTACGACACACAAAATGGAACCGTATCACAATTGAATAAAGTTGAAAATAAGAATGGCAAATGCTTTAAATCTCCGATAAAGTATATGGGTTGTTAAGTCAAATGTGTACAGGCATAAAAGCATGCTATTGCAAATGTTATAAAGGTTATAATTCCTTGGTGGTATTGTTTTCTGGAATCTAAATCTGCTGTCGATTAATTAGGATAATAGGTAAACCTTAGTTTTGTTCTATAATAAGGCTATTGTTGTCATAAATACAAGCCTGATCGTTTTTAATCACTTTAATATTTAAATGCCTGTCAAACTGTTTATCAAAGATGCAAATTTGCTTTATAATGTAGATACAAATTGTAAATATTTCAATTTAAATGGATACATACGTTTTGTAATGCACAGAGGATTGTTTGAGCTTATTTAAATATTACTATAGGAATTGTGGAGTCTCTTTGAAGGAAATCAACCACATAAAACTGATAAATGATCTTCTAATTTATCGAAACTGAAGGATATAAATATGACAAATTTATGGAGTATTTCTGTACATTACTGCGTTTCTTCTATTATGTTAAAGAAGTAATTAGTTAATGTACTAATATAATAAGCACAAGGCATATATCATCTTACGTCCTCTGACACGCGGGGCCTTGACGGCCTTAGAAGTGGTTTAAATTTCATTGATTATGGTGACCCATTTATACATCTGCTTTACTCAAATGCATTACAGTATGTCTATTTCGAGGTAAGCCCGAGGTCAGATTCGAAGCAACCTTCGACTCCTATCGCTATTACGGAACGAATGTAAATCCTATTAATCATCCGATTCAGAAAAATGCAGCATTCCGTCAAATGATTATAAAACAGTCTAAGCTTGTTTTGATAGGCTGATTTCTACCTAAACATCCAAGTTATTTGCACTATCGTTATGTTTGACTATTTGACAGACCCTTCATTAGTAATTACATTTTTGGCAGCGTAATTATACCCAAGGCATAGTTAATAAAACCTCCTCAGGCTGTGAACCTGGACAACATTAATATCAAAACATTTGTGGGTCGACAAATTGAATACGCGCCCACTGGCTTTGTAAGGTAACTACTATTTCACTAGTCAAACGTCGATTATAATGACAAACAAAAGAAAAAAACGTTTTTTTTTTTAATTTATAAAGCAAACATTTTTATGTCAAAGCTTTAAAAACAAAATGTTACAAGTCACATACACGTTAATACGAAATTGACCCATATAACTTCAATAATATATGACTCATTTTCTTTATACATAATCGAGAGTTTAATACAAACATCGTACCAGATGCAACGATTAACTCAACGTATTTGACATTTTCAATATTAATAAGCCACATGTCAAAACGTAACCGCTGATAATTTTGATGCACACGCAGCTCTTACACGACTGTGTAATACCGCGGTCACGACGCTTGATTTGCGCCATTATAACACAACAAACATAAAATTGCTACAACAACAACACTATGCCAAGAAAACTTAAACTCTACGCTCTACGTCCGTAGAGTTGTAGAGTTCGGGATGTAGAGGCACACGTTCGGAATTAATTTGTGTAGTGCATGTAGTAGGTACTATACGGTCTGCGTTAATGAAATTCTTGTATTGTGTTGACGAGATCAGATCTCAGTCACTTCTCAAGGTTTCATTAAAGTAGTTATTATTTAGCTCATAATTAGAGTTCGACTAATACAAGTGTATTTGCGTTGTTCGTTCGCTTTGAGAATATTTTTATTGATAAGTATGGTTTGTGAACTGGATATGTTATAATGTTTTTATATAGTTATTTTGTTCGGCATACTCCTCGACTTAAATAAGTAAGAATAATAGTTTTATTTGTGTCATGACATTTGCAGTAAATTAATGGATTTTAAACATTAAATAAATAACAAACACAACTGCTTTTTTAATTTAATTTTGGGACTTTTGTCCTACACAGGTACATCAGTCCCATAAATAGAACTACTTAAGAAGCAATATTTAATAAAAATTCGTATTTCAATTTGTCTCGACACGCGTCTCGATATATTCCTCACAACATTCCTCAGATTTGAATAATTCTATCAATTCTGTATCCTATTAAAAATAGTTTATTAAATGAATGTTGAAATATATTCATATTCATGATTAAAGTATTCACAAAATTAAAATCGGCCTTTCTTACATTTTTAACTAGTTATTTTAATTTATTAAGTGTTTATAAATTCATAACAAATATGTTCATTTAATCTCATTGTGGGGCAGTTATTTTGAGCTTTGTACTGAATTAATTCGACCTCAATCAACTGTTATGGTGTTAGTTATAAATGGTGCGACGCTGCGTCCCATTACTAGCAAATTAACAATTAACAGTTCATTAAACTAAGATATAAATGCATACTTGTGTTTATCAGACTTTTATAGTGTTATTTGAGCTCACGAACTAGGTTATAAGGTATGTTTTTGGTTGCTTAATAGACAAGCCAATGTGCAAATTGATGTTAATTTCACAGCTATAGACTAAGAAAACTTTAAAGTAGAAAATAAATTGATTGCGTCTCCAGAACTGTATGATATTTGAAATTTATTACTCCTACTATATATATTCAAAATTTTACATGGGAATACAAGTATAAAATATTACAAAAGAATATCAAAAAGTGTACAATCTACCTCCATTGTAAATTAAAAAACAAAAATGCAAAAAGCGGTTCTGTGCGAAAGTTTATGCAATTAGCGAGTTCATGGATGAGTACCCCTTGGGAATTAAACTATCGACTCCTGGCTATTTCTTTATCGTATAAAAACTTATAAACTATTACAAAACTCACCATAACTAACACAAACTCCGCCTCTCTTTCGCCGGTTCTTCCCCGATCATAATATTTTCTTTCCTAAACCGGTGCTGCTTTTTAGTTTGACAATCAAAAAGTAAGTGTAATGCTTTGATTAAGCCTTATATACCTTTGAAGCTGTTCCGCTTACTATATCTTCAACTAGAAAATATATATATTTTTATGGTATAGATACGAGACCAGAAAAATAGGCCACCTGTTGGTAAGTGGCCACCACCGCCCAAAGACATAAAGGCTGTAAAAAATATTAACCATTCCGTACATCGCCAAAGCGCCACCAACCTTGGGAACTAAGATGTTATGTCCCTTGTGTTTGTAGTTACACTGGCTCACTCATCCTTCAAACTGGAACACAACAATACTATATATTGCTGTTTGGCGGTAAAATATCTGATGAATGGGTGGTACCCAGACGGGCTGGCATAAAGCCCTACTACCAAATACAGATTGACAACAAGTTGTATTGATACAACAAGGCACGGGTATATAAAAATAATTGTTAATGAGTTATCAGGACATGCTTGGAAAACAAATTGAAGTTAAGTTAGAATAATAAGTATAATTACTCAAAATAGGTATCTACTTTGTTAATGCTATTTAGCAATTACGATTACCTGTGCCCGGTGCAAATCTCAAACACACACACAGTACAGTGCATAAGAAGTCACACACACTCACAGACTTCTTGTACAGTGTATAAGAAGTCTGGTGAGTAATATTGCTGTTTATCTTGAACGTCATGTATAATAAACAAGTAAATAAAGAATGTATTAAACAATTATTAACGTTTCAAAAATATGATTTTGTTCAAATTAATTATAGTAAAACTTCAACAGATATTTTGTTTTTATTTATTTATTTAATTATCATATTTTGTTTTAAATATAGAATAGTTCCTATAAATCAATCCTATAAAAGCTGTTACATATCCAGTTATAGAAATATCTGCCACAAAATATCTCACTATTGGACTAAGAGTATCCTCCATTTTAGGAGTCATCCACGCGGCAGATTTTCATTCAGCACACTCATACCAAACACAGGATGTATTATACATAAAAATTAAGCAAGCGAAAATTCTGTGTAAGTTTGTACCCACAATCTTTTGCTAAGATCTACGAGATCCTGACTACTGCACCATCTCTGTCGGCTTTATACTCATTATAAGTCAGTATTGCAGTCGTAAGTGTCACTTTTTATTTCATTTTTATGTTGATAAAATAAAATAACTCAAATTTAATATCCTACCATAAACATGCAAATTGTGTATTTATATTTTTTTTTTATAAATATTTAAATAAACGCGATACAAAGTTGATGTGTAATATCTCCTACATAATGACCAAGTAAATTAATATGTTATTTACATAAACGCCAGTCATTGAGATGACGGTTTCTGTTCAATCTTCATTTCAAACAATATTGATCTTTACATCGCATCAATACGGTTTAATTTACCTTGATTAATTTAGCATAGGGTCAGCAACACAAGTTCGGTTTTTATTTGTGAGATTGATATGCGAATGGGAAAATTATATAGCGGCGTAAGAAATTCTAACCATTATGTCGCTTATGACACCATGGAAACTAAGATGCTGTGCCTTTAGTTACAATGGCGCAGTCGGCCTGCTAACCGTAGCACATTAAAACTCACTATTGCTGTTTGACGGTAAAATATCTATCTGATATCTGATGAGTAAGTGGTCACAAGAGAATCGGGCTTGCACAAGCACCTACCACCAAAATAAGTTTGCGGTATTTATATTTCTACTAGTAGTATGACAGGTTTTGTTTTGATTTAATTTCATTGTAAGCTGACTGAGTTTCGTTTGTCACATTTGTTTTTATTTATACAGCCATAGCGCATCTCTCTACTTGCCCAGTAACATTTTTCCATTGTCTAAAATTAATTATTTGTTAAATCGTAACAATTTAGTAAATTGCATTGAAGTATCCTCGTTAATTTTCTGCTCATCTACGGCTGTAACTCTTCAAAGTAAGACCATAACCGCTCGTCTACGTGCAGCTGTCGTCCCATCACTGGGTCCAAAACGCTTACGCTATTAATATATATATATATATATAAATTAGTTTAATTTTTGTACGACCGTGCTGTCCGCTGTTCATTAAATGATTCGTTGTGTGTACTCACACATGTGTTACACGTGGGTCGCAATGTAACAAGATACTCATTATGATTTGTTCAAACTTGGTCCCTCAGTAATGAGTTGCGTTGTAATGTCTACTGATTTTCTTAGCGATACAAAATACGTGCGTGTGCGCAGGCCTTTCGAAATTGATTGTGACATCCGGCGGATGACTGGATAGATGTAAAAATATAACCTATTTTGATGTTAAAGCCAAAGTAGTTAATTAGTTTCTAGTTTAATTTATTATGAAATTACGTGGAAAGAGAAATTAATGTAGGTTTTTAACGGTTCAAATACTTTGGCCACGAAACATTAAGATATTATAAATATAAATAAGCCGAGATGGCCCAGTGGTTAGAGTGCGTGCATCTTAACCGATGATTTCGGGTTCAAACCCAAGGCAAGCACCTCTGAATTTTCATGTGCTTAATTTGTGTTTATAATTCATCTCGTGCTCGGCGGTAAAGGAAAACATCGTTAGGAAACCTGCATGTGTCTAATTTCAACGAAATTCTGCCACATGTGTATTCCACCAACCCGCATTGGAGCAGCGTGGTGGAATATGCTCCAAACCTTCTCCTCAAAAGGAGAGCCTTAGCCCAGCAGTGGGAAATTTACAGGCTGTTAATGTATTGTTTCAATTAAACTTTGATATATTAATAATAATTATTCTTTTAATATATACCGTAGCAAATATTAGAAGAAACTTATAGGAACGTATCTTCGATTGAATATTTACCCTAATCAATACTCAATCGTTACATAGCTCATTTAATAGTTATTAAAGGTGCATTCTGTGGTTTTCTAGAATAGAAGGAATGCATAAATTTTAAACTATAAACTCCTAATTTTTTTTATTGTAAGTTTGTGATATGTATTCTATATAAATATATTATAAAAATTTCAAATAATAATTCATATAAGATGTCTATCAAAAATAGACAATATACAGAAACGGTATACATTTCTATATATTTCCTCGAATAATATACAAGATTTTTTTTATATACTCTTATGTTATAATATTTTTTTATCAATTATAAGCAAATTCGATTGCTTTGAATGAAAAGTGTAAATCTGTATTTGACGTTAATTATTTTTTTCAATTATACTATCAAGGTGCCAGTAGACATGGGAATCTTCTTACTTAGTGGTAGGACTATGTGCAAGCCCGTCTGCGTAGGTACCACCCACTCATCAGACATTCTACCAACAAACAGCAATACAATATTGTTATTTTGCAGTTTAAAAGGTGTTCCAGTGTAACTACAGGCACAAGGGACATAAGTTAACTTCGCTCCCGTGGTTAGTATTTATGACGATTTAAGGTATGGTTAAATATCTTACGGCGCCAATGTCTATAGGCAGTGGTGGCCATTTACCATCAGGTGGTACATTTACCGGTCCGCATAATTTAACATAAAAAAGAACTTAACACAGCTATACAGATATCATAGACGTTGGAACAAGTCAAAATTCCAAGTAAACATATTCTTAAAATAAAAAAAAAAAACAAGAAATGTAACCTAAAAAGCATAAAACATTACAAGTATTCAATTAACAATAGTACTATTAAAAATTCAAGTCAACACACGTCAATTACAGTTCAGGATCGATATCTCGAGACGACAAGTTTAAGAAACGACTAATTCGCTCTGTCCATGAGAGCAAGATAATAAACCTCGAACGTTTTGGATAACCGCCCACTACGAACATGCCTTCACGTTTCTTGTCTTAGCACAATTAGGAATCCGTTGACTTTTGAATATAACGAAGTATAAAATAATAAAGATGTTTATTAACCACGCATGAAAAATAATATGTATACGAAAGACACAGAAATTTATCTACTCATCAGATAATCTACCGCCAAAAAGCAGTACTCAGTATTATTGTGTTCCAGCTTGAAGAGTAAGTGAGCCAGTGTCCAAGTGACATAACATCTTAGTTCCCAAGGTTGGTGGCACATTGGCGGTGTAAGGAATGGTTAATGTTGTTTACAGAACCAATGTCTATGGTGACCACTTACCATGAGGGTGGCCTATTTGCTCATCAATACAGGTACAGAGAACGTTTTTGGGCAATGGTATACGCATGTATAATAAGATACCGGGAAATATAATCAACTTACCATTTACTAAATTTAAAAAGTTTATTAAGACTAATTAATAAATAAATCTTATTATTCATTAAAATAATACTTTTTACAAAAAAACACCTGGATTTAGGCTCGAGTTCCATCACAGGACACTAATTATAGTAAAAAAACTGCATTGGAAATATGTTTATTTGAAAAGAGCAACTATTTATTGATTTGGGAAACAAACAATTATAATTACACTTAATAGTAAAAAACAAATATAAGAAAAACATAAATCAATCAAATCTCCACTTAAAATTTGCTATCCACTATGCGAGATTCTTGCCGTTTCTTCTCGCTGGAGGCTGCTTTCCGTAACGATGGTAGTATTTAAATATCGACGATTCAAAAACGCTTCATTGTGAAGTTTACTTGAATAAATTTGATTTGACTGCTAGTTTAATAATCACAAATATTTGATTATAATTAAGAGCCTATAGAGAAGGCTTCGAGAATAAATATCTTCAGAAATTTTGTAAGTATACAATGTATATTTGTATAGTAAAACTAATCATGAAATTAATTTTAACTGTAACTGTTTTGTCTCGCTACGTAATAAACCTTCAGCTATTCGTAGTTTTGTTTTGCTGTCGGTAGTGTCAATTGCCAATAACTTACTCCTACTTTGCCAAGGGTCAAAGATTATCAATCTCGCTAATGCAAATGCTATGTCTTCTTATAATTAATAAATTAGAAGGATTAATTGCTCGTATTTAAATTGTAATTTATTTAAATCTAACCAGTAATATGGCGAATACATTCAATACGTCACCGTCTATATAAAACTACAGATTAAAAGCCCATCATTTAACGTAAATTCAAGTACTCCTGACATGTGTAAATACGTCCAAATAAATTTTATACCTTATTAAGTACGAATAAGGTTCAATTTTTTACACCTTATTATATAAAGTCGTTTTTGCTCGAGTAAAAACACGTTAGTTGAAGATCATATGGCGTTAGATGCGGAAGCAATCATTTACATTTTATGTTGTGAATATGCGGAAATATGCGGAATCGAACCAAATCAAGCCCTTTTTACGCTTGACGCTTCGAGTCGTTGAAACGCATTGAAGTTCGTTCCAAGTAACAAAGTTTCTTAGATTTGCGCGAACCAAGCGTCCAGAAAGGTATGTGGCTCTCTACTCGTTACTCAACATAAATAGACCAATTATTCAATCTGGAGAAAATGACACTTCAACGGACCACTTTCGTAGGAATCTTCTGTGTTTTCCTGTTTACAATCAACTACGTTGCATTCTGAGATAATGATAAAATTGGTACATAAATTTAGACTTTCAGCGTCACGTAAGATATATGTTTCCTACTTATATTATTTGGCTGCAAAATGTCACACTTGAGGCATAAGCATTGAAAAATTAAAAAAATATATCTACGGTTCGAAATTTAAAATAATTTAGTCAGCGTTAAGTTTTGTTTCACGCTAATCATTATAATCATATTGAGATAGAACTTTGTAATAATGACATGTAATATATATACCATACATAACCGGGTCCAGTAGTAAGAAAGCGTGCATTTTAACCTATGATTACGGGTTCAAACCCAAACAAGCACCACTGAATAATCATGTGCTTAATTTGTGTTTATTATTAATCTTGTGCTCGGCGGTGAAGGAAAACATCGTGAGGAAACCTGCATGTGTCAAATTTTATCGAAATTCTGCCACATGTGTATTCCACCAACCCCCATTGGTGCAGCGTGGTGGAAAATGCTGCAAACCTTCTCCTCAAAGGGAGGCCTTAGCCCAGCAGTGTTAAATTTACAAGCTGTTAATGTACGTATGTAATATATATATACATATATTTAAATATAGTTAACTGACAAAAGAATGAATGATATAGCATATACATACCATCATTCACATCAGAACCTTACGTTGTTAAATCACAGCTAATAATTTTTAAATTTGAAATAAAAAGGAATAAAATGAAACCACTTCACAAACCTACTTCAAATGTCAAATATCGATTCTATACATCGAAATTAATTAAATAATAATAGTTTCAACAATTTAAAATTTTGTTGGTCCAAAAAATTAAAAGAATTTTGAAATAACGTCAGTATTAATATATGTTTGTGTTATTATTTTATACTTTAAAACTGAAGCTTAACAATTGTTCGAAAGATTAATTTTACCGTAAAGGGTCGACACGACTCTTAATGCTTACTCTTTATTGCTATCTAGGTGTTACCCGCTGTTTTCCTCACGTTAAATATAGATTATAATGCTCTCTCAAACTTGCATGAACTTGTCTATACATATAATAAAATTGGAGTGTCTGTTTTTAATATTAAAATAACCCATTTTTACTAAATGCATATGTATGTATACACGGTACATATACCAAAATAACATTTATTCCAATTTTTGTCTGTCTGTCTGTTTGTTCCGGCTTTTATTTTAGAATTATATATAGAATAAAAATTAAATCACGCTACAATATCCAAATAACTTAAATTCAAACAACGCGCACGAAGTCGCGGGTATAGTACTTACTACTATAAACGTAAAATCAAAGACAAGTCCATTGAGGAGAATACGTTAATTTCAACCGACAATTACAATTAATGTCGCCCATACGAATTGAAGCTGTAGAAAATATCAACCATTCCTTCCTTCTTCTGCTCGTATTGCACTACCTTCCTCTTCTAAACCAGAACACCAAATTATTATTCGCTGTTTGTAGTTACAATATATGATGAGTAAGTACCAAGACAGGCTCGCCAGCCCTACCACCAGTAGGAATAAATGGCGTACTAGAAAGATCACTGTTTTTATATTTATTTCTTTCAAAACACCTCAAGGTAGGTTAAGTACTTTTGCGGTAGTGAAATATAAAATTTGTACCAATAAATCGTTTCCGATAGAATTCGAACAATACCAATTCAAGTATAGCCCCGAGGTATGCTAAATTGTCTACAAATACCTCATAATACATAAAACGTATTAAGCCGATCGCAATAATCGTAACTTTGTATCGTTTTACGTAACTCTGTCTTTGCTCTCTAATCTCTTGAACAATTTGTATTTAGTAATAAAACAGAATTAGTTTGGTATTAAATCACTTGTACACGCCGTCGAATGAATTTGAATTTAAATTAACTTGTTTGCCTTCAATTTGAAATAAATTTAATTAAATCTATATAAAAACACTTATGATATATGTAATTTTAAAATTAAAACAATTAAATCTTGAAACAGAAACTTAGTATTGAATAATTTAAGCCGTTTATTTAATCTAATTTAAAAAAATATTACAAACAAAACAAACATTGTTTACTATCGTATATTTTTAGATTCGATATAAACCATTAGTATATAATTTTACCAAAGGTTTAGCATTAGCAGCCCGTAAATGTTCCACTGCTGGGATAAAGGCCTCCTCTCCCTTTGAGGAGAAGGTTTGGAGCATATTCCACCACGCTGCTCCAATGCGGGAATTTCGTTGAAATAAGACACATTCAGGTTTCCTCACGATGTTTTCCTTCACCGCCGAGCACGAGATGATGAGATAAACACAAATTAAGCACATGAAATTTCAGTGGTGCCTGCCTTGGTTTGAACCCGAAATCATCGGTTAAGATGCACGCGTTCTAGCCACTGGGCCATCTCGTGATATGATGTTACGATAGATTCGTCAATTTTCAGTATCATAATAAATATTTCTACTAATCAATTTAACTAAAATAAATTACATTAATAACAGTAATATACCATACACATCTCATAGCTGAACAAAGCTCTTCTGTTAAGGACAAGATTCTATCCTTATTCCACACCGAGATGTTCGATTTCATGTAGTGGAATTCATCAATATGAATTGATACGTACAGGCACGATGATTTTTTTTTATGGCATAGGTTGGCGGACGAGCATATGGGCCACCTGATGGTAAGTGGTCACCACCGCCCATAGACAAAGGCGCTGTAAGAAATATTAACCATTCCTTACATCACCTATGCGCCACCAACCTTGGGAACTAAGATGTTATGTCCCTTGTGTCTGTGATTACATTGGCTCACTCACCCTTCCAACCGGAACACAACAATACAGTGTACTGTTATTTGGCGGTAGAATATCTGATGAGTGGGTGGTACCTACCCAGACGGGCTTGCACAAAGCCATACCACCAAGAAAATATTTTATATATTATTGGTGGACAGGCAATGGCTGATGGTAAATAGAGAAATTGTATGTCCCTAGTGCCTGTACTTATAGTGGCTCACTCTTCAAATCGGAAACAACAATCCTAAGTGTAGAATATATGATGACTAACCTAGCCAGACGGGCTTGCACAAAGCCCAACCATGTAATATTACTTAGTACCTTTATCGAAAAGGAGATCTGTAATCATAATTTTATAAGATTTATAAAATTATGATTATTTATTATTTAATAATAATAAATAATTATTTATTTAATATTACCGGTATCCCGTGATTTTCAGTATCTCGAGGACCCTCTCTCTTCCAAATCCATTATCATATATATAGAAGATTTTAATTCTTTCATAAATGTTTGACTGTGAAGAAAATTAATTTACAAAAAATGACATACCGGGTAACTCTCCTAAGCAAACACTACCTACTCAAAAGCTATCGAGAAATGTATTGTTCGGCTTTGTGGATTTGTAGTAGGCTGATAAAATTCATAAGATAGTGTCCGAATGGACGGATCAAGAGTTTATTGACACCAAAAGAGAAAATCTATAACCAAAAAGAACCCCGAAACCATCACATATTTTGTTTAAATATGCTCTTATTTGTAGGTATTTTTAAATCGCCATTCGAAAAGTTAGAAGTGAAGCTACCGGTTTGGAATTTAATGCCTTTAGATGAGAACAGACGATTCGTTCAGAAGTTTAATCTTTTTATTTTGTATCTTATTAAACTATTAGAGCGACATAACAACTATGATCTTTCAATGGGAACCTCGGTCACGCATTTATATCAACCAACACCTTACTTGTGTATCCTGCTGATACAAAAAACATTAAACTCATATCTTTATCGATTTAAGAACGAATAAAACTAAATAAATATACCGCAGAATTAAATTACAACTTATTATGAGAAAATGGAAAACGAATGCAAATAATAATTTGCATATGTTCGTATTTTTTTTTATACAAAAATAAACCTTGATACCTTTGAAATAAACTTTAAATTCGATCAACGTTCACGGCTACATAAATATATTCTAACAATTACACCGTCATATATATTCCTCAATTAACCAATTACAAAAATGCTCAGCTCCAAAGACCGTGACGTGAGCTGTCTTGAAGCTCATTGGTAGATATTGCCTTAATTATTTCAAATGTTAATTACTATTAATTAAAAAAAATATCGCAATTTATATCTGCCAGTTGAAAAAAAAACAGCGTTAGGTGAATAATTAAGTTCGAAATATACTTTTGATGATGATTTTAATTATTTTTTTTCTTTTTAGTATAATTTAATCCTAAGTGTTTTTATATATTAGTAAATCGAAGTATCTTGAGTAGGAAGATGTACACGTGTACATCTTCCTACCCAAAATACTTCGACCACGTGGTCGTGAGCGTAAATTCTGTGTAGAGTTAATATGTCAGTTATCGAGTTTTCATTAAAAACTTTTAGGGGCAGGCTCGGGTTATACATATAGGCCAAAAATTGGAAACTATGTTTTCAAATTCATAGTCAAGCAAATTATTCAAGTCAAATATATCTGATATTGGAATAGGGTGATGTTTAAACATATATCTTTGTAATATAGTAAAAACATTGTTATTATTAATGAAATTCCGTTATGGTGGTCATATATTTTAGGAAGTTAGAGAAGTTAACAGGGGCCAACATAGTTAAATCCGTCTTGCTTATGAGATCCAAGAAGTTTGCACCGGTGTAAACACTCCCGTGCCTCGGAAAGCACGTAGAGCCGTTGGTCCTACAACGATATTTGTTTAGTTGAGCCGGATCGCAGTCCCATCGGATTAAAAAGGTAACGCAATATAGACTGCACCTGCGTTCGGAACACGCTTCACTTGTGCGTAGGAGTTCGCACGCAATTCGTTGGTATTTCATTATGAACGTAAAATCGGTCAGAACGATATCATACAATAATTATAATTGTTAAAATTATATAAAAACGCCTCAATTATTTAATATTGACTTGGTGGTAAATAGGGATGGTAGGTACCACCCCCACATTATATAAGTAATCTACCGCCAAGAAGCAATATTTAGTATTTTTAATATCCGGTTTGAAGGGTGAGTGAGCCAGCGTAAATAGAGACACAAAGGGTATAACTTCTTAGTTCACGAAGTCGGTGCCGTATTGGAGGTGTAAGGATTTTTTTTTTTTTCGGTGCTAATGTATATGTCCAGAGGTGACCTCTTCCTATGAGGTGGGCCATTTGCCCGTCCGCCTAAATATTCAATAAAATATATATAATTATTACCCACCAACCCGCAATGAAGTAGCGTTAACAACCAATCGTTTTCAAAAGAGTCTCGAGAAGAGCCCTTAACTCAGTGCCTGATACGTTTACATATACATATAGATAATATACTTAATATAACTTGATTTTGCCTAAATATATTGAAGTCAAAATTATGTATATAGTTAAATGTCTTAAATACAATGTAGCTTGATGTTAATAAGATTTACACTTACTGACTTACATCAATATAAGTGATTTATCGTAGAGTTTTGGTATGGACCCTAGTAGCGCCCCCTGCTGACACTGACAGCGAACGAAGCAAATAAAATGCTAATTCAGTTAAACCTTATCTGATTAAACAGCTTAATGACACGTAAACTGTCGAAAGAATTAAGTCTCTCTAAATTGAATTAGACGAATTGCATCAGCAATTTGTAACCTTAATTTTGTCGAAAATTACGTACTTTTTCATACTATAAACCTACACGATTTCTACAATGGTTCGTACAAAATGTAGCGCTGAGAACGCACGGTGAATGTTGTCACTAAATTCGAACGCAACCCCTTTCACCAAGTGCTGCCACCCTTGAGAGAAAAAAATCGAAACAAACCCCCTGTTTCTTGTAAGTAAAAGTTCTGCTATTCACTGGTAGATGGCGCTTCACAGCAACGTCCCGAAGCATCTGCTCGGCGGTCGTTTGTATGTGTGCGGTAGAATGAGATAGCGAATGAAAAATAAAAAAGGAGTAAAATAGACGGCAATATGTGTATACAAAGGCGTGGTTACGTGCATGCAAACCATTTTTTTTATCGCAAAAATGGCCGGAACTTTACACGTTATGTCGTACATCATAGAGTCGTAAGTACATTTTTGATATGAAGTCTTGAGTTTTAACATAATGGTATAAGGTTGAAATTAAAACTTTGTTTTGCATAAGTTATGTTTAGCTTCTGAATAAGTGCGAAATAATTGGCGTCACAAGCGTCGCGGCGTCTCTAGAGAGAGAAAGTATTACGCATCTAGTACTACGCTAGAGCAGTACTTACGAGCGACCGTTAGGTGGAGGGGGATAGCGAATTAGCAATCATGAGCGATAGAA
Organism: Vanessa atalanta; assembly: GCF_905147765.1. Classification (NCBI taxonomy): domain Eukaryota; kingdom Metazoa; phylum Arthropoda; class Insecta; order Lepidoptera; family Nymphalidae; genus Vanessa; species Vanessa atalanta. The sequence continues at coordinate 2,837,641 of NC_061885.1, forward strand.
AGAGACGTCGCGAAAAAAATGCACGAAAAAAATATTTTCACGAAAGGTGCGCAGCGCGATAGAAATTACAGAAACATGGGCGCGGTTTAAAAAATGCCAGGGGCGCCTGCGCCCTCTGTAAAAAGCCGGTGCGAAAGTAAAGGGGGAAAGAGACGCTGTTAGTGAGCATTTTGTGACGAGGTGCAGTGCAACGGCACGCCACGAGCGGCCGCCACTGACGCAGCCAACAAAAACAATAACCGCTAATTATTGCGACTAATAAGCGAATACCTTTTATGTGCAAGCGTAACGAGCTCCGCGATACAAGTGATGTCCGATTCGAAAATTGTTCCAAATTCAAATGTGTGTTGTGTTCGGAAATCGTGTATCAACTGTTAGTTATGCAGAAAGAAGATTTTAAAATTACGAGGTAAATATCTGAGACGATCAAATGAAAATTCCAATTAGAATAGTTCATTTTAATATTTAGTTTCGGTGACTGTTTAATTCAGTATGTAAAAATATTCCATAAAAGGAAAACAACGCCATTCAAAGTTCAGATATAAATATATTTTTTCCCGCTGAAAACATCATAATAGACTAAACAGCATAATATTTTAAAACTATGTTTAAGCATAAATATCTCAATCGTTCGAGTTTTTTTTTAATAAAAAACTATACTAGGAATCCTAAATAAATTGTTTAAAAATAGAAAAATCTAAAACTAAATTTGCAATGCAAATTATTCTGATACAACTGAATTTAAATAAGTGCTTAAATTACAATGAAATATTCCCGCGAAGTTCTTTCTTTTAAAAAGCAAATAATATGTTTTGATGTTTCAAAGTGCTCTAATAATAGTTATTTTGACACATCCTTGACAGAAATCACACCTTAAATTTTAAAGTAATTTGTTTTCGTTTACAATTTCAGAACGCTGAATACTTAAATTCTGTATAACCTTAAGGAAAAGTGTATACTCGTTTATGAGACTACATAAACCTAGCGTTAAAATGACTGAAGTAGATGCAAAAAACGTATTTATCTCAACATTATACGTATCAAAACTTATTTGATAATAATATTACATTTAAGATAAACTCGATAGCAAGTCAGGTGAGTTGATAAAAACAATTATCATATATTATTCATGTTTAGAGGAACATTAAATTAAATAAGAAATTTATTTATATAAAAATTAACGACAGTCACAATTTTATTAAAAAATAAATATATGTAAGTTCATTGCTCTTTTTAATACATAGAGAATGTGAATTATAAATTTTATTTTTCAAACTAGACTGTCTAACTCAGGAGACTAGAGTCTATTATGTTGGAATTCCATCTAAGTAATAACTTTTTAATATATTTGTAAAGTTTTTTAAAAGTTCAAATATCAATTACACTCCAATGTGTGTGTTCCACTCCATTTGATATAAGTACTTATCATACCTGAGGTTTTAATAATTCTTAATAAGAAATGTTTTATTTTTGTATACATATACGATGTAAAGTATTGTGTGTGTACTAATATAATGTCATAAGCATGTAATTTGTTAAAAAAATCGTAGGTCTTAACTTTGCTTTGCACCTATTAATTTAAAAACAATATTTTTAAAAAGTAATCTCATAAAAGTTAGGCATTTTTTATCTATGTTAACATCAGATATTTTTTAAACCTAACATTTATCTTATAATTTCGAGGCAAACACTCAAAGGAGGCCGGTTAACTTTCTAAAAAAAAGTATCACGTCAATGTACGCATAATTAAATTTACGATCGAGAAGCGTTTGAAACTTTGAACCCAAGAAAATAAATCAATGGTCAAGCGGTTCACACCTGGATCCAACGCACTATCTGCCAGTGTATAAATCATTATAAAAATAAAAAAAAGTCGTGACTAGAAACCAGAATTTAGAACGATAATCGTTATAAAACTCGTCGTATTAACTCCGAACTGCGTGGAATAGAATGTTAAATGTCCCCGGTGACGATAGTATTTAAATTTTTAATCGTTGGACGTGGGTGGAGCGAGTGAGCTTGTCATATTTTACTCATCACAATATGTATTAAAAAAAAACCATCAAAGGTCTTTACACTCGATTCCTCAATAGCATGGAGGCCATTCGCCCGCCATATTCACATATGTGAATTTTAAATGCGACTTTTTTGCATTTAATTATTCTTTTTTAATATTAAAAATGCGCGTTAACATGTTGTTATGAACGGTTAAGACATTCGTCGGTCACACAACTTTACTCGTACAATTACTTTCGGCTGCTTAAGATAGACAATGTAATCTTTAGGTTCGAAATTCAATCCGTTCAAGTTCGTTACGAGTGTACAAAACGTTTCGACTTCCCAGTTAAGAAATATGAGCTTACACGTCGAGTAAATTAACCTCTGTAACGTCCAGTGGCCCGTGAACACGTATCAATGGTAATTTCAGTGAGTTGTACGCTCATCAACGCAACACGACGTCGGTTAGAGTATCAAATTTAAAATTCAAAAGTAGATGACAGAGCCTTGTTTATTAAAATTTCAAGACACGGCACTTCTCATCTACGCGTACTTACAAAGTCTGACACTACCGCACTATTGCGGAGCGTTCAACACACATGCGTTACGCGACTCAACTACCGATGTCGTTGCATCCTTTGCACTCATATGAGGAAAATTCGGTCTCTCGCTCTACCTACGTTGCGATGTCGGTCGCGGTCCGTTCGTCACGTCCCTCGAGATCGTATACCTAACGCATAGAAGCTAGATTGGCGTGTCACGTATTCAAAATAGGAGCGTTAGTAATGGATAAGAGTTGTATAGGGGGGTGTATGTGTGCGTGCGAGGCAGCGACCCTCCCCCGCGCCGCCCCCGCCCGCGACGCCAACGGAGCGAGTGGCGCGCGTTTACACAATCCGTTGGCTTGGCGCGGGTGATGCTCGCGCCGCGTAGCGACTGGCGCCTTCTCGTGACGACAATCGGCGCGCGAACACGTATCATCTTTTTTTTTCAACTGGAAACTATACGACTCCAGCGGTCCAACTCGACTTTAATACCAATAGGAATTTACTCAACTTTTTTTAAATAATTCTTATAAGAGTTACGTCTGAAGATTAGTGTAGCTGCGAATGTGAATATTACAAAATCCGGCGAAATTTTTTTATGACAATAAAATTCGTCGTTGACATCAAATTTTATATTGATATCAAATAATTTGGATTTTTTTTTTATAACTACAAAATAAAAACTGTGAAAAATTAAATTAACATGAAGTGACGATTAGTGCTACAGTGTACGGAAAATTATTAAAATAAAAATGGCGCTAAAATAGTGCTAAGGAAAAATACAAATTTGAAGAATGAAATAGAAAATCAAACAGCAAGACTAATAACGTGGTGAGTTTAAATTTAACCTTCTAAGTGATTTACGAAGTGTACGAACACCAAGACACTCTTGTGTTTTTAAATATAAACTGAGAAATACTGTAGGCCAATTAAAATCACAATATTCTTAAAAAATAATAATTTAGAAGGCAAAATATTGCTAGTTACAAATTATGTTGTACTCAGTCAATTCTTATCAGCCCACTTAGCAACAGTAATTTTGCTGATAAAAAAACAGCCACATATTTTTATCTTGTTGCCACGATTATTTAGACTCGAGCCCTTATCGGACGCAAACTCTGAAAATATTATACTGCTACAATTTACTTCTCTATGGTAGTCCAAAAAGTGTTTTGAGTTTTGATATTTCATACCCTACCATACCTAGTTTTTCAATAACAAAATTATTTTACAAAAAGTCTCTATAAATAATCATATATCTTTGTTAAAGTTAACTTTGGTATAAACTATTTTCTAATATGACTTAAGATATTTTTCTTCGACTAATTGTTTTAAAACACGAGCATAAATAAAAAAAAATCTGAACGATTAAGTCACAAGTCAAAACTATGAGTAAAATGAATTTAAAAAAAAATTGGATTAAAAACTCGAAATAATCCCTTGCCTTTAAAGTATAGTGAAAAAAAAAAATTACTACTTCGAATTTTAAAATACGATTAAACTTAAAAAAATGTTCCATATTTAAATAAAAGTAATTCGTGAAAAATAATAGAGTACAAAATTATACTAATTTGACAATTATTTCAATGAATTACTCTAGTGTGTGTCTGTATAACATAAAATTATTAATACACTGTGTAAATAAAAAAAAAAAATCAATGATACATTTTGATAAATTGGTCCCTCGTTGGACACAAGTACACTAACTTTGATGCAATTATGTAGCCCATTGAAATATTATAAAATGACATGTTCGAAACAAATCGCCGCTCCCGCTATGATTAAGGGCCATCAGCAGTATACTGTTGGGTAGATAATTACTGTTTTCATGTAAAAAATGAAACGACTGTAAAAATCGGCAAAGTAATTTTTTTTTTTTATTGTAATGACAAGTTTGTAATATTTTGTTTAAGATTTATGATGCTATTTACTTTTATCGTTTTCGATTTTGTAACTGATATCTTGTAATTTAATCAATAGTAATTATTATTAATAGCATCTCTATTGAAGAAACTTAAAACTTATTTTCTCATAAATATTATACATTGAAAAGCGGTCATACGAAAATTTAATAAAGTGAAGTAAGAAATTGCGAGTTTTCGAAAAGGAATTTAATATAGAAGCTTCAATCAAAAATATTACTTACCTAATCATTTATAAAACAACAATTAACATATTTGTACTGTACAAGATTGTCTAAAATATATTAAATCAGTTGCTATTTCATGTTACAAATGGATTTGCATGTATTCACCGAATTCAGATTTAAGCTTAAAAATAGTTTCGCATTAAAATGTATAATTTAATACTATATTAAACGTCGAGTTTTGTCACAAGTTAACAGAAAAATAATCAATAACTGTTTTTATACGTTACTTGAATAAAAATAAAATGTTCGAAATTCAAAAAAACTTCAAAACATATAAATCATCTATTCGTTGACTATTATTAAAAATTTCGAAGTGCCTCAGGCGACAAGACGGATCGTTAGTTTCAAAGAGCGGGCGAGGTTCAATTCCAGGCCGCTAATTATTATTTATGACCAGCTTTTATCGTTGCTTGCGGCTAGAGGAAGTATTCGAATCATTTAAATTAGATCGACTGGATCTGGTAAATGTGATAATTTTTTCCTATTCAGTTCATGAAGTAATCGTACAGTCTATAACATAAAAAATAACACTTTTTTTTTTTAATTTTGCTATGCCAGGCAAAGACGAAATTTTAGAAATAAATCGTATTAAGAGTTAGGCTAAAATTGAAACCATAAAATTAGTACTATATGTGTAAGTCCTCGATTATATTATGAACATTCTTATATATTGAAGAAACAGTCTTCTCAAAAATCTTTTGAATTTGAACATCTACAATTTAGTTTATTTGAAAGATTTTAATAGATTATCATATAAATAGTGAATTAAAAAAAATGTATGATAGATATAAAACATAAGATATGAATTTCGCTATACATTTTTACTTTATAGTGTAATAGCCCAACATATATGAAACTATATCTTAAATTTTAACTCTGTTTATAAAAAAAAAAAAAATGAAATCATTACATTTTCTTCAAATAATTTTAGAAGAAAGTTGATTTATCATGTATCTAAATTCTCAAAATACAACCTATCTACCTACAGAATGTAATCAAAATCCGTTCAGCGGTTTGTCAGTAAAAAATACCCATTATTTAGAATTTCATTCAAATAACTATTTCATCACTTTTACATTTAGTTATTATAATATTTTGTAAATAAATAACAGAAATCTATAATTTTATTAAGTACATTATAGTTTTGCTTATTTACAATTTTATTTCTATCGAACTGCATGCAATGCAAATATACGCGTACTGCAAGTGTGTGTGATGTAGGTACGTATATTTAGAGTGAATTTTTATGTGTTAATAACTTTGAACATGCGGTTGATTTTAATGTACATAATATTTGTTTTTAATGTAGGCTACTATATATATAAATAACAGTAACAACATACTTTTTGTTACAATAAAGTTATCTAGTTTTTAATTGAAAAATATTTAAAATTATTAAATAATTAACTTATTCATTGACAGACGTTTCTATATAAAAATATAAATATGTAAATCCCATCATATTCGAATATACTATCTATTTCTTTAATTCGATAAGAGTCATTTAATTCACATTGAAAAAATATCAAATAGATACATAGATACCTGCTTACTTAATAATATTATCTATAAACAAATATATGATAACTTTAACGAAGGAACTAACAGTCCGAAAAGTCATCAAGTACTTTCCGTTTAGAGCTAATACCACCACACTACATCAGAGCTTACCAAACGATGTTTTTCTTCATCGTCGAACACGAGACGAATAAAAAAAATTAACCAAGTGAAAATTCAGTGGTGTTTGCTGCAGTGGTGATCTCCGGTTACGATACACGTGTTCCATTTTGATTCACACTAAACATATTTACATATCAATTAATTCATTAAAAATCAGTGTGGAATTCATAGAAGCGAAAAATTAATAGATCAGACCTTTATGTATACGTATATGTTGTGTTATATAAAACCTATATGAACAAAGAGTTTAATAAATAACATGTATGTTGCCTCTGTCTCCCGTGGCTACGCTCGCGTTTTGGGGGGTCGTCTGATGTTAGTCATAAAAATCCTATGTCGTTCCTTGGAGTTCAAGCTTCATAAGAAATTTCATTAAATTCGGTTCCGTGGCGAGGCCGTGAAAGAGCAACAGACAGACAGACTTTTGCATTTATTGGTATAGATTATCACGTAAAGTCCCTCGCAGCGTGTATTCGCGTTAATCACTGGATCTTCGATACACCTTTCATCCCGTAATGTTATTACGATATTTACTTTGCAACCGTTAAGTCAGCTGAGATAATTCGTGACAAATTATTTATTAATCGATAAACTGATTTAAAAATAATTCATGACGGAATAATACTTAATGACTACCATTATATCATAGATAGCGTTATATAAAACAGAGAAAGATATGATATTGTGTTTACCAGTTCCATCGCAATCGCAAATGTGATGGAAAGTGCGGATGCGTCGCCATAACTGGTCTAGATGTACTTAGATGCCATAGATTTAGAATAGACTGGATAGCGCATGTTTCATGTGTCTTTTTTACTACGATGACGTCACCACAGCCATATTTGAACATCATAATACTTATAAAATTTGTACACCTATTTGAGCAACAATACCTTTAATGACCCGATACTACTCTAGTACAGTACAGTTTATAACAGCACAAATACACGAACACAAACTAAAATAGTAGTGCGTTAAGTTTGTCCATAGCACAAACTTCAGACCCGCTTAGTCGGCGGGCTTATTAGGTATCTAGCCTACTCCAGATCTATGACTTAGGCGTTCAGTAGATGTGTCCTAGATATATTGTTCAATAAGACAATTCGAATCATTAATATTTTTACACTCCGTGCATTGCGAGATAAACATGTTTAAAAACAAATTAACTGTCAAATAATATTATTTTTTTATTTAATCTGTATGCAATTATGTAGATAACAAATAAAACCGTGAATGTCGTTTATATACATTGTAAATATATAAGTTTATTACATTATTTGGTACGGGAATTAAATTGATGTAGGTACTGTATATTCGCAAATATATATAAAAAATAAACATATAATCAAAAAAAATAATTTTCATTGAAAATTGTGCGAGTAATATTAATATATAGATTAAATATGTAATCAACTATATCATATATTAAAATTAAATATCTCATGTTTGAGTTAAAATGAATCCTGTCTTAATTAATTTACTTAGTTGGTTTCAGTTATTTTTTAGCTACAACAAAAACAACACTTTCGTAATATCTCTTGTAACTTGTAACTACAGTACCAAATGTTATTTAGACTTAAGTGTTAAATAACTAAACACATAATTACAAAAATGTTTGTATATTGTTTGTATATATATTTGTATATTCTTTGTTGCAAAATTCCAAATTTAAATGATAGAATATCGAATTAATCCAAAAGCCGATAGACAAATAATTTTGAATCATTTTTATACGATTAAATTAAATGTAGAACCACCTCCGGTAACATTTTAGTTCGAGCGTGTTAAACAGACAACACTAAAACATTCTCTAAATATAATTCCAAGAAATCTAAGGGCTAATTATACATAATTTCACGTCTAATTCTCGAGCGAGTGCCATATAATTCGTTTCAGTACCGACCGTACACATGTCCACACATGCTAACTAGGAAAACATATTTGTTACTATGCGATGTGACTCACGCGGTCACGGCCCGGAATAGAACGGATAACGGCCAACTTAAATACGTAATAATAACATTCAGTATTTAATATAGTACCTAATTGAAAACAATCTAATTGGTGTTGCCGTTTGAAAAAATAATCTTATTATAGCTATAAAAATAGAGTTCGAATTAACAAATTTGAAAGAAGAATCTATTTATTTTTAAATAAATTCGAATGAATTTCGAATTTGAGTTTATGTACAAATATTTTATTTCCTACTATTCATTATCAAATTGATGTCCACTAAATTGCATTCAATATATTCGAATAATCTTCAATTAAATAGGTGTTAACTCAAGTCTATAATTATATTTAAAAAAATACTGTACATTAATTGACGTTGGTAGAAATGAACAAAGAAGTCAATGTAATTAATAGCTATGTTCTTCCAAATTATAAACGATACTTAATTGACCCCGTTAGATACTAGTATTGTCATATATATTGCTTTAATCGTCTATTTGTAATGTGTAAAGGTTAAGAGGTAGACGTTTTGACAGGTGATTAAACAAAGACATTTGAAGTGCATTGTTTTTTTTTTAAACTTGAAGTAACGTGTTTTCGATCCAAGGGCGTTATGACATGTAACAAATGAATTCTCTATTATTATATTTATAACCTTCTTTTGTTAAATGAAAATATTTTTGTGGTGCTATTATTCGTTGTTTCGTCTTAGGAATTCTTCGTTATTGCTCTAATAAGGTTTTATTGTATTTCTGCATATAGTTTTCTGAGTGTTGATATTTAAAAAATACATAAATTGCTTAGCGAAGGTATTAACATGCGATACTTTTTTTTAATATGTCAGTTGATTACATAGTTACATAGTATATATTTATTTATAAATATTAACACGATTACTCGTTATTAAGTGAATTGAGTTTAAATGATAACCCCACGACATTAGATATATTTTTTCATATATTTATAGCATCAAATCTTTTGTGTATTCAATGTTCGCTGTCAAAATATATTTCTCATAAAGTAACAACCAATTCATTACTGTTTTCTTTAACAAAAGAAATATTCTGTACTTACAAAAGATAACAATTCCTTTTATTGACTTCTATCTCGGAGAACTTTCCTAAGTGGTATCTGAATTCAATTTTATTGTGTCTTTTTTGCCCCTTTTTTAATTGTTATAATATCACTCCGCAAAATATTAAGTTACATCTTTTGTTCTATTTGCACGAGTGGATAACAATAAAAAGTTCGTATGATTAATAGTATAACATTAATCTTACATAATAACAATTAAAAATAGTGATACGTAACTATTATAATAAATAACAACAGCTAAGAAATTTAATTTTAATCTATTAACCCTGTAGCGCTGTGTTCGGTCGGAAAGACCGAAATATATGTTTCTCAGACTTATATAAATAACCCTTTCGAGTTTTTTTGCCTTATAAATTCGTATGTGCTGTGAAGTCTAAGAAATAAATAGTCGAGTGTTTACAAATTAATTAGCCTGCCCACGCTTCCTCTAGCGTGGCGATATTACGTTCCTTTCTTCGAACCGGAGTTTAGCAACTTGATATTTTAATTTTTAAGATACAAAGTTGCACTGGAAGTTCAAGTCGGACTTAATATCGTATTACTTGCTATTTTATGTGGCTTCGCACAAAATAAAAAGAACAATTAAACAAAAGAAGGGGCGTGTAACAAAATTAAATGTTAAATATCTTAACGCACGCCCTTTTCTTGTTGTTTTTTCTGCCACAATCTATATGTACCTATATGTTATGTATATATTTTAATTTTTTATCATTTTTTTTTTTTGCTTTAAGTTATGATGGTTAAGATTTTCATAAACACACCCATGCATACGGATTCATTTCAGTGGAGTTAAAGGAATTTCAAACGGCAATCCATAATAGCTTCCTAATTTACATTTGATTAACTTCCAAAGGCATAAAAAAATATCTAACAATTTTTGCACGGACCATAAACCACACGAAAACAGTTATCTTGTATTTTTTTACGTGTTGCGTGCTGAGGTCAAAATCATTATATAAAAAAGCCAGAACAAGCAACGTAAACATCGCTCTGGTGGAACGACTAAGTCTAGTTAGTCACGCTGTCTATCAAAACAGACTACGTCCCAAACAATAGCGTACACACCAACTTTTAAGCTGCAACTCAAGCATAATACTATCTCTTTCTCTCTGAAGCATACCGATTGTTTGTTCCATTCGCTCCTCAAATTTACTATCTATAGATTAATTATAGAAATTGTGTAACATTTTACTTATCTTCTTTCAGTAGTATTTCCAAATAACTTTAAATACCTGTAACAAGAAATTATATTAATCCTCTATTTAAAGTTTTATTATTAAATAATGTTTAAAAATACTCGCTTACGAATGCAATACGATTATACAGCGAGAACATCACGGGTTAACCCTTGAAAAGTCGATGCAAATTTCTTGCATTAATAAATAATGTATGCCTCGTCGACATTTAGATATCTGTGCGAGATAAGCGAAGTTAGACAAAGATGGATGGCGAAATGAGATTGCTTGACACCTCTGTCTGATAAAAATTTTAATAAGCAATCTGTTTCGTATTATTTATGTAAGTGGCTGAATATATTTGCACTTAGCGCGTCGTTTTGTGAAAAGTTATATATTTAAAATACTTTTGTTTAAAAAATATATGTTATTTATGTAAAAAAAAAAAATATAATTACTAACTCCAAAATAGCGTTATATTTGCAGAACTTCTATTTAAATTGTGTTTCTTTATTGTTACAGATAGTGTGTGCTATTGGATATTCCCGCATAGATAAAGGTAAGAGACGAAATGTATTATATATTACATAGGATATGCTTAACTTAAATATATTCAAACTTATATATATTATAAATAATAAATAGCAATGTTACTGAAATTCACTTATAATAAAGATAGATTGTACATCAACTGCGATGATTGCTCTAAAGAAATTAAAAAAAAAAAACTCGAACAATGTTAAACAGTAGTTACGTTTTTATTATACCTACAGTATGTATAATGGCAAAAAAAAGTAAAATTCGTTGATGCAGCAAGTGTATTTAATAATATAAAATAAATATATTCGGGAATAGTCAATACAATAATAGGTATTTACAAGTATATAAATATAGTAATATAAGTTCATAGTTAACAATACACTAGTAATACGAATTATTGCATAATCATAAAATTCCATTGTACTATACACCGACGTGTATAATCTAAAAAATTTCAAGGAGAAAGTCATGATAAAAAATTGATTGATGATCGGGATAAAGTTTGAAGTGAAAGTCGATATGATAATGTTTTATACACTGACGTCTCCAAGATCTCCCAAATGACCTGCTATCAATTGAAAATCTTTCATATTTATCTAACCAAACGTTTTTGTAATAATACAAAGTCGCCTTTCAATATAAACTAAATAGTGTTGTGTTTTCGTAAAAACATTACAGATTTTGTAAATGAAATGGGTTTGGTTTCCGAGCATTGATAGCATATGAGGTATATGCTATCAATGCTCGGAATAATCATTAATTACTAACATCTGTTATCTGATTGCATTGGCTCAGTAATTATTTAACTATAATATAGTATATGCTTATAGAACAAGATTCCAGGAACATTCTAAAAAGGAACGTTTGTCTGGCAAAGGTTGTAAAACTAGCCAATACGTCGTTGATGATACACCTTGCAAATTAAAATTGTTGAAGAAAATATAATTAAAATAATTCGGTAATTTTTTTCGCCGGTCGTTATCTGGTTTTAGATATTTATTTTAGTAGATTATTAAGGAGGAAGATAGTAGATTTTTAAATAGTATTTCTATATTAACTATTTAGAATCAATCGAAGTACTCATTACTTATAGACAGAACTAACAATAAAATAAAATTATGATTTCTATAATCTATATTATAACATCTACAAGATTATAGGACAATCTCAATTTAATGTAATGTTTTATCCATTATATTCATTTCTTTGTCCAACACAGCCGGTCTAACCCAACCCTTCAACATACGGTGTCTTCTATACCGACTTTCACATCCTTCCTGTATTAAATGTATTCATAACGCGACAAAAAACTAATGCGTATCATTTGACGGTTTTTAGACAAAAGGCCGGTATCTATTGTAGGGTTAAAAGGATTTTTTTTTTAACCGAAATTGGATCAAAAGATGCAACCGATACGTTGCTTAGCTTTCTGTCCATAACTTTCATTCATTTATTCGAACGAGATAACTTAGTGTATTTTTGACTTATATTTAAAAATTTTAAATAAAGGAATTGTGCCGAGATGGAGAAGCGAATAATATGCGTAGATTTTAAATAAAAATCAAGAGTAAAAAATAGTATGGCAGAGTTTTCACCTGTTTAACGTCTGTTTATAATAATTCATCTCGAGTTCGGTTTTAAAGTAAAACATCGTGGAGAACCTTGATTTAGATGATATATCACCAACCAATTCTAGAGCCGTTAGGTGAATTCAGCAAATCAAATACTCGACAGAAGACTAAATTGCCATGTTGTCTTGTACACATTTACGAGTTGTTAGTATTACAAAAACGTGCATGGCGTTATTCAATGACGAAACGTCTCCGAAGACTCACTATCCATAACATAAGTTATAGATAAGAGGATTTTGAATAAGTACGGAACCGCGAGATTGCTTAACCGTACACAAGCCACATTCACTTTCAAAGAAACTTACAAACCACTGTCACAAAGTGCACCATTGTTACGCAGTCCCTTATCTCCGAACACAATAAAGCTACCGTGTGCATCAAACGAGGTGAATCAAAGATACTTTGAATAAAGCATTCCATTGTCAATATTATAAATATTATGCTAATGCGATAAAAGAAAAATTTTGACTCCGGATCTAAACGACCAGGTGTCGCCGTGAAAGGGTTAGAGATTCAAATGTCTTTCGCCCCTATTTGAATGTGATCATTTATTAAGATTCGGTCTATTGTTTAATTTCTTATTCCCATAGATGTGCACGCACGGTTAATAATTTATGTGAGAACAATGTTAGTGATATACATACTTATTTCTTTGCTGTGTTCACGGTTCTAGGGATTACAATAACATTTTGTTCAAAGGTTGTAAGTTATCCTAAATAACACCCGTGTGTGAATGATATTATTATTAAAATTGATTAGGAAACATAATCTTGCTTAATATATTAACTTAATTCTTTAAATTTTAAAATACCGTATTTACAAATAAGATAAAATTCGAAACTCAAAAATTGGTTTTAATTCTTAATTTTTTAAACTGTAAACTTCAACTCGGAGACAATTGTTTTCGACTATCGATATAGAGTTGTTTTAGAGTGATGCAACGATGACCTTTGGTCAAAGTAAAATTAAAAAAGAACTTAAGAACCATACATATTAATGAAGCCTTATTACGTGTATTATTAATTTTTTATTAAAAATGTGTTATAAATATGTATTACATTAAATTTGTTTAATTTTTATATCACTTGAAGCGCCGTCAATTCGATAATTTCATAATTAAAGTACTCCTCATTTATTTCCTAATAATAAAGTTACTTAAAAAGTAAAAAAGGCTAATTACGCACATCTGTCATTATTTTTTTTTTAAACAACAGACCACTAACAGAAACGTTCAGGCTTTTGATTTGGTAATTGGTGTTATTTTCTTTACATCGAATTGCCTGTGCCTAATTATGTAATTATTGTTGAAGAAATAAAAAAATAAACTCGCTGCAGCGGTAACAGTAATTTTTCATTTTTAACAGTTCGATGGTTTCAAAAACTAAACTTTGCTTTATAAATTCAAATATTTAAATATATTTTGGTAATATATAAAAATTATATAATTGCCTATCTTTTAACTTTTTTCCTAGTTATAGATTTTGCAAACAGTTGCATTTCAAATAAAAAAAATATATATCGTCAGCCAATGCTAAGTTGTTCGAAAGTTAAAGGTGCAAAAATAAATAAAAAAAATATATTAATCGTAATTTATTCAAGTTCCATGACATGGAATTTGAAGTAGATTTACATTACATGAAACAAGGTCATATTCAATGTAGTATTCAATTCAATAATATAATTTCAACTATGTAAATTGTAAAATCAATTATAGTATAGTTGTTTTCCAGTTCATAATAATATTTCTTACACGAGAAGCGAATGCATTCAATACAAGTATTTTTATTTCCCAAGCCAGCGGCGTGTGGTCGCTTACAAGTCACTACGTATGTTTGTTTATAACATACTTTTAAACTTGACGTACAATATGAAAATATACAAAAAATAATAGTTACCACACGCGTTTCAAATCATGCATATTTGTAGTACACGTTGAAATTATTTTAAACTACTTTTAATAAATTGTGTAGTATCGGAAATATGATGCTTCATTTTACGTAAAAATGAATATTTTATGATAAAATCGTTATTATAATAGTTTAAAATCGTACTATTGAAATTAAGTTTTGAATTATTATTTGAATTCCGTTCTATAATCTTAATTCCATTGTCGTTCTAAAATTAAATACCGTTTTCTATTCAATGACACGGACACCAATGTCGGCGCATAAGACGCGACTATTCATTGACAACATGACCAAACGTACGTACATATATGTACATTTAACAACATAAAAATATTTAATTATACACAAAACAATTCTATCATTTACTTAAACAATAATTCCCTATAAAAAGCGACAATAATTCCCTGTACATATAGAAAACGTAAGGCAAATTAAAGATTTCTATTTTTAAATTAATGCCGTTTGAATTGGAAACGTCTGAAGCAATTAGAGGCCTATAATTTAAATTTTAGTACACTTTCACGTGTGTAATAACAAGACGCACACAGATGGCCGGCGACCACAGCTGTTCTTGACTATTCTTATGCAAAGCAGACTTTCATTGTGTTGTTGCTATGTACGTGTAGTTGTAATAACCGTACCTATTAGTACATCGAAGCGATAGGGTTGTTCGATTTTTAAATTATGTGTCAGTGTTGTTTTTTTTTTACAAACTTATAGCAAACAGTCAATTATTTATGCCTGCGTGTTTGTATTTATTTGTACATCTATAACGATGTGTTAAACGAGTATTAAATAACTTTTTTATTTCATAATTTTTTGTTTACATTCGATATTCGAATAAATTTAAAGCTTTCTTAATTACTAATGTAGGGCTTTGTATGGCTTCGACTATTTGGTCAAAACCAGTATTGCCCTTTGAAGAGATAGCTGGTGCTATTACAGGAGAATAGAAACTTAGATCCTGTGGTTAGCGGCGCATTGACCAATGCTACTATTATCACTAACCATAATGTTGCCATAGTCGAGAATTGCTGGTGGATGAGCAAGTAAAGGAAAGGCATCGTATATACATTTTTTTTAATTTCCTATTATTAAAATTGTGGTAAGGAAACGTATATATGTCAAATGAAACATGTGTATCCACCAAACCGCATAGGAACAGTGTGATATAAGCCCTTAGCCTTCTTAATAAATAAATAAATAAGATATTACTTATAGCGAATTTCTAATATACAAACAACTAACCGCCTTCACCACTGTTGAAGTAACTTAAACAAGGTGTTAATTAACAACAAATATTAAATAGCGATTTCTCAAGTTATTTAATTACGTGAATGACCTTACGTCGTTCGACTTAAGCCGTTTACTTCGACACCACTCGGATGAAAATGCCAGTTTTATACCCCCATAAAATATTTACGAGTTAGCCATTTGTAGCTGCGATTTGAAATACCTTTTTCTTATATTAAATTGTAAATTGAAGATTTTTATTTCAATTATTTTAATCAAAAAAAGATGCGCTTAGAAGTGAAACTTCTTAATATATATCTATATTTTTCTTTCTATGTTATAGTTTTCTTCTCTCACGTGTAACGGAATACGTTTTGACGTGACGCATCCTTTGAATTTTACTCTCAATTCTTGTTTACTAATCGATTATCGAATGACCAACCAAAAAGGTTTTACTTCTATAATTAAAAATCGATTATGGTGTAACTAAAAACGAAATTATTTTTATATTTCGTTTATTAGACGTTATGAACGATAAAAACAAAATTGCCTTCCTTTAATCTGACAATATCAAACCAGTAATATGTCATTTGTGTTGTTTTTTTTTTTACACAAACGAGTTTCCGCACATAACGCTGTTTTAATACAAGATAAGCATTAGCCGGTCATACATGTGTTTTGTCACCAACTGTCCTCATGTCGCTTAATTTGTGGACTTCCTCAATAAAATTTTATAGGTGACAATTAAAGTCAATGTGCGGGCCACACGCGGCAAGGAACATTTACATGTGGGAAAAAATATAATAACCAATTATTTATGTATTAACGCTTTACATGGGATAACGCTCTTTTGTAATACCATAGACAAACTCAAACTCATATTCCTTTATTCAATATCAAATTACACACTACCACCGGTTCGGAAACCCTGATTTGAGAAGAACCGGCGAAAGAAACTCAGCGGGTTTTTTTTTTTGGTCCAACTAATTAAATATATAATATTTAATATGAATAAAAATAGCCACAAACAAACTAAGACAATAAGCCCCGTGTACCCATGGAATCAAGTAACACCTAGTTGGATCTGAAAGATTTTAATGTTATTTTAAAGTAAATTGTTATAAATTAACTCAAAGCTTATTTGAGCTATGTTCCAAATTCAAATATTAACCAAGCAAGAATAATTGAGTAGTTTATATTATGCAAGGACCAACCGCGTTTGCGTGCTCTCCGAGGCTTAGACATATCACCTGCCAATCACCAAACTCCAAGCTATTGCAGTGAATTCCTTGATAGAAAATAACTTTAATAACATTTATTAGCGGCAATCTTAATTAAATAATTATTATTTAGGGACAATAAATATCGTCATCATCATTCTCCCAATCCCAATTTTATTTGGGGTCGATGCAGCATGTCTTCTTCCATACTTCTCTGTCTGACGTCATCTGACAAGTAACATAATTTCCAGCCATATATCGTCTCTCACACAATCCATCCACCGTTTCCTTGGTCTTCCTCTTCCTCTATATCCATCCACGTCCATGCTCAAGACCTTCCAATAAATATCGTATTAGAAGAATAATGCTTTTGTTTATTATACAATTAACAATCATTATTTCAGTATCGTATAGACTTTTATCCTTTTATATATATTATATTTAAAAGTTCTGTAATATATACATTTATGATTTAATAATTATTATAATACATTTAATAATATAAAATATACTAATGTCGTTGTCAGACAAATTACACGTAATAATTATTTATCTATAAAAAGTTTTAAAGTACGTAGTCATAGTTAACAGAGTTCTGTGTCCAATTGGAGTAATTATTAAATAATTGTAACTCAAGTATTTATTTAATAGACTCACGGTCCATATACGATGGGTTGTTTAAAAGGAATTTTATTATTAACATAATATTATTGGCACGTAACTCCGGTTGTCATCGGTGGGCGTTATTATATAATATATATTTATATTTTTAAGATTATTGTTTCATTGAAATCGATATTTAAACATTTATATAATGTAACAGGGTATACACGCACGTGTATTTCGTATTATTGAGTAATAAATGAGACGGTTTTTGTATTGCCGAACTGTAGAAACTAATAAACCTATATACGAAAAACTTATATCTGAAGATGCATTGCGTTTCGGAGAAGGTTTCAGTATATAATATAATTTATTATATAAGGTTCCGCTCGTCGCTTTTATCGCTTCAAATATAGACTATGTACGCACGTGACAAGTGTGCATTTTATTTAAGTTAGTAGGTACATATAACTTTAAAAAAAAAACAACCTGAAAATCGTTTTTGTTTACCATATATATATATATATATATATATATATATATATATTTAAATTATAAATTTTAAAGTTAACGACCCTGGGGAGACATGAAAATTGGCAATAATCAGTCCATTTATTGCAAAGACTGCCCACTTTCAATGATTTCCGACATGCAACCAGTTGTTTTTTTATATTACGGATATAGTCCAATAGCAATGCCCATGTGAATGAAGTAGTAAATTCTATTCGCAATTGTGTGGAAATAAATAAATACGCGCAGTAGTCACGCCACCAACCCCGTCCGATCCATCACGACGCGGGCGTGTCGGTCGAGTGACGTCACGCTAATCGCTCCCTCGCTGATAAATGCGTCGCCATTTTGAATTTCCTCTTTTATTTTTTTCCCATCCGTGCGCAAACGCAACCGCTGCCTGCGCTAATTAAGTTGCCTTGTTTGGTTTGAATGATTGCATGCAGATATTATTTAGAGCTGAGTTATTCCAATTTTAAATGCGTAGCTCGTTTATTTAATTATATATATCTATATCGATCGTGCCGATTAATATTTTATATAGTTATAATTCTCATCGCCGCACTTGAATCTGAACACGTGTAAACATCGTAATTTCATCGATATATATTTCTTGGTAATTTTTTTGTTTTTAATAGCGATCAGGACTAGTATTTATTACTACAAGTTCCTTAAATTCCGTCAAGTTCCCGATCTCGGTATCAAATTATTAAGCAAGTGGTCTGTCGGCTTTTCGAAAGAGAGTTATTTTTCACGATACACGATAAAACCAGTATACAAATGGGACGCGTGCAAGTTCGCTGGGGTATCAAGTTTCGGCATCACTTTGTAACGTGTTGTTGCATACCTTATAATTTTTAAACTCGACCAAATTACCCATTAATAGCGTCGTTCGAAAATTTCGTCTAGGAAATATGAATACGTCGAATTCCATTCGCTTTGAACGATCTTAATCTAAATAATCTGTATGATTTCAAACGAAAGCAACCATACGGGACTGATGATTAAAATTCTTTAAGTTTAATTCATTTTAACATACAGTTAATAAATGAGAAGATTTTTATTTCCATATGAAATAACTACTAAACCAATATACATAAAACTTATACAAGAAGATGTAGGATACATTTGACTGCCCCCGGCTTCTATTGTGTTTGTCAATGTACAATCAGCCTATTTTTTTTCATGATTCATATAACTTTGTCCAATCAATATTTTGTTATAAAAAGGAATATATCACAGGAGCATTTAATAAACAGTTTCACCTTTACATATTAAATCTCAAGCTAGGATTTATTTACGAAGGCAAGTAACATTATCTCATTAAGATTCCAAGTGCCTTCTAAAACCGTCAACGGAAGGCATTATTTGTGTCTGTCATCAGTACGTGTCTGCGGATAGGAAATTAATACAGACTCAACGCAATGCTCTAGCATTAATGACTTACTTCGATAAAACTCGAGCTATAAGGAAAAACCGATGGTTTCACAACATGTGAAAACAACACAACAGATACAGTAGGTATATTTATTTATAGTCTGTGGTAATAAACGACAAAATATGTTTTTTTTTTGGATGCATATTAGAGGTCGTTGCTACAGTAATTGGATGCAATTATAGGTACTTTATAAAATAAGATTTCCAATTGCATTTATTAATAGAGTTCTCGATGTTCTCCAGAACAAAAACGTAAACAGGAAACGTCGGTCGTTACAAAGTCAAAACTGCGATCATCGTCTGCGAGTAATAATTGTTTACGGATTCATCGATTAAAAAAAAAATCGATTAAAATCGTTTTCATATCGTATCTCGGTTTGTCGGAAACAAAAGTGTGGTTATAAATTCGAAAACGGGCCAACCTGTCGCAACCGCGGGGACATTTGGTTAGCGTTCAAATTTATTCTTTACCCTTTTTTGTTCCACATTTTGAGGTAAAAAAATGTAAATAATACGATCCTTTGAAATCGGGGAAGATACGAGTGGGGTAAAGTTTGAGGTACACTTGAACCAAAGGGCCTTTGTTTATTTACCCTCGTTGAATTCTTATCTGAGCGGTAAAAATCTAAATAAATAAATAATTCTTTTCGAGAGTACAAATAAATGAATACTTTCAGTACTTCTTAAAATATTTCCTTTTAACATGTACAGCCTGTAAATTTCCCACTGCTGGGGTAAGGCGCACTCTCCCTTTGATGAGAAGGAGATTAACATGTGACAGAATTTCGTTGAATTTAGACACATGCAGGTTTCCTCACGGTTGTTATTCAATTCATTTCCGTTCAATTTAGTTACTTAAAAATGTCATTCTGTAGCTAATAAAAATCATTAGTATAAAGAATTTCATTAAAGATCAAAGCACTTTTACTTTATATCATTAAGATCAAACAAATGAAATCACTTAAACATACAATCTAAATTATACTGAAAATAGATATAAATCCTAGTTATAAAGAAGTGCTCGGTGTACACCGGTCCTAACCGTGTATCTCGTCTGACGGGACCACTCCGCTTGAGGTTAAGTGCAGGTATCTTCATTTTTTGCCGCTCTCAAAAATAGGTTATAACCTATTTATTTTATTTTTTAAATTGGGGAGAGGTTGAATTTTAATATAATTTGATCGCATGCGGCTCAGAAGGGTTAAGAAAGCCCATGCTATACCCAAGAACGTGTTATTTGATATTAATTTGGAGTAAAATAAAAAAAGTGGATTAAAGAGACATATGGCGATTACGGGTTACACATTCTTATAATTAGAGACCCTTATTATGTTTCCAACTTTGTCCTGATATAATAATATATTTGTTACTAAAATTAATAACACTAAAGTAATGTTTGTTTTAATTATTCAATATATTTACCGAGAGCAATACGAATTAATTTTCTTGTTATTAAAAGCGAAATCAACTTTACCCTTTTCAAGTACTTATGAATCGTCATTTTAAAGCTACCACTTCTGAATGTAGATTCAATCGAAAAAAAAAACTAGCAACAAGCTCAACTTTCCACAATTTCAATGATAATTAAAACAAAAACATTTTCCGTAACGTAAATATTTTAAATTAATTTCGACTCGCAACAATATTCGTGATTTATTGCGATAATAAAAACAGAATTACGTTCCAATTCACGAGAACGATGGTTAATTTCATTAGTTTTTGTCACAAGCCTGTGAATGTACTGCGCTGATATCTTTTTAAATTATACACCACATCTATTTGCCATATCTTGATGTTTCATTTCATAGAATATTCCTTCTTGCGTCGTAATTATTTGAGGTCGTTTTTCATTGGAAGTGAGCGATTGAGCGATGTTTCAAAGAAACTCATGTGAATGGCTCTACCTGCTTTGAATTCATATGTGGATAGTCTCATGCGTGACACGCCTTGTGCACTGTGCAGTTTGTTTCATTGTATTAATTTAAATATTTATGTGTAAGTTTTAAATAAATATTATGTCATGTACATTTTCATGCACACATATTATATTTTTTGGAAATTTGGTAAATAAATAAATCTAGAAATAATACGCTATATTGTAATTTATATTACTTTATAATTAATATTATAAATGTAATTTATTTTATTTTATTATTACAAAATGTTAATTTTAAGTTTTGGTTAGTTTTGAATAGTATCATCCAATAGCACCTGCTCTCGTAGGACCGGTCTAGGATAAAAAAAACATAACGTTGTTTAGTTAAAAAAACAACAATTTAAAAAAAGAATCCTTCGGATTGTTTTTTTATTTTCAAGCGTAACAGGATTATATAATCATAAAATGACAATTTTGACGTTTTTGTTAACAAAATAATTTGAAATATAAATTTTCAATACTTCAAATGAGTATAATTTTTAAGCTCAAATTTATATGTTCAGATAGAGTAAAAAAAGAACTGAAACAAACTGGCTAACTTTATTATTTAAGTGTGCGTGACAGCCACGCTTGACGCTCGCGTATCTTTATCTATTATACCAGAGTGCGAAAACTTAGTGGCCAAGAGTTGGCTACTATTTTTTAGACGTTTTCTCATATATATATATATATATATATATATATATATATATATATATATATATATATATATATATATGTGTCTATACACAAGACAAATAAATAATCTAATCTTCTAGATTTATTTTATTAATATCTCTATATTTTTAAAAACTTTCAAAAGCAATCACATGTTAAGAGAACTGTCACGTTCACGAATAAATAATGTCACTGTCATTTATAACATTTTTAATCTGTAGTTATTTAAAAAAAATGAACATTTTAAATGAATCTTCTAATACTTTGTGTGACAGGGTACATTTTTAACATTTACATAATTAATATTATCTTGTTTTCACTAAGAAATCTCGTCTCATTTGTTCTAACAACATATAAATACTATATGTATTGCTGTGTTCCGGTTTCAAGGTAGTGAACCAGCAATTACAGCGGATATGCAATCTTAGTTCTCATGGTTGGCAATGAATTGTAATAAGGAATCGTTAATAGTTCTTACAAAACTCATGTCTATATATAGTATCAATGAAATAAAAAAAAGTTCATCATCATATAAGCTATATAGTATACTCTATCGGCTTATGTATGTAGATATAAATAAAATATATCCTTTAGTTAATATACATATAATATACGTTACTTAAAAGTGTTATCGAACGTATAAAAATTCCATCCAACCAAGATTTCAATCATCGTAATTACTTTTGAAAAACATTATAAGTAATTTGAAAGAGCTATCCGTTTTCCAGAACATTCCCAACAAACGGAGTACGATAACACGTAGATAGCCACGGTATTTTGACACAGGCCAGTAATTATAGTTCTAATTATTTAAAAACTGTCTCCCCTATTAGTTTATCTACTCCCCATTCCACGCTATTAACCGCATATTTTCGATAAGAAAACTATTAGGAAAATACCTGATGCGAACGTCGTTTGCCCTTTTAGTTATTTTAATTAAATTGTTAATTTGATATAATTAAAACAATTGCGTTCCATTCCACGGAAAAGCGTTTGATTGGTCGGTTGTGTCGTTTCTATTTATTCAAATGCGAGATTTTAATATTCACATTTGATATAAACGGAGCCTGTTTTATAGTGCCTTTTGCGTTTTAATAATCTCGTCGCGTATTTTAATCGATTCGAAGCTATATAAAGAGGAACCAAACTATATTTGTTAATATATTAATGTTGATGTTATTATTAATGTAGAAACGGGTTCTTAAGACTATTTGTATCCGGAGAATATTTAGCTGAGTTTCTTGTAATAGCCTAGCTAGGAGCTGGTTGGTAAAGTTTATTTTGTTTGATAGTCTCGTTATTAGACACTATTTAGTATTATCCTAAATCGACTACATCTTGATAAAATGTTTTATGTGGTATAAGTCAACTTCCTACACTGATATGATATCCATCCACCATATATCCAGAGTGTCTGTAAGTGTTGTTTTTCTAACTATAACATGTATTTAGTTAAACCATATGCCTGTTAATTGAGGCTTGGAGCTTATTACACCACGCTGTTTCAATGCATGGTCTTGATACATATGTGTCAAAAAAATCATCAGACACATCAAGATCTTTTCCTTTACCGCTGATCACGAGATGAATTAAAAAAAAATATCATATTAACACCGCTCATAATAAACTTGGAGGGCAGGGCTAACAAAGAGTTAGGTCGCGTAGGTCGCAGCGGGCATTGCACGTGCGGTAAAAAATTTAAATCATTACATACACAAAAACAGTAGACTGACTCACGTATTCCTTTATGCGAATATTTTATAAAGGAAATAAACAGTGGACGATCGCCGACAGTCTCTGGTAGCGTTCATTCGAGCACAGTGATTAGACTCTATTCGTAATGACTCGGACGACATCGTCGTAATTAGCTTTACAAAAAGCTCAATTAAAATTGATACACGTTTGATATCGAGACCTTGAAACGAGTGAGTGCTTTTAATTCAATAACGCATCACTGATTGGATATACTTTTTTTTATTTGTAAGTATTTTTATTTATTATTTGTAAGTATACACAAATTATTATGTATTTGTCGTTTATGGTTTTTTAATGATCTGATCGAATATTAATCTCATTATATTATAAAGGTAACCATTATAAGATGTTTTTGTTTCATTAATATTATATATACCTAACACAATAAACGGTATTGAATTATAACGTTAAATGAACATCGGTAATTTGTCTGTCTATGGCTTTGATTAAGAGTTCGGAGTTATATAGCACAAGTCAATAAAAAAAAAATGCATGTTCCTATAATTAATTCCTGTCCAAAAATTCTCAGTAGATATTTGAAAGTTTAAAATTAATACACAGTCGGATTCGATGGAAATTTTTTAGAAAGTGGAAAAATAATTGTCTTATTATATTTATTACAAATAATGTGATCGCGTTCTTAACTAAAATATATTAATTATTAATTGTATGAATGATAAATTATTAATAAATTATTATTAATAGTACAAAATGAAATGTACCTTGGTATTGATGATGTTGACGGTTAAATGACGTTACGCGTTAATCTTATTTCAAATAGTGAAAAATGCAAAGAAATATAGTACAACTATATGTGTGATCAACATATAGATATATTATAATTATAAGAAAACAATGCGTCAGTCTTTTCGGACTAGTCCACAAGATCAATGTTGACCGAGGCAAGGTCGCGGGTACACGGACCGACAAAAACCTATAGATACTTTTTATGCTTATGTTTTGAATCTTTTGTTCGTTTTTTACATTCATTCTTATCGATCGTTTTTTTTTTTTTATTTATAATGCAGAGTGCACATTAGGGAATTTCAATCAATATCCTAGTATAGCTTAGTTGTGTTAGTAATGGTTTTTACATGATTTCAGCTAGAATGTATGTTTTTTTCATCGTGTAATAAATTGTTAGGATATATATTTATTATGAACAATTAATATCTATTTATGTCAACCGCGTTTCTAATTCTAAGGTTGCTGATAATAATATAATAATTAAATACAGTTATTTATTGTATGGAACCTATTTAGAGGTGAACCTTCTTGCTAAAAATAAAAATAAAACAAAAAATAACGCACTGAACTCAATCTTTAACGTTCTTAGGTTAATGAATTTCACGAAAATGAAATATTTTACACTTTTTGAAGGTTATATGAGTTAAAACTAATTGCATATTCTTTTGTTTCAGGATAAATGCGGAACGGTCGTTGACACGAGATGTCGGTGAGGTATGTTTATTATAAATCATTCGGTAAATTAATTAACATACCTTAGTGAATATAAATTGAACTGAGATAGCCCAGTAGTTAGAACACGTGAATTTTAGAGTAAGATTACGGATTCAAACATAGGTTAGTATTTTCGTGTTTATATCACACCTCGTGTTCAGCAGTGAAAGGTCTTGAGGAACCCTACTTGGTCGGATGAAATTTCTCACATGTTTATTGAGCTTAACCTTCAAGGGAGGAGGTTGCCTTAGCCCATCAATGGGACTTTCACAGCTATAACTATTTTAAATTTAATGTCAAGACGTGATGAATAAATTTTTAAGCAAATTTAGTTGACTTCATACCATTCAATGACGTCATAGTTCTCGCATCACGTATTTCAGACTAGTTAACGTCAATATACAAAACTAAATATCAAGTAAAAATAACCATTTATAGCAAATTCGTAGTTATGTAACCATTAGTAGAAGGACGTGCAAAAGGCCTACCTGATAGCACGTGGTCACCATGGCACCCATACATTGACCACCAAATGCACCATCAACCTTAGGAACTGAGATGTTAAATCCCTTAAACCTGTGATAAACTAACCAAACCAAGTATATTAACTCTTAAGCACATATTATATATACAGTTAGCAAAAATATACGCACATAAATGAATTATAAATGATTCCAATATTTTACTACTGAACCCTAAAAATTATAACCACTCACCAAGTGAATATTAATTATGACAAAAATAAGTTCAATTAAATCGTAATCAAATATGACAACTATAAATTCATAATCTACAGAACCGGTATTGGTATCGGAATTAAATATAGATAAGATACAATTGAACTGCAGTTGATCAGGTCCGGTGACCGGTCCGGCTGCTAGTGACAGCTTAACATAAAGCATGTATTACATATAATGCTATACTTTCAACATAGCAACGCTATAGTATTTTAAAAATTACCAACCACGAATAAATTGTATATGATACTAGCTGATATTTAATTAAATACATAGAATAATCGTACTTCAAACATGTTCGATGGCTTTTGTACAACAGATCACAAAAACTATTGAGGAAAAAATCTACAAGACATATTAACCTACTTGTTATTAATAGTATTATAGTCTCTAATATGTCTTCTAGAAGCTTATGGTAGCATATATATAAGTTCAATTGCTATTTAATTGGAATCAAACACCAATAAATATTTTGTTTTTAGTTAAAAAAAAAATATATCGCAATAATATCGCTCTATATATCCAGTAGGTGGTCAACTTTACAGCCAGTGTAGTTCCCGTTGCATTGTCTTTGCACGTCACAATGACTCACGCTATTGTGTAGCCACACACAATGCCCTTTGTGCATTGTGCAGATCTGGTGTTACGTATTAGAAAATAGATAATTAGTCTACATGTAGATTGAATGACACATGACTTTCCTATCGTACTGTTCGCCGTCTAGTCTCGATCTAGACAATTATCTTTGCTGTAATAAATCTGAAATAGAATGGCCCAGTGGTTTAAAGGTTTATGCTCGGCGGTGAATTAACACTGTGGTTCAATATACGCGAGGACTAGCCCAGTAGTGTGAATGTGAAAAACAGACCCGCCTTTTCTTTGTTAGAAACATAGATAGAAATGTGATTCATATATTGTATTAATTAGCGAGAATTTATGCGCTCATAAAACCACACATGTGTTTGCTGTTTGTCATCATTTTTTATTTAATTTTCCTCGTTGTTTGGGTATTTTATAAACTACAACTATTACAATGATCAGAAAAATGACGAACCAATTCCACGTAATAATTACCGTTGATCAAATTAATCATTTCTGTTCATTAGCATCATTATGTTCGTGATTACGTAATGGACATTAATATTTTTGTGTAAACGGATCATAATAAAGAAGTCAAAGTACGATAAGTGACTTGTCTATTTTCGTATCACATAAAACTATAAACTTTTTTGTACCAACTATTGATCGACCGTAAGTTTTTGTTAAACGAAACGCAATATCATATGGCACGCGTTCAAAGGGGATCACCCTCAGCACTAGCTACGTTTTACTCTACAAATGGCAAAAAGTAGGAACAGAAAGGGTCCCGATTATAATAGATATGCGAAACTCAATTGCTCTCCTAACTATAAAATCCATTGAGTCCTACCCCTTATTCGGTCAACGTAATTTAGCCCGTGTGTACATGGTACGAATTATATTTTATCTGTGGTACGCTTTTCGAATTCGGAAGACCCTCCGAATATTCGATCGCGCAAACTTGTAGGCGGGAAAAGTGGTCGTTCATTTTGTAATGTCAAAACAAATTAGCGGTATACAGATTCTATTAACGTTCTCAATTTAAATATTTTTTGTAATATATTTTTTTATTAAATTTACACCAATTAATATAAAAATAAATATCCTTACAATATTTTACGTCAATTAAATAATTAATTTTATGTTGTAAAACGTTCTTTAAAATTACTATATTTTTTTATATTGTTAAAATTAAAATTTTATATAGGTACCTACGTATTTTTATCCTCATCATTATATTTTTTTTAAATTTATTAACTATAGAAATACATTAACACGTTGACACTTGATATTTGTGTGACGGATTACTTTAAAGATAACATAAATAGCACCTTTATTTCATAATTATAAGAATCTTGTTAACATATAGATTCATATCTTCAGGCAATTACTAGTTTCAAAATTGTAACCTATATTGTAACCCACCTGTCTGTATGTCCTCGTTCAATCCTACTTATTACATATTACGTTTATCGGTAAATAGCTTTTAAAATTCATTTGATTCTCAATTCTAAAAAGTTATAAACGATTTATAATAAATATCACGATACGCTTTTATGTCATTAGAAGATAGCAAATTTCATAAGCAAATAGGATGGTTTTTCTAAATTTAACACATTTCATTGTAATACTGTCATTAGTAACTCAAAGGTATTTCCAAGCGAGGGAAACCCACGTGACAAATACTAAGTATCTTTTCCTTACAAGAAAACTGAAAGAATATAATTAATTCTTAACAATGACTTTGGAATAATGTTAAATTAAATTCGTATTAGTAACGTATAATTAAAAATACAAGATAAACAAATTTTTTAATAATATTATAATGAAGTGATAAAAAATTATTTGAAGTATTATATTTTATATTTTTCACGTAATAATTTCAAGAATAATCCAATTTGCTTGATCGAAACATGCTGTGCCAAGTATTTTCTGGCGACGTGCCGGATCGGATTTTACATTTATTTTATTTCTTAAATTACTTGATTTTTTTAATAATATAATTTGTTGTGTAAAATTAAAATATACTTAGTGAAAAAATATTTCAATCGTATTTATAGACAAGTATGTCCCTAATAATAAAATATAAAAATGAACAATGAGGTTTATTTTAAAAATAATATTTAAAATAAAATTAAAATTTACAATTAAAATACAAATTGTATTAATTGGAACATCCTTTTACAATTTTATTACAATTTAAAAAAAAGAATAGAACAAGATATTTTAAAAATAGAATAAAATATGCTACATATACAACACACACAATACACAATAATGATTAATCGAATAAAACAACATTGAGTTATATTTTTGTAAAATATAAAATTTATTCGTGTTAAGATTTACCAACCGCATAATATTTCCCTGTAGATCAGTTAAATAAATTGCCTTTAATTTTGATGTGTTATTCGACCCAAGCGATACACACCCTCGAACCGAACACGTTGTCTATGCCTACTGTACATTTGTAATATCTATACTTATATTTTCAGAGTTCTATATTCAAATGGCGATTATAACATTCGAAAGATTTGTTAGCCATATGTCGCAACAATGAAATAGCTTAACCGACATCGTTAAGTTGTACAATAGTTAAATACAAATCGTTGATCGTATGCTCTTTTGATACTAAGTAATGCGTTTGTTTCGTGTTACTGTACTATCGATTCACCTTTCGTTATAGACAAGTATTCACTATAATTGATATTTTTAAATATACTACATACAATTACTGTAATTATTTATCAAATTTAATATGTTTTATCTATATTTTGAAGAATATAGTATAATTTAGTACAAAAAGAAAGTAATAACAAGTTTTCATTATTTTACAACACCCTATATCAAAATTTATCGAATAACGTTTCTTCAAAACCGAAATCCACGAAATTCGTATAACGAAATTGCTTATAAGTAATTCAAATATCCAATGATGAGTAGAGTGGGTGGCGACGCGTTCTGATGGGGTAAAAATTACCCCCGGGGGTAATGCGTGGGGTGCTACCCTATGTGAGCTCATGTGGCCTACACGGGACATGCGAACGATGCTAGTTTTTATGTTATTGTTATTAAGACCATTATCGCTTGTACGTTTCGAGAGGAACTCGCGAGCGATGTGTTTATGTATGTAGGAGGGTATGATAATAGTGTATTTCCGATGTGAGCGAATCCCTCCGTACGTACCCATTGGTAGCACTCGAAACGAGAAATTCGTTGGTAATGAATAACCTCAAACTAAAGCTCAATTCGAATTCTGTATTCGATTTTCAAATCCGATAATTTTTAACCACATTCGATTTTTAAACATAACACATGAAACCTCATTTCGAAGCGTTAAACTCACAAAACACAGCGCAAAATTTAATAACTGTAAAAGCAAGCATTCAGAAATGACGTATGAATCACAGCGGCTTCATAACAAAATGCGGACTGAGTACTTTTACGATTTTATTGGCTATAAAAATAACATATAGCATACAAAACGGTCATTAACACACACCTATTAAACACCTCCCTGAAATAAGCCAAACGAGTGTTTGCATTTACGCGTCCTGACAAGCAGCGAATGCATTTCGCCAAACGATCGTAATTCAAAATAAAATGGCGGAGTGAAACAACTCGAGAACGGCAAGTTCACACATAATTACACAGGCATTTAGTACCTTTATGATATATTAGGCTACCTTGTGGCAACCAACAATCAACACAGGAAGAGGCCGATCTGAATTAGAGCCGTATTAGCGCTATCATGATTTATATACAGATAAACTCGAATGCTTATTAAACACAAATGTGAAATGAAATTTCCTTTCTGTTTTACGTTACAAAACAAATTATTATCTCTTCAAGTCTTCTGTAAGCTAATATTTATGTTCCGAGCGATTAAGTGCTAATAAAAACTAGTATCACTAGAACGGAACCCTCATCGGCCCGTATATCGTTCACTCCTATATCCTTTTTAATTGTCCCCATAAAATTTGAATATGGAACGAACGGGAAATGTCGCCGCCATAAACGCACGCACGCATGCATCGCCTTTTGGCGAGACAAGTTTTAGCGAGCAAATGGTCCGTGCCGCAAGAAAATGATATATGATTTATGAGCCGTACGTTTTTAGTTAAAGACTGTATAGCGTTTACATATTTAACTTTTTCTGCCGTCTCTGTACACAGCCATTACGTTACGTTCGATTAATTCAGTTGTGACAACGAGTTCGTGTTTCATTTCGCACGTCTAAGTTGGCAACATTGTATGCTCGGCTAATCACAGGTGAGCCGCCACTCCTCCCGTGCAGGGCCCGGTTCGCGTGATGGGTGCGTACTATCAAAGTTCCAAGTTCAGTGGTGATGTACGCAGCAGGCGTCAAACGCGTATTTATTGGACATTCGCAGCGCTGCGTCAGACGTAGATACGAACCAAACTGCCGACGTGCACGCGATCGGTTGGGCCCGTCCACATTATCGTGGATTCCGATCTGCCGTCATAACGAGATAGCGAGTAATTAACGAATTTTTCAAGAATCGTTATCACCTTAATTTTTTGGACGAGTGAGATAGTTTGAAATAATCCTGCACGAGTTTTAATTTAATGAAGATCGTCTTCAGTCTACATGATTTAAATTGATGATTCAATTGGTTATTTGACTCGTTAAGACTCCGATAAGGAAAGCCAAACGAAGAAACTTGCGATGCATTTTCTAGTGCTTACTTTAGCCCCGTTTCCGTCAAAGCACATCTAGCATACAAATTTTTCCGTTCCGTGAATTATTGCGTTAATGCCGTGCGTACCCGCACTTATTGAACATCGCGTGGCTATTCAATTGAGCCATACATACATATTTAGCTCGCATTAGGCTCGGGAAATTGGATTTATCGCTTCGTAACTTTCACACAAACATTCCTTTCTTAACTAAACGTAAATATGAAATGTTTTTTTTTTATGTTCACACCTAATGACTGTTTAACATTCGCCTCGCTTATTATGTGCTAGTTAAGAAACTGAATTTAAATAGTACTATTTTAATTGAGTAATTAATATGATGAAATATTATTATGACTGCTAGGCGGCTTATTTTCTAAAGAGTTGTGAGCCAATAAAATCTAAGTAACGCGTCGGTGCTGTAGCCGCAGTCCTTAATATGCGACTTTAAAGTTCCGCTCAAAAAAATTCTTTTTTCAAAAATGGTTATAATTCCAAGTTTAAAATAATCAAATGTCATTACTGAATAACCTAAATAGAAAAGAAAAAAAAAACAATGATTTCTATATTATTTCTGACTTGCTTTCGAATTTTGAATTTCGAATAGAACACGAAAAAAAATATCCCACAAAAACAATAAACAACGTAAAACCATAGCGCCTCGGGTTATTTATACATTCGTATCTACATCTGTAACTGGGGCGGGTAAGCCCGAGATTTGCGAACTAATTTCAACTGCAAATCCCTAAAATGAGCGGGATTTGGCACGACGACGGGTCGTTCGCCTGTGCACACCTTTATGGCCATTTTTATGTATAGATATATATTCATAATATCTTTAACATCTTAAACATTGCTGACAAGACATATCTGCATGATATGATATGATAATGTCATAACGGTATTCCTAATTTGATATTTGTCTATCTGACTTTGATATATTAAACACGACTTCAATGCCATCTAGTTAAAAATATAATAAGTTTAATATAAATTGTTTGCATAATAATATTAATAGTATTTTGGTAAGGGTTTATGTATTTTGAAGATAAATAAACAATAAAGTAAAATTTATTACGAAATCATGACACGTTATATACGTAGATATTGTTAAATAAAAATACACGTGCCGTATTTTTACGATATTATTTGCAGTGATCTTAGAATGAAGCAAATAATCAGATAACGTTATCAGTGAAAAGTACATAGCTCACTGATTTTGTAACAATCGTTTATCTCTGATACAACAACTTAACATTGCCTTGAAAAGAATATCACGTGGTCATTTCATATTACATAACAACGAAAAATAAAAATAAAATAAAAAAACAAGTAGCATTTTGCTGAATTACATCCGACGCATGGAGGTTACCTCACGAGTCACGATAACCTTACCTTTTACCGCGAAAAATTGGGCACATGAAAATTTAATCATTGGTTAAGCAACTACTGACCCATCTCGACCCATAAAATTTATCTTCTAGAAGTATAAAACCTCATTATAAAATGTATCAATTGAATTCATATAATAATAATATTAAATTTCAAAATTATTACATTACAAAATAAAAATAACATTTCACCAGTAATAAATACAAAATGATAACATCTCTGTCACATAACACAATTTTTATGTTTAATATTTTTTTTTACGAAGATTATTATAATTAAAGATCCACCCGTTGTTAAAGTAATTATACTCGGGGTGCGGATACGTCAGTTGGTACCTTTCTGACTCATTTGAATGCTTATTCTATAATTAAATTTACTAGCGAGAATATGTGTTCCTTTTTTAAAAAAAAAATTGAAATAATAATACTTCAAATTTAATTCGAAATTTAAATAATTCTTATGTTAATTTTTTTTTTATTATGGAATAATAATGTTTCTTCATTAGAAATACCAATATATTTCGTTGTACAATTATGTCATAATATATCGTTTATGACTATGCTAAAGTTACGGACTTGCTCGAATCGTTGCGTATTATTATTCTCAACATTCGAGTTTCCCATTTATTATCGTTTTTACGATTGTGGTAATCTATGAAATAAATATAAAATTTAATTTAATTTAAAAATCGAATTGAATAATTTTGAATCTGTATTGTCATTTAAAAACTCATTCCATATTTAAACGATGGTGACCCTTCTAGTATTATTCATTGGTTCACTACGTTTGGAATGAATCAAAATTTGCATAGTCACGAGAATTTACTTCCGAAATATTTCTCAAGAATTTCTATAGCCGATATTAATATTCGCTACCGCGTTGGCCTTTATTATTTCAAATTTCTTATGCAAATCGCCAGCGTGGCTTCCCACGAGGCGTTTAGAAAAATTTGCATGACCAGAAGGGTTGAAACTTATCTCCTTACAGCGAGTTCCGCGTCTAGGATAAAATATGCAAATGTTCGGATACCTACGGAAATTAATTATGGGGGTTACGACAGCTGTTTTATTCAAATGTTAATTTTGTTTTTTTCTTTTTAAATGTAATGTCAAGGTACGAGCGTCGGCAGTGTGTTACGTAGTATGTGTCGGAACTTGCTTAGAATAAGATTGGTGTTTTTAAATAATATTTAAAAATGTTGTGTTCCTTTTTTAAATAGTCTGTGAAGAACTTTTGTCGAAGATTAAGAAGAATTTGGAAGATTTACGATCATCAATATGAAGATATCCTGGTGAATGCCACTAGCGAGGTATAGAGTTCCTACGTAATATACAACTGTAGGAACTTCATACCGTGCTCTTGGGTTTGCCAATGATCAACGTGTCTTCTAGAAGATCGTAGAAGATATGAATATTCAAAAATATAGTTTTTTTTCGATCGACATAAAAAGTGTCATTTAATTTAAAAATAATGTTTTTCTAATTTGTATATGTATTTATATGTTCAAAATAAATATCATGTTTAAAATAAAATTAAAATGAAATATTGTATAATTATCGTGAATGGTGTTACTTATGTACATATATATATATAATTGTAAAAAAATATAGTTATATAATTGTAATAATAACATATATCATATGCAATATTTTATCACATACACGTGCTGATTTAAGCTTTTTTTTATACCAAATATTATTTAAAAAATCAACATTTTTTTAAAAAAAAACAAGATTCACTTAGCAAGTAAACAGTTTATGAATGTTTTTTTGTTCTAACTCAAAATTAATAGACAAAATACAAGAAACACCATACCGAATTATGTTATAGAAATATGAGAATCATGTAATATGTATGTATGTATATATATATATATATATATATATATATATATAGGTTAAACCAGTGTCTGTTTTATCGTGGCTCGTTCAAAGTAAAAAAAAATCTAACATTTTAAGGGTAGAAAGCGAGAAGAACTGACAAGGAACTAATTCGTGAATACTAACCCTACGCTTTTTAAACATCTATATAATTTTTCCACACTTAGTGTTAAAATCAGATTTAAATAATCATTGATGAACATTAACTATTATTCAGGATTTCTTTTAAATAATTTCTTAGTGAACTTATAATATCTATTTTTATTTATAAAGACGAACTATTTCTCATAAATTCTTTATTCCTAAGCAAATGGTAATGTAACAATGAATATCACACTTAGTTATGAGCAACATCCTCTCCTCTCCATTTCCTGTTAAGGAATTCACTACAAGAATAGAATGTTTATTGTCTAAGGATTCTCATTACATATTAGGTTTCATGGTCGGGTCCTTATCATGTGTGTTAAGGGGCAGCAGTTCAGTTAAATAGTTATGCATCATTCCCTATCCAAAAAATCCATAAAACATCACTATCCTCAGAATATATCCTCGTTTTGATAAAATTAAATTACGTGTTAGTAAGTTAGTTAACCATTAAAAGTGATTATATTAAGTTCCGTTTTCTTATCTAATGGATTTTGTCTCAATGTTTGTACGTGACTGAAACACTGATTTAGTCAAAGAAATACGACGCTTTATTGGCACACCGATCAGCTTAAAGTCAGGGCGTCGAAAGGCGACCTTATTGCTTTAAGCAATATGTTACAACTGTATCGTGAAATACAAGTAAGGATTGTGATAATTTTTTAATAATCAACATCGCGGAATTCAGATGATTTTACTTACTTTATAATATGTATTCGCGACGTGACGCCGTGACGCATTGACGTGACGTTATCTTTTCAAAGCCAACCTACATACCTTCAACTTCAATCCATAAGTTCCTTTAAGATACTGTCACTGTTTTTGAAGCTATCACATCTGATAACCAAATCTGATAATCGGTTATGATAGTATCTAGATAGTAAAATATCTAGACTTCAGAATGTTTGTGGACCGTGAATATTCATAGTATTATCATTATTTTTAACGAGGAATGCTCGACATTTGAAAACTCCCTTTATCACGCGAACGCGTCGGATAACGACAATGAAACTTGATCATTTTAATATAAAAAACGTCTAAAATTTAAGGATTTATATTAAAATATATAAATAATTATGTATCTGACATTGTATAATAATACGGAACGGGTATTTATACGTACTATTAATTTTATTGCAAACTTATTCGACTCGCTAATAATTGTGACTGAAGTACATCTATGCTCGTATGGCCCCTCCACCGATCACCATGACAATTTATACACATGCAATCAACACAACGTGTACCGGTTCGTTAGTATAATATCAAACATCGAATACAACATTTACAAGTTTATAAACATATTATTTGTGACTAATAATTTTAATAACGATCTTCAGTTAGAGGTTCTATTTCGAATTGAGCAAGATTCCCAGCTTAACGCAGATAGCAGAATCATAAAACCGGTAATCTTTTCGTGTTATCTAAATCGAAGGCAGGAAATTTCTACGTAACAATTTCAGTATCTATTTCTTCTTCGCTTATATACTTAATAACCGTCATTCGCTTGTCACATGTATTTGGTCTCATCCCAAATGTGTTTTATTACACTGCGAGAAAAAATATTTTGTTAACTTTTAAGGCAGGCCGCCTACCCGTCGCAAACCCTTCTTGGGAATGTTTTAGCTGATGGGTTGCTCTCCTGCTGCCATACGAGTTTTTGAAGTAAAAACCGTAGGTAAATGAATGCTCTTATGGCAAAAATGCTATAAGCCGGCTTCCATGACACCCACGTTGATGTGGGGTGGCTTATTCTTGCCGGAAATCACACGATACAATAATCTCTCGACCGAATTATGATCAATTTTTTAGGCACTTCTATAAAATACCATAATATATAATTACATGAATTTTATTAAAACTATTAAAAACTAGCTGGACCAGCGACTTTACTAGCACGAAATTTATATAATATTGCCTATAGCACATATCCCGTCATCACTAATTTTACTACGAGGGTTGAATTAAAAAAAAGTATAATTCTAATGCTTTTGTCCTTCTCCGGGACTCAGACCATCTCCATAGCAAATTTCATCAAAACGATTCCGTGTCAAGAGGTAACAAGAAACAAGGCTTCTCTTGCTGTCAAAGTATCATTACATACTTATGGTAGGTACTTATTAATCATATAATGTTCTGATAAATAGCGGCGTCCATACCATAAGTTTAATGAATGAAAATCATACATAAATATTAATATTAGTAATACCTTAATTCATTTGGGGCATTGCTACTAATATTTAAAAAAAACATCTATAAAATATATATAGTATGTATTTATTACTGGGAAAATTACAAACAGGATGACTCTTATAAGTTATTGTTTGGTATTTTTATCGCTAATTTATTAACATATTAATGTTTGTTGGGTCCACACAACATAATAATAATATTAATCATTTATTATAAGGATCATTACATAGAGGAATTGGGGTAGTGGACTTGTTCAAATTAAAATAAATATATCAGCGTAAACTATAGTAATATTATAAATACGACAGTAACTCTGTCTGTCCGTTGTTCTTTCACGGGCAAACCCCTGAACCGAATTCGATGTAATTTGGTATGAGGTAGGTAGACTTTTTTGCCTAGCACCTGACAACGAGTATAGTATACACATACAACCAGGCAACATTCATGTTATTTATCAAACTCATTGTTTATACGTGTTAATAAAAATAAACTTCGATAGGCTTCGGTACCGTACACAGATATATACAATGTTTTTTCTTGCTTTTTTTATCTATGTACTTTATTGAAACTCGCCCTTAGATAATTCTGTAGTACAACAACTTGTATGCCGTAAAAACCGCTATGACAATTAGTATTTAACAGTTCAAAGTCTTCTTTATTATCACCCATAGACATTGGCGCTGCTAGAAATATTACCTATTCCGTACGTCGCCAATGCGCCACCAACCTTGGGACCAACTAGATGACCGATGTATTACCGTAGACCGGCTCACTCGCCCTTCAAACGGGACCGCAACAATACCATTGCGGTAGAATGTTTGATGACGAAAACCTACCAAGTAAAATATATACATGTATTCCAGTCTTTACATGCCAATCGACCAACGTCAACAGTATGACACAAACATTACTCATCGACGGAAATCGTTGATTATATTCATTCGATCAGAACATTACTTGTTTACCTATTCAAAACAATTATAGGTTTCTAACTTAATATATACATAAAACGAATAAATACATTAATCACGTGTCAAAGTTTATACGTGAATCTGATTTAGGATATATACATACGTATGAG
Organism: Vanessa atalanta; assembly: GCF_905147765.1. NCBI lineage: Eukaryota > Metazoa > Arthropoda > Insecta > Lepidoptera > Nymphalidae > Vanessa > Vanessa atalanta. Next base: position 2,875,833 of record NC_061885.1, read on the forward strand.
TATACATATTCTAGTTGTCGCCTGCGTCTTCGTCGTCAGCTTTTAGGCTTGTTTCATACAAAATTTATCTTTCGTGGTTCGGCCGTGAAAGCTATAAACACACAGACAGACTTTTTTTTTTAGTATTATATTAGCATAGATTTTATGAATCATTATTACAGTCTCACAATGAAAAGTTCTCTACACCTATTAAAGTTTTTCTGCTTATTAATTCATTGTACTTCATAGCTCAGCTGCCAAATCTACTAAAAAATTTGCCGATCTATCATTTTCCTATTTTACTAACATAATCCAGTTGCGGTTCCGTCGAAGTTGGATCGAAACGAATCGAGAGCGTATCGTTACTATTAAAAGTTTACTTACTCAATGGTTCCAAGATCTTAACACGTGATCCTCCCATAAGATCTATGATCAGCCATCTTAGTTCAGCAAAAGTGCAATAAATGGCGCGTAAACTTGCATTGCCTGCGGTCCCTGGAGTGGCTTAATGCCTTCATTACGAGGGTGAGCGATATAATTTAGATCTGCACTGGCGAAGGATAACATAGAGTATAAATAGTGTTTCTTACTTTGTCATATATGGTTCATAATTTTTCGCATAATCGTGTATTTATCGTCATAACTAAATTCTTATGACTGTTGGGTTTCTATATATAATAACTAGCCGTCTCGGCGTCTTGGGTTTATATACAATTTTTAAATTGAATAACAAAACTAATAAGAAACAAAATTGATTTTTTTTTTGGCTGGGAAAGTTGAAATTCTTGTCTTTTCTTTGCTATAATATGCATATATGTATTATACATATTAAACCTTCCTCTTAAATCACTGTTTATTGATGAAAATCACTTCAAAATTAATTGCGTAGTTTAAAAGATCTAAGAGTACAGTAGGCGGGAAGCGACTCTGTTTAAAACTATGTAGAAATATTATTATCAGTGTCGACCTGTGTTCTGTGGTTTACCCGCGTTCAATTTGTATGATACATGGTACCATAAAAAAATCTTAATTGTTATTTATAATCTGTATTAAGGGAAGAAAATAGCAAAAAAACGTGATTATAATTGAATATTTCATTCTATATATATCTACAAGCTATTCTAGCGTTTTTATTATGCCACATATTTGTGTAAACTAAATGTTTTTATAACTCTTAATAATAAATCTATCTTTTGTTTTTTACGTGTTTTGAAGAAAACACGAAAAAATGTGTCACTGGGTACACACACGTCTGTGTGCTCTGAGCTCCAGAGTCTTAAGGGAAGTTTCTTAATTATGTCTAAAATTTATAAATTACTAACAATGTTTGTAAGAAATATAGCTACTAACATTATGCGGGCTAAACACTTAATAAATCGATTTATTTATTTATGATATTATTATTATATGTATTAGAAACCTTACGTGTTTTGCTAATTTATCAACTTGTAAATAATGATATTTTTAATTAACATATGTACACATCAAATTTTATTTATATATTAATAATATGTTAGTTATCTAAAAAGAAACGGGGGGAATTTTCTACCAGCGTAATTAATTCTATGATTGTTCCAATTTCAAATGAATTCTCGTATTAAGACTTAGGCACGTGCACCCTTCGGAAATCGCGTCATGTATATTTATATAGCTTTCATATAACTGGAGCTGTTGGAGTTCAGATAGAGCACGTTCGGTTCGATGCTTGGGCGTAGCTTTCATTTCCAAGGCTGTCAAAGTTTTACTGTCACTATTCGTAGTATTAGAGTTAAGTTTGAAGATCTTTATTTCTCAAAAAGATTTACAAAAAATCACTTACATGAGAAACATATAATAAAAAAAAAATACAAATTTTTTTGGGACAAAACGGAAATAACCAAAACAGTCACTAGACATAAAACATTTAAAACATTTACATAGTTAGATAAATAATATGTAGTTTTAAATCTTCTTCAAAACATGGAACAAATGAATGGGACTTTGTTTACTTATTTCATTGGTTATTTTTTTTTAACACATCAGAAATATAAATTATTAAGATTTAAAAAGTTTTTTTTTTTATATAAAACAGATTCAATGATTCATCGTAATATCACCTGACAAATAAGTGACCTCTAACTCCATATATTCTCTGTCCAGGTTAGTACTCTCCACTTAAACCTCCATATATTACTCCTTAAAAATCTTATGGTGATAACTAAATTTAAATAATATCATTATTATTATCATCTCTTGATTCTAAGTACTTGAGCGGCTACTAAGCAGTTTTAATTTGATATTAAAAATAAAATAATTTCTTTGTTTCAGAATATATGTACCTATATCTGATAAAAGTGCATGGATAGATTATTGTATCTCGTGCAGCCATTTTTTTTAAACATTTCTAAGGGAATAGGCGTTTGACTTCCATCTCACCTGATGGAAGTCAAACGTACATGTCCATCCAAAAGAAACCTGTTCACTCTGCTCTTAAAGGCTCCAGAGTTCAACTTCTCAGGAAAAAAAGACCCAGGGAGGTCAAAAATAATAATAAATAGTTAATATTTTATTAAATAGTTGTATGCTATTAATACGATAGTGACGCTAGCTGTTCAAAAGTACTTGTAAATATTTATTCCAATAAAAAACATGTTTTGATTTCTATTATGTAGTGAGTCAAAGTCCGTAAAGAATAACTCTACAGAGAAATCATTGGTACAAATAAAGTGTATCTGTTACTTAAGATACAGGACGGATAATTTTTTTTCTTACAATGTATGTGATGGGTTGGGTTGGACAGCTTAATGGCGCTTAGGACGCGATAAAGCTATATACCTGCCAGCGTCAGATAAACGATGGTCACCCATCAAGGCAGCAGTTTAAATCAGATCGACCCGTGACGATTAGAATGCGGAAAGTGTACATAAAGCTTAAAAGATTGTCGAAAAAAAAACAAGTTAGCAATTAAGTCGATTTTTTTTGCAATTGAATACAGATCGGTATTGTGAATGCAAAATAAGTATTAAATTTAAGGACTCAGTTTAATCGTGCTTTTTTAATTTATTGCTCGGCGATCGTAAACTTCGTGAAGACACATGAAACATGACATTCACACATCACACACGTGTCAATGCACGTGACGTGGTGACGTGGTGAGGTGGTGAGAGGAGCTTTAAAGTCTACGCCTCGAAAGAAGAGGCCTTAGCAATAGTGAGATTTACAGACCTGTAGCCTTATTTATTTAAAAAGAAATAGTCTGAGATCTTGCGAGTTTTTTATACAAACCTTATTTGAAACTTTAATAAATACACATTAAACTGATTTGTTTTGAAATGCTTGTATATGTGTTGTATGTGTGCTTGTATATGTTTGAGGTGCTTGTATATGTGATTCAAAGAAGATCGCTTACAAATCGTTCTGTTGTGATTAGTTTACTTCTAACACCGAGTGAATAATTTCGATTGGTCAAAATGCCTGTGTTTCTAATCTGGGAATAATTAATATCTCGGGATAAAAGAACATCATATATAATTGTATGAAGAGCTTGCGGAGTGTCATCACGATACAGCAATTATTTACAGTGTGAAGCCTGACTGACCGCCAACAATTTCCAAAACAGGAACACGAACATGCAACCCATCTGATCGTAAAAAGTCGCCTTCGTCTAATGATTATGGTATTGTAAACAGTACAAGGATCTTATTACAGTTTAATAATGTTATGTATTGTATCTGTAACTAGAAACACCCCCCCCCCCCCCTTTTCACGTTTGCAATAAAGAAAATGATATGACATATACATAATTAACACCCAGTACACACACAACATAGCACTCAGGAATAATGTAGCATTTTATCTGTGATTTTTTTTAGAATAAATATATTTTATGATTATATATCTATTATGATATCTTAGTATGGATTACGCTGGCTGACTCAGAACAAAGTGTTGATTGACTGCTACGTTAATTATGTCACTGTTTTTGTGTTTTCATCTTTAACACGACTTGGGATACGCCTAGAAATAAAAAAAATTATCCGGATGAGTTAACTTTGCCGGATATTTAGTTCGGTTCCGAATCGGTGGTAGATTTTTGACAGTCAGTAATAAAGTGTAAGCCTTTTATGATAAACAAAGATATTTTTGTCAGAGTGTGAATTTGTGTTTAAAAAAGAGTCCAGTTCGTAGTTCTACAATCACAATATGTACGATCGATACATACCTACATTATATTAACCTTTGTCGAAATATTTATTAAAAAATATATGTGTTATAGTATATGTTCAGAAACTAAACTATATAAATCGTAGTGTAAATTATTTATTTGAAAGATTTAGCCGAAATCATTTCAATATTGCTCATTGATTGTCGATAATCTTCAAGTTTTTTAAAGAAAGCTTGTAAACTTCAGCAATGTGAAAAAATGGCGAACGAATAATAGAATTATATTCTCAGATATATAAGTAAAAATGTTTTTTTTTTTTCTTTGCGTTCCTAAACTACGAGATTTGTATCCTTATTCTATATATCTTGTATATAGAATATGGATGATTTGGAGTTATTTATTTTAGTATCTTTCAATAGATATCATAATTATGTAAAGAAAGAAATAACAAATCAAATATGAAGAAAGTAAAATGTTATCGTTTACAGTAATTTCTCGAGCGTATCTTCAATTGAGTAACTTATTTCTGTCTTTGGAAATAGACCCTATTTCCATGAACAGAAATATCACTCACTAAAAATAACTAAATCCAATCCTAAAAAAATATGTCTAGGCTTATACACTGTTTGGTTGCCATGAGAACGGTGTTAGTAAAAATATGTAAAAAATAACCATAGATAAATAGCGTATGAAGTTTCATATGATTTACTAGAACAAATCCTACGCCGTATTAATCCGGATACCATTCGTATGTAACTTTTTGTTAATTTTAGTTCCATAACTCTAAATAGACAGACAAATGATTTATCGAATAGTGTGATGTACCTTTATTTGAGGTATTCTATAAGAAATCTACAGCGACACTTACAGCCACGTAACGTAAATTCGAAAAAGGAATGTAAAATTTTATTATCCACTAATAATACACACAAGAGACAGACGGAGCGCGTCCAACATAAAAGTTTAGCAAGAATAACAAATAGAAAATCAAAAGCGTCTGCAAATTCCCTAAAGTGCGAAACGCGTCTCTTTGTTAGTACTATACTAATACATAATTAAATAAAGCGATGCATTGTATCCTCATTTGATTTTGTATTCGCTTTTGTCGCTTCGTTATATTATGTAGAATTTATAGATTAAAACTAAACGAGCTGAATTCAGAAATCCCAACCAGTAGTCTTGAGATTTTTTAAATGGAAAGTATCAAAAATCAAGTATTAAATAATTTTAACTACATACACATGCAACTGAGTCTATGAGCTGATCGCATTAAATCAAAACAACACATAAATGACTGAAAATTAACTATGGATGACAAGATAAAATAATTGCCTCAAGTGGCCGAAGTCACGTTGGCAAAAAGGATTCGGATTCGGGGTCCAATTGGAAGCGTGGACAATTTTTACTTGAAACCATACAGATATACAGCAACGAGTACTTGTAAAAAATTACAAGAAACACGAATGAAACATTTAGGTACTTCCACATAATTCAGAAACCTGTAGTTATTGTTTTGGAGCAGCGGCAACAATACCGTAACAAGGGTGCATGCGATGGGCTTTTTTTTTGCTGGAAAATCGCGTTTACGCGTTTCCCCCACGTGGGAGGGCGTGTGGGACTCACCTGCGCCGACTGCACCGGAATAACCATTAAAAACCATCTGTACCGCACAGACTCTTTTCGAGGGGTTTATCGGGATCACTTGAGCACACACTGTTACTGACCTTCATACATTTAAGGTTTTTTTTTTCAATATTTTTCGAGTAGCCTAGTTTAATAATCTCAATTAATTTCTGATACATGTTTTAAGAGTAAAAACTCTTAACGCAGCATACATGTGTTGACTAACGCATTCTTATTATCCGAACAAATATATGTATTAATTATATAGTTCATGAAAATATTCAATATCTTATACTATCACAGTCAGAACAATATTTCAACATATCAGATTTACAACATATACTAAAATAGATCATTTAATAGTCAGTGAGTCAGTCAGTCAATGTGATTTTCTTTAGGTACTAGGTGTCGCTCACATTAAAAAAATAACTGAGGTGTATAATACTTTAAGAGTTTTTAATTTTTTTGAGTTTTAAATAATAGCTTAACAAATAATTCCGTTTTTTTTTTTCAAGTAATAATTAGTAATAAACAAACACGAAGTGAGCGATTAATCCTGAGAGTTTAAAATTTTTATAACTTATTTGTATTTGTAGTAAAAAGTTACACAATTGACAATTCCAAGAGCGCAAAAAGTGGCTGTAACAGAAACTGTGATCGACCGGGCACCAAACTGGGACCACCGGTTTGAGGTGGCGGGATAAATTATTATATAGTGCAAAAACACCCTTATGTTTCCTTTCTAAGAACTCCGTTCACCGACACGCGTCAAAACTCAAGATGTGGCGGTCGAAATTTTTAACGAAAAATATTTACTAATATTTTCTCTTTTAATCTATTATCAAGACTGATTTGAACTTTATAACAATGTCATTAAAATGTTTTTTTCCATTTGTGTGTTTTCTATCATTGTGTGCGTTGCAATAAATTACTTTTGTTATTTTTTTTATTGTATTTACGTACATAATAGTTTTTATGTCGACAGTAATTATTGTTTATGCTTTAATTATTTATTAAATAAATAGTAATATAGGATAACTCGGGCATACTCTACCGTAACGAAATTTTATTATATATAGTACGTTAAATTTTATTATATATATATGTTGTTACAGTATATTCTTTCTACATATAAGAATATTAAATATTTTTTGATTTCTGGCAATTAATTAATATCTTTTGCAAAAATTATTAGTAAATAAGACATACTTTTAACGCAAACGCAATACATATAAAATAGTGGAGTTAGTATTTGTTGACTTTCAGGAAGAATATTTTATATGTTATTTATATATTTTTTTTTGTATTTGATTGACATTATTTTTTAATTGAAATGGTGGAAAAGAGAAAGTGTAGAAACTCCTTTCTGAACTGGCAGTGTAGCTTAAAATTACTCTTGTTAAATGTTAAAAAAAATAAAAAATTTGAACAGTTTATATAAATTTGAGAATATAATTAAATGAAAAAATATATCCGTGTAATTTTTTAATAAAGAATGTTATATGATTGATGTATTTATAATAAAATTTATGCCATTTATCACTTAGGAATAATGTATCATTATACCAGTAACTTTTGTTGGAGAATTAGATCATTACTTCCTGATTACCCCCTACATAAAATAGACAAATTTCATCGCTTTTTAACTCAAATTTTAGTTCCATTTAAAATTCAATTTTTTCACAAATACTACAGAATATTCAAGATCTCGAAATTTTATCCTGATTAAGTACTGACCTTCATACATTTAAGGTTTTTTTTTCAATATTTTTCGAGTAGCCTAGTTTAATAATCTCAATTAATTTCTGATACATGTTTTAAGAGTAAAAACTCTTAACGCAGCATACATGTGTTGAATAAGGATAAATTTAAACCATATTATTGAAATTTAAATTTAGATATATTATATAATAATCATTATAAATTATAAATAATATAACTTATTAGTTATATTGTACGGGTAAATGAACTTCTCCTTTGTTATTATGTTACCCTGGTAGTAATCGCATTCACAGCAGTATATACACACACACACATATAGCACACTAAATACATATGTAATACATAAAGTGTATCACAATGTTCAATAAATGAAAAACACGTATATGTAACTTACTATATACATTCTTATTTTAACCTCAATATGCAGGTTACCTCACAATGTTCATGATATAATTGACAAACACAAATGGGAGTAAAAACTAATTGATGTTTATCCGGATTTGAACGCATTTTTTTTAAAGGACACTTTTCTTGTCTCCATTTCATAAATTCAAACTGTTTATTAAAAAAACATGAAGAAATATGCCTTATATTATTCAGGACAAGATTATATATATCATAAAAAAGCGTGGAGTTGATAGATACTTGTTGACTTTCTACCAGGATATATTGTATTTAACCGACATAGGTTTGTGTTTCAAATGTTGGAAAAGAGTAACTACTGAGTTCCTTGCCGTTTGATAGAATCTATGTAGATTCTATCGAGATATCGTCGAAATATATTAAAACACCGGTTCGGCATAAAATGTCGTTTAATAAGTTCTTGTAAAAGTCTACTTAAATAAAGTATATTTTGATTTTGATTTTGACCTGAACAACTCTGTTCAGTATTTATGGCAAAATGAATTAATTGCAGCGTATAAAGGCTATTTAAACGTATTCTCTTGTTTTGTTCTTTTGTCTGATTCATTGTCATGATTTTTCTCACGACCCTGCACGCAGTAATTACATAGAATATAATTTTATTGCTGCTTTTTATAGGGGTATGCAGATGGAATTTTTCAGATTGATTAATTTCAGACAATGGTAGAGATATAGATAACTATGTTATTTGAATGACCAGTGACCTACACATCCTTATTGTATATATGTAGACATATACATATGTTTCGCTCCGTTATTAGCGAATTAAAACTGCGATTCGATCGAGTAATTTATCTATTATAATATAATGAAGAGGGAAAAATTGTTTTAAACATAAAAAACCTTTTTCCTTCCTTGGGATTCAAGCTTGCTTCATACAAAATTTCATCAAAATCGGTTCAGTGGTTTCGCCGTGAAAGAGCAACAGACAGACAGAGTTACTTCCACAATTATAATATTAATATAGATTACACTTATTTGGCTCTGAAATTGTTAGATGATGAATGAAACGAAAAATTAATCCAGGAAACTCCATTTTTTTTTCCTGCGTGATGAAGTGCTGTTGGCCCTACTGGCCTTTACAGCGTCACCGGGCGTTGGGGCGAGTGCGAGTCTCAGCTTTGAATGAACTCTTGCGAGCTCTAGAGTGACGTTTCTGAGGGTGTCTCGTGTGAGATCGCACCTTGGTTTAGAACGTAGTCGGTGGGAGCAAAATTTTATTTCGAACAATGATTTACTCATAGTAACAAATCAAAGACAACTATAGCGCGATTTAAAAACCAACTAATGCCATCTATAAATGACAATTTATAAAACTATTTTTACAAAAAAAAACATGAACACAATTAAATGTTTAAGATTTAGAGAAGTTATAATTTTTAAAAACTAAAAATTTCTCAAATATATCCGCAACAAAAACAATGTAAATGAATTCCTATAAACATTATTATTTTAATTTTTATATAGGCTGTCGAGCAACTGGGCCACCTGATGGTAAGCGGTCAGCACCGCCCATAGACAATGGCGCTGTAAGAAATATTAACTATTCCATACATGCGAAACCAAAATTAGGAACTAATATGTTATGTCCTGTGTATCTGTTGTTACACTGCCTCACTCATCCTTCAAACCGGAACACAACAATACTGTACCAATACCCAGACGTGCGTGCGTAAAGCCTTACCACCAAATAAACAATCAAAATAAAATTGAAGTTGAATTTCGTCTCTAGTTCTCTATCGTGTTATCTTTGAGCGTTCGTATTGAATTTCGTTCTTTATTCATATTCATTCAACAAAACTAACCCTTTGAAGGCTCTACGAGTCGAGTGCTTGTAACATTTCAGTGTACTAAAACATCCGAGTTCGGGGTCTGAGCTGTCCTCCTGTTCTCTTGTCCGTGACTCGGGCTCCGAACATTCTACAGGTTGTTTTAATTGTCCTTATGTTTTATTCATAAAAAGCATTCCAATAAATGAATTTGATTTGACATCTCACTCACTAATAGATTTATATGCACTGAGAAGCCGTTTGCATACATTTGTATCCGAAATAGCTGCACGTGGGCGTTACGTTTCGTGATTAGCATACAGATGGGGGAGTGGGTTTGATTCTTGCTTTTTAGAAAGTTGTAATGATATTTATTATGACAGTCGTAATGCCGACTGGTCTATGATTTATTTAAATGGCTCCTTGTACGGGTTATAACAAGTTCGTTCCGTCTTTGTCTTTCGAATGGTTTTAATCGGAGCGCGAAAGGGACGGGTTAAATAGGTATTATGTTTGAAACCTTGGGACTTGTTAAACACTAAGTGGTACAATGCTTTATATCTCGCAAAGTACAGCGTTTGGAGTTGTTGAAAATTATTCTATTCTAGAGTGTATTGTGTTAAAGGTTGCTCGCTACAGTAATGCAATAATGCTTAAATCAATTCAACACGTCGATGTAATCGAATCGATTTTATTTCGTTTATGATAATAGTGTATATTTTCTCATTTTTTATTTACGCTTTGCGCAAACGCGTCTGCGTAGCGACCACTCATCATATCTCCAACTGCCAAGCAACAACAGTCATTATTGTTGTGTTCAAATTTCAAGAGACATAAAATCTAAGTTCCCAAGGTGACTGGCTGGCATTGGTGTCATAAGGAATAGTTAATATTTACAACGGCGCTAATATCCATGTGCCGCGGTGACCACTTACCATCAGATGACCAATTTGTCTGCCTCTGTTTTATAAAAAAAGGAATGGAGAAAAACCGGCAAGAAAATAAAAACTATTAATCTATTTTAAGTAAATCAAATCAAATGTATATCGTTAAAGTAAACTTCACCGTTTCGGAAAGCAGCCTCCAGCGAGAGAAAAGTGTAATCATATGTGAAAATTAAATTTAAAAATAATAATTTTAAATATCATGCGTTTGAAACTATTTAGGGTTTTGTATAGTTTTAAATTACCAATCAATTGTAACCTATATTATTGTTAAAGTTCCATCTACGAACTTTTGCAAAACAAATAAATTCTAAAATGATACTTCATAAGTTAAAGCTACTCATTATATATATTCTAAATAACAGCCGTATCTAATTAAAATTTTACTACCTAAGCTGTAATGTATAACTGTAGTCTGTAATCCTACTAATATTATGTTCGAAGCTATTAAACTGTTTGTTAATCAATTATACCGAAACCGATACAACTTGATCTTAGCGAATACTAATAACTATTATTACGTATTGATTACAGAGTAATTTGAATATAGATAGTTTAACTACGTTCTATGGAAGCGTATAGAACATTTAGTTAGCTAGTTAGTATAGAGGCTAACCTATTTCGATGTCACTGAAATGTAGTTTTATTTTACAATTGTGCAGTGATGGGTAGGTATAGTTCGTTCTGCGACTGTTCTGCCCTTGATACTTACTATATTTTTAAAGTAATTTTGCATGTGGATGACCAAATAAGTTTCCTAATCGTACTTGGTCACTGACCATAGATATTAGCACTGTTTGAAATTTACCATTTCTTACATAACCAATACAACCATCCTTGGGAACTGAGATCTTACGTCCCGTGTGCCAGTAGTTACACTGGCTCACACACCCTTTCAAACCAGAACACAACAATACTGAGTATGCTTGACGGTAGGATATATAATGAGTATCTCCCTACCTCCAAGAGGCGTTGGAAAGTCTCATATAGATTATGAGAGTACACTTTTATTTGTGCTCTGTGCAGCTAGCTAGTCATTGAGAATGATCCTGTGTATGTGTTATAGGAATGTGCCCTTTCTTCTTGTGCACAACAATAATTCTTATCAAGTACGATATCATGTATAGATTTGGTGTGTTTCCTGTCGAAGTTTTTTGATGGTTGTGAACAGACTAACTTGTAATCGGGTTGAATGTTTAAAAATAATCACAGTTTCGTCTCTTTCAAACAGTGTAAGCTGACATATAAAAAAATATGTATAAATAATAAATATCCTTTTGATTAGAAGACTACACATATGGCAGTTTATCATCCTCCATATGCACGATGGTTTCCTTCACTGAACTAGAATTACAAATTTGAACTCACTATGCTACGTCTACATAAAAGATTATTAAAAGTATTCTTAAAAAACTTTGATGGTTAGAAATAAGTCTAATGTGAGAACTGGTTATAGATTTAACAACTATACACTTCTATGTAGTCTATAACGCAGCTCTTAAAGATAAGAACTAACTTTTAAAAAGTGTGAATGTGTCGCAATAAAATGTCTATAAAATTTTTATTAGAGTGATCTCGATCTAATCGTGTTAAAAAAAGTATTTATCATTTTCAGATTGATTTGTGTATAATATTTTCAACGACTGTAGTTCCACCATACCTACTGAATACTAAAAACGGTGAGACCAAAACTGGTCGGGTTCAACGTTCTTTACTCATTAGTTTTTGATCACAGCCTCCCGAAAACATAAGGCTACAACCCACTTTCTTCGTGCAGTTGAAAGTTGACTCCAACGTCACGTAATACGGTCGAATATCGTATGACATATTCGACTAGAGATTTTTTTCATTTTACGGTCACACAACTGGTTCTCTACTTTAAGACGGTCGAAATGATAAAATTCCTCAGTCGGGTACCCAAAGATTAGGAAATTCTTCTAAACTATAAGTTTGAAATGTTTATAGACATCGCCCGCGGCCGGTTTCTGTAGCTATTATGAACGATAATTTTCGGTTGAATGTTAAAATGGAATGCTTCGAAGCCTTCGATGATCGTTCTCATGATTCTTTTGAAATTGCTCTAATAATCTTCCTATTGGTCTTATTAATAAAACGTATCGTATTCTAATACAATTACATAACTGACTGCGACTGGTGAAACTGTTTTTAACTTGTTAGATTTTTGAAGTTAGACTTAAATAAAAGTATTACGTAACTTAACCGACTATAAAAGTCCCACTGTTGGGTTAGTGCCTTATCTCCTTTTGAGGAAAAGGTTTTGAAGTATAAATTATAGGATACAAATGTGCCTGACTCATCAGTTACATGCAGGTTTCCTCGCGAATTATAAACTCGGCTCTCGACTAAATAAGGAAAAATAAAATTTTGCATGTCAAAGTAATTAATAGTAAAACAACGCGAATTATATAATTACAATTATGATTCGATTTTTTGTCTGTACGTTCTTTACACACGAATCAAATAACGGTTGTTTAATTTGCCGTAAAAACCCGTATGTAAACCTTATACCTTTACAAAATTTCGAGTTCTCGAATAAAATAATTTAAACGTTAAAGTCTTCTTGGGTGATTTCTGCCACGGTGACTATTTTAATGGAGACTAACAAATTACGTAGTATATTAGCTTAACATGCATTCCGAGCTACGGCTGAGCTAAAACTACCAAACATCTGCGAATAATTATTTACAGAAAGACTTAATATTTTTTTATTAGTCCAAGCATTTTGATTTGAACCTAGTAATTGTAATCTTGGAATCGACGGACTCTTTAGCTACCGACATGATCAACAAGACAGTACAAAATAATGGGCAGTAAAATATATACCTGCATTGAAGCAGCGTGGTGGAATATACTCCAAACCTTCTCCTCAAAAGGAGAGGAGGCCTTTAGCCCAGCAGCAGAAACAATACAAAAAATATAAAGCTTTTTTTTGTCGTATAGGTAAGCCAATGGTACCTGATGGTACTTGGTCACCAACGCTCATAGACATTAGCACAGTCAGAAATATTAACCATTTCTTATATCGCCGATGCGCCACCAACCTATGAAACTAAGTTATTTTGCCCCTTGCGCTTGTTACACTGACATACCCTTCAAACCAACAACAATTGCTGGTTACATTGTTTTAAATATATTATCAGTTATTTGAATTTAAATTGGTAGATATGGGCTATCTGGGCTTCAATGGGCTTGTGGCGAGTCACCTTTGAGATTAGCAAAAGTAAAAAAAATAAACCACATTTTGTAGCGTCTGTGCGTTATATCCCTTATTAACTGTAATTTCAATAATATCTCCACCAATGAAACTGTATAAAACGAATAGTTATAATGCAATACTATGGACGTACAATCAATCAAATCAAAATATACCTTATTCAAGGAGGCTTTTTACAAGCACTTAGGAATCGTAATTTAACAAACTATATTAAGTAAAGCTACCACCGGTTCGGAATGTAGATTATACCGAGAAGAACCGGGAAGAAAGTCAGTAGTTACTCTTTTTCAACATCTAAAAATACAGTCATGTTAGTTAAATACAATTATAAATGTTTGTTATATATCCTGCCTGGAAGTCAACAAGCATTAACTCCATACTTTTTTATCATCTATATAATCTTGTATCGAATAATATGCCTTATTTACCAATGTATTTTTTTACAAATGATTTTATTTATTGAAATAGTTTAAGATGTCAAAAGAAACCACGATGATTTACGTTTTCGTATTACATTAAATGTTTACAAATTATTGTCAAATATATTTTATTTTGAGTATTCCACTCCAAAGTTGCTTGATTTAAATTTTAAAATAGGTAGTTCAACAAATAATAAACAATGAAATTGGTCCATCTTATTTGAACCAATCTCCAGCCAATTAAATATCAACAAACCAAACAATGTATAGGCGCTACGTAAAAATGATCCAACATTTGGTCCAAAGTGTTGTTCTTATTTGGATATAATAAGACATTGCTCTTTGGCGTATTGGCGAATGAGTGGTATGAACTTGTCTGTCGAATATATAACCAAAAACAAGAAACAAAAGCAAGCTTTTTATATATATCATCGAAAATTGTATACAGGTTTAAATTTGCTTAAATATTTATAATACGCAAATTCATTGCATTTTTCAAAAAGTATTTCGTCAGCAACATCCGAATATTGACAAAAACGATGTATCGATCGTATCGATGTATGAGATGTAATCGGTTAAAAACATTAGTATGGACGATACGAATTACGAATTTACTCGTGAGAGAATGTCAAGTGGAAAGATCTCCGATTTGCATTGAATAGATTTAAAAATAAAATATTCTACGGACACAAAACAATCGAGTTTGGTCATTTCGAATTCTTTGTGTGTTAATCATCGTGTTAGAAATTATTTTGTTTAATGAAATACGAGACAGATGTATTTAATGGTTTTGTGTGGGCGTCGAAAGAATGATACAGGTGACCCAAGAAAAACTCCCAAACGGAATGGGACGGAACTAGTAGGCATTATTTTCAAATATAGTAGTTACAAACTATTGTCGTCCTCTATTTATATTCTTGAACAAGTTTTTCTATGTAATACCATATATTTCTTTAAGTTTACTTATTGTCTTGGAGGGGTTGAAAACAAGAAATTAATTTTGGAAAAATACAGTTCTTAAAGAAATGTATTAATGCCAACAGCTTCTATTTTTATATTTATCGAAAACTGCTTATCGAAATTATCAATAACTTGTTAAAAATAGTGTCTATAAATACAATTACAAATACTTCTATATTAGTTTAAGAATTTAGCCAAACAGAAATTTGAATAGGAACATTTTAGCAAAGCAATGTTGACTTTATCTAATGTAAATACAATGAAACAACTAATTGTTGGTCTGAGGTTTTATTGTCTAGTCGGCCATTAGGTGCAACTTGCAAATTGTCCAAATTCACACTTTGGTACTTGAAAACGCCCACGGTCAATGAACACTATTCAAAATACGATGGAGCCGACGAACGAATCTTTAGCGGTATCCTGCAAAAAATATCCATTAAATAAAAGTACTGTGCAGCTTTCAAACAAGAAATTTAATTCATCTTCAGATAATATAACCACGATTTTCAAATATCACACTTTTACTTAAATAAGTTAGCGGAAAGTATAAAGGAATGGGTAATATTACCGATAGCTCGAACGTACTTGTACGAAAAAAATGTAAAAAATTCTTACCAAACAAAACCGTTGCACATTAAAAAAATATTATAGAATTGACTGATTTAAATAAAATGTGATAAGGATGAATCGTTGATACTTTTAATCATAATTTATAGTGAATGTCAAAAATTCAATGTAAGCAAGAATCTAAACGTCCGACACAATTACGAAAAATATCATCTATTTTAGTTGACAGCGAGTATCTAGATTGCCGGCAAACAGTGATGACTTACGTGCTTAAATTTGACAGTCACAGATTATAAAATCTCTAACGTCAATTATAAATGTTTTTTAATTAAACATGAAACCTTTCGTGAATCCTTAATTGAATTTTAGACTATTCGACAAACGTTTGGATATTGCGATTGAACAGAAACCATTTCTTTGGCTGACTTCCTGCAACATGCTGGTATCATTTCACAGCATGGCTGATGAACACAGTCTGGTACGGCTCCATAAAGAATGTAATTACCACTTATAGCCTGCGTTAGACATTTAGGTATCATGAAACATTGAGGTTGGTGTCGACACGACCTCTTCTCCTTCGGCTTAACCTGTGTACCGACATGTTCTTTTGCCGTTAGAGTTATATATTTTCTTGAGCACATTGGCAGCTTTGTGCATTTTGGATAGTGAATACACGATCCAGTCGGTACCTCCTTACTCTTATCAGATAATAAACAGACCGGCAAATATTGACACATAGGAACATGTACGCACGAGCTCTGTAACTTGGGATCGTATTGTACTTTGTAGCAACCATGGACAACCTCGCATGGCGGTTCGTGATTGCAGATACTTTGTATTATTTTTTCAGTCTTATATTCTGGTAAATACTCTTGTACGTCAGTATAGGGTGGATGATACTGACTCGCCTGTTCGTAACTTTTGTGTCTGGATCGTTTAATTTTTCGACACATTTGGACGAAGCTCGACTTTTTGCTTTGCGTTACTGGCCATAAGTTGCCTTGAACGTTACTTTTGGGAGGCGGTAAATTCAGACAACCGTTGATTAAAATACAAGGTGGATTGTGAATACATAATATTTCGCCATTATATTTTTCGGAGATAGCTTTGGTTATGGCGTCATGGTCTTCTTGACAGGGTTTTGTTTCATTTTTTGATCGATTACTTTTTTTTTTTTTTTGATAACATTTGCAAATAACTTTTGGTTCCTTATTTTTCTTTTTTGAAGAATTACTAGTTTGACTCGAATATTGATCATTTGGATGACAACGATTATTTAGAATTCGTTCATCTGTATTAGAGTCTGTGTTTCCTTGAAGATCATAATTTTGACAGTTTTCAGGATTACATTCGTGGCTTGGCTTATTAGGAGGTTGTATGCAATCACAACTTTTTGATATTCCTGGTTTTTGAATCTTGCTTTTCATTTTACGAGCAAAAAAGTCCCAAAATGTCGAAGAGCTTGAAGGCATTTTTAAAAAGCTTTCAGATTCACACGCTGAACACTTCGCCTGACAGGATGATGTTGAGAAGATTTGAAGGGGTTTCATTTGAAATTTTGAAGGATATTGTTGTTCGTGATTCTTTAAAGGGTCATATTTTAAATTATCAATGATTTTGTCCTTTTCAAAGCTTTTTTTCATCTTTTTCAGAAACATTTTGTATTGCTGTATTGTACAGGGCTTAATGTTTTCAAATTCAGATTTCGATGATATATTTACATCATTACTAACATCAGTGCCATTATTTTTAAATATTTCGTTAAACTCAGATAATGCTTTATCGTTATTTGCTACAAATGGAAATCCTTGAATATTGTTAACTACATTCCTCTTCTTCTTTTTCAGAAAATTTTTGAACTTGTGTGGATTTATATTTTCGAGATCAGATTTCGATGAAATGATTAAATCATTACTTACATCTGTGCCATTGTTTTTTGACATTTCGCTAAATTCAGTTAATAGTGTCTTATCTTTATTTGTTATTAATAGAAATCCCGGAATGTTTTCCCGTACATTGTTCTTCTTTTTCAGAAACTTTTTGTTCTTGTTAGGATTAATACTTTCGAGCTCAGATGTCGATGATAAATTTAAATCATTACTTATGTCAGTGCCATTGTTTTTAGAGTCTTCGTGAAAGGCTGCTGTTGGCGCGTTGTTTGATGTAAATGGAAATCTCTGTATATTTTCCTCTACATTATAAACAGGTTGAACAGAATAACCTCTACGATGCTTATGACTCCGTTTTACACGTCGCCGTTCACAGTTTGAAAAAGAAGCTCGTTCAGAACATTTTGTAATATTCCTTGCAGCTTGATCTTCTTTAACGATTGACATGTGCTTCGTACAACAGTTACGACGTCTTAGGATGGTTGATAAACATGGCATAGCTTTATTTGTTACAATATGTTTTGAATAAACGTTTTCTGTACAATATGCACTACTTTGGTCTCCATGATTCTTGTTAATGTTATTCAGGGTTAATTTTTTATATAAGTAATCTGATTTCGTTTCTTCATTTTCCTTTCTATTATTAATTGATGATGAATTTTTATTTTGTTTTCTGATCTCAGCTGTTTTCTTTTTGTTTCTATTCACAGCATTATATACTAAGGAGGTCATATTGGCGTGGTCATGAAATAATTGTATATTATGTTTAGTATGACTAGTTCTTCCATTTAAAAGCCTGTGGTTGCCACTTTTTGAAGCTACGATGGGAATTTTACGTGGACTCTCGAAATCTGAGCTGTCCGAATGCCTTTCAAGATGGTTGGGATTGCAATTTATCAAAAACTCGTCTAAGCTTATTTCACGCATTTTCGAAGTTATATAAAATTCCTCTTAACGGAGATTGGCATGTCGACTTACGTTTTTCATTTCAGTTTACTGTTTTTAAATAAATTTTTGATCACATCTTCATTTTGGTACATTCTCTGTCATGACAGGTTTTGTTTTTCTTATAAATTTTGACGTATTAATTCATCTCCAAAAAGGTATTACGCTTCATATTTAATTCTAAAAAAGTTAATATGTAATTTTTATATAAATTTATGTAATATAGGCATAATTAATATTTTTTTTAAATAAGTCCATTATAATTACGAGCACGACCTAATTACTCGATTCTATAGAACTCATAGTGTATTGTTTCAACAAGAATAGTATGCAGAACCGTTACGACTTCACGGGGTGATGTTAAAACAATGAGCTAGGGTATGCGTGTATTATTATTATATAAATTAAACGCTGAATTAATATGCAGAGGTGATACGTCATGCTGGAAACGTTGAGTATTGAATTGGAACTATAGTGAGATTGAATCGTTTTGATCATACATTAAACATAATTGTTAACATTTAATGCTTTCAATACATATACATTAATTTAATTAGATAAATAGTAACCAATGAATTTATTTCCGTTTCTTATCACGAGTAGATTTATATTTAATAACATTTTGAATAAATATTGATTCAAAAATAATTATAATGATATACATTTGAATTATTTTCAAAGCCAATAACAGAGCACTATTAATATTTATAATTTATTAAATATAATAAAAATAATTATAATCAATTTGCCGAGATGGCCCAGTGGTTAGAACGCGTGCATCTTGACCGATGATTTCGGGTTCAAACCCAGGCAGGCACCACTGAAATTTCATGTGCTTAATTTGTGTTTATAATTCATCTCGTGCTCGGCGGTGAAGGAAAACATCGTGAGGAAACCTGCATGTGTCTAATTTCAACGAAATTCTGCCACATGTGTATTCCGCCAACCCGCATTGGAGCAGCGTGGTGGAATATGCTCCATACCTTCTCCTCAAAGGGAGAGGAGGCCTTTATCCCAGCAGTGGGACATTTACGGGCTGCTAATGCTAAAAAAAAATAAAAAATAATCAATTCAAACTTTATATTAATAATGGCAAGCGAGCATAGATAACATATCTAATATCATGTCGGAATATATAAATAATAATGCTTTACAACCTACACGATTCTATTCTCAAGATCGATCATCCGCTGTATAAAACTAAGCTACACGTCACACTAAAATAATAGGAAAGAAAAAAAAACACAACCAAGTTGAATGCCGAAGCATTTTACGTTTTAGAAATAATGAATCGCCCGAAAGGGTTCATATTAATGTAATAGGGGTGCAGCCCTCTGTAATCATAGGTGATCTGGCGTTCTCTCTTTTTTTATACTATAAATTAAATGCGGGATCGCTATTAAGTTTCGGACAAAGCCCAACTTTTTGTCGGACACTGTATTCTCCTTTTTCAAATCTGGAACCCCAATAACTCAGCGTAGATATGTGTCGCGGGTTCGATTCTGATTACGTTAATTACGTTGTTCCTTTTTTATTTCTTGTGTTTAGGTGATAAAATAGTGACTAAAAATAGAACTAGACGACTGATAAAGAAAAAATCCTATACATATATACATATATTTGTTGACGCTTTATTTACCAGTACCTTCAAGATTTCTGACATAGCACATAGATTGCTATGTATGTTGAGAATAAGGGAGTATTGTAAATTCTTTCATTTATATATACGTATATATATACACGTGTAAGTATCTACCGATGCGCCTGCATTGTAACAGTTCAGATTCAATCATTACATGAGTGGAAGCTGAGCATAACATTGCAGCTTGCAATTATACGCAATGTTACAATTTGTCCGACATTATAAAAACTTTTAAGCCGAGTTCTCATAATCGAATATTTGATTGTGATTGTAGTGAATAACACCGGCTATATACACTGACGTAACGTGTGACGTCATTTATAAAATCAAAATATACTATTTTCCAGTAAACTCTTACTAAAACTTTTTGATCGCCTCGGAACGTAGATCCTACCGGACCGGCGAGAAACTTAATGGGTGCTACATTTTATCAATCAAAATACGTGTATATATAATATTATACGCTTAATTCATATACATTGTTTGAAAAACGCCGATTATTAAATCAACGATTTTATTTTATTTGATGACCTCCGTGGTCGACTATTGTGTGCACCGGTTTTCACGGGTACGCTCTCCGAGGTCCCGAGTTCGATTCCCGGCCGAGTCGATGTTGAAAAAGTTCATTCGTTTTCTATGTTGCCTTGGGTGTGGGTGTTTGTGGTACCGTGGTTACTTCTGATTTTCCATAACACAAGTGCTTTAGCTACTTACATTGGGATTAGAGTAACGTATGTGATGTTGTTTAATTTTCTTAAAAATGACAAATGTTTTGCTGGACAGCTGTAGCTGTAAGATTTTGACTCTGCCGTAATAATAACAGAGATCTTTATACCGAATTATTTTTCTTAATTTCATTGCAACATATTATAATGACAAAAAAATACTTAAGAAAATTAATTGCTTAATAAAATAACTCTTTTCGAAAACGTTCGTCTTAAATTAGAAAACAATACGTTTTAATATTTTCAAGATAATCTCAGAAACATCTTAGTGCAGTTTGATTACGGAATCCATTTACCAATCAAGATTTTAGCACACGTTTGATAATAACATCAGCGTAAAATACAAGCTGAAGGACACGAATAGAAATTGTGTAATATTTAATAGGAAAATTATGGTTCCCTTTGTAGATTTACGAGTATTATTTACAACGAGAGGTAAAGATAGACTTGTAACCACGTTTTCATCTCCGCAAAGTCCCTACATCCTTCCTAAAGCTGGTTATTCGTTTCTGTAATAAAACTCCGCAGATTAAATAAGACATTAAATACAAGATTATATATTTTACGGTAATTATTTGTTGATTGGTGCGTTGCATTCATTAATAAATTAAATTGAAAGGTTCCCGTTCAGAAGATAGATTCTATCGAGTACTGATAAGAATCGTTAAGAAATTCAATAGTTATTCTTAATTACGTTGTTGTTAAAATAATATTTATATCTATCGAATGTTTTATGCAGGTGATAAATTTTCTAAATAATTAGTCTTCTTTATTAAGAGCTGACAAATTAAAACGAAACGTAAGATAATTATTATTGCTATTAGGAAAAAAAATATTCACGAACCGGTCGTTATTCTACGCAATTTTTTTTTTTAATTTAATCTTTAGAATTTTTTTAGCCGTAAATCTGCATACCGGTTTTTATTCATCATAAGTGAACTTCAATCATTATAATTTACTGCATTTCAATGTACATAAGTGAGACTGACCTTGAAAATAAACTGCAAACATTTTAAAAAACACTCGAAGAACTCATCACGTTACCAGATTCTAATATCGCCCTTATGTTCAAAACAATACGGGTCGTCATAGCTTGCGTCGACCTTTTGTTATCCAGGAAGGATTATAGGCCACATGTGTCCAAACGTGTTATTAAAACGAACCAGATTTCATACAATTGAAACTTTTTTATATGGATACCCCGCAGCGATCAGCGTTCCTTCTAAAACAATGTTTAGGTCGGCGCCACACAAACTAGCTAATCAAGTTTTACGAATATTTGTTATTCGACAAAAATCACATTTTACTTAGTTCGTAAATATAAATTAAAACGTCATTATTACGTAGACTGAACCCGTATATAGCTCAAATATAACAAAATAAATATTAAATAAATATAAATTAAGGCGAATCATAGTATGTGCGGTTAATGTAAATATTTGTCATACTTGAATTCTGTTTAACTGAAGTAGACGATAAACCTATTTGCCATATTTGTGCAATTAAAGCAATATAATTCAATGGCGCCTCTAAAAATTGGTCTATAGTATAAATACGAAAATGGTATTTATACAAATAATACACTAGTGTGACCATAAAAAAATATATATAAATTATTAATAATACTTGTAAAGTTAAATTTTACAACTAATAAGTAAGTGTAATGCTTCTATATTGAATCAAGTAATTTTATTTGACATTTGGTCCATGGTCTATTCTTTTTAAAGATCTTATTATGATGCCTAATTTACCTCAGTTTTGCTTAAAATTGAACTTTAGAATATATCTTAAATAGGACGTTTATAAATTTAAACTCTAATATATAATTTACTATATATGTATGTATGTAGCTTGATACATCATTTAAGTCCTTAATTAAGGTACCTTATTGTCTTATTTAATTATTTTTTCTACCTTATTTTTATATTGAATATGTTCACATTACGCACCTGTCTTGTCCTGTGTATCCGTCTGGGTAGCTACTCGACAATATTTTGTGTTCGTGTGTTCCGGTTTTAAGGGTGAGTGAGCCGGTGTCACTACAGGCACAAGGGACGTAACATCTTAGATCCCAAGGTTGGTGACGCGTTCAATGTCACTGTCGGATAAGTGTCACCACTTACGAGGAGATTAAAACGTTCTTCTCCTTTAAATGTGGGCACAGTCACCCGTCAGTAAGTAGTAGTAATTAATAGTAATAAATATAATATACGGTTTCGTTAAATAAATAAATAAATCTTTATTAATATTATATCCGAGATTATGCCGAGATGGTCCAGTGGTTAGAACGCGTGCATCTTAACCGATGATTTCGGGTTCAAACCCAGGCAGGCACCACTGAATTATCGAAGAAAGCGACGTGTCGTTTATCGTCACGGGATAGCTGTTGGTCTTACCCCCTAAGCGCGCCACGCATAACAATTCACATAAAAATTCATAGAACTGAAATCTCGAATTTGTGACACTAAATTTGATTTGTAAATTTCGCTCCATCAATAAAATCATGTTTTCCAAGTAATAATTATAATATGACTATAACTATACATTGACATATCACTTATCACTTTTTAACATTTCACAATCGTGTTCTTAGGTGAGCTTCGAGTATGTTCTTACAGAATAAGCACTTATATTTAAATTAAATGCCTATATCGATAAAAATATTTAAAATAATTTTATTAAAAAATGTTAAATAAATTTGCGTGTATAATTCAATAATCAAATATGCATTAAACATATATTTATTTTTATTTCGAACGTAGTTATTAAATAATTTATATAATACAGAATATGAACCGGTTATAACCAGTCAATATATTTTTTTTTTACAATTATATTAGTTGGAATTATTTTGTCAACGAAACATCTTATCATATATTTAAATAATTGAATTTCATATTAATTTATTCATAGACTTATTGAACATCTTGCCATTAATATGTTTATATAAGTTTATAACCAAAATATATAATATACGATTACTATCGAACAACAGTTTTATATCGTCGCATAATCGCTTGAGTTAAATTTTATTGCAATTATACAAAAATTAAATATAAACATTTATCTGGTAAATAAGAACTGACGTTTGTTGGTTTACCAATGCAGATGACGGTGCTTACCGCAATGGTGCTCCAAACATTCAGCACAAGAGGAGACCATTTCAATACCTGCTTCTAGCTTATGATACCGCAAAACCTGAACATGCGATTTAGAATTCCGGATCGCGCCAATAAAAAGTTATTTAATTCCGGATCGCGCCTATAAAATGTTATTTAATTATATTTGTTAATCAATTCAATAGCAGTCCAGGATTAAAAACTTTTTAATTGACTTCAATGGCTGAAGTTTTAACGCGGATGTTTCTGCCATTGGGATTATTCTACAAAAATTTGTTACTGTTCAGGAACGTATCGGAATCTTTAGAAATTAGAAGAATTGGAACCCAGGAACGCTTCAGCTCAGTAAGGATATTCTGACACATGGCACTCGAAACTCACCGCAGAACACGAACGTGAAATGTCAGAATGTTATATACGACATTGAGTATAAAAATTTATAGGATACACGTTTCAAAATCAGTTGTTTACATTTCACGAGTGAGGTACAAAATGATTTCTTACAGAATCGCACTGCAGTTATTTTTTGGTTATAAATTAGTAGAATTGGCCCTCTTATCTCTATTTGTGTCTAAGTCCTCACATTTATTTGAGTAGAGAAGAAGAGAGTGCACCTGAGATTGCGCTCATATTATTTCAACAAATTTCCTTAACAGTCTCGCAACGCTTAAAATTATTCAGGTGATATAGTTATGCTTTATTTTAAATAATAATTCGGTTCTATAGTTACGGACAAACTTCCTCACTTATAATATTAGGCATGGATAGGGAAGTTATTTTTAAACTTTAATATTTAACATAAGGACAAGCAGGTGAACGGTTAAAAATTAATTAACAATTTGGTGAAATCTAGTGAATTGAAGGTGTTTCATATGTGTCCTTGGAATATTTATTACAAGTCAGTGCAGCTGATGTGAACGCACCTTTTGATTTAAGGCTAAGTTTTATTTTTATTTAGAAAACATTTTAAAAATAGATTTGTTGACAAATATATATTCCAAATTAATATTCACCGGAAATCCGTCAGTAACAATCTATGAATATAACAATTTAATGTATATCCCAGGATAATTCAATAGGATTACTAAGTTAATCTATAAATTTTTAAGAAAGAAAAATAAAAATGGATTACGAGGCCATTGGTAATAAGTAATATTTTTGGTAGTCTTTTTAATACAATTTTAAATACTATTTACATTTAACTGTACTTATAAATAGCCGAAAGTAAGTCTAATAATTATAATATAATAGTAATTATTATAATATAATAGTAGTGAATCATTAAAAATAATAAAACATATATTAAATAAAATATGCGTCGTCCATTCAAGCATTACGATAATTACGATACCATAAAAACAATTCGAATTTCAAACGCCGCAATGTCAATCGCGGATTTAATTTGATTGGACAAGCTCCCCCGGGATGAGCCGAGGATTCCCGAAATAGGGGAAATCAGGGAAAATAAAACTTTTATTGCACCACACGTGTTGTATCGCCATCTTGTTGAGACCTATCGCTCCCTTTGGCTTCCATGTATACAGAGGCACGATTCGTATGTTCGTTGGATTTTAGCGGATCTTATTATAATGGTTGTTGTTAGGGGACCTGGTCCAATCGTGATTCGATGTCACGATTGATTGGCATAGGGCGACTTTGCATTGCGCCCTTGTATGGGGGTGCTTTTTTGCGGGATGTGGGTGGGTCGCGAATGTAGGTAATGGATGATTTGATTGTGCGGCTTTTGGAATCAGTTTAGTGAATTATAAATATAATAATAATTATATAAAAAATTTCAAGTATATGATAGTTTGATAATTTTCGAATTATTTTAAATAAGGTAAAGTGTTCTCCTATTGACTATACTTCAAAAAGTTTTTATTTAATTCACTTATTCGTCTCGTCTTCGTTATTTACTTATTTCGTCGTACATCCATTTTTTCTTTCTCAGATACATTTAAATTTATACAAAGCAAAAGGAATATCCTGTAAATGGGGAGGTCCAGTGCTTAGTTTTCGTTTACCATTGAGCACATCGCTGAGATTAATTATAAGCACAAATCAAGCACATCAATAAAGAATTGTGCTTGACCGTGTTTGAACTTGTAAAAACCTGTAATTATTTGTCAAGATTTAGGTGTTTAAGTCTCTAGTCTCGGTTTTAAATTTAAATATGTTCACCAGATATAACTAAACTAGTCAAACTGAATAATTTGATAACAAATTAGTTTCTACATTTTTTTAATTCAATGTCATTCTTGTAGTAGTAACATGTATGTTTATATTAATGTTGTTTTGGTATCTTGTTTTATGTGGTATAAATTGAGTATGTGTTAGTTTCATGGAGAATAATAAATATTTAATATTATATATTTATGTGTCAATAATAGTATACAGTTACCTTAGTGCAATTGTGTATATTTTGTTCAATTTTGTAAACAATTTCATGAAAATATATTATTATTGTCTTTCTCAATTCCACTATGATATTAAGATAATGTTAAACGAACAGAATATATAAGTATGTACAAATACTTCAATAATATAAAAAAATGTTAATTTTTAACAGATTATACCACAATAAAAATATATTCTACGATGCAGAATTATACACAATATGACATAAAATATAATATTGATACCTTTATATTGAAAATTCACTTAAATTATTTATTATATTTTTTTTACAAATATGTTATCATAATGTTGAAATTTACGTTCTAATTTTAAAATATTTAATTATATTTGAAATATATAACTACAGCATACAGATTATAATGTAATAAATAACGGTTCAATAACCTTAATTGAATTGACGCATCCGAATATACTTATCTCATTATATATACGATATTAACATACCCTAAAATATATATAAAAGAAATTTCGTAACAATTTTTTTATTCGTATGAGGATTCCGAATAAATTAATATATTATAAAACTAGCAGTTGGAAATTATAAAGAATTTAATCCATTTTAATTTGATCTTAGAATGTTTGTAGTTTGATGCACTCTAGAGACCTTTTAATAATAGCAAACCAAGAGCAAAAATAAAAATAAGATGTTAAAATTCGAAAAATATTTTTAGCGTATGCTTATATTATAAATTTCTAGACAAAGCAGTTTTAATTGTGTAGTATGTTTCTTTTTTTCGATTATCATTGAATTACTCCATTTTTCCATTTATTAAGCTTATAGAAAAATATAAATTAACTTAATTTTCATATAAAAAATCAATTTACAGCCTAAAGTGCCTCATACTATTTGAACCATCTGTTTAAAAAAAAAAAATCAAAAGCACAAATTTTCAATAAGTAAACTTTTTTATTTATTTGTTAGCTATACATTCGATTTTTTTTTATTTTTTTTTTATCCACTGTAACAAAAGTCCGAGGTTTGTATGATTTTGACGCTCTAGGCACTCCACTATAGATATAGACGAAGGAAATACGATTTTATAAGTATTGATGAATGTTTTAATAATGTTTTTTGTTTATCGAAGATTTCACTATTTATATTCTCAATTATTATATTTTTCAGTCCCAATACCACAACCACCGCCACCACATTTACCAAACTGTAAGGCTAGGCTACATTCAATAAGGCTATCAGCACAAAACCCTACTAATGGTAATTATTATTTTAATGGGTATTAGTGTATTTCATAGATAATTAATTTTATGAATACTTGATTTAACGACTCGTTATTGTAAATCGAGAAACGGTTTGAGTTTATTACATCAGTAACCGTTTCTGAATTACGAGTGACGAGCCTTTCAAGTCGTTTCTATACGACACTTAACATGCGAGTTCGAAACTCAAGAAACGTAATTTATTGGCACGCTTTTGAATTATGCTTCGTAGATAAGATCTAGCATCTAAGTAAGATATACTATCCGTAAGCAAAACTAGTCGTTCCTTGAAAATAATAATCCGACGTTAGAGTTATAAAAAACTAATTTACGATAAATTCACGTCATAAGAGTCCTATACCAAATATAATTTGTCCAGCCGTTCGAGCGTGATTAAGTAACAAACGGACAAACATACACTTTAGCCTATATAATATAGGATAAGTTATACAATTAAACATTCATTGAAATCGTCTAATGTATTCATGTTTTGTTGAAATCGTAGAACTGACTGTAGCTTATTCTTGAACACTTCCCACGTGCTTATGCAAATTCGCCGCGAAATCTTAGGGAGCCCTATGAGAACTCGGAAGCTGAGGTATTCACAGTTGCACAATACTTATTTAAATAAGTTCAACTGAACATTTATACAGATATAGTTTCACAAGTGTATGCAAAGTAACAAATTAACATTTTAGGGCATCTCGAAACTTAACCCCAAAACTATTACTTTAGGGTTTCGAAACTTATATGTAAATAAAAAATGCGTCCGTTACGGGACGCTTACTAGATGTGATGTATCGAAATTGATGGTTATTGGGAGAATTTACGATTAAATAAAACCAATAAATAAAATGGCGATTTGCTTAGGATAATAATATTATGTAAAGACGACATATGAGAACATTATGCTTGTTTCATACATACTACTCGGTATTACCCCCAAAGCGCGCCAATAGAAATTTCACATCACAATGCTTGCAATCCAAGGTAATCTAGTTTACTACATTGCTCACTTCCGAACCACGGCCTGCTATTGAGGCTTTCTTGATTATATAATAACTATTTATTGACCCTAATCGGGGTTTGAACCTAAGACGAGCTAGAGCAACAAGTACTTACACTATACAGACAAAAAAAAGTTGTACCATGTAAAGTTCTATATACACGTTAAATAGAAAAAAAAATAATTAAATATATTAAAAACATATTTATGTTATAAAAATATGTAACCTATTTTGATTCGGTTTATTGACCTTTGGGAGTTTAATTTCATTCCTTCGAACCCATTGGGTCGTTAAAACCTTAATGCTAGTTTTAACATAAATGGTTGTGTTAAATTCAATATCACAATGTAAACTGAATCATTTTTAAAAATTTAATAATATATTTAAAGATCTATAATTAATTATATACTTTATATGTGTTTTAACATTTTGTTCAAAACAGGAGTTATAATATAAATGACTTAAAATGAAAATGTACACTTTTTTTATAAATATTTTAATGTACCTTTATAAGGTGTAGGTAGACGGGCAACCTGATGGTAAGTGGTCACCATCGACCATAGTTATTAGTGCTGCAATAAATATTAAACATTAAATACACCGCCAAGGCGCCACCAATCTTGAGGTTAATATATTATTTTCCTTGTACCAGTAGTTACACTAACGTACTCACCCTCCAAACCGGAACAGAAGAATACTAATTTAGAATAGTTAGTTAAGGTAGAATATAAAACTGAGTCGGTGGTACACACCCAGATGGACTTTCAAAAAGCCAAAACATAAAACATAAAACCAAAGATATTCTAAAGAAAATAAATTTAAATAAATTAAATAATCAACGAAATGTTTATATATTGTATCTGATTAAGTTATATACAATAATAATATTAAAATACATAAGAAAATATCATATAATTAGCAATATAAAAATGTTATTAGTTTGATCGATGTCACTTCCGTGGTAAAATTATTAATTGCTTGTTCTAAGGCTTTAATCACAAGCAATAATTTAATTATACCTGCCGCTATAAATTACATCCAGTAAGCATAAAAACGTAAATTTCGTGTCAAAAATATATCCAAATTCAAGTTTCAGTTTCTAGGATACATACCTATTTATTATTTTATGTAAAATCTTATTAAACATATTTTTTTTAAGCATATGTTTATTTTATGTTTTTAGAGTTCCGTAAAGTCGATAGCAAAACGTAACTGTGACTTTCTGTCTGTAGATCTAAATAAACAAATATTTATTGCAAACCTACATTTTTCACACAACATTAATTCTGCTAGTTCTTTCACCAGATCTTCTCTGGTCAGAGGTGTTTCCATACGAACTGGTGGTAGTTGTTGGATATAATGCTCCTATTAATAAAAAAAAATTACAATTTACCCTATGTTCTCCAAATACCCTTGAAGAGAAAAGGCGATACCTAACAATATTTTAAAGAAAATATAATAATAAACCAAGTATTTTTGTGCCATATATCTAAAGCCATTGCTAGCAAATTAAAAAAAAATTACGTAAATATAGTCGTCAAACTGATAAATAAATAGTACGGAACCCCTCTAGCGTAAAACACTTAGCCAACTTACTAACTTATGTATTATTATGCGTAAACGTGCTAATTAAAATTAATTTCTTGTGACAGTCTAGCCAAGAACAGCTCCCGTCCAATCGAAGAACGGCGATCAAAGATATACTATCAAAGTGTCTTCAATTAAGAATCATTCGCGACCCTGGTTGGACTAAATTAAATACACCATTTTGACAAGCCACAATTCTATTTCAATTGGTCAAATGTAGTAACGTCAGATATTTTTGACGTCATAATCATGACTTTGTCGCTATTGTGATTATTGTTTTTGTTAAAATAAAGTTTACAAAGTTAAAGTAGATTAAAGTCATCCGGTAAATTTCCAACGTCTGGGCATTTTCTCTTGAGGGTTAAGGGTTAGAGGTATCTCACAACAACAACAGATATAGCTTTGCAGAACATGTCTTCCTTTGCCGTCGAATTATACGCCCAAAATAAAAATATCACTAAAAGCTCAGTAAATTGGCCGAGAACTCACAATCTTCATTCTAGAATTTCTAGCAAATGAGCATCGCATCGCGCCTAAAAAGTGGGAAAATAAAATTTAAACCTTTGGAACTTACTATGCCATAGTAATTTACAATGAAATATTAATCGAATATCAACGATTTCTTCCTGTATTGGCCCGAATGTTGTGCGTCGGATCCTTGAAAATGCGTTATTGGTCATCGTGAGATTCCAAATTCCTGTAGTCTGGATGGTATTTGGCCAGCCTATCTGGAATTAATTTATTACTAATAAGATACCACGTTTTGAATGTGGAAACGTAAAAAGCAATTATTTCCGACAATATTCAGCGACCACTTTCCATACGTATGTAGTCTACGTGTGTATGTATGTACTTATGTATGTAAGGTTTAATGTGAGACGCACCGCTTAAGTTATAATTATACGACTAAGCGAGAATGTCGCAATAATTACAGTTACTTTACAAATTCCTGGAATCTTTCCAGGACATAGCATATTACGATCATACTGGTTATTAAATTAGACAGAGTTTATTTTAACTAAGACCAAACTAACTACCTAACCCTGACACTTGGTATAATCCATGTTTCTTTATGGACAAAACTGCCCGTGGTTTTGCCTTACCTTAATTTAAAACTTAGTTTTGTAATCTTAACTCATATTATAAATGCGAAAGCAACTCTGTCTGTCTGTTGTTCTTTCAAGGCTAAACCGAATTCGATGAAATTTGGTATGAAGCAATCTTGAGCTCTAATGAAGAACAATGGCGACTTATTGCACTAGACGAAAAAACCTCAAAACGCAAGAGAAACAGCGGGCGACAACTAGTATAATGTATACGAAACGTTGGTTTGAATAACTGTTCTCATAATCATATCATGTGTGTTTAAAGTTTAAAGGGATACGTGGAAGCTAATCATTAAACTTATTTATAACTAGCTGTGCCCGCGACTTCGTGCGCGATTGAATTTAATAAAAAAGCGTGACTTTATTATTATTTTACATATAATTCTAAATAAAAGTGAAAGTCCCGTCAAAATCGGTTCAGCCGTTCCAGAGATTATCCGGAACAAACAGACAGACAGGCAGACAAAAATTGTAAAAAATGTTATTTAGATATATGTACCGTGTATACATACATATGTATTTATTAAATCGCGGTTATTTTAATATTACAAACAGACACTCCAATTTTATTATATGTAAAGATTGATATAGAGAGCACGTACTTGGTAAGGTATGAAATTTCATTTGATATAAGTTCTTTAGATAGTTTGGCTCAACAAATAGTTACTCGTAAGCGGTAATTGAACAATAAAAAGTCTATATGTTAGCGATTTCCTTATGAGTACGTAAAGGGTTTTTGCTGCAGCTTTTAAACTTAATATGTTTTTTACATCACTTTAAACTATTAACTTTTAACTAGAAATGGAAACCGGTTTCTTGTGAAATTAAATAAAACTCTGAAGTTAGTTACGGTGTATATTTTTTGACATGGCATTTGACATTTGCAATTTTTCGTTGCACGACACTAATATCGAAATTATTGACTAATAAAATTAAAACAGATTATGTATACAGCGTGTTACAAAAACTAAATATAAATTAAGATGACATTTTTTTCAGTGGGTCATCATGATTTGAACTTCGCACACCTGAAATATTCAGACTTTGGTTTTTAGGACATTCTGTATGTTCTTAAGCAACGTTTGCGGTTCCTTTCTATTGCTATGTTTGTAAGCTTTATATACGTAGTTTTTTTCTAGTCTATTAGAATATCTCCATGTCTATAATGACGACCTCCGTGGTCGAGTAGTGTATACACCGGTTTTTATGGGTATGCCACTCTGAGGTCCCGGGTTCGATTCCCGGCCGAGTCGATGTAGAAAAAGTTCATTAGTTTTCTATGTTGTCTTGGGTCTGGGTGTTTGTGGTACCGTCATTACTTCTGATTTTCCATCATACAAGTGCTTTAGCTACTTACATTGGGATCAGAGTAATGTATGTGATGTTGTCCAATATTTATATTTATTTATTTATAATGAAGTAAGCTTGACTTTTGGCAGCCTGGCAAAAATTTTCAACATTTTATGATTTTAAAATATATTTTCATATATAATAATGTATATAAAAAAGTGTACTTCTAAATATAAACATCTACTATTATATTTTAATCGTTATTAATGTAAATTTGAAATAAGTAGGTACATATTCCAGAGTAAAATTAAACGGTCGTTGTTAAACAAAAAATGCATGCATTTCCACTCTCAACGCAAACGCTTAACGAATTTAAATTTAATAATACGAAAAATGCAAATATTCTTTTTTATGTTTTGAATTACATTTCGTAAAATCATAACCGGCAGATGTTTTTGAAACAAAGTAAAGATATTTTTTTTTTCCATATATTGTAATGACAATAATTTTTTAAGATCAGAAAAAATTGACCCTCGCTCGTTTTTTCCAAGTTCGATTTAAACAGCTAGAAAAAATCTAAGGGATCGGAATTAAGCATAATATGCAAATAAGAGAATTCGTGCACGAAATATGGTTATAAAGGACGAAGGGTTGTAGGGCCCGAACTAGTTGGTGATTTTTTTGTTTCATCACATATAGCTCAGCAATGAAAAGCATTTTTTTTTATAATAATAAAGGCGTAATTTAACATTGAATATAATTAAAACCTTACATAGCCAGTGCCTTACCAACTTCGGGAATTAAAATATCCCGTTTGCCTGTAGGTTTTTTTGTACTTTTTTTAATATAGATTATCTGATGAGTGGGCTGTAAACTGTATTAAATGTGCGTGGCTTCCTCATCCCGATACACAACAGTGTTACAGTTTGCCGGAGGAAGAGGTGATTAGTAGTGGGTGATATATTCCTAGACGGGCTTGGACAAAGTCCACCAAGTAAACATCACAAATACTGTTAAACTATGTTTAATAATAATAAGGGCTCATATTTTTTATTAAATATTTTAAACGTAATATATCATAAGGATTTAAATAATAATATACTTAGCAATTTCAGAGTTAGAGAAACTACTTTTGTATGTAAATAAAATGGCTTATACGACTTTACATCCATTATGAATACGTCCTTAGATCCATCATGCAACACAACGGGTCCGTTGTTTTAATAATAAAGCCCTTTATATTAAAAACAATAGAACTATTCATGACCGAATTTCTTTACTATTTATTAAAAGTTTTTTTTTTAAGTAAGTCTATAGTGCATATCGTATTTTGTTAATGGGAATATGAAACAGAAATATTCGTTGTTTTCTGTAAATTTCGGCGCAATAAAGTTCTGTTTTCCTAGTAACCCATTTTTTACATAAGACCATTTTTATGCGAAAAATACCATTATAATGAAATATATAAAAAAAGATAAAAATAATTAATAGTTTTTATTGTTTATTAAAATTACTAATGGAATTATTTTTTTATTATTTATGTGTATTCAATATATTAATCTTCAATTAATTTAACGCTTCCTTAAAAATGACAAGCGCCACAACCAGCATTGTGTGTCTTTAAATGCAAAGAGTTAGTTTGAAGGTTGAATAGCTTCATAGATTCAGCTAATAAAGCTTAATATTTAAAGAAAAGCCCAGCCGCAACTTACTACAGCAGGAGGGCAATCGGTTTCGCTAACAAATGTACATTTAGATCTTGTAAGCCTTCTAAATACAACAGACATTCAACTTAAATTGGTTTCATTGGATGATTGCGCAAGTACTAAAATAATCACGTCGGTTCAATGATATCTCAGATACAAAAACTTAAGCATTTTCGAATTTGCTTTATTTTTGATAGTGGTTTGAAAAACCCGACCAGTTTGAAAAGTACTTCTAGAATTGATCTTATAAGAATTGACTAGAATTTCTAAGTGGAAATTATTGCAAAAGAATGAATTCTTACTCTGTTTCAATATACAAATAATTGTGTTACTAGTGGATTTCTTTACTGCATGATATATATTTAATTATTAATTTAAGACATTGATTAAATATTCAGTTTTTACTTTATCTAATTGTAATTAATTTTAAAGACCTGTGTCAATTAAGGATTCAATATATTATTGTATAATTTCATCCTTATAAGAATAAGCACTGACCTTCGGAGTTATATCCAACGTCCGTTATTGTACTGGCTCATTCACATTTCAAACCTAAGACTAACCAAATGACTGGTAACCCAGACTAGCTTGCATAATTCATAACAAGAAACCTTTATTTATTTACTAAGACAAACACTATATTCTATAAATAAAAATATTCAAAAATTATTGCTCTCCAGGCGTGACGTTACTCGTCCGTTTCGTTTCTAAGAAACATGATTATTCAATCGAAAATGAAAAAGTAAATTAGATTATTAGATCGTCAAAAGATAAGAATGTTCACCAATTAGATACGTGATCGTTCCTGAAACCTTTTTTTGAATGTCTGCATCCTTTTTTGTCCGCGCAAAAACTGAACGTTACAAGGAAAATCCTAAGAATGCCTGACTCACAACAGATTATAATTATACAACCATTAAATTGGATTAAAGATGCCGCTGGCCTCTTGAATCCACCAACGGTACCTATTGTGGTACCGTTGAATTGATGTTTTTATTAATAATATATTTAATTATTTTATTAGGTAGGCAATCAAGTTAATTAACCTCATTGACTTGGTGGTTTAACCAGTTCAAAGGCGAACCCTTAAGTTGCATAGCTAGAAATGAAAACTGGTTACAACGCTCATAATCCGCCAATTAGATCAAAAATGTATATCTCGTGCTTTAAATCGTAACACAGCTATACAGAGTATGGATGGTTGGTATCTCACTCGAGAAATGTTGACAACGATCTTATGGTCTTCTGATGTTTCATATATATTAGGTGAGTTTCTACTTTTCCTTCTTACAGTATATCTACAGTTCTCTAGATCTTCGTAGCGCATGTTTAGCCGTGACGTATCGATCACAAAGTATCTTCAAACTTAAAAATACTCACATGTCGAATGCATCAACATATTATGACATACATATGCCCATTGTTTTAAAACTTCCAAAAGAATATTTCTATCAGATATATTTTTTTTATAATAAATGCTTGCGATTGATTTTTCGGTCTTGCTCTTCTATCACTTTATTTGTATCGATTTTTAAGCTATGTAAGCCTGTCTTTCATATTATTCACACACCAATGTTGGCTAATTCTATCAATAGTACGATGTATTCAAACCACCAGCCACGGTGACTACTCTCGAGGGAAACTAACCAATCGATATTTTAGTGGATAAATATGTCCATAAGTACAGATGTAGTCTGTATTCCTTCACTGATGGATGGATCTGATGGGACAGCAATTTGGCATGACCTAAGATCAAACAAGTGACCAAGGAGTGTCATCTTTGTCGACTTTGTAACTGCGGGCTGATAATATTAATGTATAATAAATAATTGCTTGGTAAAACTTTGCGATCTAAAAAACCCTTTTTTGGGGATATTCCAATTGATCAGTTAATTTACGTGAAGTCGATTTGTTTGCTGAACTTCTTTCAATTCAATGATGTCAGTCAAGATTAGGTACGCTGCAGAATATATTCAAATATCTTGGATGATATATCTTTGGAACAAACTTGGAATCAATTTTTATATAGGATATAGTCGAGACTATTATAGAAATTTGTTAGGAAAATCACGGAATTCAAATAGGAATTTGTCCTTAATTGTGAATGCCCTCTAGCCATTAGATCTCAATCGACTGATTACCTCGTTGTTCAGTTTTCTAGCTGATAAGGCTGCAGATTCCGAGTTCCTGGTTCAATACCAGCATCGAGCTAATAAGCTATTGATTTTTCTATCAAGAAAATCTCAGTAAGTTGGCGTTGGTGAGTTCCATTAAAGCTTAGTCGGTCTTCTAAAAACTTATTTTTTAATCTTTATTAAAATAAACGAGTGAATAGTGTTTAATGAATGTCATGAATAGATTGCAATGAATCATTACATAATTCTCATTAATTCTGAGCTTGTCTTTATGTATCTACATTTACTTCTCATAGCTCTGAATCGTATATTACTCAAGTGCATAAAATCTTAGATGTGAGAGTTCAGAAGTGGTATATTTCATAATGATTGACTTCCCGTATCAAACAAGAGATTTTTTGTGCGAAACCCGGTTGAAACTTAGGAAGAAGTATATTATGTATTAAATAACAGTCAGGATTAAATAAATTAACAAAGTTGGTGAAAAAAAAATTATAAATAAAATTGGTATTAATAATCTCGAGTAAATTAAAATTTAAAACAAAAATTTAGTTTAAATATTTTATATGAGAAACTGTCATACTAGACAGGGTAAAAAAAAATGAAGGAGTGAGAAACGTCGCCTGATGGGGGTTTAACTCTTTTTCATTTCTCGACAATGCCTGCCAATAACGAAATAACTTTAAAAAAAAACATGTTTATTTTTTTAAAAATACTATATAAGAGGAATGTATTATATCATTTTGACTTATGAGATATTAATTAAAAAATATTTTTATATAACTATCCTAAATATGTTTAAATTTATTATATAATTATTTATAGTAACGCCTTTATTGTATACATATAAAAAATAAAAAAGTTATAAGAATACATAAAAATGATTACGATATTTGTTATAATATAAATTCTTTTTTTTTATTATTTTTTTTATTGAAATTGCATTCTCTCCTGTTAAATCAAAATGACTTAGAGCGTATTTACTAATATGCATTGTGTATTGGTCTCAATGATGCCTCGGATTAACACCGAAAAAATAAGTGTTCTGTGCCGTATGAAATTTTTATACTGAACAGACAGACAGGTAATTAAAGTTGCTTGATATATATATTTCTTCTATTTCTATCTTTATATTCTTAGTTTAAACATAAATTGTAATTAGCACCGAAGATGAAAATATTGAAATTAAAGCTTTGAGTTTTTTTTAATGTTTTAGCGAAGGATGTTTTAATAGGGTATTAACTTTACATTTCAATAAATGCTAAGGGTTATCGCAGACATTACGACTCATCGTCCGATGTTAATGATGTGGTTTCGGAACTATTTAATCTTAATGAATCATGAAAATCCTGGTAATTGTGACATTTATGCAACCACGAGATAACTGCTTCATACATTCTAGCGAATTTTATATAAGGACACTTATGCATCTATTATTATTCCACTGCTTGATATATTCTTGTGAATGTTATATGTAAAGGCGTTTAATATTGACGTCCATTTGTAATGCGTGACAATTGTGCTTACAAGATATCTCAGTGTGCGTCAGTTTGTGAACATAAGAGACGGCAAAAGTACAATTTAAATTATATTATTACTTTTGTTTTTATTGTTAAATTGGAGAGGCGCTTTTTCGTGAGTGAAGTAAATACTTTTTATATTGTCAATTAAATATCCTAAAATCCTGAAATCTGCTTTTACAATAATCTTATTAATATTAGAGTCTTAATAATATTAGAGATATGTTATCTTCAAGATTCTGTGGTGTTGGCTCTTTCCTCCCGGGCTGTATACGTATTTCGATTCAGGAGCAGTGTACATTCTGTAAAAGAGAAAAGTATTTTACAAAAAGTAATACAAAAAGTGAATTATTTTTTTAAAGCCATAAACCAATATATATAATCCCATCAAAAACATAAATGTAAAAATGAGAGCCAAGTTAAATATTATGATATATACCTTGGTTGTTGTCTTCAACGACAAAAGAAGTGAGATCTAAATTTGTGCCAAGTTAATAGTCCTTTCTGAAATTTATTTATAACTACATAAAATATCATTTCTTCTTATAACTTGGGGTAATATATTGTTGCCTATGGTCTGACTTGGCTAGTTCTCATATACAAATTATATTATAGCCTTCGTAAGTTCTAAGCCTTTACAAATGAATTATAAACACAAATTAAGCACGCAAATATTCAATGGTGTCTGGTAAAGAATCATGTTTTCTAGTGACTGGACAATCGCAGCTCTTAATGTACGTTAATACTAACTAAGCAATACTGAGCTGTCCTCCATTCTTCTTAGATGTTCTGAGTTATAATTTGTTATTCTAAACACAAACTACAAGTTGTGTTTATAAACATATAAGAACTAGCCAAGTCAGACCTTAGGCAACAATATATTACCCCAAGTTATAAGAAGAAATGATATTTTATGTAGTTATAAATAAATTTCAGAAAGGACTATTAACTTGGCACAAATTTAGATCTCACTTCTTTTGTCGTTGAAGACAACAACCAAGGTATATATCATAATATTTAACTTGGCTCTCATTTTTACATTTATGTTTTTGATGGGATATCACTACTTTTTGTATATAAATTATTAGTAGGTACTTATTAATAACAAAATTAATACCAATTGGTTTTTGTTAAGCTATTCTATTTTCCTATTTCCTACGTTTACGGGGTATAATTGTTTTTTTTTTTGATACGTTCTTATTTTTCTTGTAGGTACCTCTGAAATGTTCGAGTGAATTGCCCATTCAGTTTCCGGATTTTTTTTATGCGTTTTCTGTTTATACTTAATTTGGCCAAATAGGGGTGGTATAACGTGCGCAGACGGTTGTACTCTACAATAGAGCTCTCTTGTGTCTTGATTTGACTTGGACCTAAATTGATAAGATGTACTCCACCTAAAGTTTTAACTCTGGAGAGGCCAACGTAAGCCTGCTCTTTACTTAATATAGAGGAGCCTATGTCGAAAAGAGCACCGTCAAGGCGAAGGCCTTGTGATTTGTGTATAGTAGTAGAATATGCTAAGCAAATAGAGAATTGTTTCCTTTGAACATATACATTACTTAATATCTGTAGCTTGGTTTTGACTTCTAGTTCGCAAATTAAATTATGTTTAAATTGAATTGTTATTTTACATGCGCTATTGTTGTTGTCGACGTCCCCAATGTACCTTCTCTATTTTTCCATTGGACCCATTCACCAGTCCTGCTGACTGCTGACATCAACAAGCTTGCTCGATACTGTTCTTCCAAGCAATAAGGATCCCCGTTTGTAGCGCTAGAGTACAAACTTAAATCATTCCAGTTACGACATACATACTCTACTACAGTTTCACGAAACCTATTTTATTGTTGTATACTAGTATACTCAAACAAAAAATTTGCAGTCGAATAGACTAAGCAGCTTCCATCGGAAGGCATTGAAATAATTCTTATGAGCGCGGTTGCCACTCGCTCAGACATGTTCGCGTTAAGGTTTAATCGCAACGCTCCTATCCCGTTGCTCCGGCGTCGCGTCGCGCGCCGTGTACCGAAATGCCTATTATTATTATTTTTTTAAGTATAATTATTTTGCACCATTAATATGCGCTAAATTCTAGTTAATAACGTAATAATTACTAAAGTCGGCTATACTCATAAGTACTAAAACGGAAATATTTGGATTTAAAAAACTTAAGGGTGGTATTCAACTTGTTATATATTCACGTGAAGACCTTAAAATCCACATTAAGACCGGCTGTCATAAGTTTTGATTGCTGGTTCTTATATCATTTTTTTTTATTGCAGTTATTACAGGAACTAAGTATATAAGTGTTCCTAATAGACCTAATAAAATGAAAAATTATAATAAAATGATAAAAAATTACCAGTTTCAGATTTTTTCCTTTATATTGGCCTAATTATCTACCTGCATGCCAAATTTGAACTTTCTAGGTCACCTGGAAGTAGGATATAGTTTTGATCTATAGGTCAGTCAGTGATAAAAATGACGATTTTTAGACGTTAATATCTAAATAACCATTTGAGATGCGTTTATGAAATTTGGAACACATATGTATCTCGCGAGTCTCAATATATGAGCCAAATTTGACACATTTATGTCAAATGGTTCGTGTAATATTACACACGGTGCTGCACGCCAGTTCTGTTACTAGAACTTGGCTGACACGCTGCCGCGTGTCTATATATAATATTATATGTTTGAGAAATACATACGAATAAACCTCGTATTAGAAAAAGATCTAAATAGAGTATTTGTGTATGGATTTACCTACATATGTTTGTATTATAAATTATTTCATCATCATAATCATCATCCTCCTCCCCTTATCCCAATTTTATTTGGGGCGAAGCATGTCTTCTTCCATGCTACTCTGTCTGACGTCATCTGACAAGTAACATTATTTCCAATCATATCGTCTTTCACACAATCCATCCATCGTTTCTCTGGTCGTCCCCTTCCTCTATATCCATCCACGTCCATGCTCAAGACCTTCCTCACAACATGGTCCTCATTCCTCCGCATTACATACCCATAGCATGGCATGCAGCTTCCACATAACACAAAACTAACTTTGAAAACACTTTCATACTTCCAATTATGTACTCATTCCTTACTCTATCCATCGCGTGACACCACACGTTCCTCTCAACATTCGCATCCGCTACATGTAGTCTTTCATTCATCCCTTTTGTGGTTCAACACTCCGATCCATAAAGGACAGCAGATCTGACCATGGTATCATAGATCTTCCCCTTAAGTTTAAGGGTAATACGGGGATTTATTATAAATTATTTATTATGTATTATTACAGTCATACTTATTCATAGATCTTATATGCATATAAAACAATTAACAGCTCTATAGGTCTATTTTTTATAACATATACCTATGTTTCCTTACATCATTCACCTGATTCAGTTAAAAGTTGACGAAGGACCTGTAAGAAAGAATGAGATGTAAGAAAAAAAAGCAACACATATCAGGCTTTCGGTGATATTATTTTATATATACATATAGTATTATATGCAGGACGATTTTTGCTTTAATAGTTAATTAGAAATAAAAAAAACGATGAAAATTATTAGGCCCAATTCATTTACATCTCCAATACCAAATGTGTATTAAAAAAATGTGGCCTTCAAGTGCGGGAAGATATTAAAATTTTGAAATTGGAACATAATACTGTGAGGAAAATGGTGCGGCGGGAATTAATAATAATTTCGAATAAGATTATTAAGATATATTACATTAGAATTCAACATTTTCCTTAATTTGCCATATGACATTACTTCCCAGAATTTCCTTATTAGCGGCACTATCGAATGGTGTTATAATACAGGCTGTATTTTTTCAAAAACGACAGCTTCGTTTCCGGCTAGGAGTATTCCTTTTTCAAAAATCGAATGATGAGGTTTGGCTTCGAGTATTTTTTGATATTCCTCATATTTTGATCATCCACCCCAGTTGAAAAAAATAATTCAATTAAATTTACTTACTTTTTTGTATAAGTTTTGTTACGCATGATTGTATATAATACTAGCTGAATCTGCAGCTTTACTCAAGCGAAATTTGTAAAACACAAACTCCCCGTTTTACCCTCTCAGGGGTGAATCTTCGTAAAATCCGTTCTTAGCGGATGTCTACATTCTATAAGCAACCTACGTGCCAAAATCAAGTTTGTAGGTTC
The DNA here is from genome assembly GCF_905147765.1 of Vanessa atalanta. Classification (NCBI taxonomy): domain Eukaryota; kingdom Metazoa; phylum Arthropoda; class Insecta; order Lepidoptera; family Nymphalidae; genus Vanessa; species Vanessa atalanta. The sequence goes on from NC_061885.1 coordinate 2,918,108, forward strand.
TATAGTTTCTGAGATTTCGTGATTGATACTTCCCTATATATATATATATGTATATTTTATTGAACTCATTATAAATTTCTTATAAGCTTAATTTAAATTTCTATGTTATATAGATATTCGATATTAAAATTTTAAATGTATCCTAAATGTTAAATATTTTGTTATTCATATCGAATTTTTTGTCTATAAAATAGTTTGAAAAAAACGTGCTCTATTAATTAAGTCTTCAAACAATCTACTGATATTATTTCTGTTTCCCTTTGATATTTTATTTTTTCATTCACAGTTCGTTTACATTTTTTTCTCATCAATAAAATATTATACAAGCTTAAAATAAGAATTCGACGAAATTTTTTTTAGAAATGATATGTCGAAGTATAATAATTTCATTCCTAAACTTCTTAGAATCAATACAGAAATCAGTGAGCGAAGAACTTTATCGGAAGGTAAAAATACATTTATTAGAATCGTCGAAAGGGCTGACTTTAGCTTAAAAAATATAATAATATTATGACTTTTGCTATAAATCTTCATTTCGTGCTCGGTGAGGAAGACCATCGCTAGAAAACCTGCATTTATCTTCCTTCGATGAAATTCTGCCACATATGTATCCACCAACCCGCATTGGAGCATCGTGGTGGATTTGATAATAAGCTCCAAGCCTTCTTAAAGGGGATCAGGCTTTAGCCTACCAGGGTCTACCAGGCTACCATATACGTACTGTTTCTTTACTTTAACAGCGATTATTTAACAAATTGTTTTTTTCTTACAAATGTCAAATCAATGATCACGGATTGTCTGAAAAATCGGTGTTTAGAAGAGACGTTTAATAACAACATATTTAATTATACTTAGACATAGAAATAAAGTCTCCGCTGATATTTAAGTAATTTAAAAACAAAAATCAGACTACTGAAAAATACGCACTTAAGAAAATATTCTCTTCGGAAATAGTAACGTTTAAAGTATTTATATATCAATTAAATAGACTTAGACATAAATATATATTACAATATATTTAAAACAGAGTTATGTTCAGAGGATATTTTCTTGTTTGATAGCTGTAGACGAGCTTAAGTGATATAAATAAAGTTTGATAATTGTGATCGAATTTCGACCTCTTGGTGTTTTTTTGGTACTGGGATATGGGCTGCCTGATGGTAAGTGGTCACCAATACTCATAGACATTGGTTCTGAAAGAAATAGTAATAATTAAATCTTGGCAGCTAAGATGTTATATCCTTTGTGCCTGAAATTACACTGGCTTACTCACCCTTCAAATCGGAACACCAATACTAAGTATTGTTTTTTGGTAGAATATATAATGAGTTGGTGGTACCTACCTAGACTAGCACGAAGCTCTACCACCAAGTATAATACTACTAATGGATAAGCACAATTTTTGCACATAGCTATGTATTAACTGCGTACGCGCCTTATAAGCGCACTCAATGCCACGGATGTTGATATCAACCCACCATAACCATGAAAATTTGGTTCAATAATAGTGCCCGCATGGCTGAAGTTACAAGGGCCCGAACTAGCCTTTGTTTTATATTTTAAAGCGTTTTTTAAGAACAATGGCCGTAATTGTTATCGGCGCCCCGCTAAGTACTGCATCCATTCTTTTATGTAGATTATTTTTGAACCGATTTAAATAATTTATGCGGGCGTTGTACACGTGTGCAGTGGCCTTATTATTCGTGCCACACTGAGACAGATTATTGGTTGAGTAATTAATTAGTGCCCTATATACCTACATCAGCGGCGTCGTGGGTAACTTAATATTTTTTTAGCTTGTTTTTTATTTGTTTGAATGTGACTTACTGGTGGTATCGTCTATTTTAAAACAGTTGGATTAAAATACAATATCATTTAACGTAAAAATATATAACCTCAGAAAGTTTACACTTGAATTGTGTATTTTAATTTAAAATAGTAACATAATTATTATTTTTTATGACTTTCTTACGTTAGATTATGTTATACTCATGGCCAGTCACAGGTAGAAAGAATACCATCGAAATTTAGCGTTATTTTTCAAATCCAACGTAAAAGATTGGAGTTATGTTTGGACCAAATCTTGGTGACCAATATGTACCATACATATTCATATTGTTTTTCTTGTAGACACTTAATTCTTCTTATACTAGTTTGTATTTTTTAATAATTATTTGATTTTAATATATCTGTATTTAATATACTATAGGTATACATTCTAAATGTGAAAGTAGGCTTAGAACGCTAAACCGATTTAGATGAAATTTGTTATGCAGATAGTTCGAGTACCGGGAAAGTATAGACCTTTTTTTAATTCATCCCTTGAGGGGATAAATTGGGGGGTGATGGTTTGTTTGCTATAGGTAAAATTTAATAAAGTTAAATATTTCCTACAGCTGTTTTTAGTTAATAATGATAGCATCTATATATATCGCGTACAATCTAATTATACGATCGCACTAAAACTCGAAATATATAATAAATACTTACGCTACGAGATGCAATAAAAACGACCGTTAGATCTATTTTCGTGTACATTATAAAACTTTTACAACCGCCCGGATTTTAAATGCTTCGTACGCAACTATCGTCACCAAATTGGTAGTAAAAATCTGACCAGCCCCGCGAGAGCGATCGTAAAATTTCGGGGATTTATAATCATTAGGTATTTCATTATTGTTCACAGCAGGAATAAATTGTGTTTATCTTGATAATGAAGAATATGTGCCCATTTATTTATAAAAGTTCACGTTATGTCGTACTATAAAACCTAAGACATTTTTTTTCTATTCCGGTTACATATAATAATTATCACTGATTTGGAAAATATTTTTTATATTCAATAGCCCGTTCGTTGAGGAATCTTTGCAGACTATAATTAATTTATACTACGACTATAAAGGGCAGTGCAGAAATTATAGACTACTCGATGTAATAAAAATAATTAACCAGTGTGTCAGCGTTAATTATATAATTATGATATCAATTGTATTTTGAAATAAATAATATTACATTTATATACTGTATATATAATAGCCTACCCTATATTCAGTATCTGTGGTAGCTCAATCGTACGTACATAAGTTATATAATTATTTGTCATTTGAGTTAAAATTTAATTTTATATTATAAGTTAGTTGTCGTCCGTGGCATCAGTTGCGTTTTAGCTTTCTTTAGAGTAAGCCTTTGCCTTCATAGCAAACTTTATCAATTTCGGTTTAGGGGTTTGGCCTTAGAGAAACAGACAGGCATACAGAAAGACGGAGCCAATACTGCATTTACTATGAATATAGATTGAAATCATCTTGTTATTGTACTTTGTTTGTTACTCCGGAACGGATTCGAATGAAATTTAGCACTGAGGTAGATTTTAGCTTGAATAGCTTTGCCTACCAGCTGCTCTATGCCCCTTACACACGTGTGAATCTGGGTGGAAACAAGTTAAGTCATAAGTGACGATAGTAGATTTTATTTAAGGCCTGACTAACGTAGATACACGTCATATGACAAAAGAAAAAAAAACACATTATGTTAGCACCTTAGACCTTATTATCCTGTTTCAAATCTTCGAATACCATGATAAGAATTGAACTCGTAATATTATCGATCGTTCGTAAATACGATCATTTCAGTCAAAGCAAACTTTATAAATACAAATGACACTTACGTAATTTTTGAGTTATTTGATAAGCATCAGTTTAAATTTTTATTTTATATGTGGCAAACGAGCAGGAGGCTCACCTGATGGAAAGGGACTACCAGTAACTATGGACATCTGCAACATCAGGAGGCTTGCAGGTGCGTTGCCTGCCTTTAAGAAATGAAAGTTTACTTGGTGGTCAGCCTATGGGTAGGCTCCTCCCATTCGTCACATATTCTACCGCCAAGTAGCAATTATTATTGTTGTGATACGTTTTGATGGGTGAGTGAGCCAGTGTAACTAACAAGGGACATAACACCTTAATTTCCAAGGTTGGCAGCGATTTAATTTCTGACAATGTCAATATATCTGGGTGGTTGAGCATACTATAATTTAACCATTTTGCTAGTCTACCTACCTATTTTAAATAAAAAAAAGATAAATACTAATGTACAAAAGTAAAGAATTTATATTTGATTTATTTTTTATTAAATACATTTGAAATCATAAGGATGAAACTGGAATAAAAAATTAAAAGTGAAAATCAATAGATTGATACTAAAAAAAACTGTATACAAATTAAAATAATTTGAATGCGATTATGATTACGAGTGTATCTCGAAACAACTTATCAAACATTAGACTTTAGGTAATGTGACTAAGGACTGGACTAATTTGAAGGTTATATGTACATGTCGAGCATGCTTTACAATTTGTACTATTTATAGTAAATAACGAAATTCGATAATAATTTTAAAAAAAGAAGTTCGAAAACAAATTTAAAAAGTTGTTTTTTTTTTAGTAATTCCGTAATTATTTGTCAATTGATTTATTTACTTGATAATTTATCATAAAAAATATATATTAAAAGTAGCTTCAATATAAAGACGTTAAGTTGAAAGTCTCATTTAAAAGTACTTTATTTAATTTAGCGTAATAAATAACAGAAGTTAAACTGAAAGGGTCTATTTAGGCTGGTCATAGCACCTTAACGAAGATGCACGGTCTCTTTAAAAGTGACACATAGTTTAAAATACGCTGCACTAATAGGGCTGGCTGCCTTTTAAAACATCTTACATGTAAAGTTAATATACTTATAAATTACAGACACTTAAAACTGTTTTTAATGATAAAATTATTGAATAAGCTTTATATTGAGGACTGAAACGATGATAAAATATAAAAATATTTAATGCATAGTACTTACCGTAAAGTAGAAAAGAATCGGTCCAATTTATATCACTCGGCTCATGAAATGCCAGAAATTATATCATATAGGTATCATAATGGCATTTCACCATGAGTCGGTTTTAAAAATTGCTTAAGTGAGATACGAAGTGAGTTTTCACAGAATTGTACTGCAGGACTATCATCAGGGGCAGATTCAGGAGATAAGAGGACTCAAAGCCCCCGAAAACATATGAGTTCTTTATGACAATTCTTAAAGTAACCTTAGTAATATTCTAATTTAACTTTTTAGAAAGTATTACTAAACCTAAAGCTTGTTTAGTTTTTGACCTACCTCAGCGAGGTCAAGTCCCTCCCAATGACAATCCTTGATTCGGCACTCATTATATTAATGAGGATTTTAGTAAATTACATTTTAAACTATTAGAGAGCAAATGATTGCAATTCTGAGTACAATAATTTAACAGCATATTTTATTTTGAATGTGGAAATGAAAACACTTTACATAGCATTTTATTAAACGCATTAGACCCTGACTCAGGGTGATACTTCAATTAACATGATTATGTAATTTAATTGATGGAAAAGATTAATTAAGGAGTGTCCTGCTGGTTCTTCTCGGAAGAATCTACATTGCAAACCGGTGGTAAAATTGAGTATAATATAATCTTGTACTATGTACTATTAATACTCAAAAGTTCTTGTAAGAGATTTCTTCAATAAAGTGTAATTCAATAAAACATGCAACTATTTAATAATAAGATAGATATTATCAACCATTAAAAAGAAATCATGAGGATTTTTTTTAACAAAAACTAATTTACAATTTAATTTATTCAACAAAATCTTGATGAGACAATTTTGATTGAAATATGTATACCATTAAGTACCTCCTTAAAGAAGTCGGTTAATATGACAAGATTCATCTTCTATCTCACCTCTCCTATCTCTTATCCTACATAATCTTGATCGAATTTTGATTATAGTTACCAATCTCGAACGCTAGTCAATAAAGGTTATTTTAGTGCAAAACACCACATATGACATACAGGCGGTAAAACCACTACACAGTTCTATTTTATAGGTAAATTTCGCGCGAGTAAAGCTGCAGATTCAGCTAGTTTAATAAATAATCAAATTAAATCGGAGATATGATCACATTCTTTAAGTACTTCAATATTATTAATTATTAGAAAAATAATAATACGGAAGTGACAACCCTTAAATAACGGTAAAGGCGACGATGCGAGATATTTTTATTACTTGTCCAAATACACACTAAGATAAAAGAACATCTCGTGTTTTACAGCATCATTATAATTAATGAACTTTGATCTAATAAAATTTATTGGTATTATTAATTAAAATCTAGATAATAATTAGTTTACAACCTATTAATGAGTAATAGTAAAAGATAAAAGGAGTAACTAGTTTTTATTATGTTTTTTCCCTTATCTTTCATTATATAAATATATAGATGCTAGTATATTGTGGTCGGTATATACATATATATATACCAGAGGTGTCGTGGGTTAGAACGAAGTTGCTTTCGGTATATATTTTGTATTTAATAAAACTACCCCCGGTTCGAAACTACTCTTTTTCAACGTCTAATAATACAATCATGTTAGTTAAATATAAATTATATATGTGTGTAAGTTATGAATTAAAATTTAATCATAATATAATGTCAAAAATAAAAACTCTGGATGGACCACTTGGATAATGATTCACGTAAATTCAAGTGTAACCATTGACAAATGATAATAATAAACGAAGCCAGTTAGTCGGCAATGTTTGCCGAATAGTTGCCGACTAGAATCGGTTTTATCGACTAGTCGCCGACCAGTCGGAACATCTTTAATTATGATATAAGTACCTGTATTCGCTTTACTCTACTCGTTTTCAATTTAGTCTATTGAAGTGACGAGCGTGAGTTTCAAATATTGTATGTTGTAGTTAAAGACCGAAGCTCCGTCCTGTTATTCTGTGAGAACAAACTCGGAAACAGAATATGTACCATATCGGCTAAATAATTATAGCATTTAAGTAATAATAAACATCAAAATAGCAATGCGATTCTGTAAAAATACATTTCGTATCTCACTCGTGAAATGTTGACAACCGACTCACAGTGATACGACATTATGATCGCGTATCAACGTATAAATTTTATAATTATTATAGTCATAGTCAATGTCACATATCACATACAGACATTTCACGCTCGTATTCTGCGGTGAAATTCGAGTTCTTTTTACAGAATAGTTCAACTGATCACCATTTCAACGCGAGTAAGATAACATTGAGTCTAAAAACATATATATATATATTTTTTTTTATTTCAGAAAAGTAACTGTGGGTTACTCTCTAATCTTATACTCTTAATCACGCTTGTAAGGCTGGACGGATTATGATAAAATATCACTTAGAAGTAAATTAGGGCGTCACACAGTCCGAATGTTACATATTTAATGTAATTAAAAAATAATTTACATAATTTATTTAAATAAGCGGATGCGTATAATTGTACAAATAAATATGTCACACTGTTTTCAAATCGAAGGGCTTAACGCTGCATTACAGTCTCACCGTCTTAATTACCGTTCATATCAACACTAATTCATCTATAAGGTCAATTTATTTTCAATTACAACCAGTAGCCTCAATATAACGTAATGACATTCTTAGGGATAATGTACACTTATTATTTCCAGTAATAATATTTGTTTGTTACTGTTTGAGTTATTTGTCAAAATAATATTTGCTTATTCGTGGGACTTAAATGTTGTTATAATTATCATGTCATTTTAGTTTCAAATAAAAACTATTTATATAATTTTTGTGAACATCGCAGTGCCTAGTAGAAACTGCGGATTTACTCGCGCGATATATATAAAATCATCCCCCATTTTACCCATTCGAGGAATGAGGGTTAACGCCTATATCCTTCCCGGGGATTCAAACTATCTCCATAGCAAGTTTCATCTAGATCGGCTCAGCGGTTTAACCGTGAGGTACCAGACAGAGGTACTTTCGTATTTATAATATTAGTATATAATATTAGTATATACTTAGGTATATTAAGTTGTTATACCTTCCTAAGCCATGACTAAGTTAATACTCGTTGAGCCTCCTGTTAAATCTTATATATATTGTAATGTCCACCGGATTTCGATTAGGGCATCCATTATCAACAGTGATTAGCCAAATCAAAATCAAAATATACTTTATTAAAGTAGGCTTTTCAATCGTCATTTAACAAACTATTTAAAGTAAAGCTACCACCGGAATGTAGACACAACCGAGAAGAAAATACACAGAAGATGTTCCAGCTCTTAAGTGCTCAACGCATTTACCTATTATTCCTTCATCCTCATGTTCTGATGGGATGGCAATCCAATACAACCCAACGTGACGTATCTGGGAGAGTGTTAGAGTTGTGTTGAGAAAAACAGAAATTTCGAGAACGAGATTTATAAACAAAATCAATATCTCAACTCGAGATTGATAAACTTTTCATTTTCAATTTGGAGTTTGAACTCAGGACTTAGGGATCTGCTGTCTTATAGACAACCAAGGAAGCCGTCACTGTGTGCAAAATTACAGTAAATCATTGTTAATGTAATGTTTAATATCGTTTATATTGTTAACTTGGTATTCGAATAACAATAAAAATACTGAATTAATTGTAAATATTCAATGCAAATTAAATGAAAAATCTGATCACGCGTTACATAGCAAACAAAATAAATATTTTATTACTTATATTAATTACACTTCACGTGGTGATAGGGCTTTGTACCAGCATGTCTAGGTAGGTACCACCCACTATACAGACTCAGTATTGCTGTGTTCCGGCTTGAATGGTGAGTAAGCCAGTGTAACTACAGGCACAAGGAACATAAAATCTTAGTTACCAAGGCTGGTGGCGCATTGGCGATGTAAGGAATGGTTAATGATTTTACAGCGCCATTGTCTCGGTGGTGATCACTTACCATCATATGGACAATTCGCTCGTCTACCTATATTATAAAAAAAATATTACGTCACATCATCTCGTGTACTCCTACCTTAAAAAATGCAACTCGTCCATTTCATTAACAGCAAACGTTATGATAACCGGAGGTCTTATAAAACAGTGCTTTTAATTTATTTTAATGATCCGAGCAGTGTCCATTGCGTTTCATGACGTAATGTAATTGCCGTCATCCAGCCGTCCTGGCTTTTGACCTCTTAGACTCAATTTAATTGAATAAATAAACACTAACTGTCGACGCGTTGCTGATGCGGCCAGGAATGTCTTTTTTTTAATTCCCGACTGGAAATGATAATTGGTAATCTTTGTTTTAGCGATAATTGCGTATTTATAAAAATATATCAATTGCATATTTTATATTTTCACGTTGAATGATTTTCATTTCGTGTTAAATAAACGCCTAGAAGATATATACTTAATATTTCCTTTTCATTTTATTTATTAATAAATTGCATCCGTGCAAAGCCTGGGCGTATCGCTAGTATAAGATCAATTCGAATTTAGTTTTCTTTTATACTCATTAGAATCCGTTCATTTTTTAAATACAAATCATTCTCTCCTTTGACACACTTATGTTATTTTATGGTATTTGAGAAAAAAAAAAAAACAAAAGAAACGCTATTATAATCTACATACAATTAAAATACAGCGTCCATTGTTAAAAGTTAGATTGATATAAGAGTTGCGTACTAAAGTGATTACCCAACAAGAGCTAACAATAGAATAAATGATACATTCAAATATAAACATTGCGTTTTATGTAATAAAGTTCAATTTGAATAATTTATTTCACGTCTTTTGTTCTAGTTCATGTCACTGGAACCTATCTCGGATATGATTAAATATTTGCAACTGAGGTACTTATCCCATATTTCGCTATCTCAATTAATGTTTCCGTAGTGTAGCGGTTATCACGTGTGCTTCACACGCACAAGGTCCCCGGTTCGATCCCGGGCGGAAACAACAATTTTGCTTTTTTTCATTGAAATATTGAAATCATATAGAGGTTTCCAACAAATAGTTATGTTGATTGGTTGACAATCGATTGATCCGTGCCTTCGTTGATTCTGTTCTGAAATAAATTCGAATATAATAAGACTAAAAATAATACCACCGTATCATATTAAGAAGCTAATTACTTTATATTACATTAAAATAATAATTGAAATAATCCTTCCTATATGACGACCCATGGTACAGGAACAGCCTATCCTCCAACTAAGTGTTTCTAGGACGTGATGTGTAGAATAATTTGATTTAATAATAATAAATAAACAACCAAGATGATAAATAACTTACAGGTTGGTACGGCTTTGTGCAAGAACGCCCCCCCCCCACAGTTCGTTTCATCCACCCATCACTTATTCTTCCACTCAACAGCACCGTAGTATTGTTTAATCCTTGTGGATCAGTGTAATTACAGGCACAAGGGACATAACTTTTTAGTTCCCAAAGCGTATGGGCGATTTAAGAAATGGTTAGCATTTTTTTCAGTACCAATCTTTGTGCGCACTCATTTACCAGTTAATTCAAACAAACAAATCAAAGGTTTTTCAAGCCCAACACCAATTCAAGAACATACATATATTTAAGATAATGTTATCTATCATTGCTTAAATAATTCAATATCTACGATTGATTAAATTGTTAAAAACTATATATCCGATCTCGTTTTTATAACAATTAAATTCGTTATATATTTAAAAAAAAATTTAAAAATAGAATAAAGTATGCTGAAATATTTATTTATTAAAAGTTTTATCATAAGAATTGTTAAATGTATCGTACAGAATATATGTGTAGCGGATGTTGGGTAGACAAGAAACTTGTACTTAACAAATTAAAAATACTATTCAAATTATTCGCAAAATTATATTTGAAATGATACAATATTCCTTATTTTCAATTATGGAAAAATTGTTTAAACAAAAAAAAAAGTTTTTGAAAGAACTTTTTTTTTTTATATATATATAATTCGTCATTACATAACGTCGTTTTAAAAACCGGTCAAGCATGAGTACTCAAAAATTATTTTACATTTGAAACATCAAAAATAATAATTTAACTGTCAAAAGAAATAAATGTTATCGTCAGTGTCGATGGAATTCGTAATTATTAAAACGATTTTAATAATAAGGGTGAAAGAGAAAATCATTTTTAATAAACGATATATTTTTTTGGTTATTTGTGGTGGAGTTTTGTTTCAATGTTTGCGTATATGATATTAGACGCCTTTAAATATTTAAATCTGTTTAAATAAATAAAAATAATTTATTTCAAGTAACAATTTGCATAATACTGACAGTAATAAAATATGAATTACAATTTTATGTATTGACAAGCGACCCGCCCCGGCTCCGTATGGGTGCAATGCTGATACTAAATATACTACAGAATGTCTTACAAGGTTCACAGCTTTTTGTCATTAGACAATACGAAAATAAGCCATTATTTCTCTAATTATCTTATTTTATTTACAATAATAAATTAATAATATATTATTGTTAATAAAATAAGTTATATTAATTATACTTTCACTTGATTGCAATTGTAGAGAAGAATTTAAAATGACATAAAATAAAATTCCAGTTAAATGGTAAAAAAAGAAATTACTAATTAATAACAAATATGATATGATAATAAATTAAATATTAGAAGGAATCAATACATAAAAACACTAGTAAGTTTTTTGCTAAATGAAATTTCAATAGGCGAATATCATGACCAAGTTTCGATTTCGCGTTTGACGTCTCTATATGAAACTTTTGAGTGAAAATTAGACGATGAATTTCTTAGTTAATTTGTCATTGGTGAGTTTCAGAAACTGGTAGTTATTTTAGTGTTAAAAACTAATTTTTTTATTGAATATAGAAACATATATTAACAAGATTTTTTTGTAAAGCTTTAAGTGTAATATTTCATACGTAGTTTGATATACTTATACATAATATGTACGAGTATGTTTTAGTGTTCCATGAGAACACCTACTTCAAAAATTTCTTTACAACGTTATATCAAAAGTCATTCTGCGTGTTATAATTTAATTTGACGTGATTAAAATTATTTCTTTTCGACATTTATGAAAAGACGTGTGATAGTAAACTTTGTTGATATTTTGATTAATTATTTAATTCAAAACAAATAATAATAATGCACACACGACACTCTCGGATAAAGAGAAACTTTATACGAGAGTGTAGATTATTCATATTGTTTGGGTAGTTGTAAAGAAGTAAAAGTACATTTGAAAGACTGCATTACTAAGGGATAATCGACATCGTCTGGGTGAAATGATTTTTTTTTTTCCAATCGCAACACCACCGACAAATCTAAACAACCGAGTCAAATCTAAACCTACTCATACACATTAACAGCCAGTAAATTTCTGGGCTAAGGCCTCCTCTCCCTTTGAGGAGAAGGTTTGGAGCATATTTCACATAAAGCATACACACGTGTCAGAATTTCGTTGAAATTAGACGTATGTAGATATCCTCACGATGTTTTCCTTCACCGCCGAGCAAGAGATGAATTATAAGCACACATGAAAATTCAGTGGAGGTTGCCTGGGCTTGAAACTGTAATCATTGGTTAAGATGCACGTTCTAACCACTGGGCCATCTCGGCTTAGCCCCACTCAAATACACATAAAAAATCATCGATCCAACGATTTAGAAGAAGTTCAGTTACATACGTACAGAGCATTTATACACACATACAGATAGTAAGAATTAAATTCTATTGACCGAACAGTCAGGAATAAGTATGGTACCGACATTGTTTATGATACATATTAGTTAATGCAGTATGACATTAAGAATCTAGTGATTTTTTCATAACAACGCGACTTTAGACTAAAACAATTTAAATAATTTGTCAGAAATACAATTATCTTTTAAGTTATTATCAAATAGTAAGTCAAATATGTCAACGAAAATATCTTTATAGACATAATCTGCCTACTCTAAAAAACCGTGTAGTAATTGAATAACTATATTTAGGGCCTTTGACAATTTTAGGTCAAAGCAATTCTCTTAACACCGCCCCCGGTCACATTACCGTATATATGATTTAGTTTCGTTGAATTATACCTAAAATTTTAAACGTGAGATTAATATTTATTAAGTTAAATAATCGTAATACGACTAAATATAGTTTATCTATCTTTTTATAATCATTAGTGGTTCTAATATAAAATGGAATGTTGTTTTGAGTAAAAAATGGAATTGGAAACATTGTATAAGTTTATTGCATTTGTAGATATTTTATCGATTGATTAAATATGGAGTGATTTATGTCTAATTTTAGTGAGTAGAGGAATTCATTATTGTGTTAGACACACATTTATACACTACACTATGTTTGAAGGATTTTCTATCTGTTGTTTAAACAAACAAACACATTTCAAAATACAACTTTAGATATATATTTTTTAAATAAATAAATTGAGTGAAGCCCTTCTTGTGTGGTGTCATTCGATCACGTGACGTGTATTAAATTTACAGGATTGGATTTACTAGTAACTTATAACAATTACTTTAAAAAAATAAGACATTTTAATCATAAATTAATATTATGTTAAGCTATTTGCAATACAAAGAACTCTACGTAAGCTGTGTAATAACCAAGCCTTTGTTGAAAAAATCAAAATAAATTAAAAAAAAAAAACGACGCACAACAGACGGTAATTTGTATAAAGTAGCAGAAAGGAATTTATTGTTTAAAATCATTAATCAATTTAAAATATTTGTCTGTGTAATATATATTTACAAGGGCTTTGTGCAGGCGCATGTGCGGGCCCTTACCACCCACACATCCACTCTACCGCCAAACGTACAACAGAGCGTTGACTTTGAACTGTGATCCGGTTTGAAGTGGAGTGAGCCCGTGTAATTACATGCACAAGGGATAAACATCTTAGATGTAGAGACAGCGCTGACGGTGTGATTTAAAGAACTGCTTACTCTTCTTACAGTGTCTAATGGCGACCAGTTACTATCAGATAGACCATATGATCCTCTGTCTTCCTAAACTAAACAAATAAAGGGAATTTAAATATAAATCGTACAAGTACAAATTTGAACCAACAGCATTACCAGCGTTCCCAAGGTTGGTAGCACTTTGGTGATGTAAGGTAAGATTAAAATTTCTTATGGCGCCAACGTCTATGGATAGTGTCGATCACTTAACATCAGCCTGTTCGCCCGTCTGCCAACATACATTATAAAAAAGCATAATATTCCAGACTAACCCAGCCACCGTTTGCGTGATGTCGTGACACGTCGCCACGTGTCGTGACGTGCTCGTATACGTGTCGTGAGCTCCCTAACATTGTTCGTATCAACGCTCAACGAATTATCGTGCAACTGATACATTACCTTTCAAACTTTGACTTCTGACGTCTATATTTAGTGGACGTTTAAATTGTTCGTGACATTCGTTTCATATTTAGTTTAATTTACAGTAAGATATATATGTCATATTACTATAATTATTTCATCTTATAATATTGTATGATGTAGTATTAGATATAAAATAAGTACATTATACTTAAAAGGAGTCGGAGAGTAATATGTTAGGTTTTTTTTTAATTGTAGAACAAATAAATTTATTTAAAATATTTTTATTCTACACCATCAATTATAATAGTATCCTTCTTATCTCTTTCATCATACGAGTACGTGACGTTGGCAGAATAATTTACGCCTGGATTCTTAACCCCGAAAAGAAAAAAAAGTACGTGACAATTTTTAGAGATTCAAATATAATAAAATATACATAAGGACGCATTTATAATTAAACAAGAATCAAAAAATTTCGCTATCATCTATCTATATAATATATTTTATTTGGAATCAAAGTTTTTATGAATATTGCAAATTGTCGTACATTTAATTCATTATTTATATATGGACAAATAAACAAAAACGAAACAGTTCAGTATACGTTTCTTTCTTCGTATTAAAATTATTATAAATAAAATGCTCGAAACACATCAATCCAATTTCATTAATTTATTAATTTCTTCCAATTCCATTCCATTCCAATTTCAAAATTTTCAATAATGGTTATGATCGAAAGTCGATTACTGGGCAATAAAGATTATTATATATATACGATGGTTCTTTAAAAGTTTTGTATTTATAATTATTTATATATTTTATTAACAAATAATATTCCATACAAGGGTTATTATAATAAGCTTGTATGAATAATATATTTGTCAATTTATATAAAAAGTAGTCGATCTATTTAACTAATTTAAGTTTATTGAGGTACAGTCACGCTAAAATATATTAAAATAAATGTACTATTATAATTATAAAAAAAAGAATTACTCCTAATCAAATTTATTTTATTTTATAACAAGAGATTAGATTTGAACCCTGCGTTTTAAAAGCGCGGGACGATGCTAACCGTTACGCTGTTGACGCTTAAACCTGATAGCATTAAACAAATGTTTAATCTGAATATTGGTTGCAATTTAATATAATATTAATAAAAAATGTATAATTAATAAAATGTAATACATTATATGTACATAATTCAAAAAAGAAAAAAATTAAAAAAAAATTAAAGCGATGCTAGAGTGTTCACAATACTGACTGCACTTCTCCTAACCACACAGCTCATCATTGCAACTTTATATGATTAAAATTAGACTTTGGTCGAAGCTGCCAGTTCCTTGGGTCTCCGTCTACCCGAGGATTTATCACATTTCGGTATAATGTGTAATAAGGATAGTACTTTTTGGCACAGCATTCCAAGTGTGTCCATCCTCAGCGGAACAGATATGAAGTTGTTGAATCAATATAAATGTATTCCAATTTCAAATTTGTGATTTTTATGCTATAGTTGATTTCTTTTTTATTTTGAAGATAAATATTTTATTTTAACGTAAAACAATTTTTCTTCTGACTGTACTTACTTGATATAATTAAATGTTAAATGTAACATTATCTGGTTCATTTGCTTCGTTCATTGCTCAATTGCTTATCAACCGTTATCAAACTACCAAATTAGTTCAATCCGTATTAAAACGTCGAGCCTAGTACATGTTTAATATGTAAACAAGTTTAAAAGATCGCCTTTTTAGTGACATATAAGTGAACATGATATACGCCTAAAGAAACACGTATAATTTGCGAGACATTTATGTAGCGTGTCTAATATTAATACTTAATCACGAACTCTACAAGATTGTGAAACTCGTATAAGGATATTGATAAATGTATCAAAACCATAGGTATATAAGAAATACGTTATTTCCAAAATGTCTATAGAGTTTTTGTTGGCTATATAAATCTTTCACAACACCTTTGATTATTATTAATATGGTACTGCCAATGCCAAGCAGCCATGCTTTGTTGTGTTCCGGCTGGAATGGTGAGTGACCCAGTGTAACTACAGGCACAAGGAACATAACATCTTAGCTCCCAGGGAATCGTTAATATTTCTTACATTGCTTATGTTTATTCACCATTCACCATCAGGTGGCCCATTTGTAGTCCAACTACCTATATAAAAAATTCTAGATCGTCTGTCAAAGGTGAAAACGAACTAAGTACATGCACATTAGTAAAGTATTATGACGTTTGATGATCAAGCGTAACTGTCACGCACACAAAGACAATAAATAAATAATAATAATAATAAATATTGGACAACATCACAAACATTAACATCCCAAGTGCTTTAGCTACTTACATCCCAATGTAAGTAGCTAAAGCACTTATGTTATGGAAAATCAGAAGTAACGACGGCACCACAAATACGCAGACCCAAGACAACATAGAAAACTAATGAACTTTTTCTACATCGACTCGGCCGGGAATCGAACGCGAGACCTCGAAGTGGCGTACCCATGAAAACCGGTGCACACACTACTCAATCACGGAGGCCGTCAAAGTTACTTCTGATTACAATAAAGTTGGGTCGTTTGTTTTACTTATTTCGTAGGGCGACACTCTATCTAAATATATGAATAATCTAAGCATAACACATCCCTATCGCTTGGGTTAAAGTAAAACTATAAACATGGCATATTTTTTTATATTAATTGATATATTTAGAAAACTGTTGAACTTACTGGTATGGTAGGGAGCTGAGAAGACCAAATGGTTAGAACGCGTGCATCTTAATCGAAGATTGCGGGTTCAAACCCAGATAATCACCACTGAATTTTCATGTGATTAATTTGTGTTTATAATTCGTCTCGTGCATGGCGGTGAAGGAAAACAAAGGAAACCTGCATGTGTCTAATTTCAACGAAACTCTGCCACATATGTATTCATCATATGAAATATACTCCAAACTTTCTCCTCAAAAGGAAAAGAGGCCTTAGCCCAGCAGTGGGAAAATTACAGGCTGTTAATGCTATGTTGTTTATGTATTGGTATGAAACTTTTTAAAATGTATTGTGCTCGGTGTTGGAGGAAATCACTGTGAAGGAACTTGTGTGTCATTATTTAGACATAGGTTTGGTGCGTCAAAGCTTATGATTCTCGGTCTTGAACATCCAGTCGAAAAAAAAAACAAAATTAAAGATTCTATTTAACAACTTTATTTACTTCATCTTTAGAAAATGATGATAATTTAACATGCTAGTGTTGCCAGGTGAATATAATTGAACGTTGAATATTATTATAATTAGTACATATATGTTGTGTGTGTTGCCAGTTTTTTCGTGTTTAATGAAAAAATATAATTCATCCGCGCTGATGAGACACGCTAATGCGCAAAGTATTTCTAGCGTAGTTCCATCAAAGTGTTGTGTGTATCGAAAGCTATTAACATGGATATAGATGTGTATGGAAGTGTCTTATTTTTTTTAAAATATATATTTTGTAAAAGTTCCTTGTGATTTATATAAAATTTTAGAATTTTTTAAATAAAAATAATATTACTTATATCTTTATTATGTAAACAATTTCTTAAATTATACATTACAATACTGAATATACGATAAAATGTAAAAAGGCATACACATAAATTTTTAATTTCATTTCAATTTATATTCACTTTAAAATTCAGTTTCAATCAATAAGTGAGTTAATAGATTATTTCGAGATGTTTATTAATACGTACATTATTAATATTTTAATTTATGAATATTTTATTAAATGTCTTTTTATTTAAAACAGCTGTAATCGTTCTTAAATAAAAATGATTATTATAATATACCATTCAGATAATTTATATCATTGTAGTGGGGTATAGGCAGCGACCCACGATAGCGTCATTTCCTGATTTTGATGTCGCAATGCAACGATGATGTCGAGTATATGTGAATTTTTTAGATGAATATACTATAATAATGTTTACTTAACACGTACTTTCGTAAATAACACGTTTCTGATGTTTATAAATAAATCGACACACATTTTTTTTTTAACTGACTGTAGGCAACACGTGGGAATAAACGTATTTTATTAAATTTGAAATTGTTTTATGTATAATTTTTAGAAGTCAGATCCTAGGTCCTGATTCCTAGTCAGATCAAGCGTCGCAAGTGAAGGTGGATTGGCCACACGCTCCGAAGGGACCCCGACCATATTCCCAAACAAGCTTTGGACTGGAATCCCGAAGGGAAAAGAAAGCGTGGCCATCCCCGTCAAGCCTGGCGACGCTCCGTGTTGGCAGAGGCGGCGAGCATCGGAATGACTTTGAGCGAGATGGAGCGTGAAGCTCAAGACCTCCTCTGCTATATCAAGGGGGCACAGGTCATTAGGGAGGAAAGCTTAGCAAATGTAGTTCATTTTCCAAAATATTAAGTATTCCTAATTACTCGTAAGAAAAACAGTCAATACTGTTACCAATAGAATAAATTTGTCTACACCAAAACATTTGTATCGAAAACGGATAATATTTTAATGTATTCATTTAGATAACATTGTAAGGTTAATGTAAGTATTTTGCATATACTGCATAGCAACAACGAACAAGGATGTGACAGCGCAGTGGCAGGCATGCTTAATTTCGGCTAATTCTAACGTATAGACTGCAGGAAATGTCGCTTAGTTTAACAAATATTATATTCGATATCCTAAGTGAATTTTCTTGTAAGCGAAAAACGATTAGAAATTTATAATCCTAAACATGCAATAAACAGCAGGTGGTTCGATTGCAGATTATAAAGCTCCTGTTTCGAAACCAGATGCCAAGAAAATATTGTTTATTTTATTAAGACATATCCAGTAGTAGGAAGTTATCTGTGATCTCTACCTGAGATAGCACGTAAAACCGTTGGTTCTTTATATCGGACTAGGATAGTGAGAGAATAGTCACGAGTTTGTCAGTAGCTTTTATTTATACACACTTTACTTGGTGGTAGGGCTTTGTGCAAGGCTGTGAAGGTAACCGCCCGCTAATCATATATTCTACCGCCAAACAACAGTACTCAGTATTGTTGTGTTTCGGTTGGAAGGGTGAGTGAGCCAGTGTAAATACAGGCACAAGGGACATCTTAGTTCCCAAGGTTAGTAGCGCATTGGCGATGTAAGGAATGGTTAATATTTCTTACAGCACCATTGTCTATGGTGACCACTTACCATCAGGTGGCTCGTATGCTCGTCCGCTAACCTATATCATAAAAAAAACACATGAAAGACCTAGATTATTCATCATCAGCTTTACAACTGCTTGAAAAGGCATTTCCAACGATCCACGACGGGCAGTATTGCGCTACCCGCATCAGCGGCTTCCCACGACGTTCATAAGATCATCTGTCCACTTTGTAGGGGGCCCGTCCACGCTGCGTCTTCCGGTTCGTGATCGCCACTCAAGAATTTTAATGTCCCGTAGTTTATGAATATTGATATCACTATAAAATTTCTAAATTAATTAATATTATTAGTATAAACATTTCATGCCTAGATTATAACAAAACCTCTATAAGAAACATTCTTTAAAGGACCGTGATGGCCCAGTTATTAGAAGATGTAGTTTTTAATCGATTATTCAGAATTCAAACACGGGGCAAGCACCACTGAATTTTCATGTACTTTATTTGTGTTTAATTCGTATTACCTAAAAAATAATAAAAAACGGCAAAAACATTTTTATATTGGCGTAAAGCGGCATTCTCAGTAATATGTATTATAATTTATTTTGTGTAGTAGTGTAAGGGAAGGACTTATGGAGCAACAGAGTCGTGTTAGACAAAGCTCTTTAAATTGATACTATAAAAATCAGCCAATTGCGAGTTGGACTCGTGTACGAAGGCTTCCGTACCATTGACTAGGTAAACAACAGTTATTGATATCGAGCAAAAATAGGCAAAAAATAGCATTTTTGCATAGCATAAATGAATATTACAGGGGAAATATTTATTTTATTCAGTTTTTAGTATTTGTTGTTGTAGCAGCTATCGTGGCTATCGCGGTTCTTGAGATACAGCCATACGGACAGACATACGGACGGACAAACAGCGAAGTCTTGGTAATAGGATCCCATTTTTACCCTTTGGGTATGGAAACCTAAAAAACGATGAATTAAATATAAAATTACAACAGTCATGGAATGTAGTTCAGCGAGTAGAACCAGCAAGAAACTGTAGTCACTCCTTTCCACCAATTAAAATACATAGGTATTTTAATTACATATAATTAAATTAATATATATCTTGCATAAAGATCAACGAATACGATTAAATGATCTTTATAATCTTGTTTCGAATATCATGCCTCATTTATTATCAAATGTTTTTTTAATATAAGCTTTAAATTTATTAATTGGTCGTTAAAAGTTAGTGCACAACTATGTATTGGAATTAATATAATCAAATGGATATTATATTGTTATAATTATTCAATCAATTGATATCAAATCATTCACTTGTTGGTATTGACTTCCATCCACTCATCACTTACAAATTCTACCACCAAATATCTATACCTACTTCGTGTAGTTCTATTCTGGTTGGTAGAGTGAGTGATCAAATCACAAAGTTACGAATTGGGTATTTAAGGAATGGTTAATATTCCTAATGGTTATGGTTAAGAAAGAGCTGTGATGACCCAGTGGTTAGAACGCGTGCATCTTAACCGATGATTTCGGGTTCAAGAACCACTGAATTTTCATGTGCTTAATTCATCATCAAAAAACACATGTGTATTCCAACAACCAACCCGCATTGGAGCAGCGTGGTGGAATATGCTCCAAACCTTCTTCTCAAAGGGAGAGGAGGCCGTAGCCCAGCTGTGGGAAATTTACAGGCTGTTATTGTTAATGTTAATAAATATTTCTTGGGGTACCAATTTCTATGGGCGGTGGTGACCAAAATAACTAACTAACTACGCCATATCAGTTGTAAGTGTATTACAGCTGATATGGCGTAGTTAGAACACGTTCACCTCTATCGAAGGCTGTTTTAAGTCTGTACAAACACCACTAAATTTTCAAGTGATTTGTGTGTTGGTTACATTCATCTTGTGTTGATGAGAACGTTGTGAGGAAACCTGCATGGAGTTCTGTAACTTGTGAAATTGCCACGCATTGGAGCAATGTGGTGGTAAGCTCTAAGCCTTCTGGATGAGAGGTGCCCTTAGCAAATCTCCCATAAATCTACAGCTATTACTTTTTATTTTGCATTAGTTAATGGAAACTAATATATAATTATTATTTGACTTTGTTATATAAAAGCAGTAGCTTAAAGGATCTTATAAGTTCCGCCAAATTAAAAATAACATAGAACATATTTTTAAACTACATACGTATATAATAATAATATTACAATACGACGTAAAAAATATTTTTTGAAAATGACTTTAAGTCGTTTCTGCTTAGACGATAAATAAAAAAGAAAAAAAAAATCAACATACTATATTACAATGTTTGTTATATGTTTGTTAAAGTTTACTAAGCCTAATTCGAAAGTTTTCTATCAGTTCTATCGTGTACAATGCACAGTTAGAATTTAATGTCCAAAATCTCTTTGTGCCAGAGTTCATGACGCGTAACGTTTTTGTAACGCTAACAATTTGACGTTTCGTAAATTCGGTGATTGTAATTACGCATTGTTACCATTTTTATGGGTCCTTTATGTCCATTACGATACTATCTATGGTATTTCTAATAGATTACATTATAAAATTGACTGCGAACGGATAAAATTACCGCACCATGTCTCCATAACAAAGGTTAATATGACTTTGAATTTATTGTTTGAAGCATGTACACCTTTTGCAGGTATTCAAGCTACATCATTTTTTGCAGGTTTCCCCACGATATTATCGGGTGCTTGTGCGGGTTTGACGCTACGATCTTTGGTTAAGATTCAGGTGTTCTAATCACTGGGCCATCAGCTCTTAATTATATGATTAGTGTTAAAATGCCTTTGTATTTGTACAGCTTCTAAATCACAAAACAGTTTGTTAAAACATTTGACAGCACGTCACGAAGCTTAAAGTTCATCTTGTCCGATTAAGGTTTCGATTTTGAAATAACTGAACTTAAATCATTCATTTGAACAAATAAAATAATTATTAAATGGAGTTTAATTATAATAAAGTATAAAACGATAATAACTTTGAAATATTTGACATTAAAGTGTATTTTATAATCTTGTCATGGTTTAAGTACTTTCAAATGTTGGTAAATTTTGTGGTTTAGTAAGGTAAGCAGTTTGAGTGTTCTTGTTCCGGTTTGAAGGTGAGCCAGGGTAATAAAATCGACGCATTGATGGTGTACAAGTATTGGTTTATTTATCTAATAGCGCCAATGGCTGCATGGTCAACGTTGCAACTTGTTCCACTTTCTGATGTGGATAAATTAAATTACTATGAATATGTAAACAGTGTATATGTATGAGAGTAGTCCCATTTAACTGGCATTTGTTTTGCCTCAGTGCTCTAGTGGCTAGCTTAAAACATTCCAGGTCTCAAGGTCCTGAGTTCAAGCCCAGACAATCAAAAACTTCTTGTTCATGGTTCTACACATATCCCTCGGAAAGTACACAAAACTCATAACCGTTTCCGGTCATGTTGAATTGCCCTCCCATTATGAGTGTAAGGTAATAAAGAGTACTTGAGCACTATAATGTCCCTCACATATGGCTAGTGCCTCTTGAGAAAGGCTACCTTTAAAACAACAGATAATTTTTACATGCAATTTTTTTTATAAAAAGTGTCTTAAAACTGTTATTACGAACTAAAATTTCTGGGCAAAAGACAATGTAATGTTTGAAGGGACAAGTATAATAATAAAACTTAATTAAGTTATGAAACAAATCAGAACGGAAAAGGCAGAGGTTCGTAATAACGGAGTACGAGCAATAGATGCGAGTATATAATAATTTTGTTAATAGCATTACCGAAGACAATGACGTTTTGTTCATAATGTAGGTTGACCATAATTTCGTAAAAAGTGAAAATTATTGTCAATGTAAACAATTTTATTTTTTATGTATATAAAAACGTATATTTATAAACATATGCATACAGTCGTATTAGAAAGGCGTAGAGAAATAATGTTCAAACTATACTGAAGAAGAGATGAAGGACAATAACTGCGTAATTCTTTACTCTACAAGTGAGTTTATTTGGCGACAGGGCTTCATGCATGTTCGTCTTGCTCATCAGATATTGAGTGTCAAACAACAAGTTCCTATTGTTGTGTTCCGGTGTGAAGGGTGAGTAATCTAGAGTAACTATACAAGGGACACAACATCTTAGTTCCCAAGGTTGGCTGCGCAACGGCGATTTAAGGAATGGTGGATATTTCTTACACTGTCAAATCGATTTCGTTGCTCTTTGTTTTCTTTGTGACGTAATATATTTGTGACGTAATCAGTTTTACTCCAATTTATATATTACATACATAATAAATCTTTGCTTTCTTTTTTATTGATTTAAATATTTGATTGTATTAGTATTATTTATTGTTCACTGTCGACCTGAGACTGCAATTAAAACGAAAACTGTTTATAGAAATACGATTCTCGGAGATGATTTAAAGAGACTATTAAACTTCATTATTTGATTTCTTAAAATCTGTTTTCCTTGTTATTTTTTCTAAGAATCTAAACTGTTGATTATAAAAAAATACATCCTGTATTATATCAGTCGAGTATTAATAATGACAAAATATATGAGCTAAATAAAAATATGTTTCGGATTTCATAATGATAAAAATTTTGTATAGAGTAACGAATATTTTTTTTTTTCAATTTTAGTATATAATACACCAATACTATATTGATTAAGTGGCCTTATTCTACCCTAACTAGCCATGGTATCTTTGTAAAGGGTAACTTTGCGTAAAAACTGTGCAGAAACATTACAATAAAAAACACTGACGTAATTAGGTAATTATCATTCAATTGGTTTTTGAAGATAGACAAGCATTTAAACGCCAATTCATGAAATATGGCAATAAACTTAGTAATTAATCTTTAAAAAAACTTTAAATGATACTTAATTAATTTCTACACGATATCCAGTAATTTAAAATACGATACAATGTACTTTTGTACGAGGCATCGGGTTAATTTGAAGTAAAACAAAAGACACTTGCGTGGAATAATTTCCTTTTAATTGAATATCAAGAAAGTAAGTGCCATGCCTCGGCACGTGTTTGAGTAACAAAAAGTTTGACACAATGTTTATACTGATTCTTAAGCATTATGGCTTCTTTCCCCACTTTTTATATGAATTTACAATTGAATGTGTTCAGTTATACACTGAGCGCTCACTTTCCTTCATCTTTGCTTGAACATTCGAAATATGAAATACTCGCATAAACTAAATAGATAAAACCATATATATGTCTGGGTACAAAATATTATTATTGCTAAATCCTCATTGTCAACCAACCATTTGTCTTGCTCTAAGACCTTTTTCTATAAGATAGGTATGCTGACGGGCAAATGGGCCACTTGATGGTCACCAGCACCGATAGACACTATCAGAAATATTAACCATTCCTTACATCGCCAATACGCAACCAACCTTGGCAACTAAATCTACTAAACTACTGTGTCTGTATACTATCGGCATTCCAGCGTGATACGTTTATAAATTACTGGGTGTGGCTACCAAGATGTTATTAGGTTTTTCGGTCAAGAAATTTATAGTTGAGCTCAAAGTTAAGAAGGAGAAATTCTCGTATATCGGAACGCTTAGACTAAACTTAAACAGTCTCCGGTCGTGTTGGATTGCCATCCCATCATTATAAGAGCGAAGGAAAAGACTGTACAACTGTGTGTGCACGCACACTTTAATACTATAATAACTTCTGGGTAGTTGTCTAATGCCAACGCGGCAGAAACCTGTTAATGACAGAAAGTAAAACAGGAACATAATTACTAGAAGTAATTTTTTTTCCATATTGGTTTTTTAAGTCCGAACCTAATATCTTAAATAATGGCCACAATGCAAAAACGATATTCGAGACTCAAATAAGCTAACCCATTAAAAAGTATGAACGTATCTTCGATAATATTTTTTGATACGTAATTCAAATATTGGTTATAGTAATTTTTAAGTTTAAAAACTAATATTAATCCTAAGATTAATACATACATATATACATAGGAATACCGTTGGGTTTATTTAGCGTAAACTAAATAAATCCAACGGTATTCCTCTAGTATAATCACGAGATGCTTCATAAAAGATCTCACAAACTAATCACTTTTACACACAATAACTTACTATTAAATACTCGCACGCTAATAGACAAACAAACAGACGTAAATACGAGACAAACAATGAGTCCATTAAGCTGACACGTTTAATTCTCTTGTGTCATCTTTTTAAGAATACAAATTTAAATTATTTAACTAAAGGTATACATTTATTATGCCTGATTGACTGGCGTGGTAAACGAAACTTCCTGCTTCGTTAACGGTCTTGCATTCTGAACCGAGTTATAGTTTATATGATGTGTGTTTTTTTATTTTATTTAAAACTGAGAAGGGCCGAATATCACACTTACCAAAAATTTCAAGTTCAAACTCAGAACCCTAGTAACCTACTTCCTAACGTGTCCGTAATTAATCGATTATGTTTTAGTCCAGCAGAACAGTTGCAGAGTTCTCTGTAATTAGAGTGACCAACCAATTTGCTTTCTTAAACATATGACGTAGCTTACAAAAAATTGCAGCTTTTTGCAAAAAAAAATTAGGTAATCTTAGAATCGAAAAATAAATTGTCCTAAAATATTCAATAATTTGGTCACCATAATTTAGCCCCAGCTTTTGAATGACAATGTTCGCTGGACCGCCCACATTATATCCGGTGTGTTCATGCCGTTTTATTTCACCGGGAGTCGAATCCGGACCCTTGTAGGCGTGCATGTTAATTACTACGGACTCGATTATACCATAACCGGTAATGAATCTAATCAAAAACATATATGATTACACCGAATATGACGACCACGCTTTATTCTGTACTTGTAATCGTTCATTTGTTTATTTAACTGGGTAATTTAATTTGATGACGCTTAAGTAATAAAGATATTTCTCAAAAAAAAATTCAGCCCGTATATCTGCTAACAGTATGATGTAAATCAGTGATTATGATGACTTATGATTGGTTCATCTATGATGAGGAATCAGGCGATAATATAAATGTATCAATGATTGATTAACTATAGATTAACTACTGAGTTGGGCATGATGTCACGGAACCCTGTTATGCTAATAATAATTATAAAAACAAATTAAAGTAACTGTTGAAATTTATTTTACCACGCTGCTCTAAAGCGAGTCGGTGGATACACATGACGCAGATATTCATTTGGCACATGTAGGTCCCCAATCTTCTGTTAAGATTTACGTATGTGTAACCTCTGGACCATCACAGGTCTCTCGGTTTAAAGAAGAATTATTTAATGTTAAAGCATAATTTTTATCCACTTATTTTATAATTAGTCCTATTTTCGGTTTTGTAGTGCGATTCTATTAGAATTCACTTTATATCTCACTCGTAAAAATGTTGATAACCGACCAATATAGTATAGTGATATGCCATTTTGATACTTGTATCTTATATATTTTTTTACTGATAATACATCTGCGGTGAGTTTCGAGTTTATTACAGAATCTACTGTTGCTCAATTTATTTTTTTTATGTAATTCCTCATTTATTTTCACATTGCAATAAAGGATATATAAAAAATATACATTATATATTATTTTTTATATTACAAAGACGAAGAAATAATAAACATAATGATATGCCAACAGAAAATATGCTCCAGAATAGAACTGACCTTTTAAACAGTTTTCAATTATGTACATAGCCTTTGCATAATACATACATACATTTATTCATTAAGTAATATTGTATAATTCCTAATTAATTATATTTAGAATACAATTGAATTATATCGTTATAATCGATTCTACCGAGTCACACATCGATCGAGTCACGATTCGTCATTCGACCTCTCACCGCTCTTGTAACCTTGATTTTGTCAAAACTTATTTTCTTATTTATGATTCGTATAAAAAATTATATTTTAATATATTTATAGTGATTTATAAAGCTGTCTCTGTAGGTGAGAATCCGTTTTTCAGACGAGTGCTGAATATATATCATTCTATTATGTTATAATATCACACGGAATAAATGAAATACTTTCATCTCAGTAGATTCTTGTCTTGTTGAATTTTATTTTAAATGAAAATCAACGCACACTAGTTGAACCGATGCAGAAGGATTATCTCTGATCCAACGGTCTGGTCATCACCGAATATTTCCTAAAGACGTTTCCTTCATATTCCATAACATAACATTATACTTAGAGGTCAAACATCTTTGAGGTGAGGTGACTAATCATAACAGCAATGATTATTTACCAGATTGTATGTCACTTTACATTCAGTTCAGAACATAAATTATAAATTTTGGGTTTTGAGCAAGGAAGAGAGTGTTACAAGCCTGCCTCAAAAAGTACGTCTCGTCTGATTCTGAGAGTGAATTGATTGAGAGAGTTCCTGAGCTTACATACATATGTGTGGTCTGTGATATCATTACATAGTATACAAAAAAGTTGCTTACCGCTGTCTGTCTATCCCTGTGTATGCTTAGATCTTTAAAATTACACAACGGATTTTGATGCGGTATTATTCAATAAATAGATAGTGATTCAAGAGAAAGGTTTATATGTATAATACATGCACAATATGGTAGAGAAACACTGATCATTTTAGAGATATCTAATGTGATAAAAGATTTTAAATTAACATGGTTATTTTTATTACTTTCGTGAACAAGACATTCGTAGTTAATGTCGAAATATCGAGCTCCACCAAATAAAAATAAAAAAACATGGTAAATATCCCGTTTTAAATACTGTTCTAATGTGATGTCGTAAATAAACACATTTTTTGCGCTTACATTGCAAGACGGGGGCGGCTGGCTAGTTTAATGCATCCTTTATTTTTGGATACAAATCCGCTATGAATAAAATTAGTCAGGTAATACTGAGAAAGCTTTTAAAACAATTTTATTGATGATATACAATGATGACTCATCGCTCATATACAGAGAATTTATATATATATATATTAAGTATTTTATATTTTAAATCTTCTGAAAAGTGTTTGTATGCGAACGTATTTATGAATAATTTAAAATAAAACATTTAGGTAGCATATTAGAATTCCATGGAGTGACTTGGTGCAGTAACCATTAATAACAATTTAATTTATAGTCGCCATAACACTTGTTTTAATTTTACGATTTCAATAATTTCAAATGTGACGTCGATCGTTAACTCGCAGACTTCAAAAAATAGCCTGACTTACTTGTGTTAGTTTAAGAAAATAAAAATTCCTAAAGGCTTAGCCTTCAAGCTCACAATAAAACGTTTCGTTACGTGACAATAAGTATTACAAGTGTTAAAATTGTATATTATCGTAGTTTTTTTTTCTGAAAGCTGTATAATATATTTATAGTATACAGAATGTATAAATAAGTACAACTATTCATCCCAATTTCGCATATGATTGAAGTTTCATCACGCAACGACGACAATCAAAAAAATTATTTTATTTATTAAAAAGAAGACTACCCGACAATTCATTGCCTATATTTTTTTTATTCAATTACTATGATACAACACGCGCGCCAGCTGTTGTACAACGATGGTACTATGTTCAGATTCACGTAACAGCCAAAAACAACAACACGAAGCTGAAACAGCTAAGCTTTAGCTTATTAACTACATAAGCATTATTTTTATACGTAATTTTTTTTTATTCAAGGCTAGATATAGAAATGTTTTATTAATAATATAATATAACGTATATTTTATCATCACAAGCGTATATATATTATTTGCATATTATAATTATGCGGTGAATATATTTAAAATACATATTTAAAGTCTCGTCATACAACTTTTTTATTATATATTCTAATCGTATCCGATTTTTACTATCTTATAATATATTAATATTAATAATTCCATATCGTTATTAACAATTTATTATACTGATCTATCAATAATTCATAAATAATACAAAAAAAAACAAGATCGGATCTTAGACACAACTGTCAAAAAATCAAAGCCTACGATGTGTACACGTTTTAAGCATATAAACTGCTTTTCAAGAAACCTTAACTTTATTTATAATACATTATTAATTCTCATTAAAAATATAATATACAATAAAATAATATATATATATATACAGGACTGACGAATTTAAACGTTTAAAAAAATACCCTTTGTGATGAGAATATGATTTTCAAGATTATAATTTTAGATAGATATTTATGTTTTAGAAAAATGTATAATTCGATTCGAAAATCGATTATATAAGCTTATTCGTATAAATCGATTGGTGCAGATCTTTAGAATATTGTGCTTCGAATTCAGAGTTATACTTTACATGTAAATGATAGTACAAGTACATACGATACAAACTGATGCTATATTTTATCTTAAGACTTGTTACTTGTGTTATTTATATAACTTCCCTTAAAAAATGTATACAATTTTGATATTTCAAAGGAAATGAAATTCAATGAAAACTTACATGCATTTTGTAAAATCTGTGACCGAACCGATGATCGGTCACAGATTTAACAGGTCGATGGCCTAGCTACCTCTAAAATTGTTTTCAGTTACTTCTCATTACATTTGAAAAATGTTTGTTTTGATGTCTTCCAATCGTTTTTCTTATAAAGATCAAAAGTATCTAAGGAAGTATCTGAGGTTAAAATTTATAGAAGATACAAAAAAAGTACCGGATATATAAGGGCGTATCTACAATGGTGACAAAAAATATATATTTTCATTTTATAAAGCGAAATACAATTTACAGGAAACATACAAAATAAATAACTATTGTTCAACGTTAACATACATTCACAAGCTCTCTCCGAGGTTAAGATAAGCGACAACATATAAAACACGAATCACTAAGAAAATGTTTACGACACCTAACCCGCGACTCGGCTAAATTGAAAATCCATTGAAATCCCTTCAACCAGCTTACATTTGCGTTATCGTCTCAAATCGATAGCCTTATATTGTAATAACAAGGGTTATATTTGCTTGCACTTGAAATTGTCAGTAAGTCAAGTCGTGGAAAGTGTGTCAAGAATAGGAGAGGCGTAAGCAAAATACTATCAAATGTTGACCTTTCCGTTAGCTATTCGATCTTTATTTAATAGCCATGCCCTTAGATGTTTTAAATGATAGTAGATCTTAAAAGCCAAAATGGAATAGGCAATATAATGCCATTTTAGTACAGCTCACGATAATATATTACTACGATAAAGCCTTTGGCAGTAAACTTTTTTTCTTCATTTTAACATATGTCCGGCTTAAAACCTTCTTTGGTTATGATAGACGCTGTATTCAGTATATTAACTCGACTATTTTTCGAATTTCGAATTTCGAATTTTCGAAAATTTCATTTTATCTCAAAACTAGCAGTGACCTGGGCTTCATTAAATACACCAGTTTCATACAAATTGCTATAATTATTGACGTCTATGCTTTCTGTCTTTCGTTAGGGTCGTGGCGCAAAGCTACTAAACTTATAAAACCTCCAATAAACGAACTCTATAACTTTAACGGATTCGCACTAGTAATTCCTGAAATAGACAATATAATTATTATTATAAGATTTAAGTAAATGAATAACTTAAAGATAAATTAAAGTGTTAAGCAGAGACTAAATTATATAAATTTGATTACGTGCTTTTACACTTTTATAATAATAATTAATACAAATATTAACGTATAATATGCAGATTGTCTGTAGGAATGTTGTGTATGTATGAATACGTACATATGTGTATCTATATACAGATATATGTGTGTGTGTGCACTTGCTTCAAAAGATGCGATACAATTGATACAACAGTCATCACTTCTATTGAAAAAAAACCGCAAACAATGAATTGGATAATTTGAATACATCGTAAAATACACACAAAGAGGTCGTCCTCCTGACCGATTTCGGTCTCGAAGGCCATTCTCAACGAAGAACTGCACAGAAGATTGCGCAGAAGATACTATAGATGCGAAACACAGGTGAACATTATGTTCTCTTTTCTCACAATCAGATGGGACTTTAAATTCAAATCCGACACTATCGGAGAGAGCTTTAGAGGCAGACCAACGGCTTTACATGTCCAGCGGCACGGGCGTGATTTTTCCTTCTTGTATTTTCTTCTCCGCGGACATTGTCCGTGGCTTTAGTATTATCTATAACTTGGATTTACGATATTTTTACGTGACAGTACATTAACTTTATCAGGCAGCATCACGATCCAAATTTTAGGATCGGGAGTTTTAACAACGCCTACATCTTCAGTGTGCTCCTCAGTATACAAGTGACTAGACTTACGAGGCAGACAATAATACATCGTAAAAGATGTACAAAAAAGCTTACAACAAAGCAAGATGAGCTACACTAAATAATATAATAATTATTTATATTTATTAAAGGTAATTTTACGTCATCGCGCCATACATCTTCAGATGTTAAGCGAAAGCATACTAAGTAACTACATCGTTTGAATATCAAACGATATCAATAGATTATCTGCCTTTTTTTTAAATATTTATAGACCATTGTAGTCGACCAAGGGACGTGTCACGGCCTATTATTTTGGCCTCTGCCCACGCGCAGAGAATTCCGAAACGTTGTTAGGAAAGTTTGTTGAACTTAAAGCTTGTAGTAACTTATTTCGATGCTGTCTGTGAACTATAAATATTGTGACGTGTTAAGAAAACGATTTTTATTTATTATCTTCAGAGATAAATGTTGCAATAATAAATTATGTATATTAATATTGGAATCCTATATGTGGCAAACGATTTTGTTTAAGCTTAATTGTGTATATGTTAGCGCAGTGGTTATAATGAGTGGCATCTACACTTGTCAGGGCTATGAGTTCGATCTGGTTTATGAGAAATATCTACTATGCGAACTATAAATGATTGCAATGAAAAAGTACCAACGCTTTAAGGTTTTGTCCCAAAAAATCAAGGTAATAAAAAGACGAGTTTCTTTCTGTATTTTTATTTTTTAACAATTATGAAATACAATGATAAATAGATTAATTATAATCAGTTTTAAAAACATGCATTAAATAAATTCAACTCAAAATCTTTACTTAATATAGAAGGATTACACTCACTTATTCATAGTCAAATAAAACATTCAGCCGGTCATGTATGATATGATTGAAATTTCATACGGCGCCAATGTCTATGAGCAGTGGCAGTCCACCTACCGATGCCATAAAAAAAGCTGTATTAAATACATAGGCATATCTACATATATATTCCATACCGACGGTACCAATTCGTTAAAAGTATCATAATGTAAACAAAACTCAAACAAAAAACCTAAAACACAAACACGGTCCAGTTCAGGTTTTACTCAAGCGCCAAGTCTAGGTACTATGTCTTGCGCCTAACACAGACATAAAGCGACTAACGTCTAACACCTTACATGGCCCTCACAAGCCCTTCTATGTGCGCTTAATACACATCGCCACGTCTTTTACATCGGCATCAGTTTGCCGCACAATTTGTTGCCGAGTGACGAGGCAACAGGTATCAACGCTGCGGCACACGGAGTACGACACGATACGAAACGATTCGATTCGATATCAAAAGTCGATTCGAATCGATTTTATTTCCGTCAATAAAAAAATCTAATAATATTATTACGTTTATATGAATGTTTAACTAGAGTATCTTCATTTATAAGTATGAAAGTACACTGAGAACAAAACAACTGTAAACATCGTTTTTTTTTTTTTTTTTTAATATGTTAACACGTATGTGAAACATAACTATTAAGGAGAATAACACGGTAAAATGTATTATTAATATCGAATCACGCCACGATCGTGTTGATGTCTGATCGAATGGAGTGTTTGGCGACTTTTTATTTACGCACGCGCAGTTTCCTTGTTAGGCTCAACGAGTGCAGGAAACAGTCTATGATGCATAGTAATGTTGCATTGGATAAATCCTACTTGATTTATAACAAGTATGTTAAAGATTAGATTTACATATTTATGACTTTGACTCTTGACTAGTTTTTGTGGAATTTCTTTGATGGTCCCGGAATCGGGAACGGAGAGAAAACGGTATTGAAACAAACAATTTTTTATTCTTATTGATTTCCACTTATATATAAAACTTAACTTGTACTACAGAGTATATACAATTAATCTTACTTATATTATGAATGCAAAAGTTTGGATTTATGGATGTTTGTTATTCAATCATGCCAGTGCAATGAACTTTGGCTCAGATATAGATTATAATCTCTAACAGCACATGGGTTACTTTTTATTCGAAAAAAAATGTACCTAAATCCCCCCCTTTCTATCACACGCGAATGAAGCCACGTGCTGAATTTTTTAATGTAATAACACCGATATTTAATTAAATAAGTATATGATATATACACTGGAATATATATCTCATATGTATTGTATGTGGTGACAAATAAAGATTTAACTGTACGTTATATTACTAAGTATATTTAATTGAAGTTACGTACGAGATCCTCCTGACAGATTTTAGCCACGGCGACGATTTGCAGCGTATCCTAACCAAATGTTCAAGAATAGTGTACAAGTGCGGACGAACATATGGTCACTATTTCATCAGCCTAGACGAATAATTCGACTAGACTTTTAAGCTAGACCTGAGTATTATTCTAGGCGCAGAAGTATAAGCTAGGGTGGTGTTCATACTTTCAAATTACAGACAGCTGCTGAAATTTTCTCATCAGCAAAATCCAATAGCTTTTATTGGTCAGGGATTTAATCATGGTTCCTTTAGATTCGAAGCCATATAACCTGACCTTTAGACGAGCCAGCTGACACCATGATATGCATATGTGGTTGCAATATATGAATTTCAAAGTAGCATATTAATCACCTCTGTCAAAATTGCTTAGTACGTCTAAAACTTTGGCAGGCTTAATGATGCTTCATTAATAAGGGCATGGCGACGGCCTTAAATATGCATCTAATAAAGAGTTGGCCATTATGTTTATGCAAATTTAATTGTCGTTTTAATTCCGAACAGAGTTTGATGTACGGTTATGACGGACTGTCTTTCATTAATATGGATATTTTATAGCCTAGAATGTATCTAAATCTTTTTTAAATTTTATACCGGTTTTATTGAAAAAACTTAATTATTTAATTATTTAAAAGTCGTATGAATTCGGCTCGTTGTGAGCGGTGTTTGACAATCAATTTTATTTTACCATTTTACGCATATATCAGAAGTACGTCCTTGGATTAGGTGATAGGAAATTCCAGCATTAGGCTAACACCAAGCTATAATATAAACCAAATAAACGATAGGAAAACACATATATATTTGGCATCTAAGTTGAATAGCATATTGTACACACTTGGTGGATTGGATATGTGCAAGCCCGAATCAAAGTCAAAGTCAAAGTCAAAAATCTTTATTCAATATAGAAGTGTTTGCACTTGCTTATTGATTGTCAAAAATCTACCACCGGTTCGGAATTTAGCACCTCGGACCTGAGAAGAACCGGCGAAAGAAACTCAGCGGGATATATTTTTTTTCATTTTTTTTTTTTTTTTGTGAATGAGTGATATAGTACTTTATTCTACCGGCAAACATCGATAATTCGCCTGACCTGGTCTGGTTTAACATCATCAACCCAAGGGACTTCAATTTTACGCATTTACGTTATGTGGAACGATTTATGTTTCCAACACTGCGTGTGTGCATCACTATGTAGTCAATGGCATTTCTGTCTTCCTACATTAAAAAAAAATGCACAAACAGTAACATAAGCATATATTTCATGTAAGGAAATTCAAGTAGGTGAAGTATGTCGTTTTTAATCACTATAGCAACTTTGACTGACAAACGCATATATAAGTATGATTTGTATTACCCATACGAAGATCTATTTGGAGTTATGGCTTTGTGGAAACCCACCTGCCCATCAGGCACTCATCAGATTTTCTACCACCAAACACTTTTTGCCGAGTTCCGGTTTGCAGGGTGAGTGAGTCAGTGTAACTGTAGGCACTCAAAAA
The DNA here is from genome assembly GCF_905147765.1 of Vanessa atalanta. Lineage (NCBI taxonomy): Eukaryota > Metazoa > Arthropoda > Insecta > Lepidoptera > Nymphalidae > Vanessa > Vanessa atalanta. The sequence goes on from NC_061885.1 coordinate 2,953,497, forward strand.
TCAAAATCAAAATATACTTTATTCGAGTAGGCTTTTACAAGCACTTTTGAATCGTCATTTAGCAAACTATTTAAAGTAAAGCTACCACCGGTTCGGAATGTAGATTCTACCGAGAAGAACCGGCAAGAAACTCAGTAGTTACCCCTTTTCAACATCTAAAAATACTATTGTTAGTTAAATACAATTATATATTTATGTTATGTCTCCTGCCTGGAAGTCAACAAGCATTAACTCCACGCTTTTTTATCTTCAATATAATCTTGTATCGAAGATTATGCCTTCTTTACCAATGTATTTATTACAATTGACTTGAATCTATCAAACGGCAAAGTACTGGGGAAATATAATCGTAGTTCCCAAGGTTGGTAGCTCATTGATGTGATGGAAGGAATGATTATTATTTCTTACAGCACCAATGCCTATGTCATTAAGAAATAGATCTTGACATAACCTAACCGTGACAACGTTGCTCGATCACATAATAGTTGAAAATCAACGAAAACAGTCAATCGTGAACGTTTTATTGGAATCTGAATCGGCACTTGCTACAATGTCAGCGTGATTGACACGTCATGTCATTCTATGTTGGGACTTTGAAAATAGAACGACATTTTGACGGTTATTTATTGACACCTCCGAGAGTTGTGACCTTATGCAACGAATTAACAACGTCTATAATTACTGACCACTACAATAAAATTTATACTAATTATACAATACAAGAACACGACAATTGACACTTGTAGTCTGAATTTTAAGCGTAACGGTGAAACGTATTTACTTATATAATGATATGCATAAAAACCATTTCCAAAATGCGCTGCTTATTCTGGATTATAAATTATAAATATTGAGAAGTTTTTTCGGTGACATTACAAAAAAATCGACTCCACTTTTTTCTTTCATCTACACTAACATAGATCTTAATATTAATAATTCGGACGTATATTATTTTCATTGAATCCTATTTTTTATGATAAGGAAATTTGTTACAAGTAACGCTATCACTGGTATGGAATGCGGTTACTACCGAGAAGAACCGATAAATAATTAAAGAAGATTAATTAAAACTATCTGTATAAGGTACTCGTGTATAAAAAGAGATTTACGTTCTTACAAGTTTTTTTTTTTTTTACCCAAACATTTATATTTCGACTCAATCTGTAGAGTCATTAAACGATGAATTTCCAAAATAACATTTACATAGTTATGTTTGGAGAGTCATATGTGTGGGTACTGTTAGCATCAGTTCATGAAATTTAACACTCGCGGGAATGCTGGAAACGCGTGGGCGTATATTTGTGTAAAATAAGGTGTGACCACAAACTGACGTAGAATTAAAGATATTCATAGTTATCTTAATAACTTCTATGCATATTTTTTACTATAAAGACTACTAAAAATTAAGTTCCTTGTCTTAAAGGATTACTAATATATTGCCTTTCCCATAGAACGTAAAGCTAATAAATAGTCCGAGAAGTCAGGATCGAAACAGCTACAACGCGAAACTTGTTATACCGTTGAGCTATTGCGGTTTATTTGCAGTTTATAGACTGGCAACAATAAAAGTTAGCAACAGACAGTTGGATTTTATCGTTAAATTAAAGCCCGTGAATAAGTGTTATTCAGAAGACTATCAGAGCACGCTCTACTTGCGACGTATATAGAAAATATAGGAAAAAAAACATTACTTTCGTTAAACTATTCATCATAAGTTCAGAAAATAATAAACCTAACTAGTCTTAGAAGTATAAAAAACTGGCAAAATAAACTCAGCGGGATTTTTTCGTTTAATTAACAATGTGCAATTATTCAAAAAGTCGTAAAGTTTATATTGAAATACATTACATTATCAATTGTAGACGTATACCCGGGACACTATGGCATTTTTTTAATATACTATACTTTTGTTGGTGGTAGAGCTCTGTGCAAGCCACAACCACCCACTTATCTTATACTGTACAGAAAAACTCAGTATTGTTGTGTTCCGGTTTGAAGGCTTGTCCCTTGTGCCAGTGTAATCACAGGCACAAGGGACATAACATCTTAGTTCCCAAGGTTGGTGGTGCATAGGTGATATAAGAAATGCTTAATACTTCTTACATCGCCTTTGTCTATGGGCGGTGGTGACCACTTACCATCAGGTGGCCCATATGCTCGTCCACCAACCAATGCCATAAAAAAAGGGTTAGTAAGACAAAGTAACTTCAGAAAAATACTAAAGGGACGTGTATCTGAATTAGAAATGTTCATGGTGCATTGCCGATATAAGAAATGGTTAATATATCTCACCGTGCCATTGGTTATTGGAAAGCTCTTACCAGCAGCCTATAAATCCACCCTCTAAATACATAGTACCAAAAATATTGATTGTCATACATAATACTGTATGATAATATCATGTTAACTTTTTAGATAAACTCTAGTTACAGATCAAAACTTATGATTTATTTTCACTTCAATCATAATTGGAGCTAATGTTATTACGAGTTTTGTAGCAAATTGAGAAAAAATATCAAAGTAAAACTTTTTGAATATCATCCTTATTAGTAAAAGTTTAATCGGTGTGACTTATTTAATTTTCGTATTCGATTCATTTTGATAATAACGAAGATGGTATGATGTAATTACATAATGTGATACTTTTATTGAAGAATAATACTTATTAATAATTTAGTCATAATTCGATCAGTTTTTTATTAATATTTTTTTAATTTTAATTTCGATTTGTGTAATACTTATTTCTAAACCATTTTTAATAAATAATCAATAATTGTACGTTAATTAACTTTTTGAAAAGCTTCTAGAGTTATAGCATTGGGGGAAACTAAAATGACAATTAATAAGAATGTATATTTAAAAACTCCCTTGAATACATATATTCAATTTTATTACATATATCGATATATATTTTTGTATAAATTGATAACAGATGATTAACTAAATTGGCTTACGTATAACACAATCAGATAAATGCAATCTTTTGTCTTTTAGGCAACGATAAATTAATGGCAGATATATACTGACATACATATATGTATTTACTTTTAGTTATAACGTAGTATGTACGTATTACAACTAAACAATCCATTATAAATCTACAAGAATCTTCTCGATAAATGAACAACGGACGCGTCAGGACTGTGTCGTAAACAATCACTTCATAAATAAACAAGCTAACCACAGCCTTATGACAGCTTCGTTATATCACTCAAATCTTTCAATTGTCAGTTAACTATATAAAATTCGGCTGACGTTTCAAAAAAATCTCTGTATAATCTGTCAAAATATCTCTAACTATATTCAATAAAAAAATTGAGTTTTAATAAAAAATATAAGTATGTCATAAGGAAGTATTTTGCAATTTTCATTCGTGTAAAATAAAATATTTATAATCATGTAATTAATCGGGAAGTAAATTTTAAATTAAATAATAATATTAAATGGTGGAGCTGTATATTAGGTTGTGTTTGAGTTACATTCCTTTGCTAGAATATACTTTAATTGAAAACAATGAACAACGAGCTACTACCTTGTTATTTCTTGCTGTTTGAAATCTTTATATGTTTGTGAAGACCCAATATGGCCCAGTAGCCGCAACAGGTGGATTTAAGCCGTATATTACGGCTTCAAGCTCTATCTCTTGTTAGGTGATGAAGGACGACATTGTGAGATACATGTGTTATATTTAACAACTAACGACCCGCCCCGGCTTCGCACGGGTGCAACGCTGATACTATGATATTTACATGCTGTAAAGGCCCATATTGATCTATATTAAATGCACAATGTATTTAAGATACTTAATTGGATAAGCATTAAGACTATTGTGTGTTATCCCTAAGAGATAGACCATCGCGGTGTTTTTTGAAGACTTTTTTAGGTATACAATACTGTAGTAGGTACATTATTTTGATCTATCTCTTAGGGTTCAGCCCGCGTTTGCGATGTAAGCGTGAAAAAATATGTTTCTTTACATCACTTTAGAAACCTCAAAAATAATCAGTGTTTCTCTACTATATAATGTATGTATTATACATACAAACCTTCCTTTTGAATTAATCTATCTATTAAAAAAAACCGCATCAAAATCTGTTGTGTATTTTTAAAGATCTAAACATACACAGGGACAGACAGCGGTAAGCGACTTTGTTTAACAGTATGTAATGATACACATTTGAGAAGTGGGGAATAATCTCCAAAGGCTTTCAAGAGTAAAGAAATCGGCTCCTAGCTGTGTTTTGTGTGTGACAGTTTTTTTTTTTTTTTTACTTTTTCAAATAATAAAATTCAATGACAATGAACTCTATATATTTTTTAAATTTTGTTGTTGTTATGATTGATATACTTTATAGTACCCGTCAATTACAGAGAAGTCTTAGGAGAATAAAAAGTAAATGATGCGTTGTACATCCGACGGACTTATCGCTAATTAGCCATATCTTCCAGACAACCCTGACAGATATCTTAAAAAGTATTCCGTATTTTAAAAAGTCGTAAAATTACATACAAATATAATAATAAAAATTCCATATAAAATAATATATACACACTAATATTTATCCGTCCTTTTAAATTTATCACTTGTGTTTGTGTACTTGTGTCTTTTCACCGTACCATCTACTACTGTCTATTATTAAACAAAGGTTCTTGTAAGCCATTGAGCCCGATCTTCGTCTCTACAAGCGTCAGTGGCAATTTTGTGTATGACGTCACGACACAGCTTTAGAACGTACCATATCAAGATACATTCTTAAAAGAAATATCTTTGTCTTTATAATAATATTTAAAAAAAAAATGTACTTAACAAGTTCGTTATACTTTTGATAATACTATGGAAATGAAATAATGATCCCACAATTTCGTTGGTGGTCATAATAAAAGTAATCGGTCGTTTGTCAAAAAAAAACTGATAAAACGTCTAATTCGGTGAAACTGCTAGCGAATCGTTTGTAATCAACGGCACATGGCGAAAAATAAGTAATTGTGGAATGGTGTCAAAATCGCTCCAGGCGATTTTTGACCGCACCTGTTGAGGAGTCGGAAGGCTTACGACCGGAGCGGACATCAAACGATGTTTTAATGCTACTTAATATTTACAGAACTTTTTTATCCTCAAAAATGGCAGATTGATAAGCTTGCTCTTCAAGCATTGGAAATACATCTATTTTTTTTTTATGTTAACTTCTCTCCTCCTTCTCATATCAAAATTCTTCACCAAAGTTTGTCCATAAAAACTACTGTGCACATAGTTTTTTTATTTTTATATATTTTTATTTAATATAAGGTATAATAATCAATTATATACAAACTGCTTCAATAAACTTGTACATTAATACAGATTTTTTTTAAAAGAAAATCTTCTTTGGCATGATGTCATTTCAAGGCTATTATTATTTATATATGTAGAGTTTTGTTGCACAACAAACTTTATTTAAATCTGAGATGTCCGCTTTACTCCTATGTCAGGAGACGAAAATAAATGAAACATTTTAGTTATCAATCAAAGCGTCGAAACGTGGGTGTAGCCGCAAGGCCCGCGAGCCGCTTGCCGCACCGCGCGAATTTACCCGCCACGCTAATTACCTTACATGTTTTATAGTTCAAATGAAACGAAACAAAACTCTCATATGTTATAAGTAACATATATTATATTTTTAACACATCATAAATAGTCAAAACGTGCGGAGGACGACTTAAGATATATATTTAAATGTGAATTTTAATGCTTTACAAAAACTCAAATTGTATGAGTTCCGTATGTTAGTTCAATTTTATTATTTAGAGTTGCGTTTTGAACATTATGATATATAGTCTCAATTTAAACTAAATGTACAGATGGACAACTAACTTCTTCAACGATCACAGACATTAAGGCACATACATTTGTATTATTAAGGTACATAAACAATACAGTAAGGTTTACGATCTTATTATAATCAAATTACACTAAATGACGAGTACTAAAAATAATTAATTAATTAAAAAAATACGTTAAATCATCAACGTTATGTTTAAGTTTAATCGAAATAATTGACAACGATTTCGATTCCATTCAATCGTCCGAATGGGCCGTCAAACGAATTGATATTTGATACAATTTTTGTTTGTTTGCATATAGTAAGTAATATCTTTACATTTAGGGGATTTCATTATGCGGGAAGATTAATGTACATCTTGGATACTTGTGTGAGTATTAGCACCAAATTTCAAAATTAATCTCACTTTTATAAGTGGATCGATCTACAGACGAAAATTTTATCATAGATGTAACGTAAAAAATATTTTGTAATTGCATTAGCCTCACATATGTTATTATCTTGTATCTAAGACATATAAGTAAGAACCGATATACAAGTTGAGTAGTAGACATATATTTTAAATAATATTACTATATTCAAAACTAGTGACCCGTCCTGGGTAAGTACGGGTGCAATGCTGCCACTTAATATACTACAGAATGTCTTACAACGTTCACAGTTTTTCAGTCGAGACAGACAATACAAACCGCTATGACCCTACGTTTTGAATCTGAAATATGTTCGAAAATATTAATTTAAATTACATGCTATCAAGGGACATATTGATCTATATTAAATTCACAATGTATTTAAGTTACTTAATTGGATAAAGATTAATGCTGACAGACAGCGGTAAGCGACTTTATTTTGTACTATGTAATGATTATAAATTTTGTTTTCAAAAAGGAATTAAATTGTGTTAAACGACGATACGATGACAAATATATAATATTAACTGGCTTTTAATTATTGGCTTTAATATTTAATATATAATTTTTTATTTTATATGAAGTAGTTTTTTTTTTAATTATTATGGCTTTAGTAAGTGAAGGAAAGTTTTTTTGGCATGGCAACATATAAATATATTTTATGTATAGCATCCTAATGTATATGTAAATAAATGTACTGTTCTTTATGTCGCCATATTTTATTTAAAACTTTTTATATTTAATCACTCAATACTTTTGATTTATGTAATGCATATGTAAGTCCAAGCTATAATATATATACAAATTATAAAGTTTTATTAAACACTTTTTGCGATGGTGTAGATCTATTAACTTGCGATGGCGCACCCATCCACGTTAAATTAATTAATTTTGAATAAAATAAACTTCTAATATAATCTAATTTGTATTTTTTTCTACTCTTGGTGGTCTCACGCACACTAAGTCATCTTATAGGCACGAGCGTCCCTCACACATCTAATTCACACCGATGATTATTTAACGTGGAGGGGCGCGACTTCGTGACTGATTCGCCTATAACATAACGATTACATACTATGTCTAATATCTAGTGTATTGTCACTTAAGCTGTCAAACTACCCTTCCTCTCCAACACCCTCTCATACGTCCGAGTGGGCTTCTTAACTGTCAGCGTCTTAATAATAAGTAGGTAATGGTCATTTTACTCATGAATTACATATAAATTATTCCGAATTATATAATTATATTGCTTAGCGAAAAGCCTGCTCAAAATTATACTTAATATACGATATAGAAACTTACGACACTATTGCATCATCTTTAACCAACTTTTCTAGTGTTTTTTTTTTTGGACTCTATTTCCGTGTTTTTTTTTTTAGATTTAAATTTTGAGTGTTCTTAATTTTTTTCCTACGTCGAGAAGTTTATAAAATATGTATTTAGAGATAATAAAATACACTGTATGTAAATTAATAAATCTTAAATAATATCATTGGACTGATAATTAGGACGAGAAATAATCTTTTATATTTATATGAGAACATACCGTACGTCTTATCACCAAACTTGGTCACATTCTGTAGCGTATAACTATCATCCGACTAAAATACTTCAAAATCTGAACTGACTACCACGGTCTGACGACATGATGCTTCGACGACCTCCGTGGTCGAGTAGTGTGTACACCGGTTTTCATGGGTACGCCACTCCGAGGTCCCGGGTTCGATTCCCGGCCGAGTCTATGTAGAAAAAGTTCATTAGTTTTCTATGTTGTTTTGGGTCTGGGTGTATGTGGTACGTCGTTAATTCTGATTTTTCATAACACAAGTGCTTTAGCTACTTACATTGGGATCAGAGTAATGATGTTTTCCAATATTTATTTATTTATTTATGATGATTCAAGCCCTCAAGAGAGATACATAGTTATGTTTATATATCGCACCATGAGCGGAGTGTCAGACTACCCACTAAAACTAGTGGCGCCGGCTCCGTCATAACGTTTCATGATGGGACCGCTTGCGCACGCTACCGTGTCGCCCCAACGGTCTGCCTCTGCAAGCTTCCTTTACCTTGAGTCTTAATGAACTAAAACACCGTCACGACCAAACTCTTTCAAAAACTGGATTAAATTGCTGCGACCTTTTAGTCTTTAGTGCAACGATTGACAGTATCTTACAGAAAAAATCGAGGACCAATCAGAACCGTTCGTTATTCGAACCATATAAGAACTAGTCCAATCACGCAATTTCTTAAAATGAATTATATAACTCCATTGCACAGTCTATATATACAACATCATAACGGGTACGATACGGGCAAAGACCATACTAACGGTCAGGTGGCCCATTTGTCAGTTTACCTTCCTACCATGAATATAATAAATAGATAGGTTATATCTGATAAACGTTCTTAATTTAAAAATACAAGTCGAACTGGTGGAAATTAATCTTTTCATTATAAAAAAATTTGTTGACAGATACATTTTTAAATCTTAAACGATATTATTCAAAAACCTACCTAAATTACTTTGTTATCGTTAACCGGTAATCGTTTTAATTAAGCATATTTTAATGATACATTTATAACTAGAACAAGTTCCTGTAAATTGAGTTAGAAATAGAAATCATTGTAATTAGCTTAAGTAATTCTTTCTGCGTGAATGGAAATTGTTCTTGACTGTAATTTCAAATTATTGGTTGTACTGGTAATACTTCTGGTACTTATACTTGGTATTCTTATGTTCTGGTTTGAACGGTGAGTGAGTCAGTGTAATCACAGGCACAAGGGACATAAAGTCTTGGACCAGATTATTAGCAACGATTGACGATGTAGTGTTTTATCTCATACTAATCCAATGTCTGATGACGAATGAATATCAGGTGCCGTCTGCTCTTTCGATTTTCTTAGATATGTCTAAATGTGGCTCATGAATTTAATCACGTTAATTTTAAATCATACATAGATATACCAAAAAAATACTAAAATCAACTTTAACTTGGTGGTATAGCTTTGTACCACCCACACATCAAATAGTCTACCGTCCGTTTCGGTTTCTATGGTCAGTGAGCCAGTGTAGCACCAGGCATATGAGACATAACATCTTAGTTCCCAAGGTTAGAAACGCATAAGTAATATGAGGAATGGTTAATATTTCTTACATGCAATGTCTATGGTAGGGTGGCGATAATTACTCGCCAGCAGGTGGCCTATTTGCCTGAAAGCCTATCTATATCATAAAAAATACAATATAACTGAAAACAAAACAAATTTTTAACCTACATTAGGGAATTTATAAGTATCCTAAAAACAGATTTTAGTAATTATGAAGAAACTACCTAATACACAAAATATCAGCAACCGAGAATTACAAATTAAATTGTTGTAACGTTTTTTAAACTCAACTAAGCTATACCTTGAAATACTGTCGAAAATAAATTTCGAAGATTATCTCCGGACATACGGACAGGCAGAGAAACAATAAAAATAATGATTGTTACGATTCTAGTAACTTGAAAAAAGTGTATTAATTAAGAACGAACTGTTATTCCGAAGTTAAAGACGCGTACATATTTTTTTGTTTATTTGTATAAAGCCATTAGCCCTCCGTCATATTGATTTAACATAAACATTTTAATTATAATTATACAATGAACATCATGGACTTTAGTAAACAAGACAACAATTTAAATGAATGTATAATTAATATAACTTCCTAAATGTCTCATCGGATTAACTTAACATTAAAACTTTTTTGTTGTATTTATACGTTATTTTCATAAAAAAAGTAACTCTATCAACAATTGTTGCAGCATGACTTCATTAATTTACAACAATTTAGATATACGATAACCGATCACAATAAATCATTTTCGAATACAATTGTCAATTATATTAAACAACTTCGATAAGGGCCACTACACAATGAGCTGTTAACGTGTTAATTAGAGCAGTAACACTGAACCCTTATGAGCAAAATCTGATACAAATACTATCTGTGTTGCATGTTATTGCTATTAAAATTTAACACTTATTAATACTATAAATCAGAATGTTTGAATAGATGGATGTTAGTTACGCTGTCACGTCAGAACTGCTGGACGGTGTTGAATGCCATTTGGCACAGAGATATACAGAGTATTCTGGAATAGCACAAAGGTCAAAAACACGCCGGTGGACACTAGTCTAAAAAATGAAGTACCGCTCATTTACCTACCAATCAAACTTTGATCAAGATTTGTAGGTGAGTAAACCATAACATATTTATACTTCGGACATTGCCAGTATTTATGGGCGACGGTGAAGACCTGTCAACTGTGTTTTTAGCATTAATTGCTTATTATTGGCATTCATTACTGTAAACCTTAAGCGTTCGCTTTTAAAATTCAATATCGTTGATAATAATAATAATAATAATAATTTATAATGTCGTTGATGTTCGTCTTTAGTTATGTTTTCGTTATAAATAAATTACCAGTGATATTTAAGTTTTTTTTTTTTATAGTTTACCCAATTTTATCCATTACCTTAGTTAATTTTTGAGTGATTAAAGCTTGAATTAATGTGATCTCATCCCCCTAATAAAGTTTATAATTAAATGATTTATGATCTCTTAATTGAAAAGTAGGTACCTATACAAGTATTAATGATCAACTCTCACACACCTCTCCTCTTCTTATATTAATTGTTAATTATCACATGACCACACATAATTAGAGAACAATTTACATAAAACCTATTTATAGGTTTGTCCACTTATTTATGTATTATATAAGTATATAGTGTATTATATATACCAATATATTTGTAAAAAAATGGATTAAACTTATATGATTCTACACAATGCTATGTACTATAGATGTACAAAAACTTGGTTAAATTTCGTCCAAAATATTGGCAATGTTCGAACACACACAATCGAATATTCTTATTCGTATCCTGTTATATATTTATGATACCTCCGATAGACTACCAAAACAGAAAACGCGTTGAAAAAAATGCGGCCTAAAGTTGGATACTAAGTAAACTACAACTAAAGTAATATGACGTATAAGCTAAGCTTCTTTAAAATCGGACAAACAATTTTTTTTTGCTGCTACCCGAATCGTATAAAAGAGCGGTAACAGATGTTTGTAGGAACATTTCCTTGTCGACAGTCCGAGAGGTCGGATCGCTGGTCACGTGAGCCCTTTAATTACTCTTTTGCTTACGTTTATTTATATTATCGAATTGCTGTGTGTTTTTGTTAAAGTGTTGATTGACATTTTGTTTCCTTAAATAAATTGTAAGAAATAGAAATACAGAGTGTTTGTCATATTTGTTATTTTTTTTTATCTTTAACCACTTCTGATCCTTACATCAGAAGTGGGATAAAGAACACCAACGCTGCCCACTTTTTAAAGGAAACAAAATATCACCCTCCACAATCGTATTTTTGTTTGTTTTTCTTTAAAGTCGCATTTCTTTTTGTTTGTTTTTTTTTTGTTGTTTTTGTCAAAAATGGTACGTAGTATATCGCGTAGTAGTACTCGGTTTCGTTCGCGAAGTGGCTCGCGTGACCGAAGTCGACACCGTCCTCGTTATAAGTCGCGTACTCGTACGAAGCGATACTCGCGCAAACACTCCCGTTCTCGTGGTAGATCCCGTCGTTTTTCGTTTAGTTCGAGCGATAGTACTAGATCCTCTCAAAGTAAAGTTCGCCATAGTTCACGATAGATCGCCATCGCGGCGCGGGCAAACACGATTGTCAGGGTATATGTCGATTAAATTAAATTCAGTACCCCAGTTTACTGCCGTCCGTACTGTCTTTCACATGCCGAGACGCTTCGCGTTCGAGAAATAATTAAAGAACTGTTAGACAAAATACTTCGCGAGTCGCGCTCCGGTAGTTTACCAGCGAATCATCGCTAAAAAAACTTCGCGAGTTCATTGAATCTGGCGATATTCTTGTCTACATTGATGATGTCCTTATTTTAAGTAAAACCGTAGATAAGGGGTTTGTTATGCTCCGCCAAGTTTTGAGTGCATTAACGAAAGCCGGTTTCTCAATAAATTTAAAGTAGCGTTCTTTCGTAACGAATCAGATCGAATACTTAGGCCGTACAATTTGCGAAGGTCAGGTGAGGCCGAGTCACGAAAAAGTTAGGGCTTTGGTTGACACACCTGAACCGCAGAATGTCAAGCAGTTTCGTCAGTTCATGGGTTAAGCCAGCTATTTTAGACGTTACATAGCTGACTTTGCCCAGAAAACCGCTTGTATTACGTGAAATGCGCGCGAATCAAGAGTGTCATGATGCATACGTCAACCAAGGTCGTAAGTTGCCTCGTACTTTTGAAGTAAACTCATTGGTTTTTGTTAGAAAACAGGCACAATCGACTGGGAAGCTGGATTCCTGTATGCGAGGGCCTTATCGCGTGGTAAGAGTTCTTCCGCACGGTCGCTATGAGCTTCAGCTTGTGGCCGGATCGTACGGTAAAATAACGCAAGCAGCTGCGGAATACATCATTCTGTGGCAAGGAGAGTGGACTCCCGATGTGTGCTCTGCTATGTTTAATGGTTGGGATTTGATGTGAGTTGTAGTGCTTTGATTGTGTGCTCGGACACTGTCTTGGAGTCGCTCAGTCATGTGATCCTGGAGCTGTGTACACGCAGGGTCATGCCACGAGTTGGCCTCTGACGAGTCGTAGTGTGTGTGGCGTATGTCTACGGGGCAAACATTGTCCGTGTTTTTATTGTTGTTAGTTTGGGTTGAAACATGCTTTTATGGGTACTGACTCACACATGCAAAGTTATGTCTCATGTAAGTCCGCATAGACCTCTATCGAGTCATGAGGGTGCACTCCCCCGACGGGAACTGCCCCGGGTGATTGGTACTTATATCTGCTTGTTTTATATCCGCTGTATTTAGGCTGTGCTATTTTGTCAGTTTAGCTTACAAGTATACCAAATTGAATGATAACCTTTAGCGCTGACAAAGAATTTTCTATCTTGGAATATTTATTTATGTGAATTTGCTCTGTTGTGGTATTTCGTTCTGTGCAGATGCAGATGGTCTGATAAGGGAGCTGATACAGTCTTCCTCATCACGGCATCCTCGGGCGTTGGTTCTGTTAACCAAGGCGTCCTCGGGCGTTGGTTTTGCTAACCAAGGCGTCCTCGGGCGTTGGTTTTGCTAATCAAGGCGTCCACGATTTCTGGGTTCTGCTATGGCGTTGACTGTGTTTACAAAGTCGTTGGTAAACGTCTACACATGTCAAGTCGCCTTGTGCGTCGAGTATTATCATTCTCGAGTCGCACTGGCGTCGACCGCTTTGGTGTCGAGTCGCCTCATGCGTTGACATATTGTTGTCAAGTCGCATTGGCGTTGACAATTTTATTGTCAAGTCGCCTTGTGCGTCGAGTAATATCATTCTCGAGTCGCACTGGCGTCGACCGCTTTGGTGTCGAGTCGCCTCATGCGTTGACATATTGTTGTCAAGTCGCACTGGCGTCGACCGCTTTGGTGTCGAGTCGCCTCATGCGTTGACATATTGTTGTCAAGTCGCATTGGCGTTGACAATTTTATTGTCAAGTCGCCAGGGACCCGTAGCATGTTTGCTAGGCGGGCAGTCGCGTTGTTTGCGACACTGTTGCAGGTGGCGAAAATGAAAACTCCAACCAGGCGAGTTCGGTCGATACTTCATCCGAACTACCCGTGGATGAAAATCTGAAGGCAGGAACATCAAATACCGAGGTTGCTGGCTGTAGCACTACGGTCGAGGGCGACCTACAGTCAGGAGAGGCCGTATAAGCTAAGCTTCTTTAAAATCGGACAAACAATTTTTTTTTGCTGCTACCCGAATCGTATAAAAGAGCGGTAACAGATGTTTGTAGGAACATTTCCTTGTCGACAGTCCGAGAGGTCGGATCGCTGGTCACGTGAGCCCTTTAATTACTCTTTTGCTTACGTTTATTTCTATTATCGAATTGCTGTGTGTTTTTGTTAAAGTGTTGATTGACATTTTGTTTCCTTAAATAAATTGTAAGAAATAGAAATACAGAGTGTTTGTCATATTTGTTATTTTTTTTTATCTTTAACCACTTCTGATCCTTACAGACGTATATACGTTGACGTCAAGCGTACCTGTCACTCACACCAAGACAATAAAGTTGGGTCGTTTGTTTTACTTAATTTTGCGAATCTAAATTTATATATATATATATAATCAAAGTTATATTAATTTCTATTCGTAGAGAAGTTATATTTTTTTTTATAATATTTAATAATTTATTTGATAGCCGGCGGCTTAAAGCATGCTTTGAAGGTACCCTAAACTTCGCATCTGTCCTTAAATTAAATTAACGATACTCGTCGCTATTTTTTGATTGGTAGTTTTTCTTAGTCTCGATGCATAATTTATTATCGATTTATAAATAATGCAACTCGTTTACAAAATCGATTCTTTGTTTTGACTGTGCGTAACATTCTCGAGTCGGGGTTCGTGGTGAACGCATTATTAACATACGATTATGTAAAAGTTTTATTTATTTACTGAAACGATTTTTTTTTTTAATAAATCAGATGTAATTTTGTAGTCTTAAATTTTTTTTTTAGTAAAAAATACCCTATGATAAGGGATGGGTTAGAAAACAAGCAATTAAATGGCTTTTCATGTTCCCAATTTGTGTTTAAATTGATGTCATGCTCAGATGTGTAATTAATTAAATTCTGACACAAGTCTACCAGATTTGGAGCAGCGTGGTGGATTAACCATCAAACCTCACGAGAAGTAAAAGGCCCTTGCCCAGTCGTGAGACATTGATAGACGTATTACTTATGTTTATAGTTATATTTTGTAGAAGTTGAATAATCGTAGTTACATATGAAGTATTAATTTATATACAAAAATATCGTTATTAATTAGACAGTTACTGAGAGTTGACTTATAATTAAAAATATCTAATTTACGACGATGTTCCTAATTGGCCTCACAAATGTAATAGTAGTAACGATATATTTTGTTGTCATAGAATAAACATAAAAATAAAATGTATAGTTGTTTTCCATTATAATTTGCCAATTAATACGAACAATGAGAATTGTTTCATATTAAATTATTGATATAATAGGAATTGTAAATAGGTAAAGAATACTGTAGTATAGGTTGAGTTCAAGTCAAACTCCTTACATGGCTTTTGCTAATTATCATAAAAAAAAATGTTTAACATTAATAAGATTTTAAAAATAGAATGATATTTGTGTTTAAAAAAATTATTTAAAACGTTACGTATTTTTTATTTAAAAATTGAACATATGGAAATGTAATCTTTGTTTAATAAATATAATTGATTAAAAAGTTAAGAATGTATCGTATGAATTGTTTTTTATTAGATATTTTAAATACCTCGGAACCAAAGTTTTTATAGTTCAATACGCAATCTAGATAATTTGGTCGGCCTAAATAGTTAGACACATGACGTTCGGAGCATATATGTATGTATTTTAGTGACCGCATCAGCACTTTTAATTCCTAATACGTGTCTTAATTCGTAACTATAATTAATGATCAATTCTTACATCGTTATATTTAAAATAGCAGCGCAGTTTCATTAAACTTTGAATCAATCATATTTAATGTGTGTGCGTAAAAAGAATAATTTAATTATTTAATTCACATTTATTAAGTTTATTTAATAAATCCGTATATAATCACTTCGAAAACTCCATATTTTCATAAAGTTATAACAGTAAAACAAGCACAGTTAGTTACGTTTGATAGATAGCGAGTTATCAATAAAACGTCCTTATATTTTTCTACAACGTGACAGGCAATAAAAAATAAATCAACAGCATAAATATGATTTATAATCGATATTTAAAATCGAGTTGCCTATTCGAATTAATCGATGTATCTACTTTCACGGTCTCGGAACCAAAAAATGCCTTTTTAACGGACGTTTAAAAAAACACAAGGTGCGAACGCAAGACATGCGTTAAACGCACCTGCGTTTTAACGCTATTGTATGCTTATTGTCAAATTTATTGTAACAGGTGTATTAGTTGTTCTAAATTATGTAAGAAGTTTTAATTACTTTAAAAAATGACTTTGATGAAGTATTACACGTAGATTAAAAGTTGTCAAGATGACTGAGGACTTACGTGAATTATATATTGTAGAGAAATTGCGTAAAACTTTATAACGTATGGTATTTAAAAATTATAAGAGTTTCAAATTTAATTTGTTTTTATTTATTTCATTTATTTATTTTAACGGTCAAAAACATGAGTTACGATTTTAATTTAAAAAAAATTAATGCGTTCTGCGTACAGACCTCTTATATAAATCCTTATTCTAACTGTGCAAAGTCGAGAAGGATAGCTAGTTTATTTATGAAATAAAGTAACTGATACGACATAAACTGATGCATCTATAACCGTTAGAGGTTGGGTAGATTTATAATAGTAAAAATTACACCCAGTTGAATTACTCTAAAGGTACTTCAAGAACCTCATCGAATATTTAAAGACGGCCGATAAAAAGTAACTCGCCGTAGAGTTCCAAACAAAAGCTATTTACACACGAACAATTTTAATCCATACATATTTTTTTTTAATTTCAATTACTTTAATAATATACTCTCCGACGGCCCAATTCATTGTATAATTTGCCAAGTTACAGTAATGTCAAGTTAAGTGACAAAATATGGCTTACTCGCTTTATATGGGCGGGACGTGTAGTTTTTTTTTTCATTTTTAAATGTATTAATAGTTTGCAAATGTCAGTACAATTTATGTTATAGATTATTATCTTTTATTTCGGATCATAATTATCGTTTTGTTTACTTTTAATCGTTAAAAAAAAATTTGTAATTATGTAACTACATGACGTGAGCGTTTTTAAAAGTATTTATTTGTATGATATATCATTAATTTTATTATTTTCATAATGTTTGTATTTAAATACTATATTCAAACGTATTACTACCAAGAAACGTAACATTTCAGATCAATTTGTGAACAGTGGAACTAAAGTAATCAGAACGTGTTACGCGATAATGACAATAATAATTACAAAATTTAAATAATGCAAGGATCAAAATAGCGTAACATCGTAAGTCCGTATTCAACATTTCGCAAGTGAGATACGAAGTGAGGAATGACACTGCTATTTTTAAATTCAATTCAACATTTGTAAAATTACATCCATACATGCTAACCAGGTGAAGTTAAATGCGTGTATAAAAGCCATAACGCTAATCCTGAAATATATGGCTATCAGATATTGTATGGAATATGTCGTGTTTCGTTTAATTTTATATTTGATTAATAATTTAATTGTTACTTTAATATTTAATAATATAGCATTCTGTGTTGTGAATGACTGACAAATGTTTTTAATTAAGCAATTATAAAAATAAATATGAATTTAAACACATTGTAACTACAGGCACGAGGGACATAACATCTTTGTTCCCAAGGTTGGCGACGCATTGGCGATGTAAGGAATGGTTAATTTTTCTTACAGGCCAATGTCTATCAACGATTTCCTGTCCACGTAACAATACATACTCTTTTCAAGATTGTATATTAATTCACGAATCACCTGACTACTTCATATCTTGCCTTTGTATCAATACAAAATCCAGCTATAAATATATATATGAAATTATAATATTTGGTGTGTTGTTGTTGTTGAATCGTGGACATAATTTCAGAAACGTACAACTGAGTTTTTAAGTGTTTGATTCGTCCCATGATGGTGATGGAAGACTGAGAATTATTCACGTATCAAATGTTATTCTGTCACCATGGAATTAATTTGATCTTCTCAACCGGATAGAACCTAACCTAGAATATATTTGATCAGCTATGAGACATATGTAGGCTTTTATTGCTGATTTTCTCCTTATTAACTTACATATCTAATATAATCTAAAGATGCATATAATTTAATAAAAACTATAATCATTTAAGTTCTATGTCGCCCTTTGTAACAGCTACACTATTTCGGTAAAAAAAAACTATAATTAGAATTCTTAATTAGAATGTAACGAGAGTATTATTTTAATTTATTAAAAAGTTTGTCACTGTATCTGTCTTTATCTGGATGAAAATGTTCGAATAAAATTTTCGAGAAAATTTAATTAAAAATGACTTTGAACCACGATTAAATGGATAAAATTAACTTAACATATAATAACGGTTATGTGTTCGGACATTTTAATGAGCACTTACAAAATCCTATATTCTAGGCGAAAGCCATTAAGATGTACGTGTTTCAGCTTCCTAAATCATTGTTAGCGTAGGTGTCTAAGGGCGTCACTCCACGCCGATCAAATATATTTTATATATCGCCGCTGGAATGGAGGAAAAGTTTAAGCGCAAAAATGGTACTTTTGGAAAATGAGCTTTAAAGTTTTACTTCAAAGCTCTTCTACCTTTCCACAGACGCTATTTATATAGCACGTACATATACATATCATATAGTTTTCCTAGTAAGAACATATTAAAAAAAACCTTAATGGTACTTTTGGAAAATAAGGATTAAAGTTTTTGTCGTCGTTTTTTTCAGCTGAAATATTATGTAGGTATATAAAAAATATTATACATATTTGTATATCAAATATATATAATATATGACGTATTATTTTTTTACTAGTTTTAGAATATAGTGTTATTTTTTTTTAATAATAATTTTTGTCAAATATATATGACAAAATTGCATTTACTAAAACATTTTTTAAAAAAGAATTTTTTTTATTGTACTTCATTTTTAATTTCGAATATATATATGTAAATTATAAAAACACTTGTTAAACATATTTATCAATGATAAAATCAATGTCAGGTGCAAGCTCCGCCGGTCACGGGCGAAGCTCGACACGGAAAGGGCAGTGTACTGGTCATACCTAAATGCATGGCCTCGTCAAAGCCATGCCTACTTAACACGACCATCGTTTAAGTTTTACAACAACCATATTCCGTTATTTTCTTTATTCAAAATATGTAACAATTTCATTGGTTCTGTAAGAAATGTTAATCATCCCTTGTAGGGTCAATGTACCCAGAGAACAGATGTTATGTCCCCTGTGCCTCTAATTACATTGGTTCACACAACGTTTCCAAGAGCCGAGATGGCCCAGTGGTTAGAACGCGTGCATCTTAACCGATGATTTCGGGTTCAAACCCAGGCAGGCACCACTGAATTTTCATGTGCTTAATTTGTGTTTATAATTCATCTCGTGCTCGGCGGTGAGCAGCGTGGTGGAATATGCTCCAAACCTTCTCCTCGAGGAGGCCTTAGCCCAGCAGTGGGAGATTTACAGGCAGCTAATATAATGTAAAGTAACTCAACGTTTAATACGGATATTTTTTTACTTACAGATTTTAAATATTATAGCTTGCATCTGCCAGTGTAGTGTTACCTAAAGGTGTGTTTCTGAAGCAACACTAGGCCCTAACTCTAATCTATAATTAACGTGTTGCTTAACGCATCCACAATTACCTGCTTCACAATCACCATTATGAAGTTTTAATAAGATATAATATAACGTAGCTATGCAATGACGCTTGCGAACGAATATCAACGATTAAATATTTGAATAACCTTTTAATTTTTGTTTCCATTGAAAATATCGATGTAACCTGTGCTTTCGAAATAATCGATTAATTTTTATTCGTTCGATAAATAAAATCGATAAATATAAATCGTATAAATCACCGATGTAATCTCAGTTTTGTATTTGGAATGTTTGAATGATTCTTTTTTTTAATTTATCTATGAGGCGCTGTTTGTTGATTTCGTAAAACATTTACAATATGGTGGTTCGAATATTCGTGATGCGTTTTTTAGACAGTTGTTAGTTGTTTTATAAGCTTTAATAAAAATCAACTTATAAAGCTGCTGAGTCCTGGGTTTAATCACGGAATTGAACCTATAAAAAGGTTTCAGTTTAATATAATATTTCAAGAACTCAAATTCACAGTAGCGTTCACTATAATTAGATCTGAGAATAACGCAATGTTGCTGGTCCTGAACCTCTTTCCGGCATTTTCGGATTTACTGACTTCAGAACAGAAGAAGGTTGAAGGTAAATATTTCTTTAAAAAAAAAAAGATTTTTATTTCGTTAATTTTTTAAATGTAATATAATAATAAATAAATTATTTCTAAATAAACACATTTCAAAATAAAACAACGTAAGTAATTCAAAATATTTTTTAATATGCTTTTGAAAAATATTAAGTACATTAGTAGCGATATTTTATAAACTTAAATTCTTTGATAATTTTTTCCTCGGAGCTGTTTGATAATCATTTATTTTCTAGAATCTTCATAATTCGGCATCTGAAACAACGTAAAGATGAAATTATTGAATGCCTAATTTAATTCTTACATTTCTCGTATACCTAGCCTAGAATATATTGTGAGTAAGTTTTTTTTTTTATAAAAACCAAAAAAAAATAATGATTTTTAATCAATTAATAAGCTTACACAATTATTCCATTACTAGAAATAAAAAAAGAAACTATTTTTTTTAAACCGGTACAGGCGAAGATATGGTAGATACAGCCGACTCTAAACATATACTTACATATAACTTTATTCAAACTAGAGAAACCGACATACATGAGATAGATTTTGAATAAGGAATAATAAATTATTAAAAAAAATATATATTAATTAATTGACCGTTGGCCATATTAATAAATACCTTGTAAGTAATTTGTTGAAAGTAAAACTGCTGTGAAATATTTGTACGAACGGTCAGTTCGATCAACAGTTAAACTTGAAGGTCAAAAGGTTATATAGTTTAGGGCATTATTGTGTAAATGTTTCGCAGTCAGATGGAGAATTCGCTGAGAATGCTTATAACGTTTATGCGTACTCAGCTTCCAATAATAAATTGCCTTTACCACAGAGTAATGAAACGCAGATGATTGAGCAATTTATTTCAATGCAGTAATTATATTTGTATATAGAATTTCATATAAGAACCGAGGTGGAATAGTGGATAGAAGACTGTCGGTCTTACCCGAAGACCGCGAGTTCGAATGCAGGCAAGCGAAATAATTTTATACGCTGTATTAATCTTTATGATTAAAATTATAATTGGCGGTGATAAAAAATAAGTACATACATATACTATACGTAACAAGCAGTGCGGTGGAATAAGCTCTAAGCCTTCACATTTACATGACATAGTAGTATAGTAGGTATATATACATATGTATATATTATTACTAATTATTCTTCTGTACTAGTTCTACTATTCATTATTTATATATCTAAATGTTGAATGCAATATATAAGTGAAATTTTATATTCTCCAATTATAAGATATCATTCTTTTACTTGGTAGTAGGGCTTTGTGTAAGGACGTCTGGGTAGGTACCTCTCTTCAGATATTCTACCGCCAAATAGCATTGTTAAGTATTATCGTGTTCTGGTTTGAATGGTGTGTGAGTCAGTAACTACAGGCACAAGGAGCATGGCATCTTAGTTCCCAATATTTAATTTTTAATTTCATTTTACATGCGTGGTGTAACGAATGCTTAACATTTCTTATTATTATTCTAATATCTATGAGCTGTGACCACTTACTCATTTAATCATAAGGTGGTCAATTTGCCAGTCCGTCCACCAATACCATAAAAAAAACCTATCATATACAAATACAGGCAAATGAAAAACATTTTTTTTTATTCAAAATTTTACTAACACCAATTCCGTTTACAAAGAAAAATAAAATTTAATCAAAACAAAGACTATTTATATTGCTTAACAATTAACCACTGTGAAATAATCAATCGATATTTCAAATATGACATCTATTAAAATTAATACATAATGATAAATTACACAAACTACAGACACGTTTTTCTCATTAAACTAAATAATTCATTACGCTCTTGGGCTGTGACATTGTACGGCTATAAATATGACGACCTTGGACCTGTGATTATGAAGCACTAAACGTTTATCCTGAATGATTTAAAAGCTGGTAATCCATTGAATTTTATATTATCATAGCGCCTTATTAATAAGTACTAACTATGATTCACATTTAACGATAAATAGGTAATGACTGTTATAACTTATTGTGTAACGTAGGTATTTACGACTAGGTATTCCTCACTTCAAAAACTAAAAAATACTCTGCAATGAAGGTCTTATAAGACACGATTATATTCTTTTTTTAATTTATTTATTAGATGTGAAATGTCGTAAAGCGTATATAGAATAAGTTTTTTTTTATGAACACCACCTGATGGTAAATGGTCACCACCTCCCATAGACAAAGGCGCTGTAAGAAATATTAACCATTCCTTACATCACCTATGCGCCACCAACCTTGGGAACTAAGATGTAATTAGATTATTATTGATGTCCCTTGTGCCTGTAATTACACTGGCTCACTCACCCTTCTAATCGGAACATTTGGCGAATATCTGTATGTGTGGGTGGTACCTACCCAGACGGGCTTGCACAAAGCCCTACCACCAAGTAAATGCTTATTTATTTATTTATTACATGGATCACCTTTGCAAACAACGATTATATTGATTTTATGGACTAATATTCTTGTGTGTATTTTATATTTTACTAATGAGTATTCTTTTTATTCTGTAAAATTAAAATGTTCACTATCATAATTTGTTTGCACGACTTAATAAAGACTAAACCTTGGTGCCGAGCGATTTCATTTATATACTCGCTATAAGTAAATAACTATACATTAAAGTATATGCTACAAATATAAATTATAAATCGATACTTATTAAATTTTATTAATCATAAAAAGATATCTCTAAATATATTTTATCATTAATCTGTGTCGTAAAAGTTATAAATTCAGTGACCTTTAGATCAGCCATTATGAAGTGTTAAATGATCTTCCTGGATATTTTGAACATTGGCTACAAATAATATACCTTCATACCGTTGGATAACTATTAAATAACATAATAACTGTTATTTGAATTTAATATTTCTTACGCTATTTTATATAATAAAGTTGAAGTTTATTGATGTAATTATGAAGTGCTTAATAAAGTCTTATAACTTTAATAAAGTCGTAAGAAATTGACGGAATATACTTTCATCACTGCTATTTTTAAAAATGTACTACTTTCAGTGAACATTTCTGAAATAAATACACATTCTATATAAAAATAAATCCTCTTTCCTCCCTTCGGGATGTTTTTAACAAAGCAGGAATACTCACTGTTGCGTCACACTGTTATGTATATTCATAGTAACATTGATCACTTGCATAGAATCAGTAATAATCATTATTTGTACACGAGACGTAATGATAAGCTTATAACGCCAAGTCTCCGACTCCACAAAGTCAATAAATTCTTTTTGGCAAGATATCCGTCTCTATGGTAAAATTTCGCAGATATTTTTAACTTGGCCGATTGATAAATTTAAATAATTAATAAAAAATTTAAACACAATATTATATAGGTGATAAAAAGCGTGGAGATATATTTACTTGTTGACTTCCAGGCAGGATATACATACATACATATAAAATTGTATATAACTAACATAACTTTTTTATTTTAAATGTCGGATAAGAGTAACTACTCAGTTTCTCGCCGAACATTACGTTCCGTACCGTAATAGCTTTACTATTATATATGTCACCGTATAATTATAAATACCGTTAAATTGTAATTTATCTCACGAGATTGTAAACTGCCGAAATATTGTGAACGGTGATTTAACTCAAAATAAAACGTCAAAAATTTCGATTGATTATGATATTTCGGTTAGGTTAGGTTATTTTTTAAGCTATTTAGTTTAAGGTATAATGTACCCAAGCTATTAAATTTAACTTAAATAGCTTGGGTAGATTATACGTAACGAAAAGTAATGCTTTAAATTGTAAGCAGTAAGTTTCGGTTCACAATCTTACGAAGGTTTACAATTTGACGAGATAGATTATAATCTAACGGTATTTATAATTATACGGTGACATATATATGACAAAGTTAATTTAGCAACATTCAATTTGAGGACGAGATTACGAGAATTAAAAAGCTACATCCCTTATCAAACAGATATCTGATTCTAAGATTAGAATTAATGAAATATGAACGAAAATTGAATGAAGATTATGACATCTCTAAATTTAGCCTTCTATATTTCAGATCTGAAGGCGGATCGAAAACCCATTTTATCCACGGAACCACAAGAGAACCTGGTAAACGATTGAGCACATATACTGACTTCTACATTACAAAAAAATCAGCTGATATTTGAAGTTTTGGTTACTAAAAATATGGGTTCAGATAGATGAAAACAGAGAATACTTTCATCAATATATCGCCAATTATAAAACACAAAGATACCCTACTATGCTTGCAGAATTCTAAACATTTCTTGAGCCTTGTCAGTAACGTATTTTTTCCTTCAAAGTAAAGGGAATTTAGGTTAAAAGATCATTTCAATCAATACATCAATAAAGGTCAAACGTTTTAAGTTAGCTTGAAAAGTTATTTTTGACTTACCTTTGTAGTTAAGGTGTGATGAATATTTTTCAGTTACATATTATGTCAACAACAAGGAATAATAAACTCATAGAACACGAAATAAAATTAAAAAAACGAGAGATTGGAACGTTGCTTTCGCTATGTAATGTACTAAATAACAGACGCATAAAATAAATTAAGAGCCGAGATGGCCCAGTAGTTAGAACGCGTGCATCTTAACCGATGATTGCGGGTTCAAACCCAGGCAAGCACCACTGAATTTTCATGTGCTTAATTTGTGTTTATAATTCATCTCGTGCTCGGCGGTGAAAGAAAACATCGTGAGGAAACCTGCATGTGTATTATATCAACGAAATTTTGCCACATGTGTACGCACCAACCCTTATTGGAGTAACGTGGTGGAATATGCTCCAAACATTCTTCTCAAAAAGGAGTGGAGGCCTTAGCCCAGCAGTGGGAAATTTACAGGCTGTTAATTCAAAATAAATTAAGAACTATTGAGAATAATAAAATGACAAAAAATTGAATTGTTATAAAAAATCCCGTCAGAATTATAACAATAAGAAAAATAAGTCATAATAATAATATATTAAACCATATACAATAGGAAGAGAAACAGATGGAAAAGTCAAATGGATGGGGCACAAAGGTCCTTTCATGATGATATTGTAACAAGCGTGAAAAAATATGTTCCAAAAATTATTAATTTTGTGAATTGTGTTATGTAAGTTGGCCCAAAAGTTGGCCCCTTGGGACTTAGACTTGGTAAGCTATTGGCACCACTCACTCTTCTGTTATCACATTTGATACGGTTCTTACGGTTTTTTGCTTTCGTGGTTGTATTCCGAGTATTGAAAGTATAGGGAATGGTTTACGAATCTTACAGTCTAAAGATCTTTATTTCAGATGGTTTATTTGCTCGTCGGTTTAATGTTAAATTATGACAAGTAAACATCATATTATTATTATGACAAACAGAAACGGATCATCTTATTATGCGTACATTAAAATCACATGGAATCAATACGTCAAAAAAAAAATTAAATTACATAAATGGTAACGAAATGTCAAACGTAAAGGGACCGACGGACGAACTGGTTTCGTCTCTCCTGAATATTTGAATGCCACTAATAAATAAAAATACATGCATCACAAATAAGGATATGAATGTAGCGCCCGTTATGTTTCTTCTACCATTACCTTGTAAGGTTTCCCTGCGTATTATTTATCTATAATTATATTGAAACTATTAGTTAATGTGTTATGAAAAAAAAAATCCTTATTATTAATCGGCCTTACAAGTTGTAAGACTACTCCAAGCGAAGGACTAATGATAAACAAACATTACATTTATGTATTATACGCGATTTATTAATAGCTCCGCTATATTACGATAACATACTATACTTGATTAATCTGCTGTTTATGACAACGACATTCAAAACGCCATTTTTAAGTTCTTGACCAATGATATCGCGTTATTTCATTGTCAAAGTTGACTATTTGTCGTTGTGTTCCTTATGGTTGGACAGGACTGTAGTCGAGTCCGTTGATTTGATTGGTTATTCGAATCGATTGAATTTAGAACGGATTTTCTATCACACGGCTCGATAGAAAGTCGGATAATAGTATTATTTTGAAGTATTTATATTGCCAAATCTATTTTTTCTCATGTCCGCTGATTTTTATCTATACGATATAAATGTTAAAACGTATTTATCTTTTGATGGATCTTTGTTTTTACTTAAATGTCATAAAGAAGGCATTGACCACCTAATGGCAATTGATCATTCCCGCTCGTGGACTTTGATACGCGAGTGCTATTCTATAAGAAGTCACTTCGTTTCTCACTCGAAAAATTTTGAAAACCGATTTACGATAATACGCTATTTTAACGAATCCTTTAAATATTTTTAAAAAACATTGTTTCATATTTAATAGCTCTACTGTAATATATGATACACTTAACATTACCCGTCAATAGCAATTCGTTGCCAATCAATGTCATCCGTTCTTAGTTCCTCTAATTACACCAGCTCACTTAATTTTACAGATATTAACAAGATCTATTATTCGACCGTGGAATTGGCGTTCAAGCTAATAATAAAATAGCTATTAAAATATCGACATAAAATAAATATTTTCGGTCTTATATATTATTCATACAGAACATTAGATAGGTATTTTCAAACGAGTCATTATTTCGAACTAGCCTCGTCTCTGCTTGATATATTACAATGAGAAACGGTCCAGCCTCATTAATAAGTCAGGCATATTAATAGTGCTACTTGACAATCGTTTTTTCACGTTATTTATCATTCTCACACTGGCTGGAAATAGATCTATATATGTTTAATGAAATTAAAATAAAAGAAAATAAAAAAATTAAACGGCCAGTCACCGATCCCTTTGTTTCATATGATACTAAAAGTCACTCGAACGTTTCAGCTGAGCCGGCCGGTGGCCTCCCGGTGTCTTACTCGACCGCCTTGTTTTTATGGCACGACTCGGACACATGTCGCGCGCGGCGACTTTTTTGTCGTGTATTTATGCCCCTGTAAGGCGGGTGCGCGTACCATTTAAGCGACAACCACTTTTTGTAGCCGATCGCCAATTACGTGTCGACTTACATGAAATTCATTGAATGATTTCGTATTTTTGAGTTGAATGGTTGATTAATTTTTCGTGAGACCGCGCCTTGAAAGAAAGCGAAATGTATGCGCCTTTTAAAGGGGCTCACAAATACGTTAGTCGAACAAAGAACGAAATATTTAATCCAGGAAACACTTGATATTCTTAACGAGGATGCCGGGAGTTAAATTTGACTGGGTTCTTTATTGAAACATATTTAATTTAATGGAAGTGGCCGAGATGGCCCAGTGGTTAATACTCTCTCTCTTAACCTAAGATTGTCAATTCAAGCCCGGACAAGCGCGGTGAAGAAACACATCGTGAGATAACTTGTATACCCGATGAAATCCCAGCAGTGGGAAATTTACACCTGTTCATGAATTCAGTTTAAAATACGTCTCGTATTTAGAAATCTCAAACTAATTTAAAAGTAGGTAGATTTATTCTAAAATGTGATGAAAACGTCTCTATTCAGCGTAAAAAATCTCGTCAAATAAAAACATCGGGCTATTTTGATCGCACAGTGTGACTAAAATGTGTGCGTTACTATTTAAAAAAAAAAAAAACAACTTAGCAACTATAAAACAGATATGGCGTAACTGAGTTCAATGACCTGTTTTTTTAAGATGGCGTCTAAGGCCGTACAGCGGGATAGTACAAATTAATATTGTTTTAATTAATTACTGAGCTGTCAGATGTGACTTATTACGCTTTGAAGTTATGAAATAACAGACGATGCAATAAAAAAATAACCGTTCAAACTTTAATCGGTAATTGGATGACCGTCTGTGACGTAACTTAATAATAAATACAAACAAATGAAATATTAAAATTACATTCGTAATTCTATTTTTGAAAATGGAATATGTTCTGTTATTAAATTTGAATTTAGTAGATGGTTATTGACATGCTTTAAATTCCTTTTTAATTGAAAAGAAAAGAAAATAAACATTCTGGATTCGAATTTGTATTGTTATGACTGTTTTTTTTATTGTGAGTTTTTAAGTCTGCTGTTCAGATTCCGCAGTTTTAGTTATTATTGGAAAAAAGTATTTAGTCAATAAATATGAGATGTTTGGAAGTTGGTATCTCTACTCACACACTCTATCTCTTCTTTTCCCCTCCATTCATCTAACGTCATTCTCATCGCTCTTTTAATTATATATGTCTCCTCGTGTAAATATAATATATAGGTCTTGTGCAGTGGCTGAGTACTAAAGCACTCAGCTTCAGAATTTTGTACTTTTCTACCAGTGAAGACATTTTTAGAATTGGACATTTTTAGTTCCGGACATTACCTCCTACATACAAACAAACAGATATTACCTCTTTACAGTAATAATCGTGAATATTACTATGGTGCTAGTTTCAATTTATAATTTATAAATAAAAATATAAACTCATATATTTAATCATTATTATAAATTCTGTTTATTTATTTATAAATAAATTATTATCTGAGCCGAGATGGCCCAGTGGTTAGAACGCGTGCATTTTAACCGATGATTTCGGGTTCAAACCCAGGCAGGCACCACTGAATTTTCATATGCTTAATAATTTATAATTCATCTCGTGCTCGGCGGTGAAGGAAAACATCGTGAGGAAACCTGCATGTGTCTAATTTCAACGAAATTCTGCCACATGTGTATTCTGCCAACCCGCATTGGAGCAGCGTGGTGGAATATGCTCCAAACCTTCTCCTCAAAGGCAGAGGAGGCCTTTAGCCCAGCAGTGGGAAAATTTACAGGCTGCTAATAATGCTAATGTTTATTTATTTATATTTTCAATATGTATCTTGAAATATTTTGTAAATTATGTGCAATAAATACTTATTTATTAAAATATTACGCTAATTATGTTTTTAAAATACACAAGTATGGTAAGACTATTATGTTCCCCTTGCATTTATTTTTTTAATCATTTATAAAATCATTTATATAAATAAATAATAGTTACTAATTTTTTATATATTTTTTTAAATTAAGTCACCAGATATATAATATTATCACTATACAAACTAAGCGATTTAATATTATCTGTGTTTGTAATTAAATCTACATACATGCTTTAACGTCAAAAACAGAGGTTTCCAAGTTAAACTATTAACATTCTACAAACCGAACTTGTTAACCTACAAGTCTATCGGCAATTAAAACCGAGTAAATGTGAAAGATGAATTAACCCAATTAACTCAGGTTGACCCTGCTGCCAGCGAAGGGTTAGGCTATTAACCTACTGGCAATATTAATCCCTATTTAACATTGTATGATTATATAACAGACAAATTTTCTATGGATTTTAGTTCTTTAATTGCTTTATATACTTGTATAGGGGGCATATATAGGGTTAGTATATTACAAATTGGATTGGTAATGTAACATGTTTAACATAGCTGATATAATTGAATAGTATTACAGACATATAGTTAGAGTATAACGAAAGTGTAAAGTAATAAAATATATATGTATTATGTTTACTAATATTGTGAATGAGAACCATGTTGTGAGAAAGGTCTTGAGCATGGACGCGGATGGATATAGAGGAAGACCAAAGAAACGATGGATGGATTGTGTGAAAGACGATATGGCTGGAAAGAATTTTACCTGTGAGGTGACGTCAGGCAAAGAAGTATGGAAGAAGGAGACATGCTGCGCCGACTCCAAATAAAATTGGGATAAAGGCGGGAGGATGATGATGATGTATACTGATATTATAAATTCGAAAGTAACATCTGTCTGTTACCTCTTCACGCTTAAACCGTGAACCAATTTAGATAAAATTTGCAAAGGAGATAGTTTGAGTCCGTAGGAAGGACATGGGCTACTTTTTTTAATTCACCCTGATGGGTTAAGAGAGGGATGACGTTTGTGTGCTATAGGTAAAGTTTTATAAACTCTATTTGGAAAATAAATATAATAAAAGATACATATAGTTGAGCATAGAGGTTTTACTCTAATCTGTTTATATGTGAACAGTGTAGAGTGTCTCTATGTATGTCAGTTACCCCTGCTTACATTTGTCATCCCACGCAAATTTATCTCTGTTTCATCCTCTTGTCACATACTTTAAATTCATACCTAGCACACTTTTTATAGGGATGAATAAGTATCGAAACAGTAATTATTAAATTTAATTATTGACATACAAAACTGATACATAGGGAATCATTTATATTATTTTAATTCAATTATTTGAAATAGATACTGACTGATAATTCCCATTGAAATTGGCCCTTTATATCATCAATGCGTTACCAATTATATCAGATAACATAAGATACATTTAAAAAAATAAAAGAATAGCTTTTTGGTGGTAGACTATCTGATGAATTGGTGCTACCTAGCCAACCGCGCTTGTACGAAGCCCATGCTATAAATTAAATTTATATGTTACTGTAAAAGCTCAAACTACGGTAAATCTTAAGATTTAAAAGTAAGTCTTAGGGTTTACCGAGATGAGTTGGTAAATGTAATATCTGAAAATGGGACGACTTTTAGCATTCGAATACAGCATGCTAGGTTTTACCTCTATCAACAGCAGATGTTGATTTTAGGAATAAAACAATGAGTAATTCTTAATCACTTATTTCAATAAACTATTAGTCAAAACTTTAGGTATCAAACGATTGTATTTGAATAACTAACCTAACCTATTTAAATTATTTTCATTTTGGATATTATTTTATACCACGGTATGAGATGATTTTTTCAACGTTTACCGTGCCTCAAATGTAAATCCTAAGATTTCCTAAGTGAATGGTGGCAAAAGTTCGAATCGCAAACCGTTTTTAACCGTATTTACCATTAGGAATTGGTAAATCTTAGGTTTTACGTAGTTCGAGCTTTTACAATGACATATATAAGTAACATATTGAAGGAATAATCTTCAACGATAATATCTCTCTCCGAATAATATGACGAAAAATATCACAATACGAATCAAATTAAAAACTTTCACACGATTAAATAAAAATGTCTCCTTAAAAAAACATTGTCAAATATTTATAAGAAAACATTATAATTGACGATAAACATATTTAGAATTGCTATAAAAGTCGGTGAAATTTGTTCATAATGATTTAGGAGGGTACTAAACTATATAACATATTACCATATGCCGGAGACTGAGCTGTTTGTATAACGGTACGTTTCGGTCCATTCTACAGTTTTTATAGCCTTTAAAAATTTTAATAGTTGTGGGATTTCAATATTGGATTTGTTTTATTAGAAACGCATAATAAATTATACACGTGATTTTACGTAAATTGTTAATTTATATTGAAGATTAAAATTAATAATTAATCGATTTCATCATTGATACGGACATCTCAACCACGAGTTTGCCCTGTAACTCGCACTTTGCAAAGTATTTATATACTCGTATTTGTATAAATTATATAGCCACGGAACACTTAACTACAGGAAATACTCGGTCTATTAAAGCAAACCAAATTTGAATATTTTTCGTACTGATCATAACATTAATAAAAAAAAAATATTTAACCTCCTTAATGTGTTCAATTTCACATCGTGCTTAGTGAGATGAGGAATAAAATCTCATTAATTTTATATTGTCCTATTTAACATTCCCAGAAGTGCCATTATACGAATATTAATGTGAAACATATGTTTGTTTTATGTTAAGTAATAATTAAATATATATTATAAAAACAAACAGGCTTTGTTGAAAAAACTGCTCTGAAATTAAAAAGAAGAAGGAAATCAAATATGGCGTCTCACAGCCGCCATCTTAGTTTCCTTGATACGTCATACCCTCTAACGCGCCTAGAATTAAGGCGGATTTAACTATGTTAAAATCTTTCTCAGTCAATAAAACTTTATTTAGTGTTAAGGATTTGTACAAGTTCGCTTTGGTAGGTACTAACCACTTATGTATATTCTACGGCTAAGCGGCAATGCTTAGCAGCATATAGTAGACGCAGTCTTAGTCCCCTATGTTGACGGTGTAAAGGACTACTAATACTTCTTACAATGTCATCTATTTGACAATCTACCAACTTATGTTAAAAAAAAAAAAACATGTTTCAATCGAACCTTATTTTCGAAACAATAAATCCTAACCATAAAGAGGAACATAATTCCATGTGAAATCATTATTATATATCTTATTTTATTTGCCTCTTAAGAATAAAAATATAGTTGATATAATGTATATCCAAAAGTAACATGAGATTAAATATGTATACCTATATAATACAGTAAATTATCGTACATACATATATAGAATCGTATCTATAGCGATTGATAGCAACAGTTATTTCTATTAGATGTAAAGAAACTGTGCATATTAAGAAATCCGATAAGAATCAACGTCCAATTAGAAATGAAAATGGCACTAAATTGGCTTATGCGTTTTATTTTAATAACTTTAAAATTATCTCTTTGCGCACGCGCATGAATCTACACGTCATGCTTTAATAAATGTAGACATAATGACATACGGAACATAATAACTTCGGTATTCGATACGAGGGAAAATCGACTCAACTACATGTTATTAGAGTTTCGAATCGTTTTTTCAATTTTTTTTTAAAGAAATTATATTGGTCAGACATAAATCATGGAAGCACGATCAACTATCAGTGAGTAAGAGCAAACAATCAGATAAGAATAAGGAATCATCAAAAAGAGAATGTTAATTGAAAACTGGTGGATGGTTTTAACCGCCTTGATCATAAACAACGTAAAGCTTAGTCCACATTGAATATCAGACTGTGTGCACATCGACTAACTTTAAAAGTTACCAATTTAATATTTTCTTATAGGTATTTTATTTTATGGTATAGGTTGGCGGACGAGCAAATAGGCCACCTGATGGTAAGTGGTCACCACCGCCCATAGACAATGGTGCTGTAAGAAATATTAATCGTCTATGCGCCACCAATCTGGGGAACTAAGATGTTATGTCCCTTGTAAAAGTAGTATCACTGGCTCAACCACCCTTCAAACTGGAACACAACAATACTGAGTACTGCTGTTGGCGGTAGCATATGTGATAAGTGGGTGGTATCCAGACGGGCTCGCACCGAGCCCTACAACAAAGAATTCTATAGATCTATTCACTCACGAAGCCCATCATTAAATTATCTTTTAATTATTACAAGGGTTATGAGGTTATAAGGGTTGTTTTTGTTGCTGCCTTATTCTTACGTAAATCTTCTCAGTACACTAAGATGTTTTATAAGCCCGAGCGTCACTTACACGAATGCAAGCCGATAATATAAACAAAAAATTTATATGTTTTATGTTTGTACAATAAAGTCTTATATAAAAATATTCTACATTTTCCCTACCGAATGAATGGAACAAAGTAATTAATATAATATACAATTATAATATAAAATTGATAATTGCTGAAGATTAAGCGTAATATGCACAAACCAATTAACATCTATTTTAAAGTGGAAAGCTTTCAAAATGATAAAAATATTTTTATGCATTTGGAAGGTTAATTTAAACATAGAATATATTCTAATTTGTAGGTAATTGCGATAAACGAATTAAAATATATATTGACAACTTAATTTAATTTCTAGCATAGATAACCTACATTAACAACCGACTTCAAATAAGAAGTATTGGCTTGTATTTTTTTTACTCTATGTTACCGCAGCAATTCGATTTTTATGAACCAATTTATTTATTTTTCGTTTTATTTTACTTTTGATCTCATTTAAAATAATATCTGAAGTCAGTTAATTTTTTTGTTAAAATTTTTGAAGGATGGCATGGGCACAAGGGACAGATCTTAGGTCCTAAGGTTGGTGGCGCATTGGCGATATAAGGAATGTTTAATATTTCTTACTGAGCTAATGTCTATGGGCGGTGGTGACCACTTACAATCAGATGGCCTATCGTCCTCCTGTCTATACTATAAATTAAAAAAAAAAAAACTCTTATACAGTCCCTGGGCAAACCAGGATGAACACCTTTGTCTATTAAATATGTGTGTGCTTTCGATGGATTTTGATGATAAACACCGTAGTGCATCCATGAAAATAGCTTTGGTAAACCAAGAGATAAAGACTATTATTTAATAATAAACAAATTCCTTTAAAAATACCGAACATTCGTGACGTAGAAAGCATCAACGTAAGGTTCGAACGATATCATAATACCTTTTTTATCCCAACAAATGGGTGTTCTCAAAACACGTGATCACGCAAGCTATTCTATCTTCAATCTCAATAACACGTAACTCACAGAAGAAAAAATTCATAGACAGGAGATATAAACATTTTTTTTTGTTTATTATTTCGTATAATTAATTAGTTTTAAGTTTCACACTTGCAATCAACTTCCTATTAACGAAGGCATGTCAAACTAAAAAAATAATCGTTTAGTTGAAAGAAATTGTGGGACCTGTAATTAACTGAGCGTAGGTACTTAAACAATTAACTATTTATCCTTTCACCGAAGCAGACATTTGCAATTTCATTTAAGATCGACATCGCTCAGGTGTTAAGGTCAACTCATTATAAAAATTTATTATCGCCTTCGAATAACAAAAACTATAATTACAGTGTTCATAAACTTTACTACTAATAAAAAACTGATAGGTTGAATGCTGCGAATGAAAGGAAACAAATAACACGAGTTCATCAATCGCCACGAGAAATTAACTATCGTGAAATTTAGAAATTATCTTTATTGTCTGTTCGACAAAAAAACATCGACAGGTTTCAATTTAGCGCTAACAATATTACAGTCCAGCTCGCAGATGCATTAATTTATGATAATTGTGTTCTATTGAGCAATGTTCAGTGTAAAGAACACGTGGATCTTAACCATAACAGTGTGAGTTCAAATCCAGGAAAATATCTATGAGTTTTTACATAGAAGAAATATATCTTTAGATAAAATGCATACATCGGATGAATTCGTGGCAATTATATATGTATCCAATTCAAATTTTACCAGAACGATCGTTAAATAATAGTTCAGAGATTTAGATTTAAATCCAAAAGTAACTATTTTGTTTAATACGTTTCGTTTGTTTTCTTTTTTAGATATATGAATATAATATAATAACATCATAAAATCATCATTAATAAACCCTATAATTTGAACGTACAAAGCCACCGTAGATAGTCAGTTTCTTTCGTAATTGTGAAAATCATTCCTTAAAATATCAATAGCAGCAAAAAGTTGTTCAGTATCTATTTGAAGACCAGATTTTATAATCTATTTATAATATTATTATTGTTAAGATATTGCAATCTCGTGCAGGTAAAAAAGTTAGCAGTAAAAGGAGGAAAAAAGTATTCAGATTATGCAATCTGCTCGAGTCATTACGTATCAATCGTTAAGAGGATCAAGATATCAAGGCGTGATTTCTAGCCCCTGGCCATTGTCGTTCTGATA
This sequence comes from Vanessa atalanta, assembly GCF_905147765.1. Taxonomy (NCBI): domain Eukaryota; kingdom Metazoa; phylum Arthropoda; class Insecta; order Lepidoptera; family Nymphalidae; genus Vanessa; species Vanessa atalanta. Next base: position 2,989,222 of record NC_061885.1, read on the forward strand.
ATGTCAAATTCAAAGCTGAATAGGTTAAGACACAAATGTCTAGTATATTACAACGATACGGAACATAAAGTTTCATAATTACCTTATACAAGAAGTAAGCAAAACCAAATTTTCAATGTAAATAAAATAAAAAATCAATTGTTAATTTACTTTTGTCACTTTATATTTTTGATTTGATGATTGGTTGGTACCAATAGTTGTGCACCCCTGCATTGGCGGGAGTGCATGTAAAGGGTTCAGTACCTGCGCGATTTATGTGGTCCCCGCACCTGTGACCCAACATTCCGTGTCCTAAGCACGCTAGATTTACGAAGCCCTTTGTTTTTATATCAGGAATCTCGTGTTTATTCACAGATAACATAAATTTTAATTAGATTTTAAGAAACGAATTCAAGACCAATAACGTCCAAGAACAATAACTTTTCTCTTTTTTATAATAATATATTATAAAATGGTTAATCATAATGTTTTACAGCCATAAAATTTAATCCGTACTTTATAGTCTGTAAAGTGTTTTTTCTTTGCCTACAGTGTTAGACAACCTTTTCTCATATTTCCCCTATAGATCGAAATTTCTTACAGCGCCAAATTATCAATAGGCAGAGACCACTTACCATCAGGTGTCTCATTTGCTCCTCCGCCTATGTATAGATATAATTTAAAAAAAATGAGTATTTGAAATCGATTATAAGACATGTTTTGCCACCAGATGGTAACCAGGTGACAATAGACATTGATGTTGTAAGAAATTTTAACGATTTACATCGCCAATGCACCACAAACATTGGGAACTGTGACGAGATGACCCTTGTGCCTGTAGTTACACTGGCTCACTCATCCTTCAAACTGGAGTACAACAATCCTATATATTACTATTTGGAGGTAGAACATATGAGTACCAACCTAGACGGACTTGAACGTATAAGTAATACTTAGTAGTATTTATAAGTTACATCAACAACTTGACAACTGATTGACACGTTTGTCATTGATTGACAACAGCCAGTTGTGCTGGCGTTCGTGCCTTAGATTCGCGTTAATTAAAAAACATTTTTATCTACACTAATATTATAAATTTGAAAGTAACGCTGCCTGTCTGTCTTTCTGCATGTAAAAAAATTGGTGTAATATAGTATAAAGCAAGCTTGAACTCTGATGAAGGACATAGGCTACTTTTTATAATTGACGCGAGCGAAGTGGCGGGCGACAACTATTTGGTCAATAAATAAATAGTAAAAACCCATGTTAAAAACGAGCTGTTACAATATACAGTATTTCGTGTATGCAGTGTATGCAATGTTACTGTTGAGGAGTTCCTTCGTCTGAAGCCAATAATGAGATCATGCATAACATAAAAATTGTCATCAGACCTGCACTAACATGTTAAATGGGAATACCTATTCTTCTAGCGTATTTGGGCCCACTATGAACAGCACAAAGTGATCTAATCTTTTAGTTTTCCAAAATTTTTACGGCTTCAGAATTATAAAAATGAGACTGTACATAAATATTATTTTTACACAAAATATTAATTGTTAAGATGGCGGATTTTTAATTACATATAAAGTTCGTATATTTTGGTAAAAAAATTAATGCATAAGATGTTTTTGATCCAGGGTTATATCCACGGTGGGCCGTAGGATTAGAAGAAATGTTTCTAATTCAGCTTGCAAGATTTGACAAAACAAACTAAGGAACAAATATTACAAGTTAAATAAAAGCTTATACAAGACAGAGTTCATATTTTGTCACACTAAAAACTTCATACATTTTTGTGTCACAATATATCTCTCTAGCAACTTGGAACAGCAGTGCACAGAATCTCTTGCCCCTGAGAGCACATAAAGAACGAATCTCGAATTTCTATTCTCTATTTAAAATGAATAAAATTTAAACTTTAAAATGTCTTTGTTTATAAAATAGTCACTCTAAACGGTTTCGTAAGCGATCCGATCGACAGCAAAAGCTATTTGTCACGACGTAGTAATAAATAACAGATTTCGAAATAGACGATAATGTGTCACTGTTGTACACGTTCTGAGCGATCTATCATAAATTACGAGATGATAACGTAATAAATCAATTAAATATATATCTCTTGAATTGACAAATACTAAATTTAAAAAAAATAGGCTTACTTATTAATCCAATTTTTACCTTTTTTTTTTTTTTTTTTATTGCCCGGGAGGGCAAATGACTCTGCTCCACCTGATGGTAAGTGGTAGTAGAGTCCAAACGCGACGACGGCTAGTGCAGTTGGGAAAGGTGATCTGCTCTAGCCGCCCCCGCCTTGCCGGCCCGCAAGATGCCTCTTCACGCCTCGCTTGAAGGAACCCAGGTCATAAGAGGAGGGGAATACGTGCGCTGGTAAAGAATTCCATGTTTTGGAAGTGCGACAAAAAAAAAAAGAGTTGCCAAATTTCTTTGTACGCGATGGAATTGATGTCACAGTTAGGCGGTGACATCGAGAACCAGCACGCGTGGACTTGTGAAGGAAAGGGGAAGCAGGAATAAGGGAGAATAGTTCCTCTGAGCACTCGCCGTGACACATTCGATAGAAAGCGCTGAGTGCCGCTATCTCTCGACGCAATTGTAAAGGCTCGAGGGTGTTGGTGACCTTTACATCGCCAATAATGCGAACCGCACGTCGCTGCAACCGATCCAAGGCCTCCAGTAGGTACTTAGCGGAGCCATCCCAGAGGTGCGAGCAATATTCAACGCAGGACCGTACCTGTGTTTTATACAGCAGGAGCAGTTGAGCAGGCGTGAAAAAACGCCGCACCTTGTTCAGGACTCCGAGTTTACGTGAGGCTGTTTTTATAACAGCCTCGATGTGATCCTTTGGATTGAGGTCGCACCGAACGTCGATTCCCAGTATGGCGACTTTGCTATGTATCTCCAGCGTGGTGCCACAGAGGGAAGGAGGAGGGGAAAATGGTGACTTTTTCGCTGTGAGAGCGCACACCTGTGTTTTCTTGGCGTTAAACTCAACAAGATTGTCAGAGCCCCATTTGGCGATGAGTCCTAATGTCCTATCGAGCTCAACAACAAGATCCCTCCGTCTCTCCTCAGTTTCCGCCCGTCCAGCCGCTGCGCGTCCGTGGTATCCCCCGTGCACTGTACTGTCATCTGCATAGCAATGTATGTTCCCGAGAGAGAGCATATCATTGATATGCAGAAGAAAGAGCGTGGGGGATATCACAGACCCCTGGGGGACTCCAGCATTCACTACATGGGATTTTGAAGCGCAACCATCAACTAGAACGCGAAGGCTGCGCTTGTGTAGGAAGCTAGCAATCCAGGTGCAGAGCTGAACCGGCAGACCGTATGCCGGCAGCTTGGAGAGAAGACTTCTGTGCCAGACTCTGTCGAAAGCCTTGGAGATATCGAGGCTGACGGCCAACGACTCTCCACGCTTATCGATAGCTTCACCCCAGAGGTGTGTTACGTACGCTAGAAGATCACCTGTGGACCGTTTCGGTCGAAACCCGTACTGACGATCATTAATTAGACAGTGATCTTCTAGGTAATGGATCAGTTGGTTGTTTAAGATCCGTTCCATCATCTTACAAAGAACTGAGGTGATAGCTATTGGCCGATAATTTGCCGGGTCAGATCGATCCCCTTTTTTGGGAACCGCTTGCACATTAGCTTCTCTCCAAGAATCCGGCACACATCCTGTAGAAAGAGACAGCTGGAACAGGCGCGTTAACACAGGAGACAGCTCCGCTGCACACTTCATCAGCACTATGGCTGGTATTCCATCGGGACCGCTAGCTTTCCGCACATCAAGTGATTGTAGCTCTGCACGTACATCACGTTGCCTGATTTTGATGTCAGGCATCGTGTAGCCACATGAAGGAATTGTTGGTGGCAGCGCACTACAATCATTGATTACGGAATTATCCGCAAAGAGTTTTGCCAGAAGATCAGCTTTCTCCTGCGGACTGTGAGCTAGCGATCCGTCCGGATACCTGAGCGGTGGCAGCGAAGGTTGACAGAAATTGCTTTGCACAGATTTGGTCAGACGCCAGAAGCTACGGGAGCCTCTAGGTTGTGAAATAAGGTCATGGCCAAACCGCGCAATGCGCTGTGCATCCGCTCTTGTGTATGCCTTCCTACAAGACTTGGAAGTTTTATTGTAGGTAGCTTTCAGTGAGTCAATGTTAGATGCCCCACTAACGCAGCCATTGATCCACGCGCGATAAGCCGCCTGCTTAGAAGACACAGCATCGGCACATTCGCGAGTGAACCAACGGTTACGCGTACCCTTACTGGCGAGGTCTGAGTTAGGAATGTAGTATTCCATCCCCAACAGGATCTCACCAGCAATAGCAGCGGCGCTAGCTGTCGGGTCATTCTCACTGAAGCAACGCTCCTTCCAAGGGACTGACGCATAGTAATCGCGCAAACCGTCCCAATCTGCCGACTTATAGTGCCAAATGCGACGTTTGCTTATTGTTGGTGGCGGCAGCTTGGCCTGTGGCACTTTGGTAGATATCAGGCAGTGATCCGAAGAACCAAGTGGAGCCCGAACCTCAACCCGATATTCCACCGGGTGGCTAGTCAGCAGAAGGTCCAGTAGGGAAGGCGCTTGCCCGTCAATGTCTGGGATCCTGGTGGGCTGATCAACCAACTGGGTCAAGTCATGCGTGAGAGCGAAAGCATGGGCAGTCCTTCCCGCATGGTCAGTTTTGGAGGACTTCAACCATGATTCATGGTGAGCGTTAAAGTCCCCCAAAAACACCAGTTCCGCGTTAGGAAACTGCTCTTGCGCAGCATCTGCCACCCGACTAAGATGGTCAAATAGTCGGCTTGTCTCCAAGTCACCATTGTGGGATCTGTAGAGGCACACGTAGACCCGACTCTGACGAACCAAGTCCACACGTACCACTAACAGGGAGAAGGAAGGGTCCTCCAAGCAGCGCAGACGGTGACAACAAACATCCGTCCTGACGAACAAGCATACTCCGGCTTTCGCTTTGAAGGATTCTTCAAGCATGTAGCCGGGATAATTAAGGTAGCTGGTATCGACAGGACGGAGTATTTGAGTCTCCGTCAGAAACAACATTGCTGGCCGTGCTGTCTCGAGATGGTGGTGGACAGCATTGAGGTTAGCGTGGAGTCCACGGATGTTAACGAACTCAACCTCAAACAGCGTGGGAATGGTGGGGGTGTGCACCGCTGTACGACCGTCATTTCTTTTATGCACTGTCATGGATAGGGGGAAAAAAGAGGAAGAGACGTGAAGCGAGCGATGCGTTGCCACGATAAGGACGGTCAAAGTGTGGAGCTGTGTTTCCCCAATAAGTTGCCAGAAGAGAAAATAAACTGACCCGCCGGGCGGAAGGGCCCCCGAACCCTCCCGGTAGTGGCCGCCGGGACCCCAACGTCCGGTCACCAACCGGCACGACGGTCCACACCGGGATTATGCGTGGCCTGGTGGGGCAGCCTCGCGAGCTGGTTAGGAACGCTTGGGCCCCTGTACTCTGCCACGGGCGGCCAGCGGAACAACCGTTTCTACGGGTCTCCCTGACCGGCGGGTCAATATACTTTCCTCCAGCATTGGTTCAACAGCAACATCCACCGGACCAACACTTATCGCGACAATGCGCGCTCGGGTACTGGCTGTACGCCGGCTGATCTCGAAACGCGGCTGCAAGCAGCCACTTCACGAGTGTTTCACCATGCGTACGGTGGTAACAAGCCAGGCGGATGATTATAATCCTACCACCAGATGAGCAGATGGTCGCTCAGATGTCCCTTAGTCGCCTCTTACGACACCCATGGGAGAGAGAGGGGCAGTGAATTGTATTCTTACTCCGTCACTGCACGGAATAAACCTTTAAATAATTGTTTCAGATGATTCGCAAATGAAGTTACTGGTAATCATAGTATCTTTATTAGTTGTTCTAAGAGTATGAAAATCAAAATATACTTTGCCTCCTTGAGTAGGCTCTTAAGGCGGAGCTTTTTTCGTTTATTTTATTATTTCACACAACGTGACACGTTTAAACAATGAAATGAAACAAATATGATAAATTAGTTCATTAATTAACCGATCTTAGATGGTAATTGGCATACAAATTAATTTGCATTTTTGAGAATTAAATTGTATTTAAAGCTATCTAGTCCGGAGGGTAGATTACCGAAACGAACCGTCTATTGGTCTCAAATGAAAATATTTAGTCAAATCAAAGAATACTGTTTTATTATCTACGTAATATTTATTGATGGCATTTTTTTTACATAAGAATTCAATATTATTGAGTAGAATTAAAAGTATTGCATCGTCTTGATACAAATGATTTATTAATATAATTCTTGAATTGCATAAGTAAAAATAATAAACAAAATACTATTAATAAGGTTTACTTTAAAAATTCTATTAAATTAAGACTGTACGCCATTTGCTTACGGAAGCACAATTTTTGTAAGCTCAAAGATTCTAGTAATATAAGCTCAAAGTAAACTAATGAGTTCGCCCTTATACGATCACAAGGGTCCGATGACGATCGCGTTGAAGGGGAAATAAAACAATATACATATTTTAAGAGAAAAAAAAAAAACAAGAATTTATATTACATAAAGATGCGTTCAAATGAGCAAATTTTTTATAATATATTTATGTCCTTTCTAAGAAGATGGAACATCGTGATAACCTTAGTTGGAACAGCAGAACTATTCAGTAAAAACAAACTCGAAACTCGATCGTGATATGTCAGAAAGTGTTAAGCGACATGGAATATAAAAATTATAACTTTTAACGTGTATTCTACACGTATTAAAATGGTGTATCATTATAATTTCATTTCATAGTTTTCGACATTTCTCATGTCAGATACAAAGTAAGCTCTCACAAAATAACACTTCTGAGCAAAGAACATATCAACTCGATTATTATAATTTGATTAAAAGTCGATTAGATGTCAATATTAAGTTCTTAGTGCAAGGCGTCTTTCTTTGTTTTTTTTTTTTATGATTACGAATTTAATAATTTAACGCTACGTTATACATAAATTACCATGGAAAACAATATAGGGAATGATATGCACATATTTTATCAATGATACATAATAAAATCATCATAACCAAGGACCCCACACATAAAAGACTTGTTCCGTAATAAATAAAATATAGAACCCGTAATGTATATGGACATCGGTATCGTTTTTATATTTTAGTAGTTTTGTATCTAAAAGCAGACTGCAGGTATATGATATAAAAAAGGAAGCTTTAATCTTGCTACTTCTCACTTCTGAAGAAGATGGTTTGCACCATATTTCACCTAGCTGTTCCAGTACAACCGAAACAGAAGTTAATTACTAAAGGAATTATAAATATCAATTAAGCATATGAAAAGTTAGTGGTTATTGACCGAGTTTGAACCTGTGAGTTAAGATCTACGTCTTCTATGCAATAGACCTGTTCGATTTTTAAAATTTTTCAAATCACCAGTACCAAAAAAATTAGCCTGTTTTTCGTTGTTTTCTGTTGCCAAAAATATACTAAAGATTAATCATATTATACACTTAAGTGTATAATTTAACACATAACAATAGGAGTTTCTTTTTTTACGAGATTAACATAATTTAACGAAGGATATCGTTCAAAGGTATTCGATAACCTCGCCTCGGCAATTTTCTTTCAACAATAAATTACACTAAGTTCGTTGCGTGTCTCGTGACGTGTTCAACGTTTCACCGACCGTTGTTCACCATTTAGATACTGTACAATTTATAGCACGGTGGCATTCCTCGAGATTTACAGAACGATGACAATAATGTCACTTACTCAGTACAGCAGTTAAGATAAGGATTTTGTTTGTGAAAATGTCCAAGTTAAAAGCACTGTGTGCACTCAGCCATTGTCTTAAATTGTTTATTGTTATCTGTGGAATAAAGTCTATTTTTTACCTTTATATATGTTTAATTCCAAGATTGGGATCGACGTATGTTTATTTAAATGGAACGAGACATATCTTAGATGAAACGAGAGAACTAGAGGCTCAATGTGAACGAGTTTATTATACTTTGTTTATTTCATTGAACTGACTTAAGTATGCATTAAATTATCATCGTCCGAATTATATTTACTTTGAAAGGGATTCAATACATCTAAATAAGGCTTTTATTATAACATAAAAGGAACTGTGGCATAGTAAAGTTAATGGAATGAAATTCAAAATTGTTCTAATTTTACGAAATTATTAAGAATTTTATTATATACATTAAAATGAAATATTGTACGTATAATATAAATACATACGTTGTCTAAAAATGATTTTAATATAACTTTTAAGTGGCAATGCTGATATTTATGATATAATCTAAACTTTAGAAAGTATACTTATGCTTATCGTGGTTTCGATTACTAGTTACTTTTATAGTTTATTTTTTAAGATGGAAATTTGAAACTCACTCAATACCAGCGTGAAATGTCAAATTAGGATTTACGATATTGCCTATAATAATTAATTTTATAATTAATTATTATAGGCAATATCGTATGATGAGTTATGAAGTGAATTTTTATATAGTAACACTTCTTAACTAGAACTAAGCTGAGAACTGATGGAAACGATAAATACACATGTATCAGAATACCATGCGACACGTGCAAGTTACCTTACGATGTCTAATATCACAGCCGACCACAAAATTATAAACATGTTATTAATTCGTAAAGGTTTTTTTTTTATATTTCTGATAATATGTTTAATTATTGTGGCTCAGAGTATAATTTACTATGTAAAACTTTATTAAAATATTTAGATTTGTTTATAATGTTTGAAAATCAGATGTAGAATAATATTCATCATAATATTAAGAATGTTATTTTGAAATTATTTCGTAGTCATAGTATATCGCTACGACAGATCTTTTAGAAGATTTATGTCAAGATATTTATAGTAAATTTATCATTACTGATGTAATTTAATCCACAGTTAAGATTATTAAAACGAAATAAATATCACAGATAAGAAATATCGTTCGTTTCCTAAACCCTAAAGATTGTAATGAATCGATGTCATATTGGTTCCTCCCACGGGTCGAGAGATTATAGATTATGGGATTTATTTGGACACCACAATACTCTCATAAAACTCTACCGTGGGTGTTTATTGCTATTTACATTATAAACACTTCTATATATCTTTCGAATGTGGCGTTTATGTATTGATATAAAAAATGTCATCAGTATCGTAAAAATGTAATAAAAGGAATGTATAAGATTAAAATTCTAATGACAGAACTGACTTTTCATAACGATTCGATTATTATGATTGGTTTAAAATCAACCGCCATTTTGAAATTGGGATGACGTCATATAGTCGAATCTACCTTAGTATGCAAGCAATGCTTGTACGGCAAGTTGAATGCTTCGGTATGTCGTAGGAGGGGTGAATGAGCTTCAACTGGCGCTAATGATAAGTGGTCACTCACTCTTACCACTGTAACAGCTTTACTTTTCGGTGGTAGAATATTTGATGAGTGGGAGGTTTATTTACCCAGACGGGTTTACCCGAAACCCACCAAGTAAAATTGTAATGTTGTAGAACGATTCTATAAACTAACTAACTTTAACATAAAACTTTTGAGATTTAAAATGGTAACATACATGAACGTATTTAATTACGCCGTAGTCGTACAATAAAACATAGTAGTATGTCAACATAGTAGTATTCCAATGGGGTACTTGTGAGTTGATCTTATATATTATATATATATATATATATATATTTATATATAACGCAAATGATTTTAAACATTAATCATTTTGTACTGTTCGAAAATAAACGTAAAATGGTAGGGCTCCGTGAATCCAGTGTGGTGGGTACCACCCACTCATCAGTTACCCTTCCACCAAACCGCAACTTTGTACTGCGGTGTTCTGGTTTGAGTTGTAAGTGAGCAAGTGTAATTTGTAAATTATATGCGCAACGAATACAGCTTCTTAGATCTCAGTCAGTAATATGTTATCATCTCTACATAGTATAAACCAAAGTACCTTCCCATCGTCTGTATGCTTAGATCTTAAACAATGCAACAAATTTAAATGAGGTTTTTTATCAATAAATGATTCAAGAGAAAGGTTTATATGTATAAAACGTGCATATGGAAAAAAAATAAGAAAATTTGTTTTTTTTTTTTTTTAAGCTGGGAGGTGTAGCTTTTATATATAAATAGGCAAAGACAATTCATTAGCTTCTTTCATAAAAATATTATAAAGATTGAAATATAAAAATTCGCGTGTTAGAGTCGAATTTCGACCCTATGATGCACAATAAGAAAATAACACAATTTATACTTGTTACAATTCGAATTCAAGAAGAATAGTTGTGTATTTATGTGTTTTTTTTAACCATAAATTAGACTTGACTTGTTTTGACCGCACACCATTTTATTTTTCGACATTTATTAAAAAACGCCCCCATTATGTGTACGTATGTTGTATGTATGTATGTATGTTATTCTCAAGTATTAAGTTCTATTGTAACACTATACACACCGACGGCTTCTCAATTTGACTAAAATACACTAAGCGCAAACTAATATGTCGACTCCTAACCGATATCTCTGCATTAAATCTCCATTTATCCACGTAGCGTTTTGTCTGCATCGCTGTTTAGTAAAGTCTAATACATTAACTAAACCTAAGCCTCAGTGCACACTGACGATTTCTTGCCTTAAAGGCAATATGACGGTACGTTAACTAGAAACCCCTGTACGTTTAAAATTTCAATACATTTATCGATCTATGTGATCGTACAATAGTCAAATAAATTCTACTCCACAATCTTAACCTCAGAGTACATACATAAATTTAAAAATTCACAGTTATGTGAGTAAATATAAATTAATAATACGTGTGTGTGCAATAATACAAAAACTCACAAACTTGCTTATCAATCAGAGTATTATTTATAAATATGAAACTGATACAAATATGAAAAATAATCGATAAGAAAAAATCTTATATTGTTACCGATAGATATCAATATTTTTTTAATATATAAAACTATCTAAGGACTCGGCTTGTGGAGCAGATGACCGTAGGAATCCTAGAATGGAGACTGTGGTACAGCACAAGTCACTCTCCAGACAAGTGAACCGATACACTAAAGGAGGTGGCGAGATCCGCATGAATGAGAAAAGGAGAATAAGATGACAAGCATTACAAAAAAACATCCCTCTAAATTCATTGATATATATTTTTAAAGATTAGTAGTAATATCCTATTGGAATCAATTATTATTATTAGGTACCATCCACTCATCAGGTATTCTGCCACCAAAAAGCACTACTTAGTATTTTTGAGTTCCGATTTGAAGGGTAAGTGAGCCATAGTAACTATATGCACAAGGAACACAACATCTTAGCTACCAAGATTGGTGGCGCATGTAAGGAATGGTTAATATTTCTTACATCAACAATGTCTATCACAAAAAAAAATATATATTAATTCTAATCAAGCCTAATACATATTAGGAATAGTGACGACCTTAGACAGAGGGGTCGGGATCGAACCTGCGAATAAAAAAAAAAATCATTTACAAATTTGTGAAACTAAATGTATACCTAGCCTTATATCAAACAGTGATAGACAACTCAATGCGGCACGTGAGGTTTCGCAATCACTAAGCGCATTGTTCAGGAAATCACTGAAAACTAGATCAATAATACCTCTCCAACGTTTACAGATCATTATCGCTATCAAAGTGTGAAGTAATTTGACAAGTTTTATAGTGGTATTATCACACGAATAAATAAAGTACCTTGTTAAATTATTTAAATTAAAATTTTCATTATATTTGTTGCCGATATGACCGATGATCTTTGTGCCGATCCATCTATTTCGGTACCGCCCACCCATCCCATGTTCTACCATTAAATAAAAATACTCAGTATCGTAGTACGATGAGTCATTGTAAGTACACAAGGGACATAAGATTTTAGTTCCCGACGTTGAAGGCGCATTAGTTTATATGGAATGATGAATATTTCTTACAGTACCGATATCAATACGCAGTGACTTCTTACCATCAGGATACTACCGAATATAATTACATAACTAACCATAAAACAACCAACAGCAACGCAATTCAGTAACAATTCACTTCATATCTCACTCGTGAAATTTTGACAGCCAACTTACGATGACACTCCATTATGACACGTGTATCTTATTCATAATCAATAAAGTCAATGCAAATCAAATTCAGTCATTTCACGCTCGTGTCCTATGATGAGTATCGAGTTTGTTTTTACAGTACTCTACTCTATATTTGAAATAAAGAGCATAACAAGTTCGGTCATAACTCCAGAAGTGTGAAATGCCACAACAATTACAAGGTCTCTTATGACAGCCGTGACATTAATGGTAACTAAAACACGGAGACAACGCAACCGCAGATCAGAACGTAAGATCGAACGATGACTTTCTGATACCAACATCGACTCGACTACTCACTTGTTAAGATAAAGCTTAACTGTATAAAAAAATGATTTATGTTATCTGTAATCTTAATAGCTATTAGTACTTTATTTATGGAAGTATTTTTTTTTTTATAAATTGAAACAAACGAATTGGTTAAATTCAAATACCTTAATGATTCTAATTCTGCTTGGAAAAAAACATGGAAGCACATAATAATAATATGAATTAAAATAATCTCATCTAAGCAGCAAATATTTTTTTATTTTTATATAAGCAAAGAATTATTATAAAAATTAATTATCTTGTATCTATTTTTTGCATATATTTTAAGGATGACAAAATGATTCTTAGTTTTTTTTTTTATGTTAGAGGTAGCAAACGAGCAGGAGGCTCACCTGATGGAAAGTGACTACGGTCGCCCATGGACATACACTTTGTAGTTTTATAAAGTCAACATATACCATAACATTCGCTTGCAGCTGAAATCAAGTCCTACGTATAAAAATATATTCAACATAGATCACTTTTTTATTGACTGTCCAAAAATAATACTTATCGCATTTATATAATAAATCAGACAAAGAAAAACAGTCACGCTAACCGTTAAAATTTTAATTTTCTCATTTGTTCATTGTCTTTATGGTTATGTAACACACATGTATACCTACATGTCTTATCAAGCAAAGGTTACATCAACATCATCCGTCTTCACAATGAACACCTCACCTATTGATCTTTGACGCAGGATTAACACTTGTTAATTTATTACCGTAATTTGAATAATTATTAAGTGGTTAATTTTCGCTTATGCAAATATTTCTTCATTAAATTATATTTTAGAATTGATAGAATATACATATAAAACATTTACCTAGATTTATTGTAGAAGATGACAGCTAAGAGACGTAAAGAGGCTGTCAGTGTTACAAAAGTAAAACGATAATCACAAAGAAACCATTCGTCTTAAATAACTGGAACTTTCAAATATTAAATATTCAAACGTTGCAAATTATATATTTGATTTTTTTTTTTTTATATATATATAAATGTATGATCATCTCAGAATTACATTTTAATATAAAAATACCAAAAATTGACTTCAAATTATCCCTGAATTTCGTCTACAAATAAAAACTTAACAATGTCAAATACCAATGGAATTGTGGCTGAGACCACTTCAGTGATAATGAACCGAACGAAAAAAAAAGCCTAAATCAATTCATAGAAAAATATATACTGACGAATTTGAGAACTTCCTTTTTTGAAGTCGATTAAACAAATTACCACTTGAAGATTACAATAAATACAATAGTAAGCAATAAAATTAAGGATATTTTTAAAAATGTCATATAATAATCATTATTATTTGGGGTAAAAAATATTGTGAAACTTACACTTACAGAACGCGTGATGTATTTCTATATATTATGTTGGTAACCATTTCTCTGTCCTATATGTCTCATATGATTCAAAGTTATTGTTTAATCGTTATGTCTGGTGTTAGGGAGGTGGTAGAGCTTATGGGTACCATCCACTCATCCTATCATCAATACTTAGTAATTTTGTGTTTCGGTTTGAAGGGTGAGTGAGAAAGTATAACAGTAGCGAAGAGCATGCCATATCAGTTGGCAATGGTGATGTAAGAAATATTTAAATGGTTTTACGTCCAATGTCAAAGCTGTGGTGACCACTTGGCATCAGGTGACCCGTTTGCCTTTTCTATAAAGTAAAGAAAATTGTTAAAAAAATGGCAAAACCTTACAGACGATATTATAATAGCTACCGCGATTGGTTGATAGAAAAAAATGATGTACTTTAGCGCTATCTAGCGGCGAATTAAAGTAAATATGATAATATAAATTATTCATTAATATTTTTTTTCCAACTGTCAAACACAAAGACGAGACATAACAAATTAGTTGGAACCATTGTAACAAGTTGATCATTCTATTGAAAATATTTTGGCAACCAGAAGCCAATAACAATTTACTGGTCCGAACTAGACTTCGAAAACGGGCCTCAAGTTCCGCGCTCATGTAAGCTTGCCACAAGACCAACGAGGGAGTCGTATATTAAAAAAAATGAATGATAGTCTTGTAATTTCACAAACGTGACAGCGATTATATACAACCATGTCGATTCACTTGTCGGCGATCCACAAAGAAGTTGTCACGTCACGTCAAATCAAGATGAAAAAGTCATTCGAGTTTTTTTAAGTCTAAATTAGCCTTCAAGGTCGCAGGTGCAAGCTAACGAAATAGGATGTTTTTATCGAAATGTTTGGTTGTCAATTAAGTTTTCACTATTTTTTTATGTTTTACACGTTTAAATTGATTAGGTAGTTATTTCATATTAAAGTTGATACAAATTTATTTTATATTTAAGTTGCAACCTTCGTTTGTTTTTTCCAAACTCGTAGATATGGCACAGTGGTTGGAATATAGGAATCTCAACATAAAACACACCAACAAGTATCACGGATTTTTTATAAAAATGCATCTCGTTTTCGCTATAAAACCTCATCGGCTAAAAATCTACTACCTGTGTATCCACAAATTCGTATTGGAATAAACTTCATAAACTCAAGAGAGGAGTGGGACGAAGTCCAGTGGAATATTTATGGGTTTTTATACCTATATTTTTAATCGGCAGTGGAGCAGCGCGGTTCATTTAATTACTATTTTTTTTTTTTACTTTTTATTAAGACTGACTTTTTATTACTTCGCTTACAAGAATTAGCACTTTTGTCACGTAAAGATAAACGTACCCTGCGTCAAACATGACGATCGTTAATAGAAAAAAAGAAAAAAAATTTTTTTTCTATAATTGTCAACACCTTTCTTTGTTATACCTACGGGCTATATATATTATTGATTTATTTTGTATGTAAAACAGATTGCACTCATCTTTGTTGCATTACATCTTGTTCTTGGAAACCTAAAATACAATGAAGGTACCTAACTCATGTGTTCTTAGCTGCTGCTGGTATTTCACATTTAGCGGGCTAGAGTTTTATTTGTACTTCCACTCGTGAATATCCATTCGATGGTTTTGAAAATGTACTTTTTTTATATTGCTCCAATATTACTGTATAGTACCAGCCAACCGAATTGAGTAGGAGGAGCTAATCCCATTGAATGTAACAACAATTAAATGTCCTATTACTTGGGAAAGGCTTTCTATCCTTTCGAGGAAATAGGCATAAGAATTTGGAACGTATTTATTAATTTGTTAATTCCATTACTCCACAGCTTCCACAGCTAAACTGCTAAATGTCACAGAAGGCTTTGACAACTATACAATTACTTCTGTTTCTACTGTGGGATATTCTGAATTAAAAAAAATAAAATGTTTGAATTTTTTTTTGGGTAAAGTTCCATTCATGAACATTAATTTAATAAGGCTTATAGCATCTGTAGCTGGACTGGAAAATGAGCTATTGGTGTCACCACCGTCCATAGACATAGGCGATGTAAGAAATATTAACCATTCTATACATCCCACGAACCTTGGAAAATAAGATGTTATCTGCTCTGTGCCTGTAGTTACAATCATCTTTCAAATCGGACACACAAAATATTACTGCTTTACGGTAAAATATATTATTTCAATAACGTAATACCAGTCAATGTGAAACTGACTCTGAACAAATAAACACCACAATTTCCTCTCATAAAGTCTGTTGCCACAATGCTATTTAACGAGACGGCTTTCTCACGGACATTTTGTAATTTAATATCAACAAATTAAATAATACAATAAGCTTCTACTTGTTCGACTTCGATATTTTTGCGTTAAAATCTTCTTTACCAGTTTGAAAATGTTTAACTAGTAAATGAATTGAATTTATAGTTTCATATGGATGGTTCAATGGACCAACTGATGGTAAGTGGTGATGGTGAGTGGTCGCCTCCCATTGTTACCGCAGGAATATAAACCAACTGTAACATCGTTAATTTGTCGCCAACCTTGCGAACTAAGATGGTTTTCCTACTGTCAATTTCCCTGACAAACATAAAATCTAAAATGTTGAGAATCTTCTGTCAGTGATAAGTCAAAGGCACTAATATTACAAGTCAACTTAGAACTTGAAAGGGTACAAAATATTGTTGCGTCGATAGTGTGGCCTTCCTTGGGCAATGTGTTCGCTTCTGTTATAAAATTCCGCAATTTTTTTTTAGTTTGTCAATTAATAAAAAATTTCAATTTAAAAGTTACTCGATGAAAGATGAAATAGTTGATAAATAAGCTTAGAGTCAGCATTCGTTGATTTTCATGCAGGATAAATGATAAATGAATTGTGTTTAATTTACATACCCGCGTAAATTAAATACAATTAATTTTTTCGCTTTGTCGGTAACTTCGTTCTTTCCGCTTATTCTTCAGAATCTACATTCAGAACCGGTGGTAATTTTTAATTAAATTTAATCTCGTATATTAGGAGGAAAGAATATAGCCTGGTGCTAAAAGGGCCAAAGTTGGTACATTTTTAAATATGAAAACTACATTTTTACATTTGTCAAATTATTTAAAGAAAAAAAATATTGGTGCTAAACGCCATAAGATTAATATTACGATAAGACTGATTTGATTTATAACAACCAACATCTGCTCATCATTTTTTTATAATTACCAAACTTGAAGGTTGACTGTAGGCGCTAATAAGGCCGCAGAGTTCATCTGATGTGATTAATTGCATCATTAAGAAAAAACTCCACGTGTTAAACGATTTATGCCACCATCACATATTACAGTGGAATAAGCTGCACCTTGTCTACCCCAATGGTCTTTGTCTAGCTATAGAATATTTAGGAACTGTTTAAATTCTAAACATTATTAAATTTTCTTTGGTTTATACCTATATATAAGCTATAAGACCATTTTTTAGCATTAGCAACCTGTCAATTTCCCACTGCTGGGCTAAGGCCTCCTCTCCCTTTGAAGAGAAGGTTTGGAGCATATACCACCACGCTGCTCCTATTAGGATTGGTGGAATACACATGTGGCAGAATTTCGTTGAAATTAGACACATGCAAGTTTCCTCACGATGTTTTCCTTCACCGTCGAGCACGAGATGAATAAGACACATGAAATTTCAGTGGTGCCTACCTGGGTTTGGAAACTTAAGAACATTTATTACAAAACTTTCGGTAAAAATTTAACTATCTTATTGCTACTATAAAAAGCAAAAAATATATACACTATTATGACTGCTTTATATATTTTATACTTCTATTTAACTGCACTGGTTTAGTATGCTTTGGTCAAATATCGCTATTGAATTTTAAACCAAGTTCACTCAACTAATTGAGCTGCTATTTTACACAGAATTTTGGTGACAAAATAAACTAGCATATTAAATTGAATTCCTTTTGTTAAATAAAGTCTTATTTCTAGAAGATATTATTAATAATATATGTATTAAAAAAGCTGAACCTGCGGCTTTAATCGCGCGAAATATATAAAAATTTACCTATAACTCACAAACCGTCACCCGCAATTTTAGCCAGTCGAGAGGTTTAAACGTGAAGAGATAATACTTACGCATTTATAATATTGGTGTATAATATTATGTCACAATGACATAATATTTTTTTTATTAGGAAAACATGACAAACTATACCAAACATACAGCCAACTCTTAAAGTTCTCTTTCTATCCACAAATTATGCAAAATTAAATAGAAAATAACCGTGTTCTTTTTTTAAATGTCGGTTAACGAATGTGTTGATGTGTTGAAAAAACATTGACAATAACTCAAATTCAATATAAATTAATAGTCAAGCTAAGAATACAAGAACATTCTTCGAACATTTATTAGTCCGAGTAAAAAGGTTTGTTGAATTTTTTGTACGTACGTATTTACAATATTAATTTATGAGAATGGCGTAGTTACATGAACGGTTGGTAATCATTCAATACAATGTGTATTAAATATCTTTGTTTACTTAAAAGTACACAATAATAATGCTTTACATTGTCCATTTTCCTTATAAGGGACTGGCTTGCCTTATTAGTCGTTTGTACCGATATAATTTTATCACAAATGCGATACATTTTGTGACCTTTATTTTTTGCTGCTTAAGGTCCAATTGTAAATTATGAAGTAGACCAGAACTTTGACATTAATTTTAGATTTTCTTTGTAACAGATACTTATGTTTGTCGTTAGCTAAATTAAATGCAATTTTTATTATGAAGTTTTTGCACATTTTAAATAAATTGATATGATACGTTGTGTATCCTTTCTAATAATACATGATAAGTTCTTATATGTAATTTACAATTACAAAGTTACAGATACGTTTATTATTTAAAAATGGAATATGTGTTATTTTCCATTTAAAAAACTTATACATTTCTAGTAAATACTATTGATAAACACTAACTATGGTTTTAATAAAAACTTTTTAAACATTTAAATGACTTTGCAGTCAAACTTTCTTTTAGACAACAAAAGGTAATACGTTTAATTGTGTACTTTAAAGTCAATGATAAATATGTTTTTATCGTTTCACATTTTATCAATGAAATTTATTCTTTTTATATGTTATGTGGCTGAAGAGGATAGTGGTCAGATTAACCTGTTCAAACATATATATATATACATATACATATATCATACGGCATCGTATCTTAATATATAATCGTATTATACTACATACTAATTATTAGCTAAATCACGAGATCTCCGAAATTATAAGCCGATTGACTTAAAATAGACGTTCACTCTTAGGGAGTCATTTTTATCAAATTTAAAGTTGTAAGGGGTGAAAAGGGAGTTGTTATTTTGGATGTGTTTTATCCGTACGAAGGCGGGTCTGGTGATTAGCATAGTATATAAGTACTTTGAGTGTAATGTTAATAATAGTGTAATTAATATCAAAAGATAAGAAAAAATCTATCACTTTTTATAACGTAATATCACATTTGGAACACCTTTAGAAGAGACGGCTTAATAATATTTATGAAAACTTATTAATAATCGAAACAAAATATTTTCTTATTAATTTTAGAATTAAATAATTAATAATTACTAATTATTCACAAAGTTTATAAAATAACTTATATGTATGAAGTAGTCGTAGCTGCTGGCTGTAACGTAGTATAAATAATAAGATAATATACTCTATTATTAATAGTATTAGAATATTATAAGGAAAATAAATTCTTGGTAAACAACATAAGATGTACGTCAGTGAACTTTCTATCTATGGACCCGATGACCATAAGTAGAAATGGGCTATTCACGTTTGTGGAAATTTCTCGGTATCGGTAGTCCATAACCAGTTATCTAGAGATAAGCTGACTTTTGTTTTAGGATATACATTTGGAATCAAATATAAGGTTAAGCCGAGATGGTCAAGATATTCTCGTAGAACGTGCGCATCTTAACCGATGCTTGCAGGTTCCAACCCATGCAAGCACCATTGAATTTTAGTTTTCTTGATTTGTGTTCATAATTCATCTCGTGCTCGGTGATTAAAGGAAACATCGTAAGGAAACCTGCATACCACTTACCGCTTAACAACACCACATAGAATTGTTGTGTTCATGTTTGAAGGGTGAGTAAACCAGGGTGATTACAGATACAAGATAAATTATATCTTAGGTCTACTAGACATGTAAGGAACGGTTTATATTTCTTTCAGCGCCAATGATTGTAGGTGGTGGTGACCATTTACCATCAGGTGGTTCATTCCACCTATATCATAAAAAGCCCGTATTAGGTCATAAAATTGTATATCGTGAAACGTGAAACGTATTAACGGTATTTATCTATCGTATACGATATCAATCACATCTTAATATTTTTCATTAATGTAACGCAAGCAATTATATTCCAACCAATTAGAAAGCAAAGAGTAAAAATCTGTAGGATCCGGCCGGAACTGAAAACGCGTGAGAACGTGGCTCGCGTGTACTCAACTTGTTGACTGTGTCTACAACTGTGTTTGGACCAAGTTACGAGTTAATTACAGTTTTACAACCAACAGCCAACTTTTACAACCAACTCGAAGTTAAACTATTGTTGTAACAGCGGCACTTTGATTTTATATGACGCCTTTATGACAATATGTTATCATATTACGTAGATGATAAGATTTATCAGCTTTTGTTACATAACGATGATGATGTAAGTAGCTCCGAGTACGTCCTGTCCATAAAGAATAAGGTAGAAATAGATATGAGACTTTTAATATTGATCTATTTACCTACAGCGAAATATAAACACAATGTGACGTGGCCGAACCGCGCGAGAAAACTATTATTATAGTTCAAGTTTGAATATATCTCAATAAAAATTTCGTATAAGTTTCACTGGATACTTGTTAGAAATCTGACAGTTAAGCCTCTTTACCTCTGAAGAAGGTATTTGAAGATAACTCAACCACGAAGTAATAAAAGATGCTGGATGTCCAAGTGGAAGAATGTCATAACATATATCGATTCCCTCGTGACGTTTCAACAAAAATTATAAACACACATTTGAGACTTGAAAGGTTAGTGAGCCTTTGAAGCAATTGATTAAGAGTGACTAACTAGAAGGCCTGAGGCAACGCTAGGCCTTATAATCATTCTTGATATATTTGGTATTATATATCAAACCTTCTTGATGGTAGGGTTTTGTGCAAATTGTACCACCAAGCAACAAAACTTAGTATAAACAGTGAAACAGTGTAACTGTATGCACAAGGGATGTAACAGCTTGGTTCCCAAGGTTGGTGGTGCATTGGCGATATGAGCACCGATAACGCTGTGGGCGGTGTTGGTTACCATCAGTGTAATGACCGCTATGACCATTAACAAATCACAAGACCAATCTTTGAAAGTTTGTGGTCCGAATCTAGATAATCCATGTTTTTCCCATGGTCAATTATATGTGGCATGTTCACGGGTCGGAAGTCCATATGCGTGATTTTTTCTTGCGTCTGATAATAATAAAACATAAAATGTCGTCACTAAGTGCTTAACTGAAGAGTCCAACCTATGCACCAAAAGAGTCATTAAAATACTTGAATTTTTTTATTTATATATATATTATATTAATTAAAAAAATGAACTTAATAAATTAGAAAATCTGCTCATTTATTGCATCTAAGGCGGAACAAGTTCGCCGGGTCAGCTAGTTTTGAATAAAAATAATTATAATTCAATACACATCATATTGCCATTATTAACGTCTCGTATAAAATAACTCGCATTACTTTAACTGGACCGCGTTTGAAAACAAGTTCTGGTTCAGTAGCATTTTATTCCACATTCTAGATAATATGTTATATTTATTGGAAACATGATAGATTCAACTATAAATTATACATGTATCTGGAATTGTTTTGATTAATAAAAGCAATAAATTTATAATTAGAATGATAATTTAATGATATGATTAAATTATGTTACGATCTACATTTTAGGAGTGTTGTGATTTGTTGAACATATTTATAATTGATTTCGATAGCGATAAAGAGTCGAGGTGGCCCATTGGTTAGAACACGTGCATGTAAACCGCCGAGTTCAAATCCGGCACGCTCCACTGAATTTTCATGTGCTTAATAAGTGTTTTTAAGTCGCGGGGAGTCGCTCAGGGTATATAATATCTTAGTTCCCAAGGTTAGGTTAATTAAAATTAGCTTGAAAATAAAAAAAAGATTTGGAATAATTAAAATTTCTTACGTTCGCCAATGTCTACAGGCGGTGGTGACCACTTACCATCAGGTAATTCATTTGCACGTCCATCAACAATGGATTAGTTTTTGACATAAATCGTATATAAGATATACATACAAAATGAAAATATAATTCTAAGGTTTTATTGCGTAAGTAGTTATAATATATACTATAACCAGTAAAAATGTATTTTCATCAGCCTGCTGCTGTCCACTGCTAAACATAGGCCTCCCCTATAGCGCACCACGTAAAAATGTATACAGCCAATCAAACCACTTTTTTATTTTAATATATTCGCCATGAATCGCTCCTAATATGCGTAACTGATATCCAATATTTGAATATTACTTATATGTAAAACTTAATTGTAAATCCTCTCTAAGACCTAAGAAGATCTTTTGATTATCTGTTCACGCGTTGATTGGAGTCTGTCAGTATTTTGTACATATACCTTATTCCGCCATATCTCTTAACAGACGCTACGGCCGCTTGTTTGTCCAACACGTTAAAGGCTCTCTTCACAAGGTCATCGCCCTGTTTTCCGGCTCCGTTCGCAAATATCTACAACAAATATTATGAAACTGCTCGTCTAATATCTGTACGCTTTCCTTTTCTTTTGTATGTTATATTATAACATTACTATAGTAATGTATATCTATCTTGTATATACATTACATACACTAGCAGCCTTTAAATTTCCCACTGCAGGGCTAAGACCTTCTCTACCTTTGAAGAGAAGGTTTGGAGCATATTCCACCACGCTTCTCCAATGCGGGTTGGTGGAATACACATGTGGCAGAATTTCGATGAAATTAGACACATGCAGGTTTCCTCACGATACATACGTATACATATATACATACTATAAGCGAAATACCACTGATTCATCACGAGATCTTAGAAACTACGGGCCCGATCATTTTCCGAGACTAATTTATTTATATAAACTTTTACTAATATAGAAATTTTGGAAATTTGCAGTTTAATGGAGAATAAGTGAGGGGTTAACTATGTTTCAGTTTTAACAGGATGAAGTTGGGATGGGATTAAATACGATTTAATGATTATTCATCCTACATGAAAGTCCATGATAGTTAATTTCAGTTCTTTTTTCATATATATAATTTTTGTTAAGTATGCTTAGGCTTGGTACACTTAAGGCTTCAACGCTAATAACTAAGATACGACAACCATAAATTCTCTTCTTTAGGTATTCTGGTTAGACATTCTATTGTGTCCAACCATGTCGTAAAAGGAAACTCATATCTTTAACGCCAAAACATGAAACGCCATCAGTTACCCGACCACAAACGACCGCACGTTACCTACCATACATTTTATTATTATTATAACCAGGACCCTAGACCCTTTTATTCCTAGCTTGAAAATAGCTAGAACTTCAGTGTGAGGTATCATAAATAAATGGTTTTTGATGAGTATGTTTTCGAAATAAACCTTTTCATAAAACTTAATGGCGTTTAGGAAATATTTCTAGGATATATCCATTTAGACACACTAGATATTAAAATTTAATATTGTTATATATTTTTTTCGTTCTTTGACTCTAATAGACATAGTGATGCCGCAGTGGTTAGCGTGAATTTCAGGTTCAAGCTAAGACAAGTACTACCATGTTTACGCATAGTCAATAAATCATTCTTGGGGCAGGGTATCCGCTTCTATAATAAAATTCCGCAGACATTTTTAATTTTGCCGTTTCATAGATTCAAGACATTTGTAAAAAATACATTGGTAGAGAAGGCATATTATTCGATACAAGATTATATTGATGATAAAAAAGCATGGAGCTAATGCTTGTTGACTTTCAGGCAGGAGACATAACATACTTATATAATTGTATTTAACTAACATGACTGTATTTTTAGATGTCGAAAAAGAGTAACTACTGAGTTTCTTGCCGTTTCTTCTCAGTAGAATCTACATTCCGAACCGGTGGTAGCTTTACTTTAAATAATTTGTTAAATGACGATTCAAAAGCCTACTTGAATATAGTATATTTTGATTTGATTTCATGTGGCTTATTATGTTAATTATTCAGTTTATGCTCGGTAAAGGTTATCTATTTTGGAGCATCATGACGGAAAAAGCTCATAAAATTTAACGGAACATCCTAAAAAAAAAGAGTAGCCCAATTGTCCAGAAGCATAAAATTTATTATCTGGTACTTACAATTTCAAAATCGAATCACTTGAAAAAAATAATTCAAAACAAAGACTATTCGACTATTATTTAATAAATGAAAATTACAAACTCGAGGAAGGCGTTCAGTCAATCTATTACATTATATCGAGTTAGGTGCATATATATGAAGTTGTTAGACTCATTAGCCTCCTTAGGTATGAATACGGACTATAGATACGGAATAAACCGCACTTAACTATTCAAATCACTATGATTGGCTGGAATCATGATAGAGTCATAATAGCATTCAAAACTAGTAGCGCTAGATTGACAGTTGTGAACGGACGGTTAGCGGTGTTGTCACGATGTCCCATTGTATGGTAATGTGTTGATACGCATGCGCTAAGTGTCTAGCCTGCCTAGGATCTCAAACCGTATATAGGCAATAGGAACTTGTCAATATATCGATTAAATCTTGAATTTCTGGTCGCATCGATTTGTCATTCATCGAATCGATTTTGTATCGTTTCAGAATAGGAATATCGGAACTTTAAAGGGATCGGTTATGTTTATTTATTGGGAAGAGATGTTTTTATTTAACCATTATTAAGTCTAAGATTTTTATATTTGATATATAAAGTACTGCTATTTTAGGGTTCCGTACCCTTAAATAATAAAAGGAACCCTTAAGAAATTCACCATCATCAACTTCATTATCCGTTTGTCCATCTGTTTGTCCGTCAAGAACCTTAAATTAAATATCGAATACTGAGGTTTGCGATCCCTTGGAACTGTCAAAAAATTCAATCCTCTAAGTCTTTACAATCAAAAGATTCGGCCATTTAGGTAGCATTTCCCATTAAATCGCAAAAGGAATCCAAACCTCTAGGGTCCTTCCCGTTGACCTAGAATTATGAAATTTGGCAAGAATATCCTGTAGCACATGTATAGCAAAAAATCCGAAAACCGGTAAATCATTCAGTATTGTTTGGTGGTAAGGACCCCTCAGTTCGCGAGTCCGAATCGCACTTGCCTTTCGTTTTCATGGAAACCCTTTTAAAAAAATGTAATTCGTACATATATATTTTTCATCTTTTAATATATTTTCTTATCTTTAAATTTTAATATCAATTTACTAAAGAATATTTGACAAAAATTGTAACTGTACTTCCCATATTAATGGCGTTTTAGCTCTCAGCTTCTCAAGGGAGGCTAGACAACTACACAGAAAATATTGCACAAGTGTATACGCGACTTTAATCCTCTGCCTCAATACTCCAAGATAACAACGAAGAACCAATGGCTTTAGGTGCTTTCCAAGCTCTACGTTTCTATTTATAATTTCTTGAGAATTTTTTTTTTACTGAGTCATTTTAATCCAGGAACTTGATCTGCCTTATTAACTTTTTTCTTGGTAGTAGGGCTTTGTGCAAGCCCGTCTGGGTAGGTACCACCCACTCATCAGATATTCTACCGCCAAATAACAGTACATTGTATTGTTGTGTTCCGGTTAGAAGGGTGAGTGAGCCAGTGTAATCACATGCACAAGGGACATAACATCTTAGTTCCCAAGGTTGGTGGCGCATAGGTGATGTAAGGAATGGTTAATATTTCTTACAGCGCCTTTGTCTATGGGCGGTGGTGACCACTTAACATCAGGTGGCCCATATGCTCGTCCGCCAACCAATGCCATAAAAAAAAAAAAAACTAAACTAGACCAAAGAAGAAATCAAACTATAAATGATATGCTATAAAGAAAAAAAAATACTTATATATAATTTTAGTTTTAGTATGATTATGACTACATTAAAAATTTAACATCACGTGACCGCAGTAATATCTTATTGTTAAAAAAAAACAATCCATCTGTTACAAATCCAAATGTTACTATTATTGCGCTATTATATAAGCTCTGATCAAAACAAAAACCTTAAATAATTAATAAATTTCACAATTTCACATTTTATATTTCTATTATGTAATACAGATAAATTGTCTAAAAACAGTTTAAGCCGTAAGAATATAACAAACACAACAATATTCACATGAACAATAACACACAACATTACACACGACAACGAGATTAGCATCCGCGACACCAGAACATGAAGTTTTTTAGAAATGGGATTCCGTTTTACGGAAACGAAAGCAAAACTCTCACGGATGTCACATGTTAATAAAATAAACCATTTCGACGCTTAAAAAAATGCAATATTTCCGTTCAATGTTTTCAAACATTTTATCTTAAACACATCTTACAATAATAGATTTAATTTATTTATTCCAAATATACTAAAATATCTCGCTGTTATTAAAATTAATGACACACTATTGAAAAAAATAAGGTGCGTTTAGTTATGTATGCGCGTGAGAAGTTCTACTTCTTCGGCGTAATTAAAAGTAGATTCGTATTGCATGTAAGTAATTAATTATAATAACGTACTTAATAATTTTAAAAAAAAATCCTTTCATTTTTGGTATGTAGATTATTGCCAAACCAATGCCAACCAGACTATCGATGGTATATGAACACATATTTGTACTGACAATACATCTGTATCCCTTTTTTTAACTACTAGACAATGGCAACATTGGAATGCATATATTGTTTAAAAAAAAGACAATAAACTACAGATATGTACAATAAAATTGACATATATCAATAGTTATATCATACTGAATATATAAAAAATAAATAACATCAAACTCCGTTATACTACGTAGCTCTTCCTAATTACTGTCTGTTCTGCTTATAATGCCGATACGTACAATGTTATTGGAGCAATTTTATAAAACGATTAACGGCACGGTGTCATGTTTCATGTCGTTACGCAGATGCATCACAAATGGCAACTATGTCATAAAAGTATGTATGAAAATGAGCATAAATATTCATACCGACATGATGAAAAAACCATTATAAAGTATTATTAATGCTTAGAAACATGTATTGTTTGTTAGTTGATGGAAATAAGTAGACATAAAAATCGCATTAAGAAAAATTTAATTAACCCCACACATCTATTCTCCACTAACGCATTCCAAAGTTGTAAATGTGGAAACCGAAGGTTTTTATCATTCATTTTGTTATTTCGCTCAAAGTGACATGTCTGAACGAATAAAATTAAAAAATGTAACAAATGAATTAATTAGTAATCGATCGTACAATGTTACAGTATCGACATTCAGCATAGAAATGAATATTCACTCGAGTGAACATTTTACGGAGAGTATGCGTCTGATATCACCTTAAGTGAAATCGATCGTGAAATGTTAAAAAGCGACCCTTATTAGATATGAGCAGAGGTAATCTTCTATTAGATTAAGGGAGTTTACGATGTCATTTACTCATTTTTTATAATATTTTGGTGTAATGAGAGTAGCATATTAAGTGCTTGCATATTAATCACAAAAAAAATAGACTAGAACGCCCGATGTTTCGGGTACAAACTCAGCACCACTGAGTTTGCATATGCTTAATTTATGTTTTTTCTTAAAGGAGAAAATCGCGAGAAAACCTATATTCGTCGGAGAAAATCTACCACATATGTAGCCACGAACTCGGATTGGCAACAAATCAAAACGATGATAGAAAGCCTCTGACAATCCATAGGACAGACAGACTGTTACCAATAACATGTTTTTTTTTTATATTTATTATTTTTATATTATTAAGTTGCATCAGTCAAAAACTCTTGTGGTTAATATGAATTGTTTCATATCTTTTTATTATTATGATAATAAATTGTAATTCCACGCTCAATTCATCACTAATTTCACATTTATACGGTTCTACTGTTTCCTCATCATATGGTCTAGCATTCAATTTCAAAGAATTCAATTCCAAAGAACAGTGAGTTTTGCTAGCAAACAAACTTTAAAGAAAGGTAGTTTAAAGCATCTCTCGACTTTGCTATGTAATATTAACAAAATGATTAAGTAAATATTGTAATATTTCTATTGTGGATGATGTAAGGAATTGTTAAAATTTCTTACGGTGACAATGTATATATATATTTTTTTTTACGTTATAAGTGGCAAAAGAGCAGGAGGCTCACCTGATGGAAAGTAACTACCATCGCCCATGGACATATGCAACACCGGGGGGGCTTGCAGATGCGTTGCCGGACTAGAAATACGCTCTTTTCTTGAAGGTTCCCAAGTCGTATCAGTTCGGAAAAACCGCCGGCGAAAGATAAATACTCGACCTTATCACATATTATAAAAAAAATTTGATAGAATTTGTAATCTTTGTATCTTAAGCGATGTACAGAATTGATGACGTAAGGCAGTATTGATAACTTACCGTCTGGCACATTTGCCCGTCCGCCGACCAGTGTTATAAAAAAAAAGTAATCATAATAAATTACTTTTAAAAAAATAAAAATAAAATTAAAGTCGTCTCTACACCAGCGGCGATTTGCAACGTGCGTCAAATAGTCAGTAACATTTTAAATTCATGCATTATCATAATGTGCCGATCAATATTCGATGTTTGCTCCGTCCAGCGAGAGCGGCTATGTACATGCTGATTGCGTCTCGTCCGGCCGATGTGTTACACTCTTTATTAGGGTGACCATGTTCATTTGCATTTTCTATTATTTACGTTTAAAAATAGTTTTAATGATCACTTTAGCTCCTGCGAATGAAACAGAAATATAAGTATAGGAGGATACATTTTAAATAAGACGATGACTTGCGTAGGAAATATTATTGTAGTGCACAAGATTCTTGTTGAATAGAAAACTATAAACTACTTGTTGGTAAGCTGGTAGGTAGTAAGTGGCTTTGTGTAAGCCTGCCTGGGTAGGTACCAGCCATATATTCTACCGCTTGGTGATATGGAGAATCGTTAATATTTTTACAGCGCCAATGTCTAGAAGCAGCGGTGACCACATACCATCAGGTGGCCTATTCGACAGTATATCCACAACCACCACCTATATCATAAAATAAATGCGTACACATTAATTATGCACAGTGTAGTACAAAAATGCAAATCGGTTCATAAATGATGGAGTAAGTAAATGTTAAAGCCGGTTAAAAAAAAACGAAACCAACGATAATAAAAAAACATGGCGTTATTATCAACAAATTATAAAAAAAAAATGCCTTTAATCAAGTACATCTATAATTATGTAAAAGTAAATTTGTTGTAACTTGAATAATTTATACTTAATAATATAATTTCTTGACATATAATAAGCAAATACGGGAAATATCCAGTTCGAAACATGGTCAGTCTAGTCTTTATAACGTTTTATAAAATGTCGCTAGCACAGTCAGAGAATATGTATATTTTATAAAATATCTAGTTTTACGACGGTCTCCGAGTTCGATGACCGACAGAATCATCGGTTGAAACTTATCAATTATAGTAATATCAATAAAATTTGATGTCATTAGATATGCTCTTTGGATGTAAAAATAACAGGTCATTTGAATTCAACTGTTATTAACTTACATCGTACGTGAAGTTTAATCTAATTTATAAAATTGCAACTTATACGTTGGTTGAAGTATTAATTATCCGGTATATTATACCGTATAATTATACCGATAATGGTATATTTATACTGAAAAATTATATTTTATTATCATTCAAATATTTTTATGTTGTGTGTTTTTCAACGATATAATAAAATTAAGATAACGATGTTAGATTGCTTTTAATCAGTAAATGGTATGTCCCACTGTTGGGCGAATACTCTTACAGGGAATTTTGGTTGATACATTGTCAGAATTTAATTTAGGACGTCCACTAACCACTTTGAGCCGACATGGCCCAGTGTTAGATAGGGTGCATCTTAATCGATGATTGCGGGTTCAAACCCAGACAAGCACCACTGAATTTTCATGTGCTTAATTTGTATTTATAATTCATCTCCTGCTCGACGGTGAAGGAAAATATCGTGAGAAAACCCGCATGTGTCTTATATCAAAGAAATTCTGCCACATGTGTATCCACCAACGCGCATTGGAGCAGCGTGGTGAAATATGCTCCAAAACCTTCTCCTCAAAGGGAGAGGAGGCCTTGGCCCAGCAGTGGGAAATTTACAGGCGGTTAATGTACATAAAAAAAGTACTAACCACGATGTTTTTCTTCAGAGTCACTCATGCTATGATAAACACTAATTGAGTGCGGTTATAGTCAGTGGAGCTCCAGGTTAAGGTCTTGTGTTCTAATCCCTCGACTATCTCGGCCCGTGTATATGTAGATACATTTCTTCGTTGACTGTAAGAAATCTATAGCTATAGGTAAATCAATCAATTGCAATACCAATAACAAATAAATATTTAGAATATTATTTGACGAGATATATGTTTAGCTAATCATTAGTAATTTATGAAGTGCAAATATTAATTTATGAATTAAATAATGATAATTCGGAGGTACTGGCTGGTCAGTGATCCGGTTAAAATTGTTGTCTTCCAAGCACTGGACTACAACAGCTCCTTAGAAAAAAAATTAATATTCGTAAATCAAATTCGTAGTTTAAAGTAGTAATATAAAGAAAGGTTACATTAACAGCCTGTAAATACCGTGAGATGTACTCGGACTTGCTGAAGTAAACCCTTTCTTTTTGAGGATTAAGTTTGAAGGTTAGATTATTTACAAAAATGCTTTATTGGACCAAAGAATAATAACTTTATTATGACCTTAGAAAATCTTCAATACGAATAATCATTTGAAACTTGCACCGAACAAATACTTAGGTAATTAAGCGTCGAATAATTTCGAATGATCAGTTCATCGATTAGTCAAGTCGATAATCGATTAATTCTGTTACATTAGTTCCGTGTCGGTTCATCTATCGGCATTGTTTTGAGTGATTTATACATTTCCTACGATTCGATTCAAGTGTTTTATGCTTTTGTTTAAAACAAGTTAGTTAGAATCAACTATTACTAGTAAGCAAAATGTCAACGAGTATTCATAGTCATTGTTTGGTTTTGTTGCTGTTGTTTTTTTTTGGTAGATTAAGTAATTTTTTTTTTTTAATTGTGCCGTGTCCTTAGTAAAGATTTCTTTCTTTCTTTCTTTAATAATGTTATACGATATTAATATTTACAACTAGTTTTTATCTGCGGTTTCACGCGTGAATTCAGCTGCGTATTGGGGAAGGGTGTAGGGTCGTAGGTTTCAGGTATAAAAAAGTAACCTACCTATCTTATGTTTCAAGCTTGCTTCATACCAAATTTGTGTTATGAAAAGTGCTATGAAAGCGCAACAGACAGACAAACAGATGCCAAGTAGATTAGCAAATTAACTGCCTGTTGCTAACTTCACACTCGAAATTCACACTAAGAATATTCACACGTATAAATAATTTTAAATGGGAAATCAGAAACAGTATGTAATACCAGTAATTACACCAGCTCACTCACCCTTAAAACGGAAACGCAGTAATACAAAATATCGTTGAAGATTAATATCTTAAATCCGATGAAAATTATACAAAATTTTACTTGTTAAATATTTCATTTGGTCAGTAAACCTATGCTCTGGTATCACGACCATCAAGGCCACATCAGATACTTGCAGACAGAACTTGAGACCATTAATGTGGAAGCCAGTTGCCGTAACTATTGCTCGTGCCGACCCGCAATTAACGTACGAAGAAAATTGGCGATGATTTATATGAAATTCAAGTGTTATATTCTTGATTTATAGCCTAGTGATGTATAATTACAACACAAGTCGAATAAAACTTTAATTTATGTACGTACTTTGTTAAGAGGTGACGATATTTGAACTCAACTCGTATCCTTAATGAAGCCGTCGGCATGAAGTGTTTCGCCTTTTTTTTGTTTTTTGTATACACCTACATTAATATCGAACGTTGCGTCTGTTCATAAAACGTTTTATATATTAATGTATTTATATAAATAGGAAATAAACTCGAAACTTACTATGGAACACGATCGTCAAATGTCACAAATTGACGAAAACGTAAATACAGAAAAAGTCAGGCATAGACAAAACTTAACTTTAACAAATTCATTAAAAAAAAAAAACTACATATATCTAAAGAGGTTAATCTTATTTACTATATTAGGTTTGTGTTAATATTGTTAAAGGAGTGGGTAACACAATAGCCTAGAGGTCTGGAAGTCATGATCTGACCTACGATTTTCTTTACTCAAGACCCGTATACCGTTGAGCCATTACAGTTCTATCTAAATTATAAAATTATTCAAGGCGAAATGCACTTCATTCAAATAGGCGCTTACAAGCACTTGAATTTTCTAAGATTATCATTTGAATTACATCTGATGCTTCTCGTATATATGCTAATTCTACCGACCTACGAGAATCTCGAGTCTAACCAACTAGAAAAATATAGTTCTCTTATAGACATATAATTAAATTACTCGTCTAATTAAATAAACAATTTTTTTTTTGAATTATCAGATAAAGAAATAATAAGATAATTTAATTATATTTTTTTATAATATTTTAAAAACAGCTGTTTCGGTTATATTAACGCATTTTTGTTGTAGTCATTTTCGTTATAAAATATATATTAATAATGTACATATGAATAAGTGTTTTAACTTAACGTCTCAAAAATAAGGCGGGACAGACATAATATGATGTGTACAGATTTTTTATTGTTAGATACCACGGCAGTCCATAGTATAATGATTTTATTAAATTAAAAATAAAATTTACTGATATCAACAGCGAACAAACACCTTCTTATGACTTATAAAATATATAATAACTTTTTGTTATGGTCTAAAGACTAGACATATAACAAAACCTTAATAACAGTTCGTTAATGTACTAGGGGTCCTCCTGAGTATTAGGAATTAGCTTCTCACTCTTAGGAGCCTTTTCCACGATGCTGCTCCGATGCATGCTGTTGGATAAAAATGAGACGGAATCTTACGAGATACATGTATGTTTCACGACGTTTTGAAACAAACGCAAATAAAAATCGGTGCTTGCCCAGATTGCATCTCGATAATTTGATTAAGATTCATGTTCTGCAACCACTGGGCCATCTCATAAAAACATAATTCGTATCCTTTACACACACACTTTTGTACATTTCGCTTGCTCCAATTTAGGTTTAACCATTCGTAATTCCAATTAAAATAATTGATTAAAGATAACAATAATCTTATCTATAATTCATCGATATAAACAGGAACAGATACACCATACACCACTTAATCCACCCGTTCGCCACTAAAACGTCAAAACAGAAAGTTATTCCACAAATTGGAATACGAAATAAATTAACTTACAACTCGTAAAAACAAATGCTTTCCTCCGCTAATGTAGCCCCTATTTTTTTACAGTAAAGGTTCAATTTTCTATAAACAATTGCCTTCGATATATTGCCGGCTTATAGCCGTGTGCATTAGAATAATTGCAATGGGCCAGTCCCAAAGCGTTATTAAAAAAACATTAGACCGTGTCATATTAATTAGTTTATGAGAACCGTAAGTTGAGTGTGTTTGTGGACAAAAGGATTACTGGAAATGGTTTGTATTTAATCGTTTTCTATGGATACATAAATTGAGCAACAAAAAATTACGTTTCATAAGAGATTTTGTTCATATAAATGTATGAATAATGTTACTAGCAAACACGAGATCCGTCTACCTGTAATTGAAGAGTGTATATTTAAAAGAACAGGATACATTGACCCAGCGGTGAATTGATTGGCTATTGATTTCAATCATATTAGTTAATTACCCTGATTCACTTACGTTAATTATCGAATAATGCTCAATTTATTAACAACGGACAACTATCGTGTATCATCAACAAGTAATATTCGTGATCTGAACGTGTGCTTTTTTATCTGCATTAGGACGAGCAATTCTGACGTAAATGGTACAACACTGATGGTAAATGGTCACCACTGTCCATGGAAATTGGCACCGTAAGAACTTTTTCTTACATAAACATTGTTCCACCTACCATGGGAAATAAAATTTTAAATCCCACGTAACTGTAGTTACACTGGATATCTCAGCCTTCAAATCTTAACACAATTATTCTAAGTATTGCTGTTTAACTGTAGAATATATTATGGTGGTACCTACCTCAACGGGCATGCACATTGCACAAACTTCAAACAATCTCCAAAGGAGAGGCTACCTTAGCAGTTATATATTAATTTTTCTTTTAATCAACAACAATCGTTTAAATTCATAATGAAATCAAAATTTTATGTAGGCGATGTACAATAAATTTTAATTATAATTTTATATAATTATTAAATGTATATAATTGATGAAATTGTGCATCAATAGTACTTATTAACAACATTTAATAGAAAAAATGTACATTCCGAAACGGTGATTATTATAGCTTTGCATTTAATTTGTAAAATTGTATGTTGTAAAATTACCATATGAACGCCGAATAAAGTATATTTTGAATTAGATTTTTGATTTTCAACGGTAAAAGTCAGCATTGTATACTATGTACATATAATAGCAAAGCGAGGTAGGCGTTGACCTGTCTCTATATACACCGGGTATATTTTAATATAAATTGTCAAGATGATCGTTTGAATTGTATAGAAGCTAAGGTGCAGCAACTTCTACATGAGCACATATTTGAAAACATGGTAATCGGTCAACTGACTTCGAAGTCGTTTAATTTCAAACAGATATATTAACAAATATTTTATAATAAAGAATACATCAAAAATTCATCACTCATTACGCTAAAGAATTGTAATTAATTGCTTTAACACGCAAACTAATTTTCATTTGCAATTCTAAACAATTAAAGCTCAAAGAGAATTAAGAACTACTTAGTTTGACTCGCGTATTTTTTTTCTACGTTTATATTGTATCAATAATTACTCGGTTTTTGTTCGCAAGTCTTAGAATTTATCATAATTTAAACATAAGTAGTATATAATTTGATTAATGTTAAAGTTTGCAATTAAAAATGACGCCTGTCCGTGACGTCGGCTCGCCACGGAAGAAATATTATTTGGGTTAAAATATTAATGCGGTATTTCGTGACAATCGGATGATATTATTCCATTGTTACGTAGTTATGTTTAATAAAAACGTTTCAGAATATTTGCCTTACATTTACATTTTATTTAATTGGTATTTTATACATATGGTGGTTATAATAAAATACGTTTTTTTTTATGTGTAGGCGGAAGGGTAAATGGGCCACCTAATGGTAAGTGGTCACCACCACCCATAAAAATAAAAATAATAACCATTCCTTACATCACACCAATGCGTGCCCAACATTGGAAGCTAAGATGTTATGTCCCTTGTCCCTCATCCTTTAAACCGGAACACATCAATACTAAGTATTGCTGTTTGGCGGTAGAATATCTCAGTGGGTGGTACCTACCCAGACGAGCAAAGCTCTACCACCAAGTTAATTATTATAATATAAATTATATAAAATGTATTACCCATAGAGGTGTACGCGTGAAGTCAACCTACTAATCATAGTGCCCTTCGAGAGAGAGACAAATTTGCACCCCAAGCTCCATCTAACGATTCGAAAGATCACTTATCTTTTCTAATTATTTAATAAACTGCTAATAAAAACTTTGTTATGGTAAAAAAAAAATCCAAATTTGAATTATTAACGATAAAGGCGTTAAGTGGTAAAACCTAACCTTAAAATTAACTTAATCATGTTAACTTAATTTTATTTATAAGTGATTGTAAGATCCAACTTGAACAAATTACATAGTTTTATTATTTATTTTAGTATATTATAAAAAAGCTGAGATGGCCCCGTGATCAGAACACGGACATGTTAGTCGAACACGACTGAATTTTCATGTGCTTAATTTGTATTTATATTCACCTTGGGCTTATTAGTGAAGGAAAATATTGCGAGGAAATATACATGCATCTAGTTTTAATAAAATTCTACCAAAAGCTTATCCACTAACCCGTATTGGAGCATTGATGGAATTAGCTCCAAACCTTCGCCTCAAAGGGAGAGGAGAGGACAGTACCAAAATACTAAGATTGACTAGATAACCTTTTCGGATAATTTTATCTTTGTACGTAATAAATATAAACAGCATTTTTTATATTTTTAGGTACGATTATTTTCATATTTTATTTATACTATAATGAGAGAGAAAAATTAAACCTACAGTTCATCAAATAGGAAGTAATCAGCTTAACTCATAGATTGACACTTTAATCGTTAACTTTGAAACGTTTTCTAATTTTTTAAATATAATTCCGAGTCTTTATTTTAGATGCCAATCCCGACCGGGATCTAAATCGTTAAGACCCTTGATGACTGTAATTACGATAGCTTACTCTATCATCATACCGGAACACTGCAATCCAAAGCTGTTTGACGGTGGAAAAGCAGATGTCTGTGATGTTTATCCAAAGTGAACCTCTTTACACCTGCCCTTTAAAAATATCAATCAATACGGTGACAGGCCAAAAATAAAAATGGCATTAAGTAGACGCATCAGTAGTTCCAGCTAAATTGACTTTGTGTATTTTATAATTTTAAATTTAGAATAGAAAATTTTATTGAGATTATTTAAGATCAACAATTGATTATTCGTCTTTTATTACGTTATATATAATAAATTATGAGGAACTTCTGATTTAGTATAATAATTATTATTAACTAGGGTTGTTCTAACAATAACCTACTCGAATTAAAAAGCTTTATTGGAGTAAATTCAGAGCGTACGTTTGAATCGTAGTGTTACAGTATCGAATTAAATGCAAAACTACCAGCGGGACAGAATGAAGATTTTGCTAAGAATTATCTAGAAAATATTAGCATGATGTAGTCTTTACCGATTTCGACTATATGCTAATAAAAGGAGTTACAGTGGCAGTATATTTGCCTTCACTAAAGTACTTCAGGTAACGTTCTATAATTTCAATTGTTATGTTAAAAACCGATGTTTATACCCTTTTTGTACTAAATTTTACAAGAAACCTAACGAATAATATCAAAAAGCATGTTTCCTAATCCAAATCCTAGTATAACTCTAATATTAACACTAACAGCCTGTAATAATGAATTTCCCATTGCTGGGCTAAGGCCTCCAATCCCTTTGAGGAGAAGGTTTGGAGCATATTCCACTACGCTGATCTAATGCGGTCAATACACATGTGGCAAACACGATGTTTTCCTTCACCGCCGAGCATGAGATAATTTTTAAACACAAATTAAGCACGAAATTAAATGGTGCTTGCCTGGGTTTGAACCCGCAATCATCGGTTAAGGTGCACGCACTCTAACCGCTAATTCACTATCGGTTGATTGGATTAGTTTTTAACATCACACTTTTGCATTTATAATTGTGTGTTCTTGGCCGTTTTCGGTCACGAGATCAGACGAGAGCAGCAAGTTACATAGGACATTACTCGTACACAACGTGTACGAGTGTGTGCGCAAATACAGATGCACTCTCTATACCCTCACTCTCGAAATCTGATAGGATGGCAAATCGGACACAACCGGACAGAAATCAGACGCAGGATCAAAGGCTTTATGTGCTTTCCAAGACCCGGTAATTTCCACACTTTTCGACGGAAAACCCAATAGCTATTTATCAGCCCCACCTAGACATTGAACCACGAACTATATGATCAGGAGCCTAATATCTACCCACTAGAACAACGAGGCATTCGCACATAGTATTAATTTAAACGTCGAAACGGTTAGAATTATAAGATGTTAATGAAGATACAATTCGTTTAATTTTAGTAAGTTTTATTCAAATACAAATACAACAAAAGATTTATAAAATTTCAAACTTTACCGCTCTTTAAAATTTGAAGAAGTGACGTCACAGCGTAATTTATAACAACTTTTAAACAATTAAAATCTATCCTAATATAAAGATATTTTTGATTTTTGTTTAATAAATGTCAGATTTAATTGTTAGCAATAATCATCATAAAATCTAATGACTAAAGTCAAAGTCAAAGTCAAAAATCTTTATTCAATATAGAAGTGTTTACACTTGCTTATTGATAGTGTATCGCACGTGACATTGACAGCCGAGATGGCCCAGTGGTTAGAACGCGTGCATCTTAACCGATGATTTCGGGTTCAAACCCAGGCAGGCACCACTGAAATTTCATGTGCTTAATTTGTGTATATAATTCATCTCGTGCTCGGCGGTGAAAGAAAACATCGTGAGGAAACCTGCATGTGTCTAATTTCAACGAAATTCTGCCACATGTGTATTCCGCCAACCCGCATTGGAGCAGCGTGGTGGAATATGCTCCAAACCTTCTCCTCGAAGGGAGAGGAGGCTTTTATCCCAGCAGTGGTACATTTACGGGCTGCTAATGCAAATAATAATGCATGCAATACGTGACTTTGGCGAAATAATCTATGCCTTTTTGGCACAAATAAAAGCCAGAAAAATAAAAATAAAATTTATAGTGTAGATTGAAGTGTTGTTATTGGTCGGTTAAGTCGAATATTATTAGTTTACATAAAAATAAAATTGCACAAACACACACTGCTTAAATATTACATTTAAAATAAGAAGAATTTTAACATCAAATTTTAAACGGCATTACAATGACAGTGACAAATTCTCGAGCACCAGCTAATACTTCATAAAAACCCTAATACCTACTTAACGAAGAGCTAACTGATTAGGCTATAAACGCACAACACGCGACGTTGTCGTCGAGTCAGGGCGGAGCCTTATGATTAATTGCCCATGAGCTCACGCTTTTAGGGTAACCACATAAATATCAAATAAAATAAGGGTGATTACACTCTTTGCAGCATTGAAAGTCCTTCATTCTATTAATTCAATTTTAACTTCTAAGTATTTTTAAGGGTGAATTGTAACTAAAAAATTAATTAATTTGAATTACATACGAACACGTGCTCTACATTTAATACTAATGGACTAAGTACAGACTGGATAATAATATTAAATCTATATTCATTTTTTTTACTTATCTCTCAATTATGTATAATTGTTATATATTTGTTTGTCACTGAACTCCTAAAGGGCTGGTCCGATTTCGATGATATATTTGTAAGAGGTAAAACCTATAATAGGTTTATTTAAAAACGTAAACATCAGATAAGATAAGGTTTTAGAAAATTTCACCTTTAAAGGGTCTTCCTTAAAGTTGAAATTGGAAGGAAAAGGGGTAACTTATTAACAAGTACAAAATAAACAAGTGGTGCGATGAACATATATTAGTATTGTTTCAATTACGATATAAAATTACATTTCTGAATCCGAAAAAAAAAAAACCAAACACTAAAGGCATTCTTTTCCCTGTTTCACTACATAAAATGGTCGATTTACAAGTAATAAAATAAATAAAAAAATTACAAGTTAACTTAAACTTCGTATCTGAGTACAAGATCAAGTATCAAGAATTTCCTTTGTATCCATATTAAACTGGTTGACTTAGGTAATTTATTTAACACTGCAAAAAAGATTAAATTTCTTATGTTAATAAAACTCGGAGATAATTGTATAGATAACTCCGCAACGACGTTTTAATTTGACTCGGAAGATTAATATTATTGTTAAATAAACCTCGTATTAAATCTCATGTTTGGTTCTGGTCTTATATAAAATATACATATTACATACATATAGCCTTAACAGATTATATACCATTTTTATAACTGACTTGTTGGCCTAGTGGCTAAATATAAGACTAATCCTGGGTCTTGGGTTGTTCATATTGGGACATAGAAGTGATTGAATTCTTCGCTTGGAGTTAGGAAATTGCCAGTATTACCTTATTAGGCCTAGGTAAAATAGTTGGTCCTGTGATTAACTCCGGGCGTATATGGTTTATGTCGTACAAGATACTATATACCATACTCTACATCTCTAGCTTTAGAAAAGGAATCAGATCTTTTTTTATTCTTTCCGGCTAAAACACATGCCTGCGATGAAGCAAGCAAGTTTTAACGCCGTTCTCCACTCTTGGAGCTCGCCTCGGAAATGGAAAAGTGATTTCATCTCATTCGCACTCCTTGTACGACTTCTTGAAGCCGGGCTGCTGTCTTCAAAGCTCATCGACACGTGAGATCCATCTTACTGGACCACAGCCTCACTTGGCCACTATGTATATTTTAAGACCTGCACATACGAGGCGAAAACCAAAGTTTAACCTTTGAAAGTTTTGAATTAATTTTCACGTTATAAAAAAAAAACAATAATTTAAAGACAAAAAGTAAATTAAACATCGTGCAAGTAATTAATAGTTTCAAAACTAGACCTGAATACGATAATAATAATGTCAGATTAGAATAAAGTAATCCAAACTAACAATTAAATGTTGCTTAGAAAAAAAAATCTACTACTTCATAAATATACTGCCTCAAGTTTTTATATAAATATCCAATTGTACTTATTTTTTGCTAATAGCGTGGGATTTAATTTTAATAATGTTCTTACATTATATCAACATTCAATTGTTATATTCTATTGGCTAAAATGTTTTATACATTGTCTTGAATTGAGTGAGGGACCTCCTTTATTCTCATAGTAAAACTTTTTTGTAAGAACAAAGTAGTCGGCAACGAATTCGAATAATTAAAAAAAAAAACTTTCATAAGCAATCCAGGTTTTTAACGGTGTTATTAGTGTACAAATTATAAATTAAGCGTGGATAGCTTTGGACCATATCCGAGGACTTCTAGACAATCAACACCCGTCGAAAAACCCTAAATATACCCCTAATAATACGACCGCGAGCAAAAGGACTACCGCCCTCAAACTGATGGTTAAACGTGGCCCAGGAAAAGTATCTGAGTACACTAAGGGGCCAGGACAAAGCTTTCATAACTTCATATTATTTTGATAACATAACATACCAGATTATTTTGATAATGTCAAGCGGCTATGCCAGCTTAAAAACCGTAACTATTTAATTTAAATGTTAAAGGTTAGTTTCAAAAAGACCAAGATTTCGTTCCTGTACTTAAAATATCTCAATCAATTTATCTGAGCAAATTAATAAATTTAAATCTCACGTTAAAAATATACTTTTTTAAGACAAATTGGTTCTAGCCTTTGTTGATATTAACGCAAGGTATTACGTGCCTATTGGTAATGTGATGTTATAAGAAATATTTGAAGGAGATTATTGCCAGTTCTCAAGTGTGTTCACGAAATATTCCTTACAAATAATATAAAATGCCAGCGTTCAGAGAACAGGACAATATTTTGGATGGCGTGGTTCTTTTCACAATTTATATCATGTTCGTATAGCTTTTCTTTTATCGTTCTTTTAGTTTAAATGTGTAATAATTTGTAATCATTCATCATTATTTTGTGAAGAAGGCATAAACAGATGAAGTGCGAAGGTATCTTTGATTGTAATGTTTACGTTTTGTCTATTAAACGATTTTTAATAAAGTACATTTTGTTTTAATTTGATATTATTATTATTATATTTATACTATTATTCACTTTGAAAATATTACTTTCGGCTTATTAATTTGCAATCGTGAATACAAAAGCATTCCAGAGTCTTCAGTCGTGATATAGAAACGAGTTGCTGTTCGCAGATGTAACGCCATTTTAAAATCGACTTTGCATGTTTGTGAAGTACTGCGGCTTTAAACAATTT
Source organism: Vanessa atalanta (assembly GCF_905147765.1). Classification (NCBI taxonomy): domain Eukaryota; kingdom Metazoa; phylum Arthropoda; class Insecta; order Lepidoptera; family Nymphalidae; genus Vanessa; species Vanessa atalanta. Next base: position 3,031,050 of record NC_061885.1, read on the forward strand.
GCAACAATGTTGTTGATACCGGATCAAGTAATTAATTTAAATACATATGAAATTAAACCATATGTTTTAAGGATTATAGTCCAAAATAGATTAAACGAACTTAAATAATTACGATTTTATAACAATTTCAGAGGTTTATGGGGTATACCTTGTGTCCATGAAATAAGGTATAGATTTGAACGACAATGAATTCAAACAAGATGAATCGATGTAATCATTACACGCTTATAATTGTGAATGTGTACTTTAAGTTAGATGTAAGTGTAGGACGGGCAAAAACATTAGTCGGATTTCAAGTTTCCATTATTAATGATTAAAAAAAACCAACATTTTTCATAAAGTATCGCTTAGTACGTGTTAACTTTTAATTACTGAGTAACATGACATTTTATCGCTACGACATCATGGCTCAGTAGTCGGGAACAACAGTAACAGAATGTAAATTTCCCACTGCTGGGCTAAGACCTCTCCTTTTGAGGAGAAGATTTGAAGCATATTCCACCACCCTGCTCCAATGCGGGTTGGTGGAATACACAGGTGGCAGAATTTCGTTGAAATTAGACACATGCTGGTTTCCTCACGATGTTTTCCATCACCGCCGAGCACGAGATGCATTATAAACTCAAATTAAGTACATGAAAATTCAGTGGTGCTTACCTGGGTTTGAACCCGCAATTATCGAGTATTATGCACGCGTTTTAACCACTGCGCCATCTCGGCTCTCGTGGTCAGGAAAGGAAGATATTGTGATTAAAACCAGAGAAGCTCCTATGAATTGTCACGTGCTTAAGTTGAGGTTGTAAATTATCTTGTGCTTAGATGAGAAAAAATCATGTAGAAACCATGAGTCGGATGGAAGTCTGCCACAATTGTTCCAACCCTCTATTCAAAGGGATAGAGAGTCTTAGCCAAGCAGTGGAAGAGCTAATGGATAGTATGTATGAAAATGCAGTAATATTACTATAATTATCACTGTCTAAACTATATTTAGATTTTTCTCATACGTCGTATATCTTTTTAATTCATTTATTTTTGAGTGTATTAAATGTCAAGTGATCTTAAAGATAGCATTACCTAAACAGCGAATGGAATGACTGAATGAAATGACCGAATGAAATTAATTTAATAATAATTGGATTATATCAATTAATTAGGTATCTTCCATTACACTTTAAGGTAGTTTTAAAAAGTTTTCTATGATTAAAAACCTATATCTTATGAATATTGTAATAATATTGTATTAAATTTAGTATGGAACTAAGGTATTGTTCTCCTCGTGCCTGTAGTTCCACTGCCTCACTCACCCTTCAAACTGATATCAAACCAATTTAAAATTAGATGTTTGGCGGTCGAATATATGATTAGTAAACCTATCCAGATTAATATCAACAAATTCAAATATCTAATTTTAGAGGAAATCATAAATATTATTTATTTATATGTGCGATTTATCTGTTTTTTTAAATTATGTGTAGTTTGAGTTTTATTATAAAAGCATTGGTTTTTTATGTTATAGGGAGCAATTAGGTAGATATAAATAGATACAACACTTATACTAATTTCAGTTATCAAATAGGTAACCTTACCCAAAGATTTTCTAAGAAAATCTTTTGTCATTAATTATACCTCTTATTGTGCTATATACTATACTATATATGTTTGTACCTATTATAGTTTTTTAATATATGAAATGTAGAGTATAAATTTAAATTATCAAAATATATTTACATGTTTTTTGTACTTACTGTTAGCTAGCAAAAACTAAATTAAATCGAAATAATAGCTTATCAATCACAGCAGTATCTAAAATGATTGTTTTGACCTCCAGATACGATTCCATATATGTACAGACAAAGCAAATACCAGTCCCGATAGAAATTAATTGTAGATACAAAAATGGTAAAGAAATAATATTCCCTGTAGCGGTAAATCATAATTAAACTGGTCCGGTTGGAGTGTTACGTTGATTTATTACATAACTTTATTTGGTATACTTCATATAATTATGATTCGATAGAAAAAAGTACATTGCGCGATGTAAAACGTAGCAATGTATGATAGATTAATATTCCTAGTATTTTCTCAATGCAGTACCTACAAAAAATCCAGATCGAACCGGTTATTGATACATTGTCATTTAATCTAAGCATAATTTCAAATTAAAGCACAATTCCTCTGGAACGAATGAACGAATGATTTTATTTTTAATTTTCATTCTAATACTTCAATAATTGTTAGTTAAGAATGTAAGAGATTTAACATCGGTCAATCAACAATGTTGGCAGAAATTGAAAATGTACTTTAATGCCCTCTTAGGCACTGTGCCCACACTGTGATTAATGGTCGATACCTGAAATAACATAGTTATAACATGAATTTATAGTTTAATAAAAACTATATCGAGTTTAAAAACTTTGCCTGAAAAGAAACGTGATTGATATATTTGGTGAAAATATTATGAAATAAATAATTAGGTATAATGAGAAATAATTCATCAAATGATCGTTAAACGCGTATGGAATGAAATTCCATTAATATGTATTGGAAATTCTGTGATCTAAGTTTTTATCCCGCTGAGGGAATTTGAGCGAAAAATTATTCGTTTTAACCGCACTCATAAATCTTAAACCGCTTGTATGGATAGCAGATAAAATAAAAATATATATATTTTTATCAAAAATTGAAGTTTTTGTGTTAATGGATCACTGTCATAGTTAATCATTTGTGATAAAAAAAATGCAAAAATCCATATCAATATTTATTAAAAAAAAAAAAAATTACAATTTATCATAAACCGGTACGCTGTTTTGTTCATATAATAATAACTGTTAGGAATGTAAAGAAAACTATTATAGATTTCTTCTTACTTACATCCCGTGGCTCTTCCCATCTATGATTTATAACGGCTATAGCTCGCAGCATGCGATCCAGAACAGCTTATTTGTAGTATAAAAAAGTAGCGCCATCTCTCGGCTCCGATGCAAAACTACAGCGAAAAAATCTTCCACCAGTCAATCTGTCAACAATCGATACGAAATTGACATTTGAGGTAAGAAATCGAATAATTTTGATGCGGTTCATGAGAATATGTATTAATAATGAAATAAAACACGCAAGAAACGAATAAAATGATGCGACTCTTGCATTCATCAGAATTATTCATGACGTCATTTTTTTCTGTCACATCAGTTAAAATGAATATACTTGTCAATCCGTTACTCGAATGGTTTTTTTTTTTTGGTTACTGTTCATTTTGTAACTACCTGCCTATTTTATTCTACAATTTAATTAAATTTAATATAGGCTATTGTCTTTTTTGATGTCTAACGTCTAATGGCTATTCTAGTTTTCGTGCATCTGTTGTAGTTTTGGAGCGTTTGATTTGAAAGAGTTACAGTATTTCATTAGTTTCCTTCATTGGTTCTTCTCAGGTCGCAAATATATATTATTATTAGAATTACATTTTTGACAATCAACAATAGTAATATATGAGGTATTCAATAAAGATTTAAATATTTCTATCGACTACGTTGGCATGATAAGACAGACATTATATACTATATTTTGATTATTTATATGTCTAGATAGACTGTCAAATCTGTCAAAATGGTAATTATGATAAATATTTAAATAATATATTTTTTTTTAAATGACTGCGTAACTTATTTGCACTATAAAAAATTTAAGTCATCTCTAGAATAATCAAAGAAACTAATAAATATTTTGGATAGTTTTCGTTTACATTTTTATTTTAACGTTTAATGTTAAAATTTTCTCCCATAAGAACACTATTTCATTTATTTTAAGAAGTAAACTCATGTAATATGTCAATGACAGGTCTCTTCGCTTAATAATAATCGTAAAATTTTAAAAAACTATCAAATGTTCAATAATTAAATAAATTAATTACAAACAATGAAAACTACAATAATTAATACATTACTTCAAATAAATAAGTAAAAAAATATATTTGAAAATAAGGATGCCGTGTGTATTTTCCTAGACATCACTTACCACCTAAATTTAAAAAAAAATATATATTTATAATACGAACAAAATAAATAGGTACTATAAATTTTCACGATCAATATTTGCCAACCATACGAGTCTATAATTTAGCTGTCACAACTCGATGTATCGACAGACCGTCAACTCTATTGTATCGAGTGATTACTGTACAGTGGACAAAACTATATATAAGTTCAAAACATTATAGTTCTTATTACTAAAAACAAAGAGACTAAATCACGCGAGGATTGAGACGCCAGCTGGACCGTACGAACTATTAAGAGAATTATCAAGTTTTTACTATGACTTATTGTGACGTGGATAAGTAGAGATTGATTGGCATTTGGTCTTTTTCCCGGGTTCAATTTAATAAGGTAGTTGATAGTTATTTAGTTAACGGGCGTCGTGAGTTGTGTATTATATTGCTTGTCACGTAAACAAAAAGTTATAAGTACCTACTGAACATAAAACTGTGTGAAACGAAGAAATATACTATCACGATACTATATTAGAAGATATACTATAAATTATACGATGATGATGTATTTATGATCAACTGAAAGTGAGATAAAATTTATGATTAAGTTTTTTTTTTTTATTATGTTAGTATATTAGTATTTTAGGTAAAGATTTAGATTCAAGTAAATAGTATGTATAGGTATCTTAGTGGGTGTTGGTGTTGGTATATTATATTGTGATTTCTTATTCGTTTTAGATTGTGCTACTGGTCATTCGGCAGAACGAAAAAGTGCTGTTTTAAGCAATCACGTGTATTTTTCAACCCTGACACTGGCAGAATTGTCAACCTATTGACAGAAGCCATAAACATTGAATTGAATAGTATGAATAATTAGTTTTATTAAAGGTTACCAATTGCTTCGTTAGTTAGCTAGCTAATAATGCTGTCCGAAGCCCTGGGTTCAAACCCCGAGTGTGCTTAACATAAAAACATTTGGTATTTATGTTGCTTTTCATTTCACCCCTTTCGTTTTCTCGCCAACGAACAGCATAACGCCAAGATTTTTAAAGATATTTGCGCTTGAAAATTTAAATACGAAGCTACTAAAAAGGAAGGGTTTTTCGAGGAGTTTGACCGAACTAATTACAATAACTGTCACTAAGCCTATATTGATGTGTCATTTGGAATCTTCAAATATCAGTACGCACCGATGATACACCGAGAATACGCTAAAAATAATATATAAAGTACTAAGTTATTTTCAGTCGTATAAACGTATTTTTACGCTATATAATAAATAAAGTCAATTTAAAGATTTACTAGGTTTTACCATTATTACTTTTTATTAAAAATATATATTAAATATGTTATCGTAAAGTACGTTTCGTTAGAATTAATTCAATTCTATTATGAAATATGTTGTCATTTAGCATCGATAATAAATAATCATTCTGTATGAATATTATTTATTAAAAGCATCACATAGATTCATAGGTTACTTAAATTCACGAGAATACAATAATAACTTATCTACCATAATTCAGAATTAAAGCTAGAAGCGTGTCAGCTTATTACATAATAGTATACAATCAATTCTATAGAACGGTAATGACGAGCCATCGTCTTCAATTATCTGAACATAATATGTATTGTTATTAATAGCTTAAATTCTAACACAACTTAGCCACCAAGTCGAATAGGTCATGGACTTAACTTGAGTAAAACATTCATTTTGTATACATTTAAATGTTGTTACTTAAAACAAACTTAGATTTATAATTATAATAATTCCCGTCCCGCGTCTGAGCCGACGTGCGTTAGGTGTACAGAAGGGGTCAGATGTTAGGTACCCTTTGTTTTCCAGTATCCCTAGATAACGGTTATGCAAAATTTCATGATTTCCGTTGAGCAGTTAAGATATGACGATAAAAAAGCGTGGACTTAGTGGACTTAGTATTTGTCTAGGCACGATATATATAAATTTATTTGTACTTTATTGACCAGGTAAATAAAATGGTGGAAAAGAATAACTACTGAGTATCTTGCCCGTTCTTCTCGGTAGAATCTACTTTTTAAATCAGTGGAAGCTCTAAATTTAATTCAACACGGTAACCTAACGATTCAAAAGTGCTTTTATGAGCCTACTTAAATAAAAATTATTTCGATTTTATAAAAGCGTAACTACCTCGCTTTTATAGTTATAATATTAGTTCGAACGCTTCACACCATAGATACTTATCATGTGTATCACAAATACAATATCACAGTATTTGTAAATGATTTTTTCTGTGCGGCTCATGTGCTAAGCATTTTATTTTAATGGTTTATTTTTTAATGTGTGGATAGTCTGTGCGCTTATCTACTAATCCACTCAACCGATTTTAAGTTCCCAAGGGTGATGGCGCATTGGCGATGAAAGACATGGTTAAAATTTGTTTCATTAGTTTGACCATTGCAAATAATATATTAGTTATTGTAAAAAAACATAAGGATCTTCTGAGGTATACCTTTCCAAGTTTCTTGTAGATTTTTTATAAAATTTATTTGTTACCAACGGTAGGTTGAAGGACGTAATCTCCATAACTAAATATCTAATTCTAAAAATTGTTTCTATGGTCGAATGCTACATTATTCCTGATATGATATAAATCATATTTATATACATGACTCTGTTCACTAGTATATACTAGTTAGAACTACATTTAATAAAATTTATCATTCAGCAAGCTTAAACTCCAAGGATGATCATTGGTTTTATGCTTTTACATGCCTAAAACCTCACAACCAACCACTAAAACACAAGCAAAGCCGCAGGTAACAACTAGTATTTAATAAAAATATTTGTTCGGTTTTGTTTGTTTTTAAGTTGATTTAATATTTTATTTAGGTAATTTAAAAATATTTCAGAGAGCAATAATTCAAAGATTAATTGTAAAACTATATTCGTCTACGGTAACAAAAGTCGCGTTTCAAGGTAATACTTGTTTTTACATTTAAAAGTTTCCTGGTATTCGAGCGTTGCATTTGAAATTTGTGCGTCAATTACGGCCAATTGTCCATTCTGAAAATAGAAAGATTAATTTGTTCGCATCAAAAATAGTGGTTTTAATCAATCTCAATTGAGAGGCCGATTATCAACACCCGTGCGTTTCCTGTCATTGTTTTAATCTACAGAGCAGCGGTTTTGTCTCGCTGACAATAAGTTTAAATCATTTTGGACCTTATGTCGTAGACAATAGCTTCTTTGTTTTATATCATCATCATTAGATATTATCTATATAATAGAAATTCAGTCACGCGATCTGTATTATTTGAAATTTAGAAGTCAACATGTTGCATTATTTTTTAATCTTGTCAGAATAAAACGAGGTCTCGTCTTTGAATCGGTTTAACTGACAATTTTTTTAATTTGAAAATAACGATATGGCCCACTGGTTAAAATACACGAATATTAACTGTATATTGGAATACAAAAAGGTGCATATTACCACAGAACTTTCATGAAATTATTTCGTATTATAAACTGTGGCGGTGATGAAGGAAAACATCGAGATGAAACCTACATTTACCGGATAAAAATCAGCCACTCAGCGTTTTTCAATTGTCTTAAATAGTGTTATTTATAGTGTAGCTTGTTAGAATGTAATGATTTAGATAGAAAACAATCATTACAATGTATACAATGAAATAACACTTTGCTTGTTTTCGGATTGAAGTTTAAATTGTAATAAATAATATTCAAATTGATTTTATATTTTAACTCTGTACGATAAGAGATTGTTATGAACGAGAAGAGAATATTCAGCATAAACAAACTAACAAACATTACGAATCGTTTATAATTTTTTGTGTTTTCTTTTTTCGAGGTTAGAATCGGGTTATCATTGAGTAAGAAATTCCGTACGTAATATTATAAAAATAAAATAAATATATTTATGATTTTATTTTCACAAACAAGCCTCGTGTGTATAAACAATATCGTACTGTAATTAACAATTGTATAAAACAAGTTCTATAGACTAACCTTTAGATAATTTCCACGGTATTTAAACAGCTGTTACAAAAGCTAATTAGGAAACCATTTTATCAAAATCTACACGTTTCACTTTGGCTCACAGTCACAGGTCGTAAGTTATCAAGTTGGAAGTAACAAGCGGGGGTCAAGTGGTACCATTAGAATCATTAGCCCCGAATGTCAGGTCAAATTTTATTATACGGGTCCAAATTGGCCTTAACTACTGGCCCCTATCATTAAAAAATCTTCAAGATTTCTATATGTCTTCTTCAGTAGAAGGACCCCCAATTTCGTGACGGTTCGCGATTACGGTTGTTCTCAATTTAATTAAACGTTTGTTATACGACTTGGTCTTCCTTGGGAAATGACGGTTTGAATTTCGAAGACTAGATTAAAACAAATAAAATTAACCCATTTAAAAAAAAAAAGTTCGTATCAAAGAAATATTGATAAATAAGGCATGTTACTCAACTCAAGACTATATTAATAATAAAAAATTTGGACTTATCAATTTTTAATATTTAGGCACTATATATAAAAAAATAATTGTACTTTACTGACGTAATCTCTAGTATTATAGCGATAGAAAAGAGTTCTTCCCCGGTTGAATCTACTTTTCGAACCGGTGATAGATTTAAATTGAATTCAACACATGACATGACGTTTCAAAAGTGCTTTTATGAGCGTACTTGAAGAATAAATAATTTTTTGATTTAGAGTTGTTGATTATAGTCTTTTCTTTATAATCGGTAGATAAAATAAAGGGTTAACTGAAATTAGTCTGACGACCTCGGTGGTCGAGTAGTGTCTACACCAGTTTTCATGGGTACGCCACTTCGAGGTTCCGGGTTCCGGAACCTCGAAATTTGTTGAAACCGGAGTCGATGTAGAAAAAGTTTTCAGAAAAAGTTCATTAGTTTCCTATGTTGCCTTGGGTCTGGGTGTTTGTGGTACCGTCGTTACTTCTGATTTTCCATAACACAAGTGCTTTAGCTACTTACATTAGGATCAGAGTAATGTATGTGATGTTGTCCAATATTTATATTTATTAATTTATTTAATATACTTCATTTAAATCTCGAAAAATATTCGTTAATAAATATTCTTTGAGTACGTAATATACATTACGTATATACGTATGTTATAGTTAAAATATAATTCCCGACAAAAATTGTTCTTTTAATTCTTTGCATACTTTTGATATTCTCAAACGATTAACAAGATGATAGCAACACTTTATTGAAATATTAAATAATTAGTAACAATAGAGCACGTTATATAGTTTCTTTTTAAATAAAATATTATTTTTATTAAAAAAAAAAACTCCCGTTACATATATTCAGAAACGTTTATAAATAAAATAAATAATATAATATTACGCAACAAATTAAATTTAGCCTACTTAAAAATAATCAAAACGAGCTCAAAAATTTCAAACAAGTACACCATTATTTGTAATAAACTTTACTTTGTCTGAGTTAAGAGTCAGTTATAAAGCCATTTGCAAATTCGAAGTTCTAAAAGTATTTTCTATAGAAACCTAACAAATTCACTGGCATTTTTCCTAAGAAGCGTCATTCACTGAGTCACAGCCCCTCAGTCATCTCGTATTACAAAACAAAACTTCGTACTAACGCTTTACTGTCCAACGCTGGCCAATCCAACTTCAAACTCCTTGTAAAACACATATTAAGGCACCTATTTCAAAGGTATTAAGAACGAAGATCCCTTGTTATTTATTTATATAAAAGCATGTATGTATGTGTTGGAGCAGTCATTTGGCCAATGCAATTTAACGGGGTCGACAACACAGTAATAGATTAACACGAAGAAACTGAATCAACGAACACAGAAAGGATATCAATATCACACAGTTTTATATCACACATAATCAATATACACATAGAACCTTGTCAATGCAAACAAATTATCTCTTATACTATTTAAAAAATATAAATAAGTGTATCCAATACAGGTATATCGAATCGTGAGTCATGTTTCTTTAAGAATCTTGTAGTTAATTTTAATGTTATCCGGAACCCATAGGAAGTATTAGGGTACTGTAATATTTGATGATACTTAAATATGTTAAGTGGAACGTCAGAATTGGTTTTCTTAGATTATGAATAATTATAAACCTGTAGGTAAATAGTTTTTCCGGACATTACATTATCTCCTGTATATTTTATTTGGTGGTTGGATTTTGTGCAAGCTCGTCTGGGTAGGTACCACCCACACGTACCGCCAAACAGCAATCTTAGTATTGTTGTGTTCCGGCTTAAAGGGTAAGTGTGCCCGTGTAGCTACAGGCACTTGTGTCATACATAACATCTTAGCGCCCATGATTGGCGGCGCATTGGCAATGTAACGAATGATTAATGTTTCTTGAAGCGCTGATGTCTATTGACGGTGGTAACCACATACCATCAGATGGTCGTTTTGTTCGTTTGCCTACCCATACTAAAAAAAAATTGTACGCAAAAATTACTACACCCATGTTGATATTACATTTTATTGTCTAAATGTGGTAGGTATATATTTTATTTCTTTACAATAAAACGAGTTACATACATATAGCCATTAAATCATTTATGTACTGTAATATATATAAACGACGTGAAATGAAAAAAATAAATATTTTATATCCACCATTGGAGTGCAATGACAGAAACTCCATAACTTCTATGTCAGAATAGAAGATATATAATTCTATAATATAAGGAAGAAAGATTTGTTTAAAAAAAATATATTTATAATGACTTTTATTAAATAAATTTAATTATTTCCATTGAAATTATCATTATTTATTGTTATGATTTAAAAACATAGTATTCAAGTGTCCGTCGTTCGTAACAATTAATCCGACGGCCGGTGGCATAATTAGAGTTGCGCGTGACATCAACGAGCGGCGCCTGCGCAATTGCTTCCACGACCTTACGTTATTCTAATTATAATCTAATTCACAACGAACCTTTGTTTAAAACTTTAACGAGGACAAGGTTAAAAATACTAACCGATAAAAAAACAACTTAACTCTAGTTGAAGAGATGGTTCCCGGACAAGCGATTATTGATGCAATCATATTATCTATTGATATTATAAATACGAAAGTCTGCCTGTCTTCTCGGTCAAATCTCCGACCCGAATTGGTTACAATTTGGTATGAAACAAACTTAAACACCAAGAAAGGACATAGGCTACTTTTTAAGCCTAACGCCTGACGATCAGCAACTAGAGCGCGAGCATAGCCGCATGACAAATAGTGATATACGTATAAATCACTTTGTTCTTAACTATTTGGAAATAGTTAAGAACAAAGTGAACCTCAGCACTGCATAGTTGGTTGAACACATGTACCTTGACTTGGGTGTGCGACTTCATTTCCAAATACACATCTATGTTTTCATAAGCTTAGTTCGTGTTAATAATCTGTGTCATGTCCGGCGGAAAACATCAAACGAAACCTTCTTGTGTGGGATGAAATTTAACCACACGCACTCATATATCCACCAACACCCAGAAAGACCGCCTCATTATTATATATACTCAATATTTCTAACAGCCCCAATTTCTATGGGTGGCGGTGACCACTTAACATCAGGTGGCCCATTTGCCAGTCTGCCTATCTATTTCATAAAAAAAAAAAAACGTTTTCTCTTGAGTAATTTGTTATAACAAAGTCAAAATATATATAGATCAAGAGATTAAATTGAAATGATCGAGCTGGTGGTCCTACGCCCAGTGACATTACGTAAGGTAGGGTAATTCAGACACCTGACGTTTCTAATGTACTGTCAAATTCAATACATAACAGCCCTTTCACACTGGCGATTTGCGAACGTGCTTAGCGAGGCGGAAAATGAACGAGAACATAACACTTTGTCCGACCACCGGCTACCAAAGTATATGGTAGCCTGCAACATAGTTGCAGACCACACTTACGTTTTGAACCCTTCTATTTGTTAGTTTTGTTTTTTCTTTTTAATCTATTTTATGATAAGTGATCGCCACAACCCTTATTGGAAGAAATATTAACCATTCCTTACAATGTGACTCCAAACATTTTAACTAAGATATCAAATTCACGCACCCTTCAAAATGGAATACAGCAGTTGATGGTGGTAGAATGACGTGTGGGTGGTACCTTACCACCAAATAAGTTTAATTGCACAACACAATCCCTTCTTGGGGGAACTTTCAATTAATTCTCAACTCGTATATGTTGAGACTTAGCAGATTTTCCCTTAGTGGGTTTTCAGACTCACGGGATAAGATTGATAGCCTCTATTCTTCTCAACCGGAACCATAAGACATACTCGTCGCCATAAACTAAAGTAACGACATGTTAATGTCTCGCTGCCAGGTATTGATCTTTTCTCCTGTTAAGTTTATGGCGAATTTGCAGATACAAATAGCTTAGAACTTCTGGAATAATTTTATTACGACTTTGTTCTTTACTGGAAAACAGGATACGAAACTCAAATGTTCATACATATCGTTTAATTGAATGCAACACAAAATTTGGAATTAAGTCATTACTTTAAATATAGAACTAAATTTAATCGAAACTTCGTACTTTGTGCAAGCCCGTCTGGATGGGTACCACCCACTCATCATGGATTTGCTGTGATCCAGTTTGAAAGGTGAGTGAGCCAATGAACTCCAGGAACAAAGGATGTAACATTGTAGGTGGTGGTAGACATCGGTGACCACTTACCGTCAGGTGGCTAATGCATGCATGGCAGGTGGAAAATGCCCATAAATTATACAATAATATATTATCTTATAACTTGAAAAGTCCGTCTGACTTTGTCTTTGTTGAATTGTACCTTAAGAAAATATAATTTGGTTTTGAATACACATTATTCATTCAGCTATAAAATTTAACATTGCACAATAGGTATAATATGTCTTAAAAAAATCGATAACGTTGAAAAATAATTTGACGCGATCATGCGACGTGCACTGCGTGCTTGCAAGCGCGTTTTTTCTTGTTTCTTTAACCGCATCGCTAAGTAATCGCGTGCAAATCGGTAGTGTGAAAAAGTTATAAAGCGTTTTTGTTCTGGTTCATTTAATATAAAATACATTAATGAGTCATGAAATATCATTTAAATTATTTACGCGAAAACTTTCAAATAATAACGAGAATCACACACAATACTTTCCTAAAGCCTAAAAAACTAAAACACGACTATGAAAATGCAGAATATATGAATAATACGTGTTTATAATATGTTAATTAAAGCCATTCATTACATATCAAACACGATATATTTATCAAATTATTATATATTTTGCTTAGCGTTTTTAGATTCTGTCAACATGACAGAATCTGATATGATGTCATAACCTATGCCACGTAGGGCCTTAAGATAAAGCTAATGACACATTATTTAGCAAAATGTGATAAATAACTCAGGAGTTACACGTAAATAAATCAATAGAGTAAGATGCATAACTGACTAAGCCCTTTTTAGTAAAAATACTCAAAAATACTCGTCGACCAATTTAAAGAATCGCAATGATACACCAAGCGAAATTATAACAGTTGTAATACAATAAATACCTACACCAGAAATATTTCGACGCAGTTACGATTGAAAGATATTATTTTTAATTTTTATATAATTATTACGGTACTTAGTCAATAATTGCTATGTGAATAGATCTCTTTGAAAATGTGCATTTGAGTCTGAATACTCACTTCGAATACCAATAAATTACAGCATATTCGTACTAAAAAAAAGGACGATACCACACATTTTTGTAAATCATTAGGGATAGATTTTGTTAAATCTACATATTTGGTATACATATATCTAGATTCAAAGATTGACTAACAAACGAGTCAAAGTGCCTAAATAGTTTTCAGAAAAAAAAAAACTGCCGACTTTAGTATCGAATGTATGTCACAGACTTAACTGTTAACTTTTAATAAATCTTGATATTATCATATGGGACCTTTTTTCAATAGTAGTATACTCTAATTCGCCAGCTTATGGTAAGGGATTACCACTGCCAAAAACGTGGTCAATATAGGAACTATAACCAACTTTTACATCGCTAATGCGTCACCAAGCTGAGGAAATAAGATTTTATGTACATAATTTCTATAGTAAGATTCACCCAATCACACTTAAAACTGAAATATAGAAGTATTGTTCCTAAAGTTTAAAGTTGAACTTTAAATTTGACTGCATGGTTAACGATATCCTTTAAAGTAAATACTTATAATTGTCATACAAATTACTCATTTGCTGAATACAAATATGTTTTATTTATAAATTAATGATTCAGTTTGAACTTAATTTATTTTTCGAGGAATGTTGAATGCATAAAATCACGTTGTTGACTGATTTCGTCGCATCCGCTCTATCATGGAGGAACCATCATTCCGAGATGTCGAGCATTTCTCGATAAATTGGTAAGTCGAGCTGGAATAACTTATACGATAAATTTTTAAATATTTCTTTTTTAGCAGCCTGTAAATTTCCCACTGCTGGACTAAGGCCTCCTCTCCCTTTGAGGAGAAGGATTGGAGCATATTCCACCAAGCTGCTCCAATGCGGGTTGGTGGAATATACATGTGGCATAATTTCCTTTAGATTAGACACATGCAGTTTTCCTGACGATGTTTTCCTTCACCGCCGAGCACGAGATGAATTATAAACACAAATTAAGCACATGAAAATTCAGTGGTGCCTGCCTGTGTTTGAACACGAAATCATCGGTTAAGATGCACGCGGTCAAACCACTGGGCCATCTCCTCTAAAAAAAAGAAGGCTGTTGGCTACCCATAAAATTAATTTAATAGTAAATAACTAATAGTACTATCTGATAAAAAATAACCTTGTTATGTTAGTGTAATCTAAAAAATAACACTTAAATCGATTTTATATAATAAAGTTCAACATGTAGGGTACCCCTTAAAATTAAATAAATTTATAAATACCGCAATATTAAATCTTAGTGCACATCAAATTCAAGTGTCTTTGCCTAATAGTTGTCTGTGTGTTGATATTCAGTCGGTAATGATATTAAATTTCATATGTATATAGGTATATAATAAATTACTAAATTGAAAATATATAGTCTGGAAAACAATAAAATGATTTATTGTCTTCAACATTAAAACACATAAATTCTCAAACTTCTTTTTTATGTATGTCTCACGAATGACAATTATTCTTTACTTGTATTAAAGGCCAATATTTATGTTATAAGAAACATTATCGAGCAAAAACAAATTTTATACTTTATAAATAATCCAAATCGATATAATTGATCGAGTTAACGAACCCAGCCGTTAATTATCAGAGTAATTGCACGTCATTAGCAATATGATACTGGTGACATTTCGATTAAATGAAATCGATATTTTTAATTGTCAATAATCGATTAATTGAATTATATGTTCGCTAAGACTTATAACTGATAAAATTTAGTTTTCTTAATTATTAATATTGTAGTAACTTATTTGGGAATTAATTAATTATTTTAGTTTTATGTTATTGAAATTATTATACAACATTTAAATTATAATTATTATACATTTAAATGAACATATTAAGTTATATAATTTCATTTATAGGTTTATTATGATGACGTTTCTATTTTTGAAAATATTTTTATATAAGAAAATAATGAATATTATGTGACAACATTAACCAATATTTTCACTAAGATATACAATAATGTATATCAATTAGGTGCTATATTTATTTAACGAATTGAATTCAATGACCAACTCACAAGTCCTTAAAAACAAAACACATGTCAGTATAAATGTTATTTTATAAAAATGTTGAGAACAAAAGCGTATAAAATTCAAGTGGAGTACAAACGTAACACCGCGCAGTCTCCACGGCCGGTTGTTAAACTGCAATTTGTTGTATGTAATCGATTTTTGATGGATCTCTCTGCTGCAGAGTTATTCTTAAATTGATCGTATGCCTTTTTGCGTCTAGCATTTATATTGATTGTTTCTGAGTAACGATTTAAAAAGGCTAAAGGCTTATTCCTTTATATTCATTCGTATCCGTTTAATGTTCCATCGTATGCGCATCCGTTTAATAGTGGCATTGTTTTAAATTTCAAACGTTATAAAATTAAATCAAATCAAAGAGATATTATATCAATTATGATATTATAGGGGTTTAAGTTACGAGTTAAAAAAATGTTTAAAATGAATTACCGAAAATGATGTAACTTTTAAGACAGCAGATCTCGAGTTTTGACGTCATAACAGTTATATAGATATCGTTTATAGTGCAATGTCTTCAAAACGTAACCTTCAATAACAGTTCGAATTTGTAAGGTGGGAGCTTTCTTCGGACATCACTAAACATCGTTGAAACTGTATCTGAACTCTGTAGTCATGTCGAATTCCCATATTTTATGGGAATTTGGAAAAGAAGACAGAGAGAGGACTTAATTTTGTGCACAGAATTGTGCACTACATAAATAGACATAAATACATACAAATGCGTGCCCATATACACAATAAGGTTTACCTGTTACAGTATTGCCTGTTACAGTGAGACGAGATGGCCCAGTGGTTAGAACGCGTGCATCTTAATCGATGATTTCGGGTTCAAACCCAGGCAAGCACCACTGAATTTCATGTGCTAAATTTGTGTTTATAATTCATCTCGTGCTCGACGGTGAAGGAAACCATCGTAAGGAAACCTGCATGTGTCTAATTTCAACGAAATTCTGCCACATGTGTATTCCACCAACCCGCATTGGAGCAGCGTGGTGGAATATGCTGCAAAATTTCGCCTCAAAGGGAGAGGAAGCCTTAGCCCAGCAGTGGGAAATTTACAGGCTGCTAATGTAATGTAATGTTACAGTATTATGTAAACACCCGGAATATTTGATATGTATCTTAACTGTTAATACTGACTGATACGCTTTAGACAAGAGATACCAGTCTTTATATAAATACATTTAAATATTAGTATGTTCTCGAAAATTTTATCCAACATTATTACGCTGCACATTTTAAATAGCTAAGTCAAAATACATAAAACGGCGTTTCTTAATATTTCGTCTTTAATTTGTTCGTATCACCATATTTACGCAAAGTCGTTATAAGATTCGAAACGACCTCTTAAAATACCACGGTTAATGTTATTTTTCATCTTCATCGTAAATGATACCAAATTTGGCAACGAAAATGTATATTTCTCGTAATATTCCGTCATATTCTTGTCTTCTTTGTCAAAGTCCACGTCATTGTCGGTAAATGGCCCGTAATTATAATCGGTTATAGACGGTCGCGTAATGAGGGATATATTTGCAGTTTTTGCAAATTAGTCACGTATGCAATTTATAATATAACGCTTTGAAAATGACGCACTTCTTTAAATAAAAACCCGCTTTATTATACGATTACGATGTTATATTATATCCTAAAGATAAGCTTTGGATTACTCATTATGAGAGTCCAACTCCATATGTTGCACCACCTACGCTGTAATTGTGATGCTGTTTGGAAATATATTCAGACGTATCAAAGATAACGTTAATAATATACATAAGATACTCACAAGGGATATATTTAATAGAACAGCACCATCTTAGGTATCACCTTACCTTGGCACGGTATGCTCGAGGGATCCCGTGACGTGACCACAAAGACGAAAAGACGAAGGGGGTACCGCTGATATTTTAGTGGGTATTCCGGAACAGTTCACGCCGGTGAGTTGAAATTCGACAGTGCGTTTGTACAACGAAAAAAAGGTATCAATTCAAGTAGACCAAATGTTAAAATCGGTGCTTCTGTATCACCCGCAACCCTATAAAAAGCAAAAGTGTAAAATCTAGCAGTCTCTGCTGCCACATGAATCTTTTCAAAAATAATACATAAAAACTCGCTTCTCCTGCCTCATTATGTTGAATCCTTTTATAAGCTATAAGAGGTTTTAAATCGGAAGACCAAAAATGGATTTGATATTATCATTATAGGTTTCGGAGTCTCACTCATCAAATGTTAAAAACCGACTTATGATAAAGTTTATTGATCCTTTAAATGTTATAATTATTTGTTATAGTGAATGTCGCATGTCGCTTTTCTGACATATCAAGATCGTGTTCTGCCTTCGAGTTTGTTCTAACAGAATCGGTGGACAGGTGTCAGGGAGTCCATTTTGTTTTAAATTCAAAAGAAACATTTTGTCATTGAATTGCTTGACCTTATGGTACTTACTAAGTCTTCATTCTCCCCGGCCGGCCCCTGCAACAGCCGCCATTTTGTCTACAAGGATGCACTTTTTTGTCAGCTGTTTTATGGCAGGAAGGGAGGCGTTCAAATGTTCAATGTGAACTGGTCGTCCTTGTACATTGACACTCTAAGAAGTATAAACCACCCAGTACCCCATAAATTTCCCTTTAACTATAGGAGGTTTTTAATAATCCTTTTTTAGGTTTATTTTTTATTTTCGTTTTTTTTTTTTTTTTAATTAAAAGGTATTTTTTGCCAACCTCATTAAAAATCACTTGGAGCATAAGGTACTTAACACATGAACTTAATCTTCAGATGAGCTCCAGATGAGTATACAAAGGCGGTCCCGGTCCGAGTTCATTGTTACCATAGTAACTGCGGTTGAAGGAATCGACGATGCGTGTAAGCTTTGCACAGGGAAGGTGTTACTTTACTGTCTAATCTGTTACACCCTGTATAAAAAACCTTGGAAATAAGATATTTAACTATAAAAAGTAAAAATCAATCTAGAGATATTTTGCACCTTATTAACCTCACGAGACAACCTAATTTTGGTATAAAAATATTGGGCAGAAAATAAAACCAACGTTTAGAAATATATTTATCAATTCGGTGTCATATTTTTGATCACATATGATCCAATAAAATGTATATGGTCAAATATAATTAGTGGATATTTATGACATTACTCGATATGAAATGTTTTGGTTATATTTACAAAATTACATTTTCTCAAGTGTTCATTTTCTTCTTAATGCTACGTTGATTTGCATCGACTTTTTTTGTCAAATATGACAACCATGTTCGAAATATGTTGATTTTAAAATTGTCATTAAAAATTAAAGTTCAAATCGGTTTTTTTTTCAACATTCCGGTAATGTTTTATGTGAAACTGATCTCAAAAGTTAAATATAAGCAGAGTGCTGCAAACAATTGTTGTTGAATTATTTTAAGAAGCTAGTTAAACGCGAAGCGAAACTGACCTGATAAGAAGCCTAAAGTTAACCAATTATTTATTTATATATATAATACCTATACGGTAATTATTTATAAGAAAAAACTTCATTAATTTTATATGTATAATTTTAAACATAAGTAATATAGTGAGGAAAGTTATTTTTAAAATACTGATGTCTATAATATATAAAGAATTTATAGAGTCTAAAAAGAGTTTCAACATATCATATTACTAACTTGTTCTTTAACATATTCTAGCCAATGAAGTGTGATAAAGATCAACCAAACGATTAAACAAAAAGAGTAGAAGAAGGGTTGGTGCTTACTCCACCACAACACTGCACCTTTAGTTGGTGGTCACATATGGCATGATGTTATCCGATCACAAAAAGGTTGCCTAGCCATTATAAAAATTATATATCTTATTGATTTGTTTTAGTCCAAGGTGTTGGACTTTGTGCAAACGCATCATACGTACCACCCACGCTTTATATATTAATATTGTGTGCTAATTTCCAGGATCAAAAGTATCCTATGTGCTATTCTATTATCTACGATTATCTATTTGAAAACAAAGGCCATTTCATAAATAGAATTTATAAGTATCATCAATCATCAGTCATTATCAAATGAATCATTTTTTCGGTGCCCTCGGATGCAAATCACCCAAAGTGAATCTTCAAATTCAGCTCTAAATCTTGTCATACATAGTACAGAACTAGTTCCAAAGAACAGAAGGTCTTTAGCTGTATCGTCCGGCGTAATCACATGTCATTTAACAAAACGTTTTCCTGTAAGACAATTAAGCATTTCTTGCAGCACGATCCTCTAGTTTCCCTATTTGCCCTTTTGACTCCGTTTAACGTACTCAGCTACACGAGAAAAGCACGTAATTCTTTTCTTGGAACACAAGTGGGCAGAGATTCTGACGCTAAAATGTCAAAACACTTTTCGTTTCTAAGAAATGAGCTAGCAATTATTTGAAAATTACCTGAATTAGCTTTAGATGATGCTGATCTTTTTAGTTTAATATGTTAAGTATTTCCTCCATAAACCACTTGCACACTAGTGTGTGTGTGTGTTTATGTGGATGTGTGTGTTTGGTTCTTTGTTGATACGTCAATATATAAATTATCATACTTTTTAAATTAAGGAATTTGTGACGATTTTTGTCACAACAGCCATTCTTAAGGAAGTCCGGACATAGAATCATGCAAAAATATATGAGCGAATATATGTGAACTCTCTATATCCCCGCTAATTTTTCGAAAGAAAAACCCAATGACATATTTTTCTTGCCCAACATGGGTTTAGAACAAAGGATCGTTTCTATAGCATTATAAGCTAGCCAATACTTGTATAGAAATTCTACATAGATATTTATCTAAGAATAAACATTACTATTTTATCGTTCAATCAAATATAATAGTAAAAGAAAAAACACCCTCTATACAGATGATAAATGTTCTTACTTTGATAAAAATCGTTTATCGATCGATGAATCTAATGCAATTTCATCCTAAGAAACCGTGGAACATTGGAGTATTCTCGATTAATCGTTCGATTAGGGAAAGAATCGGGTATTATCGATATTTGAGTGAGGTCATCGAATATAATAGAGGTGGCAGGGAAATAGACGTGAAATCGATTAGTGGCGGCTAGTGGAGCTCGTACCATGCAAGCGCGCCGTGTACGCCGAATTATCTCGCTTCATGCAGTATTACAAAAATTTCAAGAGTAGCTTATCATACTTTTCAATAAAAATAACACGAAGTCTCTATATAGTTTTAAAGCGATAATATACCTTATTACATTAATATTTTTTTTTATTAACTTAGGTGTTTTATACTACATTAAACTGAAAAATAATTTTATCGTTTTATTTATAACTTGTATATTTTTTTATGATTACATTAAATATAATATAATTTTCACGCATTTTTTTTTACATTACACAATACATAATTAAAACTAATGTAGTTTTCGTTAAAACATTTATATTCTATATTGCATATTAAATGCCATTAAAACGTAATTAATAACGTAAATATTTTTATTTAATTAATAATTATCATATATTTAAAGAACATTTACGGTTATTAATTTTGATTGTCCGTCAAAATAATTATCTTGCTTAATCTATTTTTTGCATATACTATTTACGTAATCGGATCTCGAAGCGTAGCGAGTTTCTCCTTTCAGTTTTCAATCAACCTCCATCGGTAATTCGGTTGCGCATCGAGTTATCAAATGTCTCTCACGGATGTATCAGTATGTTAAAAGCCATTTGATCTCATCAATTTTTCAATCATGGTTGATAAAAAAATGTACGCGAAACTTGATTGAATTCCCATCCATATTAGTAGTAGACTACTAGTAGCGTCATATCAGTAAGACACGTTCTATATCAGGTGGCAAAAGTATAAGGGAGATTCCTCAACGACATACTCGCATGTAATGTAAAAATCTAGATTCGACTTTTTGAGCAATCCGTTGCAGTTCTATCTCACCGACTGATGTTTGATTTAATCACGCAAAACCCGCTAAATTAAATCGCATATAAACTTATTACGTCGAAGCAGTATCCCCTAAATTGGTATCAAAATAGCTGCTCATCATTTCAATCTATCCAAATATAGTAAAAAAAACTTCATAAAAAAAGCTTTTAATTTCCTGTGATTTAAATTTTCCAATAACATTTTTTTCAAATGAAATTAATTTAAAATCATGTACCCCTCTAGGGTAACGCCCTTTCCAAAGATTATTTTTTTCTCGGCATTGAGCTATCTCGAACTATTTTGGTACAGCTAGTTTTTCAATGTCGCCTTCCCAGAGCGCATGTGTGTAAAATGACAATTCGAAAGTGCTTGCAAACGCCGACTCGAAAAAAATATATTTTGATTTTTAGTAGTAAACCAATAAGGGCTTAAAATTACAAAATGTGATTCCCTATCGATTGGTTTAACTTTATGACAATATTTCAAACGTACACAAAAACTGAGCTATCCGAAAAGGTCATCATAACCCAATAAACTATAGGTTCTGAAACGGGAGACCACAGTACGGTATCAAGTTTCACTATCCATTATTCTGAACGAAGACAGTTCTTATTTGTTCTAGCGTGAGGATGATTCATTTTACATCGATTATCGATTCGATAAAGTTTTACTCGGTTATTCTGTATTCGAATTATAAAAATTATTTACTATTAAATTCATACACGGGTAACATGATACTTGATTTTATTTTTAATAAAAGTGGTTACACCATCGCCCATAGACATATGCACCGTAATAATAATTATTGACCATTCCTTACATTGCTAACGTGCCACCGACTTTAGGAACTAAGATGTTAAGTCCTTTGAGCGTGTAATTACACTGGCTTACTCACCTTTCAAACCAGAACACAATAACACTAAGTATTGCGTTTTGGCGGTAGAAAATCTGATAGGTATGGGGGTTCTACCCAAACTTGTACGAAATACGGACAAGACAAATTGTGTGTTATTTCAAATAAAAGTAAAAATATTAATATATATATATTTTAATATGTGTGTTAACGCTATGTACAGTTGAAAGTTTAGAATTATTTAATTATATAAAACTTTACCTTTTTGGGGGTATAATGTGATGAGTTTCTACCCAGAGGGTAGCCAATCACCACATTGCATGGACTTGAACAAAACCCGGGCCCAGATATTTGCTCATCAAATTTATTATTAGCATTTATTAGTGGAGAAATTAAAAATAAAAACCCATCTAATAAATTCTACATTAAGCCATCAATGTATGAATATTATAAATGACATTTGGTTACAGTTTTAATCGTATAAATTAAAGATATTGTATAACATAGAACTCGGAGCCATTGTCATGAGTAATACCGCTAATACCGATATAAATTCTCAACCGATGATAATTAGGAAGGAAAGGAATTAATACCACAAGACAATTATTCACGGAGCAGGTTGAAACATAACTCCCAAACCATATAATAGGTAGCATAAAGGTCTTCGTCCACGTGACTTTTAATATATGGAATTATTTATATTATTCATACAAGATAAATTTACATTTATAAATGTGATATACTACTCATTCGAAATTTATAATACTTGTACCCCTTCCCACATATATGTAACAACCACTCCTGTGCCCAAAGATTGCCTGGTATCACTTCCAGGTAAAACTAGGTAAAGCAGAGATCTCTGCTTTACATTCTGCTACCATAAGGTCGCCTGTTGAATCTCATGCAAATTTTGTAAAATTTAGTGTATATATTTTGTTAAAGAAAAATAAATAAATATACAAGCATGCAAGTTAAAATTATGACAAATAAGTCCGGATATAAATGATGACCGGGTTGAATGGTAAAACGAATGATAGTAGAATTTTCGAATTGAATCGATTATTAATCGAATATTTCGATTCTCTGTGATAAATTCCGTCACTAGTGGATGCAATAATAATTATTATTCAATAAATATAGATAAATTCACGCCAGCTGATTCATGTGAATTTCACGTGATACATTTAGACGGGATCCAAATAAAGACCCTTCATAAGACTCGATTCATTAAAACTTATATAGAAATAGGTAAATAGTTGTCTCGGAAAGAAGTATATTAAAACATAGTTGAATCGAAAACCTTTAAACTAACAGTAAGTAACAAGATGTTCATTACAAATAGCAGAGCCGTCTGAGTGTATTAAATGAGTCTTCAAGTTGGAAATTCGTTAAGATTCCACTGCAAATGGCGCCACGGTCGTTTAGACTTAAAAGAAACATCGCATCAAGTATTTCGTCACGGCGCGTACTTAGACATACCTATTATCTATATTGACTGTTTTAATACGATGGTATAAATCGAAATTTTAATAATTTTCTTTCTTACTTGGCGGTGAATGAAAACATCGCGAAGAAACCTGCATGTGTCTAATGTCAACAAAATTCTGCCACACGTGTATCCAACAAGCTGCATTGGAATCTGCTCCAAAACCTTCTCCTCAAAGGGAGAGGAGGCCTTAGCCCAGCAGTGGGAAATTTACAGGTTGTTATTGTTATCTATGTTTAAAATTTTAATTTTTATGACATTGGCAGGTGCACTGTCAATTGGGTCGTGATGGTAAGTGGTCCTCACTGCCAAATGTATTTTCCGTTTGCCATTCTCTAATCATTGAGGCGTCACCAACCTTGGGAATTAAGACATTATGGCCATTTTGTCTGTAGTTACACTGGCTCACTCTTTATAGTGCTAAGTATCGCTGTTTGACTGTAGAATATACGATGTATGGATATTACCTACCCAGGCTTGCACAAAGTCCTACCATACACATATATTATGACACAAAACAACTATTCGAAATTAAAATCGGAAACATTTATTCAAAAATAAATCCACGAAAATGCTTCAAAAGTAAACAGAATGAAAATAAATTCGAAAGTTACGGAGCCATAATTAATTTAAAAAAAAAAATAGTAATAATTTTTATTATAAAATAAATACAACTGGACTAATTAATAGCAATCCGCAAATTATATTATGATCTAAAAGATCTTGAAACTCAAGAGTTACCGAAATAAAAAAAAAAACGATTTTAAATTATAATACGTTCCCACGATATATATCTTTAAATAAAATAGAAAGTAACCGTGTCTGTACATGAGTTATTTTCATTAAGTTTTTTAATGTAATTAATATTTTAATAAATAGACAATTAACAGCAAAATATTACGGAATTAAATTTTAATATATTAGTATGAGATTCACCAAATCGCATCGGAGTAGTTTGGTGTAATTAAACTTTCTCCTCGAGACGGCCCGGCTGGCCCTTGCCCAGCAGTGGACTTATATAGGCTGTCACTGTAAACTATAAAAACTAAACTTATCATTACTGTCTGTTGCTGTTCACCGCGAAAACAAGAACATCGTTGTAGAAAAGTACAACCCAACTGAACTTTACCATCTACACTTTGTGTACTTATTGCGTTTAATATTATCATAAAAATAAGCTAGTTATAGACGTGAGGTCTTGAGAATTGACAGCTGGAATGACCTTGAGCTGTCGTACTCGTTAGTGAGAAGTGCGTAGTTAAAAAATTTCATGCCCGATTTGTAGAAAGAAGTTAATTGCAGGGATTTTAAGAATACCACAAAAACCGGTTCGGATCCGGATCTCTATGGGTAACTTCAACTGCATTTAGTAAAGATAGTATATAGCCAAATCTATATACTAACCCAGATTTCATAAAACGATATTGTATCCTCTTCAAGCATTTTACGGTTGAAGTGAATGTTTAGTAAATACAAACGTTTAAGTGGACTCTGTCCCTAATATTCATAGTTTCGGAATCAAATGCAAAACGAGCTTTACAGACGCAGTCAGGAAACACGAAGAGAAAGCCTAACCTAACACAGCGCTATTTTACCATAATTAATAACTCGTTCGCAACATAAAATATTACGAACAAATTACACGAGCTAAGCTAATGAATGCAGTGGTACGCAATGCGTTTTACTAACGACATCCGGCAGTAATTAAGTGGCCACCCCCATGTGGTACCGTGAAGATGCGACGGTAGATTCGAACTGGCTATCATTTGTCAAAACCGCTACTGTTCGCGATAACGATATCAGATCGCTAATGTGAATGAATTTGAAATTGCATTTGTTTCGATCGTATGGGCGTTGGCGGGTAGCGATTTTTGTTTTTAATTAACATTTATTAATTTTATTTGTTATTAATGGAAATAGATGGGTTATTGGTCGCCACACTACATAACATTGGCGCTCTAGAAAATATTAACCATCTCTTACATCGCCAATATGCGCCCAACTTGAAAAGTTATATCTCTTGCGTCTGTAGTTTGTATATTAAAATGTTTGACATTACATTATGTGCTGACTAGGTGATATATATTTAGGCGAACTTGAGCGAATCTCTATCACCAACTAAATATGTTAAAACGACTAATTACATACGATCATCGAATAAGGAAAGTATAAGATATTTTTATTTCAATTTCAAAAATATATTGCCACGTATTAAATGTAAACATGCTCGTGTAAGATCGGAAGTCATCGAGTGTTGGTAGAAAAATAAAGACGCCAACATAAATAAACTTAGTTATCATTCATATCCAACACATGAGACTCGTAACATTATTTTAAACGATACTAATCGATATTTTACAGTCAATAAAAGAATCGATTAATATCCGCGATAACTCAGACCGCATCCTTACATGCACAAAGAGGACGTGTGAGGTCATTCATCATTATTATATCGGACAACTTGCGAGCGATGACCTGATTTTTTGTAGACGAACACGAATTCGATGCACGCACTCATGAATAACTAAACGACACCTTATCACGTAGTGATAAGAGTTAATATCGTTCAGCACGTAAGGAACAATTTTAAATAATTTTGCACTGTGTTTAACTCAATACAAGTGCAAGTTTTATCAGAAACCTGCTTCACTCACTGCGTACAAATGCATTTTATGTACAATGTTGACGTGTACATAGTTTTAATAATCTTGATCGTCGTTAATAATAGAGACAAATTAACCTTTTGTTCTCTTCGGATAACCTTTCGCAGTACATGTGTCTATTCGAATTTTAAATTTGACTGATTTTTATAATAAGGAAGCGTCAATAGCGCATGGTTGACGAGCCGATAGTGATGTAAAAAGTCGCAGGTTCGATCCCGACCTCTTGACCTAATGCCGTCCTCGCTCCTAGCACCAGTTTTAAGTTTAATTGGAGGGAGGGGTGAATTATGGGCATTGCAATTTTTTTTAATAACAATGTCCATTTGGACTTTTAAATGGACTACCTAATGGATAACAGTACTGCAATGGTACATTGCCAATAAACTACTAACTACAGTTCCTCGCACGATGTCCGTTAAACATGCACTGGATCTCTCATAATTCAAAACGCACAACAGCATTGCAGGTCGTTGATAATTACCATTAGAATATCAAAAAGTGGTGTACCACCATAGGACCCACACTGCAGAAAGCCCTACATCGAACTGCAAAACTAATGACTTAAAGATCTCTATTAATAGTTATACAATCGTTTAAGAATTTCCATATTTTTTTTATAATAAACTTGGCTGTACAGGTTTGTACCTTTATTTGTTATATGTAAAAAGGATACCATGATACTTAAAATAAAATTGAAATATGAAACGCATTACAAACAACATATTAAACTCGAAACGAATAAACTGATAGATTTCACGATCAATAGATATTTCAAAGCACTCTAAAGTATTTGTAAACACAGTTTATCAATCACTGTATCGGCGGGGTACACACTCAATAACCACGGATTACTGCGTCAACGTCAGTCCGGTGTGCACACGCCTAAGAGGTCTTTAATACCACTTATTGGGTTTAAACTGCCCTTAATGTATTGCATTTATATATTTTATGACCGAGTGTAAACCGTGATTGATCGCTTGGAGTTTTATTGCGTTTAAAATTTCATCATAATTGTTTAATTGAGTTTTTAAGGGTGCTTTTACGATGCATTAAGAGAAGCTAACAATTTGTTTCTGCTGTTTACGATGTTTAAAAATACATTTACATGTTTTTGATGATACCTTTCTCATTAATGTTTTGTTAGGGCTCTGTGATTTTGTGTGCCCTAATCGTCATATAATGTCTGTCTGCGAATTCGTACCGTATAATCATTGTAAATCGACAAAGTTTGCCGTCTGGTGTCAATATGTTCTAAAAATAAAAATAAAAATATTCAGCCAGTATATGAGCCAATGCTGGACACAGGGCTATGATTAAGAAAGGAGGTTATTTATATAATACACCTGTGACAGGATTTCATACGATAGAAGCTGTATTTCTTAGAGTTTTCCTTCAGCCCGAGGTAATTTTTTTTATTTTTTCTATTTACTCCTTTTAAGTTTATCACTTTTGTTTGGAGTAGGGACGACAATAGCCCAAGAGGTAAGGTCGATCCTGCGACTGTTTACATCGCTAGATGGCCCGTGAACAATTGCGCTATTGACGCTTAAAAATTATTACATGAAGAATAAACTTCACGCCTAGTTTAGAAAAGGAGGCCGTGACCAGTATTGGAACTGGGACTGGGGATTGCAGACTGTGAATCGAGTATAGATCTGTTCACTCTCGAAGGCGCGTGTAGGAGTCACGTTAAATTATTAGAGTGTATAAATAAATATAATCTAATTTGTATTTTATAGCTGTCATTGGTTTTTCGGTCTCCTCCACTCACTAAGACATCTTGTAACCACGAATATCTTGTAACCACGAACAACTCATAGTAACGCACGTCGGTAATAAAGTGTGGTAGGGCGCTCCTTTGTGAGTGCACATATCTGTACTCAGAGAGGCAGAACATATTAAGATGTATTTTTTTTTATAAACCATGATACGTTTTAAAATATTCTAACCTCAAAAATAATATGGTTAAAATTATACATACAGACACGTCTAACTTTATCATATATGATTACTTAGTTCATTAAAATAGTATCATAGTAAAACTAGTTACATAACATAACTATACACCGACTTGTTGAATGGCTTTCGTTTTTATATACATAACTGAATCAACCACAAATATCTTCATTCTGTAGCGTATACTTTTCTAAGTAAGTAATTCAATGTTTTTGTACGCAAATGAAATGAGCCTTCTTTATTTATTCCTGCGAATAGAAATAAATCTTTTAAAACACGAACTAGTTTATCGACTCTCCTTGTTTTGGTAAGCGATGATTCGAAAGGCAATATTCAGAACAAGTTTACATATACGTAAGGACAAGCATATCTAAACAAAGCCCTTAACAACTTTTTCATAATGAGAAGTGACAGTTTCCATAGAAGATTTCTCATGCAACGATGCATAAAATGCCAGTGCACAACACTGCAAACCATTAATTACATACGCCCATATACGGGACCTAGAGCTTCTCTACTTCGAGAAATGACCACTATGAAAACCGCAAACAAACACGATCAAACAAATTTCAACTCTAGATAGTAAATAAAAGAATATAATTTTGTTTGTTAAGTGCATTCAGATAAGAGCTATCCACGGAAGAACGCCGTGGGAAAAGTCGTGTGACACGCTGACGACGCTTACGTTATATTTCTAAGCAACTTAGAACTTTAATTTGTTTGAAATAAGGTTTAGTTTTTGATGAAAAGTGCTTGCTTCTTTGGACAATCGAAGGGAAAGTGCTGTTTGATCGCAACTCACAATTTTGAAACCGCCGGCCGCGCCCTAAAATTTCTTGACGGTATACCGAATGCAAATGAATCTCACGTTTGATTGTTTTGTTTTAACTGTTACACGTTTATTTTCGGTTCGTTATTTGTCCATTTTTTTACAACTATTTTTTTTTTCATAATTGCCTTAGGAACAAAAACGTACGGCATCGTTATGAAACTAATTACAACGATTCCCATTCTATTAAACGATATTTTTCGCATCGTATCATTTTTTCCTGCAATTAGATAAACCTTTGTACACAAGCCTGATCATATTTCTATGAAGTCAGTGATCAAGATCCAAGAACTTAAATCGTGAGCAACGCCGCGGGCCAAAATATTAACACGACTTGCGTTCTGTATTCTTAGAAACGATCACAGGGACAGTTACGGTATTACGATTCACATCTCATACTGAATTGTACATATCTGATGGGATTGGAATATAGTACACCATATTAGGTATTGTGCTCGATGCTTCGTTTATTATTAAACCATTAAGTATAACTATGATGATAGATCGCAGCAATATTGCAATATTACAGACGATTTACACGTAAGTAGTTACGTTTAAACATTTTCTAGGGCTTCGTAGGGCTTTGTGCGAGCTTGCTTGTGTACCACCCACTCATCATATAGAATACCACTAAACAGTATTACTTATTATTGTTGTGTTGCGGTTTGAAGATGAGACAGTGTACCTACAGGCACAAGGGACATAACATCTCAGTTACCATGGTTAGTTACGTATTCGCGATGTAAGGAATGGTTTAGATTTCTTACAGTACCGACGTCTATGAGCAGCAGTGAAACTTTAAGTGGCTCATTAGCTCATCCGCCTACAATATATATTAACTACTAAACCGATAAACATAAAATTTTTCATACACGTCATATAGTTAATTAAAGGACATAGGGTACTTAAAACCTGCGTCTAAAACGCGGGCGAAGCTGCAGGCGGAAGCTAGTCTAGTATAAATTTAATTCCCTAGTCGGACCAAAACCTATAACCTGTAAATTATTAGATTAGGAAGTTATCTGAAGACACACGTAAAGCCAAAACCTTCGTTTGTTTTCTTTCCAGTTATTGTAATTAGAAATTCTTCGATACAATATTTTATAACATCTATATAAACATCTATATATACATGTATATATTATTCGTATATGACGACCTCCGTGGTCGAGTAGTGTGTACACAGGTTTCCATGGGTACGCTACTCTGAGGTCCCGGGTTCGATTCCCGGCCAAGTCGATGTAGAAAAAGTTTATTAATTTTCTATGTAGTCTATGATCTGGGTGTTTGAGGTACCGTCGTTACTTCTGATTTTCCATAACACAAGTGCTTTAGCTACTTACATTGGGATCAGAGTAATGTATGTGATGTTGTCCAGCATCAAATATTAAAATTCATTTGAATAAAAATGAGATTTTTCTGAGTTTTTTGAAATATTTTTCGTTTAATTATCAATATAATAAATTAAGTCTAACTGATCGTAAAATCGTTGACATTAAAAAACCAATACCACAACACTAATATACTACTAATAAATACGTTTCAATTGAATTAAACAACACATTTACACTAATTGTCCTCACAAACGGTGAAAGCCATAATCGTTTTGAAAGTGCCCTTTTTTGAAGCAAGAAAACAGCCTTTATCTACTGCTATTAAAGTGGATATAGTATTAAACCATAAATCCTATCTTTTATCTACTTCAAGGTAATTACAAATTCCACTTCAACTAATACTACGACTATAATTGACTAAATTAAGACATAAATAGGATATAATGAAGAATGTTATTTTTATTGTTCGTAATTGTTGGAAAGACGAACAACAGAATTATAAATGTTTTTATTCAACAATTCTACGAAGTTTATTGTAGTTCGCTCGATCTGATTATAACACGGTAACTGTTCATTACATATTACATTAGCGGCCTGTAAATTTTCCACTGCTGGGCTAAGGCCTACTCTCCCTTTGAGGAGAAGGTTTGGAGCATATTCCACCACGCTTGTCCAATGCGGGTTGGTAGAATACACATGTGGCAGAATTTCGTTGAAATTAGACACATGCAGGTTTCCTCACGATGTTTTGCTTCACCGCTGAGCACGAGATTAATTATAAACACAAATTAAGCACATGAAATTCAGTGGTGCTTGCCTGGGTTTGAACCCGAAATCATCGGTTAAAATGCTCGCTTTCTAACCACTGAGCCATCTCGGCTAGTTATTATAACAAACGGCTACCGTATTATTATTCCCGTAATATATGTGAACTAGTGTGATGAAGGTCAACTAATATACCTGTATCACAATTTTATGATCTGTGACGTATTACGACTCCTAGTGTAAGTGTGTGTTATGTATTAACTATTAAGTGTTTATGTGTGTACTTTTACGATATTATTAATTATTATGTCATAATCATAATCTTTATTAACTTCAGCATTCCTTTTCACATGTGGTGAACAATATAAGAATATACATATATATATATATATATATATATATATGGTTGAATTACTATTATAGATAAATATTTTTAAAATAAAATTAATTATAATATCACAAAGAGCCGTGTTTAGATAATGTTAGTTTGATTTCTTTTACAGTAATACATACAAACTTATGTATATGTAGTACTGAACTTTACAACTTTAATAAAAAGCAATCTATTCGGTGACTGATATAAATGAAACATAATATGTAGGCACTATTTACTTTAACTGAGTAATAATAATTCCTTAATAATAGAGTGCGGCTCTATTTCGTTAGCTAACTAGTTATTAACACCGGAAACCTCTTAATTTTTACCTCAAACACACTTTTTGTACGCACTACAAAGGAACAATGTGATTACGTATACTTCGATTATTTCTTTAAGCGATTTCAGACTTTATTATTATAATCATTGAATCCAAAATAAGACTGCAAATTTTATAAAGAAATCACCTTGTATAACTTTTGATCGTTTTACGTTTCAATTATAATATTTCGTCACGCAATTTTAAGAAAATAATGACGGCAGTTAATTATAACACGACAGCGATCCGATGTACATAATAATTGACTTCTGCAATTAGAAGACAGTGTGATATTCAACTTAAACTAGTGGGTCTCCCGCCAACATTAACAGCCTGTAAATTTCCCACTGCTGGGCTAAGGCCTCCTCTCTTTTTGAGGAGAAGATTTTGGAGCATATTTCACCACGCTGGTCCAATGCGGGTTGGAAGATACACATGTGTAAATTTCGATGAAATTAGACACATCCCGGTTTCCTCACGTTGCTTAACTTCACCGCCGAGCACGAGATGAATTATAAACACAAATTGACCACATGAAAACTCAGTGGTGCTTGTGAAAATATCCCGTCCAACTTCGCGTTGTTTCAAATAATTTTTAGGAATTTCGATACCTATGGCAGGTTTTGTTTTGATTTCATTACATTGCTGCAAGCTACTCATCTACATTTGACGCCAAAATGATAAGACCTTATTTAAATGAAATCTTTAATGACAAAGAGTACACATTAGTTCAGTTTGAATTGGAGTTTGTCGATACGAATTTACTTTGATTCTGTGTACGTTTTTCATTTATTTTTTCTTATACAGCCGTAGTACCGCTCTCTAACCGGCCAGTAACTTTTTTCCACTCTCTAAAATTAATTATTTTTTAAATTCTAGCAATTTATTTAAGAATCCTCTTTATTTTCTGCACATCTACGCTCTTAAAAATGAGACCAAAACCGATTTTTTTATGTGCAGCTATCGTCCCATAATCACTGGGACAAAAATCAGCTTACGCTTTTAATATATAAAATTGAGGCTCAAAAATATAAGAAAACATATAATAATATTAACTGATGTTAGTAAAATCAGGGTCACACTAGTGTAATTTTTTTTTATATAATTACATGCAGTGTTTGCAATATATTACACTGAAGACACCATTTGTGGGAGTTCCCTCTTTGGGAATTCTGGACTACAATCTTATAATAGCGATCAACAATGGAGACATCATCATAAACGGAGAGATCAATAAATCATGAATCCCAAACCAATAAGCCCAATTACAAAAGGAAGACAACTGGCACATTTTTTTAAGTCATTTTTAAAGATTGGCAATCTTTTTTTATCCTCGCTGGAAAAAACGCTCTTACGCGTTTCCCCCACGCGAAATAGGGGGTATGTGGGACTCGCCAGTGCCGAGAACACCCGGCGCGCCCTAGCTCACCAGAATACTCACTAAAAACCAGCGCACCCACTCCGTCTCTTCAGGGGGGCATCACAGGATCGCTTGAGCATACTACCGTGACGTAAGACTGACCTTTTAAGCTAAATATACAGGTAACTTAGGTAATACAACTACTTATAACGACATCAAATCGCTGTTTCGTTTTTCAAAATAACCTTACGAACTCTTTTAAAAACGACCAAAATATGTATTTGGTAAAATTTGAAAACATTTTTTTATTAAATTTCAGTTAGTCTATTGAGCTGAAATTTTGCCGTTTTTTCTTCTGTTGGCGTTAAATAAAAACTAGTAGTCTGAATTTTATTCGTCCACAAATTTGTTATTTCCTTGTAGTACATAAAACCGGAATTTATCACAGAACTCTTTCAACTTTAATTAGAGCCCTTCAATAAATTTTATATAAACTGTCTTTTCCATTTGCTAGCGAGATATTTATTTCAGTCAAAACAAAAAAATATTATAAATATCTCCTTATAAAAATAGGTCATATTTCGCAGTCGCATTATAAGCCTTCCTTCACAGTGGGGCGTAGATAAAGTCTTCAGTGTAGTAGAGAATATATCGTTTAATAGAATATATTAATTAAAGTGGCAGTACCATGCAACTATTAGGAGCCGTACATACTTACACATGGAGACTAGAACTAGTCTCCATTACGCTATAAAATTAACATATAAAGATATCAGATATCGTGTGTCGTACTCAATTAATTCACTTAATATATTTTTATTACTTATACAACACTTGAAAACAGCACGGAAAAATACATATGTCATATAGATAACCAATCATTTCTTCCATACAACTCTATCAAAAAGAAGATTTAACATAGAATCTGGGAAGTAATACGGTACTTAATTGACAAAAAAGGTAAAGTTCTATATAATTATAGAATTCTAAACTTTCGAATGACTAGAGAGTTGACACTGATTTGATATCATTAAATCGTTATTTAATATTTTTATCTTTATTTGAAATAACAAGATACTTTTTTTTAAGATAAGGTACTTGGTAATATCATATAGACCACCACAAAACAGCAATACTTAGTATTGTTGTGTTCCGGCTTAAAGGGTGAGTGAGCCACTTAACATCAGGTGACACACTTTTCTGTCCGCCTATACCACAAAAAGTATTTAATAATTTATATAAAATGAGCTATAAGTGTATATACATCTTAGCATCAGCGAGATATCAGCTCCATTCATCATTGCAGAGAGGAAGCTGTACGTCGCTTGTCCATGGCTAATCGCTATGTAAATACAATGCAATAAATCTGCGACGACGGTGACGACGCGGATCTTTGAGAGACCGTCCATAGGGTGAGATGTTGCTATAAAAAGGATATGAATAATTAATTCTAAACCCGTTATCAGGTTGGCCTTAGTTTTAGCGATTGTATTAGCGGAGAGATTTTTTGAACTTAGACGTCCCAACTAACGTGCAACCTTTGATTGACATTTAAATCACAATTATTTTTTATTCTGTTAATTGTACAATTATATTCGTTAGATAAGTATATAAAATCGATTTTCATTCGATATATCGTTTTTTTTTATCACATATTAAATTGTAATAAACATTTAGCTTTATTAATATACATGGCATACTATTATAATTATGTAATTAGAATTGTTGATTTTGATACAGGATGTATAAATTTAATCATATATAATTAATATAAAGGATTTATAACGTACATTTACATTGAAACGTGTGATAATATTACATAAATGTAAATTCAGTCTTGTAAAATATCGATTTGTATGTATTCGTTCTTACGAACTTGAATCGAGTATATTAATAAAAATTAAAACACTTTGCCTATGAAATCTACGCATGTCACGTCCAATAGTTAGACTGTTATTATTAAACGCGGATGAAACTGCAAAGCGTCATTACATATGAAACCTTCTTCAAAACGGCCCATTTATTCCGGTACAATTTTTACGCATATTGTTTTTTTCTTAATTAGTAAAGATTAACTCTCAGTCTCCAATCTCTTACGTATTACACCAACACTCGTTCCTAAACTTATCGAACCCACACATGGCGTATCGAGTGTTTTTCTCAATCCTTATACATTACCTTCATAAGCCCATGATTCAAATCTGATAGCAGATGGCATCCGCCGACTGCGACCATCAACTAACGGGGCTAGGGATGACTTGGCTGCAATAAATATTATTACGACGAGGCAAATTACAGTTGAGAAGTGAAATATTTTATTTATTTGAGCTGAGAGTACGATTGAACGACTTCAAAAATGTTTTTTAAAAACGATTTTAACTATTTCATTAATAAATTTTTTTTTTCAAGTTTTCTAATACTTTCTAGAATGTTCTTACAGAAAACAATTTTCTGCGTATTTACGCGATCTTCGAAACTGTAAGTCCGATTGACTTATAATTTAGCGTAATTAGCCTTTCGATGTAGACGCTGTCTCTGAAAGAATTTTTGGAAATTTTAACCTTAAAAGGTGAAATGGAATAGGTAACTTTGTACCTACCACGTCGGGGCTAGAATAAAATAAGCCACATGTATATCTTTTTGACCCCAATGTTTAACATCTTATCAAAAAACTTTACTTAACTTAGCCGAATCTGTAATAATTAATAAAATAAATTGATTTAAAAAAAGTTTATTAATAATTGTTTTATTATGTTGACCCTGAATATTACTCCTCCTTAACTGGCTTGTTGTAAGATCGTACGATCAAATCACAGGTTTCATCATCGCTTTTATTTATCTGTCAACAAAATCTGCGTAACAGGTTGTTTTGAAATTGGCAGTTTTTACTCGCCCGTGCTGAAAGCTCGTAAAGCCGTTGTATCTGCACCTGAACTCTGTCTGATCGCATCGGTTTGCGGTTTCATCGGATTAACAAATTGAAGGGATAGATAGTGTCACCGTGTTTGCGTAAACACTTGTCAACTATAATCCCTCCTGTACATTTTGCTCATCTCCCTTAAGAATTAGCATTGATATAGAATCAATGAAATGAATGAATAAGACATCCAAAAACAGAGTATCCATCCAACCAGCTAACGATTTATTTTTTTAATCCCAATTTTATCTTAGATTTGTAAATGCGTACTGTACAAAAATATACTTGCGTTCACAGATAAAAAAATCGAAGGAAATCGTCATATACTACATGAACATTATTAGAGTTATCGAGTTATATTTGGTATCGGTTTCGATGCGATTCGGTCTGGACACACTTTCTGTTTAACTGCTGGAACAGAAAATAAATACGACAAAATAAAATCTAAAAGAAATAGCAATAAAATCTTCTGTATGACCCATCTTGATTAATTAATTGCCTCGGTGGTCTAAAGGCTAAAAATAAGGGCACAGATCTCTCGATAAAAATCTATTGGTTTGTTCTATCGAAAAATTCTCAGTAACAGCCGGTTATCTAAAAGTTGGAAGTGTTTACACTCCTGTGCTTCGGAAACCCGTTGGTCCTGCACCTGAATCGGATTATCATTGCAAGGGAATAGAGAGCGGCTAAGATTGGCCAGTAAGGCAGAAATCGGTGAGAACGACATCATCATCATCCATCATATTAAAAAAGGCCTCAACTGTGATATAAGTTGAAATAAATGAGAGGCATCGAGTAATTGCTCATTCAAATGAATACAGTTTTTTTTAGAATTACCAGTGATTGTAAAAAATGAAGAAAAATAAAATAAATAAAAATAGTATACGCTCAGTAAGGGCATTGATACTTTGTTAACAAAAAAGTGATAATATAACAATTTTATATAACAAGAATAAAATTAAAACGTTAAATTAAAATATAATAAGTGTTTCTGATGCTATTAACGTTGAATATTAAGTTAACTAAAGTTTCACGCTAATTGAATTAAATAAAGTTCACACTTAATAAATTTTAAATAATGACAATAATAATTCAAATGTAAAATAATGACTTGCTTGTTATAAATTAATGTTTACAGGGTTCCATAGGTTACGGTTAGAAGTAAACAATTATAATTGGACTTTTATTTTGTTATTAAGCCGTAATACATTACCAAGTTATAATATATAATTAAAAAGCACGAGCGAGAGAGAAGAATCTGCCCCAAGTGTATTCGCAAACACGCACTGGAAAAGCGCGGTGGATATTTCTTGAGTTACAGATATTTTGCTTACTTCACTTTTTACAAAACATTAAAATGCTTAGAAAATAAAAGAAAAAAATCTTCCAGAAATATATTTTATCTTTAAGAATATAATATATGTAAACGAACCTTCTTCATGTCTTGAAACTAAGATTATTTGACAGAATTATGTAAATTACATCATGAGTTCATAAAATGTATTATCATAGATTCAATAGGCAATTCAGAAAGAAAATATAATACATAAAAAAAATGTATTGGAACCATTTTATAAAAATGCTAACACAATTCTTGGATTCCGTAGTAAATATCTTACTAATAACGAAACTTTTAAAATTGAGTAACAATAAAAAGTAAGAGACATCACAGGAATTAACTCGTTAATACCATTTTTAAATCAATTCCTGTTCTATGGTTACTTTACAATGGCATTCGTTACGAAGGGGTATGGCGACTAAAGCGCCGCGGGTATCGAAACTATTGTACACAACTGTTAGACTCGCATTTTAGAATTAAACAATGCTATATTCATTAGACGCAGGCTTTGAATAGTAAAACGGTAAAACATAAAAGAGGTTTTATAACTTTTGTTTTGGAATAAATAATCAATACTCCATATTAATAAGATATTTGGCAGGTCCATTATCATATATAATCTACAGCCAAGCAGCAATACTAAACAAAACAGTATTATTGTGTTCCAGTTTGAAGGGTGAGTGAGCCAGTGCAACTTCAGGCACAAGGGACATAACATCTTATATTCCAAGGTTAGTGGCGCATTGACGCTGTAAGTGATGGATAATATTTTTGGAGTGCCTTGGTCTATGGGTGGTGACGACCACTTTTATTGCGTGGTCCATTGTCCATTCTTACATTTAAAAAATATATATAAAATACTGGTAGTTTTTCTGTCTCTGCTTATAATCAAAAATCCTTGTTAGACCAAGTTTACTTCGCCGATTTCAATTAAATATATTTCGCTTTTTCTTTTACTGCTGCATGTTTCATGTGTTTTAACAATGTTTACTGAAAGGCTATTAACGGTGCGACTATAAATATGAAATATTAAATTGTGATCAAAACTCACAAAGCTAAGCGATAAGGAACGAACAGAAATGTATATAAATTTACGGTACAAACGTTTATAATTAAAATCGCGTTTTAAGCAATCGTAATAGTATGAATTACGTTTATATTTAATTTTATAATATACATCCGTCCGTCCGGACAAAATAAACGCCTACGTAGCTCTTTTACATTGAAGGATCAGTTAAATTTTGGTATTGAATTGTACAGGCCTATTTTGTAACCATTGCTATATTCCATATTTCTTTTGCAGTAACATAACGAGTGATAAGCATGAGCGTAGAGGAGGGAAAGAAGACGACCTAAGAAGACTTGGATGATGTGGGTGAAGAGACATATGTGACACACGTTGAACGACCAGATGACAAATAAAGATGACAATGGGAGGAAACATGCTGAACCGACCCGAAATTGTTTGAAACAAGGACAAGTCTAAGTAATTCAATCTGATTATTATGAATGAAGATTATTATTATTGCATTAAACATATTAAGAAAACTTTTTTTTGGGACATGTGAATTCACCACATTCAGTTATAGTAAAGGAACGCATATACAAACATATATATGAATTATAAAAAGATTAAATTATTTTAATACAGAAAGGTGAGTGTATGAGTGAAAGCGACACCCAGATCGCGTTATCCGTCATTTTCTGTACTCATCACAAAGTATCAAACAAATAAGCGGACAAAAACGAGACGCAACTTCAGACATGTCGCTAAAAAAGGACACAACATAAGGAAACTCGCCATAAAGCGACGTAAAGACCTTTGAGGTAGAGTGGTTGTTATGATTTTTTTCGTCTGTACATTATTCGCGTCCCTCCCGTGCCTGGAAACATTTTTAAAGGGTTTTTCAGACAGCAAGTATTCATATAGATACGCCCTTGGCTTATGTGTCCGTTTACAGGCTACAAAAGAATTCCTTAAGTTGCCTGCACACGTTCACGCATCAAACGTTTCCTCTGAATAAAGTCGTATGTGATAAAAATGCTTTGGCAGTACCAAGTTTAGTTTTACTTTTATTAATTAATTATCATTGTTTTAATATGCTTTGTCTGAATTATTTATTACTGATTCGTCCTAGCTTCACACGGATAGAATAAGAATCGGCATAAAAGGTTATCATTTTAATACATATATAGTCATAGTCAACAGACTGTAAATTTCCAATTGCTGGGCTAAGGCCTCCTCCTCTTCTCGAGGAGAAGGTTAGGTTAGGTTAGCATATTCCAACACGCTGCGCCAATGCGGGTTTCGGGATTCACATGTGACAGAATTTCGTTGAAATTAGGCACATGCAGGTTTCCTTACTATGTTTTCCTTCACCGCCGAGCATGAAATGAATTATAAACACAAATTAAGCACATGAAAATTCAGTAATTGCCTGGATTTGGACCGCAATCATCGGTTAAGTTGTACGCGTTCTAACCACTAAGTCATCTCGTATTGTAATACATATATGTTTATGAGGTCGGTTTATGCGGTGCACTCCAGTAGAGCTCCCAATGATCATGCTTTATACCGATATCTCAAACAATCAGCCTCATATTTCGTCCAATTTACCCAAAAACATAATTAATTATACATCTAAACCTTCCTAATGAACCACTCCGTCCATTGGTGGGTCAAACAGTGGGAACCTTGTGAAAATTCGTTTGGCACCTCGATTTCATCGTGTTCAGACAAACTGACCTGAAGGGGGATTTTGTTCTATAATAAGTAGTTAAGTAGAGTTTGAAGTAGAATTTGAAGGTCGAATTTGGGTATTTGTAACAATAGAGTGAACCTTTTCTAATGTATTTTTTTGTCCTTTTAGTTTATTATAAAGCTATAAATATTGTTCAACTAGTAAATAAATGAAAAAACTAGTAAAAATGAAAGCTGCTTTACTAGGAGTAGTAAAGTAGTAGTTTGAAATCTCTATTAAAGTATAATATTTTAATAGTTCTAATGTTGATTTTGTATTTTATAACTTAAATAAAACAAAAATTATGTATATTTTTATCTTTTTTAATAATAAATTTATCACACACAACATTGTATTTCCTTCTTACAGATGCTCAACTTTATAATTATCTCAACAGATAATTAAACACAATAAAAAAAAAATAATAATGAGGTAAAAACATTGTTTATGAAAATATTATTTCTCCGTACGAAAACCACTTCATGTTTATTTAAAATGGAACTTTATATACATATATATAGAGTCCCATTTCAATGTTACTTTAATGTTTAGGATTAACTTACGTTGTACAAATCATAACACATATACATCCAGTTTCTGAAACGAATTCGAACCTCGTTAACAAATTATACTTAAATCTTAATGGTCAATAACAACAAATAAACGTGCAGTATTTACTCAGACTATTATTATTCATTTGTTTAAGAAACAAACAAAACACGGCACAAAATAAAAAGGGCAAAAAAACTATTGCAATAATTTACGTTTATTTTAAGCATTAACATAACCCTAAATTAAATGTATATTATTTAGTAGATAGCTTCATTTATATAAAAATATATTAAAAAAAAATTAGTAGCAATGCCCAAAATTGTATAAGTAATTACTAATATTACTATTAACCGCGTCTTTTAAGCTTACAGTTTTTGATCGAACCTGCGACTTTTTACATCAGGCGACCATTGCGCTATTGACGTTTTTAGGTATAAATAGTTTTTAGGAATGTAAATATTACTAGAATATATCAAGTAATTAGTACTTTACTAGTGGTATACTCCCTCATAGAAGCTTCATTTGGTAGGTATCCCATCATTCAAATCCATTACTATGTTAAACATACTTTTTATTATTATATTTTAATGAGTGAGCCAGTTGAATTACAAGTACATACATTATATGCAATTGACAATGCATTGACTGTCTTATAAATAATTCCCATTATTTACAGATAATCTTTGCATAGACATGATCACCCACCCCATCCACTAAAAAAAAAAAAAAAATCTGCCATTCTGGTGAAATAAAAAAGGGAGAGTTTCATTTTGAGGTTTAAAGAGAAAGACACGAAAAAGACAATACTTACTATATTTAAATACAAGTTACAATAGAAATTGCATACATACCTATACACAATTTCCCCAACTAAGTGCGTCATGTCGCTTCTAGACCGCAATGTTTCGAGGTCTGAGTTAGTAAATAGACAAGTTTTGAACCATCCTCGCAATTAATACTTAGCAGTCGTTAGCGTTGTTTCCTGGCTGTTTTGGTTTCCTAAGAGCACTTCGCGTGTACTAAACGCTATTTCTGTATAATCGTTAACGGTGACAACGGTTCGCTTTTACTGCTAAACGAGTAACATGATGAGCCTTCTCAGACCGTTTACACACCATGCGATATCGTAACACAATAACGGGAGACGTGGAATACATGACACGTGTACTATAACTATAGGCAATCTTAGTCCGATTGGCAATCTTAGTATCTGATATCATGGTGCCAAATTATTTATTTATTTAATACAAAGTATATTTGGAAAAAGTAAAATAAAAAAAATAAACGGTAATGTTAGATTTATTTTTAAATAAGAAGAAATTAGGATGTGTATTGTACGAAGCACGAGGGGCAGAGGCCGACCATTCACCAGATGGGCAGGTGAAATAGTGGAGAAGGCAAGTCAATGAAAAAAAATGGCTATTCGCAGCCAGGAACAGAGAAAAATGGTATTCCTTGGAGGATACCTGTCAGGCGTTATACCTAACCTATTATTATAATACTATCCATATATAATTTCTTCTTTTACTAAGTTTTCTTTTAATTATTAACTTTTTTTTTTGTTTTAGAAATTGTATATTCTTACTCGAACGGAAATAATAAAGTTTCATTATTATTATGTGTATTTTTCCTTTAAAAATTGATGTGGTCATAATCTAAGATGATACGAACTACTGATAATATCGTATCGGTCAATGTGACAGAGCTCTTACGGTAGGTTTTATTTTATGTCACTTCAGTATTTCTTTGGAATTCTATTGAATGTTTGAACGTCTTTACAATGTCCGATACGATATTTGTAATGGTTGATACGATAGTGTTGCATCAAATATGTATGACATGGAATGACATTATCCAACACGATTTTCTTCGTCTTATTGGAAGTAGCTAACTTGTCAATAAGCGGTTCTTAATTCTGCCATTTTGTCTTGTATTTGTTATGTAATTTGTGTATATGCTCAGATTACAAAACAAAGGCTAGGGAGCGATCAGAACCGGGACTTAGCATTCGCTTTTGATTTTGTATTCGCTTCGATTGCTTCTGTAAAATTATCTGCATCTATCTTTTGTTTTATAATCTGAACAGTATTTCTAATGAATCTGAGATGACTGTATGTGTTTTGTTTTTTTTTTTCATAACGTATTTATTAAACGCTATTGAAATTTTGCTATAATCAATACAATTTCGGAAATATAAGAAATTTTATCAAATTGTTACTGATCGGTGATCACAAAAATACAGTCGAACGAGCATATTGTCAGTATTTTGTTTTATGTTTTTTTTTTTTCAATGTATATGTATAGAGTATTTCGTTAAAATGTTGTGCCTGTAACATTTTAACTCATCTTTAATAAAGTTTTTATATCTTTCTTCCTTAACAAGGCTACCAAACGCACTCAAAAATCAGCCTTTTCGTTCAAGCATAAAAAATCTTAAAATTTATAAAATAATAAAAATCAACGCCCAATCAATGTAAAAAACAAATATAATAATGACTTAGAATTTAATATATTTTTAATTATTATTAGACCTTTTATATACTCCACATTTAAATATTATTTAATTGGTGTAAAACAATATATTGAATTTGACACGTTTTTTCTTTCTCATGTTAACTAATATTATTTTTACACATTTATTTTTATCTTTAAAAATAATATATGGCATATATTAACTTATTTTCAAACATGCGAGTACGAGTAAGTTCGTGCATAAAATATAATAAACCAAAGAAAGTATTAAAAGTATACCCGGCGAGTACCAAAAAGTTCTCATATCCCCAACAATGCGAATGTTCGCTTACAATCTCAAGCCTGCATCGTTCACA
Organism: Vanessa atalanta; assembly: GCF_905147765.1. Lineage (NCBI taxonomy): Eukaryota > Metazoa > Arthropoda > Insecta > Lepidoptera > Nymphalidae > Vanessa > Vanessa atalanta. The sequence continues at coordinate 3,075,033 of NC_061885.1, forward strand.
ATAAAAAAGATAAGAGCTACCCTCTCGCCACCCCGTCTCGACGCCGATATAGAACCTCTGAGCACGCCCCGACACCACTCGTGTAAGTTCCAGACAAAATTTTAAGCCCCAAATACACTGAAGGATCGTCTTGATGCGACACCCTAGTGTTCGTTTTTGAGACGTTCTGGAAAATTATGATGGAGATAAAAGTATATACATCTTGTTCGTAATCTTAAATTCAAAAATGATTTTTACCATTCACCGTGAAGTACACGTATGTTTTAATTAATTTATGGAGAAGGCTTTTCACTGCGTTGTAACGCGCCACATCAACTATTGTTAAGCTATTTCTTATTATAACAATAATTATTATCATTCATACGCTTGACCTTTTCTTAGTTTTCATAGATATCCAATAAAAATGTTTTTTTTTTTGATGACGTCATCAATATTTTTTGTTTTAGCATATCTATTACTGTTTTAAGTTATTGTAATCGTGTTCCCCTAACACGTGTCATAAGTATTATGAAATTGTCATTGTTGTGTCAATGACTTTATAATAACTCTTGTGATAATATAATAAAAATTGTATTAAAAAAAAAACTCTTTAAGATATTAAGAGTTTTAAATGTGGTAAAGATTAAATTAATTAAATTAAAGTAATAAATCTTTGTTAAAATTACGTAAACTTGTACGAATTGTAAAATACATTCTTTGCATGGTGTAACACGTGTGTGTTAGTTTAGCATCAGAATATTATTATTAAACAAATATGGTAGAAAAAATATTTAAGAATCAGCAAACGTAATGAAACACTGTATCGTGAGAAAGTAAATAATTATTAATAATTGATATTCCGATTCATAGTCGTATCGTTCCAATATTCTATTTTAATATTAAAACCGAAAAACCGTAGAACAATAATCGATTCAGGGAATAGCAATATCGTCAAAAACAAAATCAATATGTATCATAATTTAAGTATTAATTATTCCAAACAAAATTGATAATAAATTTTACTTATCAATTACGAAACTACCCAAATGTAGTTTAAAAATGATATGTATAATAAATACGTTAAGCAAACATTTTGAATCATCCAATAAATCGAATAACCAATATTTCAAAGTATAATACATTGAAAATGTTAATAAAAACGATATAAAGAATAAAAAAAATTACATATATAGCCATTAACTAATAAATAACTGCTCTCTCATCCGATACAAAAGCTTATATGTTTAATAGGCCGGGTGGTCCATATCACCGAGCCTACTCATGCGTGACTTACACTTACGGCCTTCTAATAAAGAGCGGTTTTACTTTATTTGTAGTAAAATGAACCTTTTAGAAAATAAGTCTTTCGGTGAGATAAATTACACTTAAAAATTACTTTCGAAATACTTGGAGTGCTTAAAATGTTGTAAAATACTCTACGATAAGAATCGTGGTGCACATACAACTATGTCAAATTAATATTAATTTCATTTCTTTGTTAATATCCGGTTCTCACGATAATTTCGTTGTATATTAAATGTTGTAATTTTTTTTTTATTTTAAATTATAAAGTAAAAGTTTAATTTAGTTTATTTGGAACAATCATTTGAGTATTAAAAATAATTTCGTTGAAAAATAATATACAACAAAAACATTAATTAAATTCAACTTAATGAAATTGCTTTCATTTACACTTGAATTAAAAATTCACGGCGTTAACTATAAATGTTTAGGTAAAGTCTAAAGGGAAACTTAAAATATATTCTTTTCGTACGAATATCAAATCAATCATAGCTGGAAGACGAAATTAAGTGAAGACCCACTAAAGAACGGTCCTTATAGTAACACTGTCTGTTTTTATTTTATAGTAAAAAAACTGATTTATTTCTAATTTTTTATATGTCATTGGGGTTATTTATAATAAAGACAATTGTATTATCAAAGCAGATGCAATCTTAACCTCCTTACTTAAGTCGTGCGCTAGTTTAAAGATAACAAATAGTCTTTGTGAAAATACACAGTAGGATACATACGTGTACTTTTTTTATGGCATTGCTTGGCGGACGAGCATATGGGGCACCTGATGGGAAGTGGTCACCACCGCCCATAGAAAAAGGCGCTGTAAGAAATATTAACCATTCCTTACATCACCTATGCGCCACCTACCTTGGGAACTAAGATGTTATGTGCCTTGTGCCTGTGATTACACTGGCTCACTCACCCTTCCAACAATACAGAGTACTGTTATTTGGCGGTAGAATATCTGATGAGTGGGTGGTACCTACTCAGACGGGCTTGCACAAGGCCCTACCACCAAGATACCAAGTGTATACACAAAAATATATTTCAAAGCTTTACCTAATTTCTTGATAACAACAATCGTGCGCAAATAGCGTTAAATGCGTTATTTTCTACTTGTAATTATGCACACAAAGCACTACGAAATGCATAGCAATACCAACAGAAGTAGCCTTCAAACAAAAGCCCACATTTCATTCCGACCTTTCCTTTACCGTTTTATTTTTCGCTGCATTAATTTTTCTTTTTAAGTTATTTCGCTTTATCCCCTTCCAGTGTTACTTGACCTATGAAATAATACGCGCGGGTATTTTTCATAAGAAGCACCGTAGGTAATAGAGGGTTTAGAGGGTCGGAATGGCTGGTCGAGTGTAAAAACGAGTAGAACAAAGAAGTTGGACGTATGGCATACTCTTGCGTTGTAACTGAAGTCTCATTTGTGCCTGTTTAAAAATGCAAGTTGAGAGACTGCGAGCCCGACGATTTTAATGTTTGCCCAACCTTTTTGACTTTTTGTTAATGTTAGCTAAAAGCGTCTTGTCTCATTATGACACTGCCGTTACAGTGTGTTATTATAAATTTGTTATGTAAACCTCTTTACGTTTATGCACTTATATCACAGTTACAAAATAATTACATAACTACACGTTAAGAAGTGTATTTTTTTTAATTTGGTCTAGATTTAAAATTATCCCTCCTAATATTTTAAATACGAAAGTATGATTTGATTTGTCCTTTTGTGCTCTAACGGAGCAGACATGAATATGTGTTTTTATTTAACATCAGATGTTCGTGTGTGATCAGACTTTTCTTCTGAAATTCACAAACTAAACCAATAGAAGTAGAGTCTAATTTTGTACATACTTTCTTGTTTCAAGTAATCAACATTGCGAAGATGCAAAAGTTAGATATCAGTAATAGTTAAGTATATTTATGTTTCTCAAAGAAGGCTATCTGACTACGCACGATTTACAAATGTGCACAAGTATGTACACAATCACAGGTGCACTCTATATTTCCACACATTCATAATCAGATGGTACATGACCGGAATGAATTCAGGCGTAGTACCAACGGCTTGACGTGCCCGCCTGACATGTACTTAGAAGCTATATATATATTAGGTATATACACTCCATATATAAATCTAACTATCACACACCAGGTTGCTACTGAGAATTTTTCAGCAGAAGAGGCCAATATTTTTATTGACCAGACTTGGAGTTTGAACTCTTGTCACTGTACAACCGAGACAGACGAAGAATACTTATACAAATATTATTAAGCTTTTTTATGATCCAGGTGGACGGGCAAATGCGCCACCTGATGGTAAGTGGTCACCACCGCCCAAAAACAATGGCGCTGTAAGAAATATAAACTATTCCTTACATCGATAATGCGCCACCAACCTTGGTAACGTGTTATGTTCCTAGTACCTGTAGCCACACTGACTCACTCATTCTAACATAACAATACTGAGTACTACCGTTTGGTGGTAGAATAGCTTTAATGTTTGTTTGTTTTAACGAGCGAATCTAATTTGGTAAAACTTTTTGTATCTGATAGGTCTTTGATTAAAAAATGTTAATGACTATAATGCTATGACAAATAGCGAAGGAGCAGAAGAAACAGTACATTTAACGCGAGTTAAATCGCGGATTTCACGTAGTAAATAGTTTATTATATAAATGATAAATGTAAAACAAGTAATTTTGCATTTCTTGTAGAATTATAACATAATAACAAATCGTATTATGGAGCTGTGAATTAAATTCAAATTGCGTGACGGCAGATTATGGAAGATTCTTTCATTCGAAATGCACGCTGAGAAAAGAATTCCGTAATGGCATGTATTACAAAAGGTTTGGGGTTGTAACCCCTTGACGCCCCCACCTGCTGAGGGATGGGCGTAAGAGATCTTCACATTGTTAAAGAACTACGTTTTGTGAATCGTTTGAGATTTATTTATTATAATTATCACATATATCGTTATAATAAGGTTTAATTAGAGGCATGTCTTCTTAATATATATTCTTCTACTGTGAGACGTTTATTGTTTTAAATTAAATACTTCATTTTCATTTCAAAATTCACGTAATAACTTTATAAACATAATATATATGATATTCGCAATAAATATATATGTAGTATTTGTATCAATTTCGTTCAAGCATCTGGGAGGATGCGTTCTTGGAGTACGTAAACGCAATTTGTCTGAGGTATCTCTTATAGTCAAAAGAAATATAATAACTCATGATTCAAGATGCGAATTCAACAAATGTATATAAATATTGCAAGCAATTTTGTGATATACTTTAATGTTGCTTTGTTCATCTTATGTTTTCAATTGTATATTGTATTACTATATAATGTATATAACTCAATAATTAATAACATGAACATTATTAGAATCACTAGCAAGGTTTTAATATTAATTAATTGGGACGAAGTACGTTTTCGCGGCTTAGAGTAGAGTGAACTGGCAGAAATCATCACCTAGGAAAAAGTGTCATGGCGTCCACGCGACGTTCCCTCTCATTCTCTTTCGCTGTCTCTTTCTTTCATACGTAGGATTGTTTAAACTTATTAATTTGTTACTGTTTTAGTCTTTTTTATTTTTTAAAGTTCATTTTGTAAAAAATCTTATATGTCAATTTTTAAATTCTCGTGCCATCGAGATATATCTTAAAATGAAACAAATAAGTAAACAAATCTACAGGATTCTGCAGATAGTATACATATATAATGTCATAACAAATCTGTGATTTATTTAGACTTTTATATAAGGCTTTGCACCTCTTTCCAGGCTGCGGGGGTGCGGGTAGGCGGGAGTCTGCCACCACATTTTTCGCTTTAAGTGCGAAGTCAGGCGCGTTCGTGACCCCGCATCGGGAAATGACCAATCTCCACGTAGCATGTTTGCTTGAGAACAGCGAAGAATATTCATACGTTGGAAGATGAATTTGTATATAGCGGTATATAGCGATACATCGGAATTCAAATTTGAGTCCTTATTGGTAATATAATATGTTTGTTTGTATTAACTTGTGTTTTTCGGTTTATGATTGTAGATTAAATTTTTGAAAAAGGAGTTTTTATATAATTCGTTTACAACGATAAATTAAATATGAAAATTCTAGGCTCCAACACCAAAACTGTAAGCGAAATTTCAGCTAAATCGGTTGAAAGTAACTTCACGATATTCGAATTGGTCGTTATTTTAATATTAAATACAATATTTCTATATTGCTTTTAATATTCTAATATTTTTAATAACAATTCTTAGTATTTTTGGATTGGTATGAGTGGTTGGCACATGCCCAGATGGGCACAAAACTCTACCAACGAATAAAATATTTTGCAATGAATGTAACGAACTATGTAGCTGTAACCAGTGAGTGTACACAATAGGTCAGTATAATTTGGTCAGCTTACTGATTTAAATTTGAAGTTCGATCGTGACCACATGAAACTAGAAAGGAACAGAAAAATCAGAAAACGATGAACCACAGCATAGCAGTGACAGGTGTTGCAGACATAAATATATATTTCTAAAAAAAGAATTCTTTATTAAATAAAAAGAAAAAAAAAAATACTATGATTATTTTAAAAGTAAAAAATGTTCCAACGTCTTCAAATGTGATGATAGGTTTGAACCCAACACTAATTATTATTTTAGTAGGTAACACTGTTATAATATCGACCTTTGAATTATTAATTTATTTCAATATCCCCAAATAGGAACCCAATTTCGTCGAGGATGTTTAAGTGGCCGACCCTCGCTCTCAGCGGTATCTAGCGGCACTCGAAAACTGTCCTGATACAAGATAGTGCATGTTCCCAATTTCAAGCAGCTTTTATGCCTTTGTAAAGCTATTTGGTAAATTTAAATTGATATTTTTCGAATGGCTACGAAATATGTATATTGAATTATTTGCATTTTACATTTTATAAATCGAACAAATTAATTTTTTTGTTTGTATATTTAACAATTTATTTCAATAAAAAAATTACTATAACAAACATTAAATATAAAAAAAATAAACGAAACAAAAATGAAATATCTAATAATAACTGATATTGATATAAAGAATGAGGTATCATTCAAAACTTTTTTTTTAAATTTAATTTAAAAGTACGGTAGGCGAATTATTAATAAAGTGGTCACCACCGCCCATAGTTGAAACTAGTCAATACGATGCCAACCAAATGAAGATGTCTTATCCTTTGTGCAATTAATGGTTTTAATTAAAATTTTCGAAATTCCTTACGAATTATTCAAAAAAAAAGACTGCTGTAAAGTATTTTAATGACACAAAGTAATAAATAAGCTATCTGATGTTTATAGGTTATTTTTAGTTTTATTATCCATGGGATAATTTTTTTTTTTATGTTATAAGTGGTAAACGCGCAGAAAGCTCGCTTGATGGAAAGTGACTTCCACACCGGGGGGCTTGCAGGTGCGTTGGCGGCCTTTATGAGTAGGCTCTTTTATTGAATGTTCTCAATCTTATTGGTTCGAAAGAACACCGGCGTGCGTTGCTTACATAGTGTGGTTGTGCAAGAAAAGGCCTCAAAAATGGTTGTTTGTAGAATTCCGGACATCGAGACGGTACTTCAAATTTGAAGGTAGTGATGAAATATTTGAATTTCTCTTCAAGAAGAGAGGATGTATTCAGCAGTAGGATACTTATAGGCAGACATAACTTTACTTTTTATTCCTTATGAATCATTTGATAGTAATAATCTGTAAAGGCAAATAGTTCCTATCCAAAAATACTGGACCCGACTAACATGAAAATCGTATTAAGTAGTACTTCTCACAAAATAGATTTTAAAATGTGGCTTTAACATAAAATTAATAAATGAATGAAATTACCTCGTCGTCTTAATTCCAATGTAGATATTCCCTTATTCTCGACCAGAGATAAAAAATTAAAAACGGTTGGCTTCAGGTACCATCTAAGACAAGATAGTGATACAGTTAAACTCCTAACTCCGTGGTGTCATAAAAAAAGTCAAGAAATCTTGACAGAAGAACTCAATAACATTTTATAAAGACGACAGGAGATTTGGACCGGATACCTTGGTGCCTTAAAGGTTAGGACTAGACAAAATAAACAGTAAAAGTGTTGTTTAATAAAGTATGGATTTCATTGGTCAAAACAATTTGACCAATTATATCCAATCATTTGAATCCTGACATCGGTTTCAGCTTTCACAATAAATTATATATAAAGCAAGTGTAATCGACAATTAACAAGGCATTAAACTTTCATTATTTTATCTTTTTATTGAATTTATAGAAGTTGATAATTAATGGAATAAGTTAAAAAATAAGACAAATATCACCAATCAAGAAGACCATCAGCACGCGACTGTTTTAAAATAAAGGTCAATTAAATACCATTCGTGTTGCAATTAGTCTCAAAATGATAAGCAATTTACACAAATGTTTCGCCTCCCACTAACCGAAACAATTAAGAATATTCACAAAGTTGTTACTTCACACGTAGGTAGCCTGTAAGCCATTGTAATATGCTAATAACTCCGCGTACAAGGGCGAAAATGAAAAGATTTATGACGGAACGCAGTAATATTATCAAACGTATCGAAATTTAACGCAGAAATAATAACGTATCTTGACGAAACCCACACGTAATAAACAAAACGCTACACTAAAAACTTTACTGTTACAACAATAAAGCTTAGAATTCGTTTAGAGAACAAAATTTAATCGTTCAAATATCTACACACAAAAACAAAACGTACGAGCTGTGTCAAAGACCCAAAATCGGTCAAATAAATTTATTTAATTTATGTTGACTTCGTGCCCTCCGTACAAATTCGGCGTCGGTCTTATATGACAAAGAAAGCTATAATATACATTTTCTCATCGAATTTACTATTTGCTGAGCAATTAATTATAATTCTATGTTGTATGTTTCAAGGATTTTCTTCATTGGTCTATGCATTTTCCTTGCCTTAATAGTATCATGTATAAAATGTATTTATTATTTATTTAATAACTTCCCGAGAACCATTTATTTTAACAATCTCATGTACCACGTCATCTTTAACGTAAGCTAATTTCGTTCTTAGTTCCATAACGATCGATGTGAAGATAAAGAAACAGAAGAACAATTAATAACTAAATAAGCACACGTGAAAAAGTGGATAATATCATAAATGTGTCGTTTCGACCGTTTCAAATATTTACAAAAAATAACAACATCGCCCTTTAATACGATCTTGAAATTTACCAGTTCACAGTTCCAATTACAGTTTCACTTGCCGGCTGCAAGTGTACTTTCAATAAAATACATTAATAGACATATACATCTATAGCCTCGCTTTTGTTTTGACGCTTACCTAATTACCTCTCGGTTCTAGTGTTGTTCTCATGATTCTCACGGTGTGTGATTTATCGAATAGTTGTGCCGTGGGCGTCGACAACCCGAGGAGTAGTTACTGCAATCGGAATGTCGATAAGTTGTAATTGTGTTCGGTTTCAATGTTTGTTTTAGTGTATTTATTGCTACGTACGTTTTGTCAATCAGTGGCATTTATCGTTTACTGATTGGATGTGAATTATTGTGTGACAATGGCATGGGTTAACGAAGACTGACGTTTTAATACGATTTCTCAACATTGATCATTCATTATCATTTAATATCGATGTATTAGTGGAATATATTTAGATATTGAAACGAATAGATCGGAAAATATTTCATTTAGATTTTATTTCAAGTAAAAACCTTTAGTACTATAACAGTACCTTTCCTTAATTATATTATAAGATTGAATTTTCAAGGTCATGCACTAGCTGCTGTACATTTTCTACCGTCAACAAGCTATATCTTGTATCGCAACAAATCTATATAAAGCATAAGAGGGTCAGCGTAATATCTGGTACAAGGACATGACCAGATATGTCCTAATGTTGTCTTAGATTTTCGCGATTATTACACATTGAAATAAAACTAGTTTTTAACGGATTTAATCGCGTATTTTAACATCCCGACATTTCGAGCACTTTGCAGTGTTCGTGGTCACGGGCAGACTGAAACGTCGGGATGTTAAAATAATTAATATACGCGATTAAATCCGTTAAAAACTAGTTTTATTTCAGATATGTCCTACATACACTTGACATTGTATTAAATAATAATATAGATTTTTACTCACCAAGGATGAGAACGTAAAAAGAAGTAAAAATGACTTACTATGAACTCACATGAATTTAAATAAAAATTCTGGTTAGAAAGTCTCATCAGCTCGTAGCCGATTTTCAGTACGCGCTTATATAAACATGTATGTATATAATATGCATACAAGGAATTGCAAATGGCCGCTGACAAAAAAAAATCTATAAAATAAGAACCAATCGAAACGTAAAATTGTTTTCTTTGATTTATTACAAATTGCCTGTTATTATTCAAAATTTGGGTAAACGTGGGAGAACTCTATGCTGGGCTTGTTAAGCCCAGTAGTGAATCAGAGTCGGACTTTGAAGAAATTAACATTTATTATTTCACACGTCATTAAAGTACTATACATGGTGTTTATTTTTAATAAGAACTATTTTAAAATATATATTTGATTTATTACATCCAAAACCAAAATAAAGGCTGCGGTGGATTACTTGTTATTTTATCATAATCAGAGCTTCCCTTGCTGTAAGAGAGACATTTGAGACACTCTCATCACTACTTATACTTAATATAAAGATTAAAATACTTATTAAATCATAAATATACAAACCTTTCAAACAACATAACAATATATCTTGAATAGTTTTTATCAATGTAATTAAAACAGACGTCACCATCTCTCTATTTTATTAGTCGTTATCTTAATTTATAGACGACTTAACAAAATTAGTCACATTATGCATTCCGTTTAGATGATGAAAACAAAAACTTTCTAAGAAAAATAAATTTACGTAACAGAAACGTGTCTTAGATATATAATACGTATTTACTATAGAAACTTGGTGTCGAGTTTCTAATGGTAAACGGTAATGGATAATCAAATAATAGCGATGAATAATAAAACCGACATCAGATGACAATTAAATATTATTCTTGAAAATTCCCTGCATAATAACAGAGCTTACCTGAACCAGCGGTAACCAGATTGAACAGGTTTCCTATAAAATAGATGGCACATTTAAGCCAATTCTGTTAGTTATCAGTAGAGCCTTGCGCAGACATAATCTTATTCGCCACTGTAAAAGCATTTATGCGTCCATACTAATGTGTGAGAAAGTGGAAATTCTGACGTAATGCCAAACTCCCCTCTAAAGTCTGCGGCATAATCACCATCATGGTTAGACTTCACGGGAACACACTCGTATCTTCTTCTATTCCTCTGCAGGCTTCCTTTGCCTTGAAAATAGCTCGGGATATCTACAGACACGTTAATAAAACCCTCTTACTTATCCTACCCCCAAACAGTAATACTTCTGTAATGCAGTTTGGAGGCTAAATAAACCAATGCAAACATTAACATTGGCTAAAGATGTGAAACACATAATTCTTCTTCTAGTGCCAATGTTATCTGAGAACCAAGTCGACACCAACTATTAGTGGCTCATTGCCTCATATATTCGATTATAATGTAATTGACAATATATTACATACTGTTTCTTGATTTTCATTAATCTATACAAACATTCAATGCAAATTTCTTTCCCCTAGGAGTAAATTTTTCAGAAATCATGTCTTAGTTTTAGAAGATTCATATCGATTACGATAATAATAGTTTATAGTATGATACACGGAGATAAAATTTAAGGATGCATTCTAGAATAATATTTTTTGAAAATTTGGTTTCAAAGTATCATTCTAAGACATTTATTAAATATATAATTTAAATATATATAATCAATACATTGATGAATCTAAAGTAAAAAAGGTGTGATCAATCCTCAAACCACACGTATCTGAGAAATACCTACTCGTTCACATATCTAAGAAAGATGTAAGGTAAGGAAAAATTCGGAAAAATTCGCGAATAGGAGAAAGGGTGTTCCACATGTCAATCTGAGGGCGGGGCGCGCCGTCTTAGACTACCCCTGAAAGGTAGGCGTGTATCCATATGAGGGTATAGTATTATTGTTTATTTTATAGGTATACTTTTTTTATTTCCTGAACGGAAAAATAATAATAATAAAAAGGTAACAATTAAAAAAAAACACGTCATTTTATTTCCGCTTTCAAGTAAGAAGTTTCTAGTATAACCTATATTATTAAGTCCACGACAGAAACCGCATAACGAGTGTACCAAAACTCGCTGTCTTTGTTTCGAATAATTTTTAACTACGTGTTGTATAAGCTGTTTGTAAAAAAGGTTAAACAAAAACACAAAGAAATAATTAAATTAAATTATATTTTTTCCCGTTCGTCCGTACGTCGATAATGTATTACTTTCGTTAGTAGATACGTCCCATAATCCCATTCCAGTGCAAAAATCATTCGTGTTAGACCCACCAGTTAAGGGTGTGCATTATTTGTCAGTCAGTCATTTAAAAAGGTTATTAAGCATATATGATAACTTAAATAATTCAAGGGTAAACTATAGACCTGCAGAATTAAACTTTAATCTCACCACAGAATAACAGTCAGATTTTTTTACTCTTGACCGGCAAATGGAGCACCTTATGATAAGTGATCACCAATGTCAAGCTTTATCAACCTTTGAATCACCAATGCGCCACCAATCTTTGGAACTAAGATGTCATGTCCCTTGTTCCTATATTTACTGGCTACTCATCCTAAAAACCGGAACACAACAATACTGATTACTGCTGTTTGGCGGTAGAATATCTAATGTGTGATACCTATCCAGATGGCGCAAAGCCCTACCACTTGCTTACTTAGCTTGGATAAATAACTTTATAAGACCAAAGATAAGTCAGTACAATCAAACTATTTAAATATAGATAAAGATTATTTTTCGAGTACACAATTATAAAATGTTTTAATTTAATTGAAAACAAAGAACACTTACAACAGCTCGTTTCACCGCCATTTACGACATTTAATAAAATATTTATAGAAACTATACGGCCTGAAATGGTAACATTTCGTTCACATATTAGTATGTATCTGTTTCGATCGAGGTCAAAGTCATATCACGAGCTAACCGTACCGAGCTATCATCGTTTTAATATCTCGAAATGAATTAAATATCATAAGTTATTGAACATGAAACATTAATAAATTCCTTTCAAGCGAAAGTTTACTTTGAACCGCTGTCTTAGCTTAACCTGTTAATAATATATATATATACGTGTCTATATTTTATTTTATATTGTTATACGTGACATAAAGTTTATTATGTTTTAGCAAAATTATTCGTAAATGTATTATTATTATGTGTATATCTTTCTAGTTAATTGTTGATATTTAGTTAAGATTTTTTGGATAGTAAATACTTTTTTACGTTAAAAAAAAAAAACACTTCTTGATAGATACATGTGAAATAACTAATTTATAAATATATTTTTTTATTATTCTAAAAGTAGTTCTAGTTACCAGTTTTTTCTTATTGATTGTTAAAAATCTATACGAATTCGTATTTTTTTTTAAATCGTAAATTGTTTACATTTTTTATAGTTTGACTCATTTTTGAGGCCTTTCATTCTTATGGATAGTCATTATATTATTTAAAAAAAAAAACTGATTTAAATTATCTATTACTGTATGTGTGGGCCAAATCAAAGAACTGTACATTAAACTAAGACAACACATACTCACAGTACAATCTCTTATTAAAAATGTAAATACCATTTGCCTCAACTCGCTGTATCTTCGAGATCTAGACGATAAATCATAATGATAATATTTTATCATCTAAAGTTAAAAACCAAATTTACTATATATACCGATTTTTATCAAAACAGTGTATAATTCTAAGTATTTAGTAAAATAGTACTGAATAGGTATCTATTTACAATGGATAATATTATGTCGATACACATACCTATCAACAAAAGCTTATTATCAATTAACCGAATATGAATGATATTAATTTGTTTATATCGATAAATATGTATACAACGTCTATATTCGCCTGCACATTGAGAACAATTAGGCCATTTTAAAGCTGTTTTATAAAATTTGTCGTATTACGTTTTTCGTGTGATATTTTAAAATATTTTATTCGTCGTTCAACTGATTTGCATGTGAAAGTATGCATACATTATTTCTTAACACTTAAAAAGTGTTCTTGTATTATTTACATGTCCCGTTATGCATGCAATTGATTGAAAAAACAACCATTAAAACTTATAGATACTTGACCAGAATCGAAGGTGGTATAATCTCTTAAGATCCACGTGTAACATCCGCTACATCATCACCTCTCGTTTCCGCTACTCAACATAACTTGAAATATTGTTTGCCTAATATTTAGATACTACTTGAATAGCGGCCGCGGACGCTTCTATACAATTTATTTACACAATATCAATTATGTGCTCGTAATCGATTCGGCCTCGGCGGTCTAGACTGCACAGGATTCGCAGGACATAGAGTGTAATTTATATTTTTAATTATAACCCAATGGCAAATCCAACCCAAACAGGAGTTCAAGCGCTTGAATAACTTTACGTGTTTTCCGCGGAACAGAAGTATAATAACTGCCCTCTCCAGACTCCGGGAGATTGAATCCTGGACTCAGGCACTGCGACACTATAAACTAATTACTAAACCAATGAGACAGACATAATAAATATAAAAAGCACAACCTCTTTTTATGTATTATTCATATTAGACTTACTTAACAATAAAAATATCACTCGCTTAGTGATAATGAGTCTCCGAAATATACCCGGTATACCCACCTGCGTATATCTCAAAGATTTCCCCTTCACAAAATTATTCACTTGATTGATTACGTCAAACCCATACCGTACCCATAGCCGGACAAAGTGTCATTACTTTCAAGCAAATCAACGTGAACTAATACGATTTTAATATAATATCGTGTATTTTTAAAACAACAATAATAATTATGATAAAACGTAATATGTATCAAATTTAATCAAAGTGTTTACAAACACATTTACCTCATCGACGCTATTCAATTCATTAGTACTACGGATTCCATTTCCATTTGACGGCTATAATATTTGGTGTACCTCCCCCCGATAATAACTGTAATGGGGTCACGGCAGTTCAAGTTCATCAAGCGGACCTTCGTTAATGAAATCGACAACAAGGAGTCACGAAGAAACGTAGATGATGCATTTATTTTTGTTATAATTTATCCCTTTATGTACAAACTAGTTAAAACTGCTTTACTTTATTTATAAAACTTTACCTATAACACACAAACCGTCACCTACTAAAAAAGTAGCCTACGTCCTTCTCCGTGACTCAAACTATCCCCAAACAAAATTTAATTTAAATTGGTTCAGAAGCTTAAGCGTGAAGTGGTAACAGAAAGATTTATTTTAATATTTATAATATTAGTATAGATTTTAAATAGCTCGTTATATTAAGTATACAATTATTATTTGAAATATGATTATAAATTTATCAAATACCTAATTGTACAATTAAATAAAATAACTAAACCAAAGAGACGTAATTTATATATATTAGAAAGGACACGCGTTCCAAATTAATTTTATATTTTAACTTCTTACTATATCTGTGGTTGAATGTGGTGCTTGTGTGTTTTATTTTAAATCAAAATATTTGAACACATTCATACATACATTCTATAAATACTTTTTATGATGACTTGTCGTACATAATGTTTGTGGTTAATCAATATTGGATAGCGAAGGAAGACAATCCACACTCTCGCAGTAGAGGTGCGAGATGGTATAGGCTCTTCGCTACGAAGGATAACTTTTTAGTAGGATGGCTTGGTACCCATTGAATGGGCTCTTAGATCCCGTACGTTCGAAGCGGATTTTTATAGTACTAATGTACGATTGATACCAAAATAATTAAGTTGACAACATAAGAAGATTACAATTTACTCTGTGGGAATATCTGTTAAATCATTTGTAATACTTCATAAAAGACCAAACGCATTTATGTTCTATATACGTTAGTCTTAGTCTCCGTAACTCTTTTAGTCCTGTGTCCGATCACTCTCCGGTCGTGTCGGATTACCGTTCCTTCAAAATATGTTACTGAGAATACTTAGTGCGCACAGACAGAAGCGCAATTAGTCTTTGAAATTCGGTGGAAAAAGTCGGCTAGGAGACCATTATCACAATGACTATTTTTTATTTAACTAAGCCAAACCTTATGGCAACGTTTCTTAGTCATATTAAAACAAGAGTCGTTGGGTAATATTAAAAAAAAAAATTATGACTTTTAAATATTAACTGTCAGTATAATAATTTTTAGCCAATTTGTTGCAATTTTTAATGTTAATTAATCCTCATACATACTCCACTATCCACTGATCATCATAGTTATTAGCGCCTATAAAATTTTAGTTCGCTGTGAGGTTTTAATCATAATGTTCGCTACACACGAATAATAAGGCCAATTGCACACTGTGGACTTATTTTGCTAATTATGGAGTTGTTTATATCAACATCAATTTGTTAAATGTAACAACGAGAATTGGTTTCGATTATAAATTTCCAATATATATCACATACATACGACATACTGTAAACGATTTTCGCAATTGTTCTATAGATATTAAAACACGTGTAGGCGTAATTACCTATTTATACACCTACTAGATGCTAAGAAATTGTATCTTAATGTATATGAGTTACTTGTATCTAATCGTTAATATTTATATCCGTAGACATTATTTACGTGGCTGGAGTGTTTGTATATTTGAATGCAAAATCTCAGGCACAATCAATCCAGTTGAAATAAAATCTAATTACATATATTTTTCGTAAAATATTTCTTACATTAAGGAAGGCTATATTTACTACTAGGTCTAACCGGCCGCGGCATCGCCTGACAGGTGCTTGGAACATTTTTCTCGGATTAAAAGTAACATATTTGCTATTCCAGAGTATAAGCTATCTCTCTTCTAAATGTCATTAAATTCGGTCAAATCTCTCTGGTGTTGAGTATCGAACATCCATCCAAACGTACGCATTTATTAATTACTAAGATTGTAAGATATAGGGTTCGGTACAGTGACCATAAACTTTAACAAACTCTGTAAATGCATGCTTAGTCAAATATTTAACACGAGGGAAACCACAGAGCACTATATAAATAAACTTCAAATACTAATGATTCATGAACATATATATATTATTATATGTGAATCCATTACATTATGACTGATCTGTTTTGTCGTTGTCAGTGAGATAAAATACACATTTATATCTTTTGTTTTTTTAAATAAATTACTATAAAATCGTTGTACATTATGATACTATTTATATTAAACACTTTGTACACGTAAAGTACTCATTTTATATAAAGTTTAAACGTCTTACTTTATATATAACGGTTGAATTATAATCCGGTTTATTTTAAAAGGTATGTACCAAAAAAAAGTCATGTCAAAAAACAATACTGAGCCATAATATATTTAATATTTTTAAATAAATATAAGTCTGAAGAAATAAGACTATTAGACGACGTTAAAGAAAAGATCAATTATTCATATAAAATAAATGCTAAATAACATACTTTCATGAGTTGTTAATAATGAATTTGTTTAGATTTCTTGTGAGTTACTTTAAAATCAAAGACGTCATTCGTCCTCAAAACACACGCACAGATTATGTTAAAATTACGAAAATCATCATAATTGTATTCGCGTGTCCTTATCCCATAATTTAAAATAAAGTAAACGGCGTGATAGAATTCGGCAGAATTCTGAATTTTACGGCTTGTCTGCCTGACACCCAAACCTTCTTGAAAATACTTTCGATGGTGGACTAGTGTCCAGTCACACGAATATTGAACTTGCAATGCAGAAAACATGCTTAGCAAAAAGTATAAGTCCGCTATTGCCTATTATTCTATTCTGTTCTGTGTCAGAATTAATTGACTCAGTAATATATACTTGTTTCAACAACGCTACCATTGCATATAAATATTATTTTATAACACAATGTCAGACAGTTTACAGCACACAGTCAGTACGTTTTACAGCAAATACTTTGCACGATCGTAAAAATACGAAAATCGTAAAAATCTTTAGGCATGTACGTGTCGACCAATCTCACGGAATGTATCACATGACGCCATTTTGTGTATTTGAATAACACCATTCGAACTGCAACCAAAATCGAACCGTATTAGTTAGTAATAAAGCTTAGTTTACCTTCCAAATTCATTGGATTTATTTCGTATTAGATTGTACAACATGTGTGTTACAAGAATGTGAAAAAAGGGATCATGCGTTAGGGGCTTCGAACGTGTGTAGGCGGGTTAAGATATACGACGTTTTCCGCCAACATTTACTATTGGTGAAGACGTTTCATAGGTTAAGAGTGTGTGTTCAAAAATCTTATATTGCATACAAATATATATATAATTAAATTGCTCGAAAATTATCAAATTTACATTTACTTAAATTGTCATGCGAAGCGATGAAATAAAACCGTATTTCTTGACCGACGTTAGCGGCTGCAAATACGGACAAAACCTATTATGATTTTTTGTTCGTTATTTTCATGCTCGGCGGTAAAGGGCACATGGTCAGAATACCTACACGTGTCACGTGTGTGGAAGAATACGCACTATACAATGAGCACCTCAACGCACCTATATAAAGATAAGGTCTTCGTCCAGCTGTGGTGCTATAACTGTCAATTTAGTACTCATAATACTATAATTCTATTATCATGTAATATTAATTTCATCTAAAAATATAAGCAAGCCGATTATAAAAGCAAAACCATTTCAAGCTATAATAAAAACCTCAGAGGTATCGAAATGATTTCATTTCTCAATATTTTCATTTTTTTCATACGCCCATGGATGACATGTCATGGCGTACCGTAATGCGAAGTCTAAACAAGCTAAAATGAAACTTAATTATGTGAGTTAAGGTACATTTTCCAATGCACGTCATAACAATCCCTCCGCGATTCCATACGATTTCACCAAGTAATGATTTGCTTCGTAATGAGGGAGACGCGCGAATAATATTCTGAGAGAAAAATCATTGATATAAAATTCTAGATGTGAATATTAAAAGTTGTAATATTTTCATCACTAAATCGATAAACTGAAATTACAAGTCAGTTGATATAATATAAAGATTTGTGCAAAATTCATTCGGAAATATTCCAGTTTAACTGACCACAGCAATCCGTTGTGTAAGGAAAAAAAACTTGCTTGTATTTGAATTCGCGACCACTATTATCATCCAATATTTTATCCACTAAGCAATCGTGGTTCTTGTAAAGATAGTTTATATTGTGCATTGTGTAAAACAATTAATAAAACATGCAGTTGAATCGTGTGTTAATAATATACAAAATTAAAAAGAAACAATTACAATGCGCGGTATAATTAAATTGTTATTTATAAAAAAAAAAAAAAACAAATCTTTTTTAAAATATAAAGTTAAATACAGGCTTATACTAGTATAATTGAATATTAGATTTTTACTAATACGTACTATTATTATGCAAGAATTAAGTATGCACTTCTTTACGGGGTAACATTTCTTTAAACTGTCTCATCCAGATATACTAAATCCTTGAAGGAAAATGTCGGTCCTTCCGGAGTTTATTATTGCTGTTATTGCTCCCACACGTCAAACAGATTTTTTTACTTCTATTCGTATACATATTTACCAAACCTAATATACCGTTGGAAATAATAATCACTAAGCAACGTATCACATTCTTTTGTTTTAATTCAGTGTCTATAGTTACGTTAACCGTTAAATATATAATTCGTTACATTATATAAACCAAAGCTAAGTACGAATAAAAGAAGCAAAACATTTTTAATCTGTACGTTTATATATATGAACATTTTCATAGACTCTTCTTTGATGATTTCCCTTTATATATAATATTTCATAATTATAAATGATGTTAAACTAAATCGATCACTACTACATCCAGGTTATTTTGGTGCATAGCACGTTATCCACATAGTAATATCACTCGCATTAGAAGAACAGAAACATGGCATTGCCACCTACGAGCTGTTTCCCGGAACACGTGGGCCCCGTTCTCCGTAACAAGCGGTGGCAACTTTCATCTCATTATTGTTGGAAACAGTTGCATTACATAAAAAGCTTCAAGCATTGTCGTAAAGACGGTTACATTTTTCATAAAATACTTGTCGAAATTTCTCCCACACGAGGCCCGGAGGCATGACGTAACGAGAACCAGCGTATAGCCTCTCGACTCGAAAGCCACTCGACTAACCCTCTCCTATCCCGTTCTAAAACATAAAAAAGTAAGAGACGCCTATAACACAACTTCGTCATATTTTTCCCTTTACCACCCTCGCCATCTGAAGCGTTCTTTTATATAAAAGAGGTTCTCGAGAAAATAATAACGGGACTCCTCAAAGGCCACCAACTTTCGCTATTTCGTGCTTTGATTTCCGACTCGGCAAAGAATTTACTGAGCCACAAAGGGATTACGCAATATTAAGCAAGGATTTAATTTCCAATTTAATACATTGCTACCTGCTCCGATAATTGTTTACTTGTAAGAGATTTATGGACGATAAAATGTTTTTTTAAGAGCGGTTTCGCGGGCTTTTAAAGGCAAATTGGCTCGAGTCGAAACTCTTAACAAATTACTCCGTTACATGCGAAGCTCTTTATTTTATGACCGTTTAATCGCGAGAAATTTGTTGCTCAAGTATTGTGTTTTTTTTATTTTTATTTATAATCAACATCTTTGATGAATTATTAATCGCGATATTTTAGAAAGGTATTTATGGCTGATTTTTATCGTTTTCTTTTTTGTAATAGTAAACAAATAATAAACAAAGAACATTATTTTAGTTCACGCATTTTATTTTAATAAATTTACACTTACTAACGATTTTTTAAACACGTATATGTCATCCCAAACAAGGTAATGTCATACACATTAAAACTGCCGTATCTATTCGTTAATTAAATTAAACAGGTATTTTTTCGCAATTCAAGTAGTTAGCATAAGCATTAAAATAGCAAGAATATCTTAAATCTTCAAAGCGGTCGGTATTTTAAAAGACACCGGTCTAAATAACATAGAATTAAGAAAAAGTAAAGTGTATAAAATGACCCATCAGAGCGAGCCACAGCCTTGTCATATTCCACATAACTCGTGTACGCGAAAACATTCGTACGAGCCTCTTTAGACGACAGATTTTATGACGACAAATGATAAAAATACTCAACGTTTCATTGTGAAACTCGAGAACGCTGAATTTTTGTACGCCCTCAGTAATATACCTGTACGTGTACATGTGTATAAAAGGGCGAAGTTATTTGCCTTCGCTTCTCTTCCGTCCATTTCGCCACCTCCTCCCCCCACGGGCTTCCGGTTACCATATTCACCCGCCACCCAACCAACGATTAAGCTAAACTGAACTCTAAAGTTAGACTATAACATTCAAATTCAATCGAACGTCGTTGTACTATTTTTCTTTAGCCTCCTGGAGCAGTACGTTGACGTCGCCAAAGCAAAGAATCTGAACTTTAGAATAAATAGTAGCACGTCTTAAAACGCATTTTTTATTCGCAAGGCTGTTACGTCGTTATTGAACCGCCGTAGTCCTCCCCCCCGCACTGCACGGACTATACGAAAAACATATTTTTCAGATAACGACAATGAGAAAGGAAAATATTCAGATGGGAATTCTCCGATACGGCGCGTCGGGTGCGCCCGCGTGGAAAATATTAAGGGGCGGGCGTGTACTACTAAGCGATATTTTCGACATGCCTAACTTTTATTGCTAACTCATGATATCGGATACCCGTTTCTCGTACATCAATGTTTACGCATTAAAAACATATTACGGTCCCAATCAAGCTACAGGATAACGAAAAACTCGGAGAGTCTGAAGGTCTAAGTTGTTTAAACTGTTTGAATACCGGCTACGAGATTTGCTTCGAAAAAATCGTCCCGACGAATTACAGTGGAGTTGAAGTATTCCGAAAATTATTATACGAAGAGCCCAGCAGGGTATTAAGTAACATGATATTAGCATCCCTCGGGCGGAAAGAGACAAGCTCTCGGATTAAATGCTTAATTAGAGTGAGACAGAGCAGCGAGGGGGCGATCTTGTCTAAAGGACATTGGCCTCTAGGGCACGCGACCGTTGATTCGAACTCCTTTTTAATTCTTTTTTATTAATTATACTGCAATCGTATCGACTCCATACTTTAGAAAAGAAACTTATTGAATATTGAGATACAGAAACGGATTTCAATACTCAGTTATCGAATATTATTTATTTAATAGAATCGTTTAAAATATTTATTATGAATATTGCCAATTTTATTAACAACAGTCAAATTTATAGGATTTTAATTAATAAATATATACGATAATAACTTTTTTCTACGACGAAATTAAATCTATTTTCAAGAAAAAAATATTCAAAGTATTTGAAAAGTAAGACACTATAATGACATGATTATAGTCAAAGACACTTAAAATGTAATTTAGTCTAGAAAATATAAATTTATACGAGTCGCGGCAACGATCAAAGCATATCAATCCCGGCACATTTCTTAAACGCCCGGCCTCTGTCTCATTACAGAGCTTTTTCTCAACTACGCGTTTTATTTCCAACTTAATGGGTAGCTCGGTTTCTTTAATGTAAACTTGGCAATGGGGGAAACTCGGAAAAATTGGGTCGGCCTTTGACTTAATTTTTTTAACCAAGGTCGTTTATAATCAATACTGGGGTGCTCTTTTACGCCCAAAGTAATTAGATATTTGGGGTATCGATTTTAGGGTAGGTCGTGGTAAATCAATTGCCACAGTTTGACATTGAATTTTTAACACTTCGAAATGTGATCTGTTTGCTTAAATATTTCGAAGTTTGAATAGTATTTCTTTAAGAGTATTATTTTGTTATTCACATTAACATTTGCGTAAGTCGTTGCTTTCTAAAACCATGTATGGCTAGTACCTTACTAGCCAGATACCACTTTTATACATCTTGACTTAAAACTCACAAGTGGACGCCATTATTGACTCCACTCGTTTAATTTCGTTTATCCCTCAAGCGTGTACGGACAGCAAAAAACCGGTTGTGTGGAAAGGCAAAGGCTCTTACAATATTTGCTTCGGGCGGAATGCGGTAGCTAAGGAGAACGCAAATATATTGTAGGAATGGTCAACACTGACATCGAGATGTTGAGTTTCAACCTAAGTACCGTTAGAATGCAACGTATTTTTTTATGAATTAATGCTTGAAATATGTTTTTGATAATATAATTCCATTTCGATTTCAAATAATAAATGTAACACAAAATAATAATACTTATTAGAATACGAAAAATATATAAAAAAATAATATATTATTTCACTTTAATTTATTTCAGATATAAATAATATTGAAGGGGACATCAGTATGAATGAAAACTATCTTTCTTAAAAATCATCTAAATTTTTTTCAAATAAAAAAATATCAAAGAGTTTTGCTATCGCTACAACCCGTCACCTTAATTTCTCTCTGATCGTTAAGCAAACAGTTAGATGAGCAAATTATTAATATAATACGTGCTTCAATGCGAGCTACATTTGACGGTTTGTGATGAATCATCTTCATCACCATCACCAATTATACACGGTGTTATGTTGTGATGAAACAAATACGCCTCTGTGCCGTAACGAAATAACAATAGCGGACAATTGGGCACACATACATACACATTAGAAAACAATTTGTTTCTAATACAATTCAAATCATTTTATTTTTCTAGTTATATAAAGATACTCACATAATTTCCAATTCACTGTTCTTTATAACAATTACAGTTATTTTCTAATATGGGAGAAGTTATCCAAACAGCTTAAATGGCCTCACTGACTGGTTTTTTTTTAAGTCTAAATATTCTTTATACAAATAGACTTTCAAAAAAAGAAAATAATCTTCGCTTTATAAATATTTAAACACGCGCTGTGCGACCTTCGAAATATGCACTTTATTCTATTCTCTAAATAAGAGAGACTGGCAAGTTATAAATAAACCTTTTTTTAAGTTTAATTTATATAACATAAATTAAATTATTCAAAACTAATAATTTATTTTTTATCTTTTTTATATTAATGTAAACCCTTAGGTGAAGGTTTTAGTTGTAGTAGCTGGTATTGTTTTGTTTTTTTTAATTGATACTTTTACATTTTAGGCTGCCGGTTTAATATCTATTTAATAGTTGTGTGTACTAATAAATATGTAAATACTGATTCGTAATTTTATCGCTGGTGTTACTTATAAGACGAAGCAACTATAATTTAGGGTCGGCCTTCTTTTGGCGAATCAATATGTACAGAACACGATTGAATTAAAAGGCTACATTATATTGATTATCCCATCACGTATACCGTTCAGATACGGCAGCTAATCTGCATGGCTATGGTGTCACACCATAAACCATGGTGTACCACGTATTCAATGGCCAGTTGGCAGTGTGAATTCGTGTCGGCATGCTATCCCTGATTAACAATCAACGCGTCTCCGCGCAATGTCTTGTTAAGTTCCGTATGTTTTAATTATACATTTTCTTTTATATAAATAAAATAGTTATAATATGTGGGTTGATTTAATTTTAATGATTATTTGAAACCGTAAATTGAATACGTTGATAATACACACACATACACACAATTCGATTGTTTTAGGTGACTAGCTGCTCAGCGCGGTTTCGCTCGCTTTAAACATTACTGCACCGCCATGATCAACAGTTCATTGTTATAGAGTTTAATTTAAATATAGTACAATTAACTCCTTTCATTCAATGGCCTATCCAATTCGGGTTTATAGATCCTGAGATTAGCGAGTTCAAACGAACAAACTATTACCAATATATGTATATTGGTATGCATTGAAATCTAGTTATTTTTAACTAGTCTTTTATGTCCCTTAAACTATTTCCCTTAAATAATATTGTTAATCTAATAGCAGTATTTTATATTTTATTCTAAGCTCGTTTTACAATTTGTATTCTAAAATTTTTACGACCTACCTAGCTTTTAACATATTTCATCGAATAAAAACAGATGAACGTGTTACTTCAACACAACTGGAATGTATGAAAAAGTATGACGTTCAAAGAATTTACACAAATTATTCATAATTATTCGTAAAACATTTTTTTTTTTGGGATTCGAATGATACACATAAGTGTATCATTTAAATTCAAATAATTATAAAATTACTAACAGTATTTAAAACGAGATATTTACCATGTTTTTTATTTTTATTTGTTCACGAGAGTCTCACCAAATAAAAATAAAAAAACATGGTAAATAACCCGTTTTAAATACTGTTAGTAATAAAAATAACCATGTTAATTTAAAAAAATATAAAATTATTTGAAAAATAATAATATTTCTTTTAAACATGTTCTAATGTATTAATTACGCTGTTTGTTGGAAATCTACTAGGGCATCATAAAAAGCTAGTATTCCGACAGTTGGATGTACCGAGCCATCGTCCCGTTAATGAGCAGATCTTATTAACATCATTAGTATGCGCCTGCGGCGGATGTTGATGGCTACCAGTTTTTTCCATAACTGGTAAAGGCTTAAGAGCGATAAGAGATACTGATAATGGTTCCGTATACTGTTTTAATTTATAATTAAATTATACACTTTACCCTAAAATAAATATGTATGTACATTTGTTTTACATAATAATTATAATGTTTAGAATAACTATTTTCGTCATTATAACTATAAAAATAACGCTTTTATAAATATGATAGTAACTTTATCTGTCGGTCTATCAGTCAATCTGTCTGTTGCCCTTTCATAGCCAATCAACTGAAACTGATTTTGATGAAATTTTGGTAAGCAAGCTTTAACTCCAGCCAAACCCTAAAGCCAGCGGCGACGAGTTCGAGGATTCGTTTAAAAAAAAAATCACCATTTATAAATTGTATTATATTATTCCGCTATATAGTAAACGAAAATGACGTCATCATGAACAAACTCAAACTCAAATTCCTTTATTCAATGTAGAAGTATTACACTTTCTTATTGATGGTCAAATTAAACACTACCACTGGTTCGGAAAAGGAAACACCCTGACCTGAGAAGAACCGGCGAATGAAACTCAGCGGGTCTTTTTTTTGAGTGTCAGAGATTTTCAACGGAGACTAGCCAACGTGCACAACATGAGTACACAAATTCAAATTCACTCTTATAATGCGAAGAAATAACCATTGACCACAGAACCATTGGGCTCACATGCTTTCTGAGAAAACTGCCAATTACTGATAAAATATAAAAATATTTATAAAATTATTTGAATTATTTTCGTTTCACTGCGGAACTCTAAACACCTAGCTAAATATCCACAAATACCGCAGTTTATAGTTTCTTAATGAAGTGGTACCTTTGTTGGTATAACTGATCTGAACGACCTAAGAACAGAAATGTCATGGAAACGGTATTTTTAAATTAGATTTTGAAGTGACAGAGGTTATAATTTAGATATTTAATAGAAAAAATATTTTGACTTATATGAGTAAAATATTTCACAAGAAAATAGAATATCTAGCATTACTTTATTTTTAACAAAAAGAGTACATTTAGTTATTTATTTAACACTATATTTGAAAATATCAAAGAAACTAAGTATAAAAAAAATCCTTAAGAACACGCAAGAAAAAAAAACCATTCACATATAAATAAAAGGTAAAGTAAAAATAAAAATGAATATTTAAATTTGCCAAATATTGTATTTATAATTCACCTCGTGCTCGGCGAAGTGAAATATCCTAATGAAACTATTTATATGTGTATAAAATTAAAATTTTCGACACGTGTATCCGCCGACATGTACTAGAGCAGCATTTTGGAATAAACTCTAAAACTACAAGGAATGGCAGTTTAAGACCAGTAGACATTATTTAATTACTTTTTCTTATTATATTTGTCTTAATTCCTTATATCATATAATGTTATATTAACATTATGATTAAAAAATGAATTCTTGTACCTAATTAACATATACTATATATATATATTTTTTATGGCACGGTTGGCGGACGTGCATATGCGCCACCTGATGGTAAGTGGTCACCACCGCCCATAGACAAAGGCGCTGTAAGAAGTATTAACCATTCCTTACATCACCTATGTGCCACCAACCTTAGGAACTAAGATGTCTTGTGCCTGTGATTACACTGACTCAGTCACCCTTCTAACTGGTACACAACAATACAGAGTACTGTTATTTGGCGGTAGAATATCTGATGAGTGGGTGGTACCTACCCAGACGGGCTTGCACAAAGTCTTACCACCAAGTAATTAATTTTTTTATGTTATATATACAATAGTTTTACGTATTCACAAAACATAGTCATTATGTGAATGTAATGTAAATGTGTAAAGACTTTGTGTGATTGTCGCTTACGTCATTTGATGTTACTTTTCACCGAATGATTAAATTTACGTGAAAAACGGTTTACGAGTTATTTATATTAAAAGAACAGTCAAAAGTAATATTTAATTTCTAACAAGCCCTAAGAAATAATTTGTTCGCATATCTTTTAGGTACTAAGAACATTTTACAAGTCAACTTCGTAATATCGAAATACACGTAAATTAAACGATAAAATTTCACACAATACATTTTCCACAAAAATATAATTAGAGAATTTTAAACTTTATTCCTTTAGCCTTAAGACCGAGGTACTGAGATTATATTCAAAAGCAATATTCTCTTACATAAAGTTCCCGTGTCTAGAATCAATTTGTTTGGCGTCAAAGAAAGAATTTCTCATAACCCGGGAGGCAGGGTGTTTATCTCATACACGGGGCTATCTGAAGATAAATAACGGGACAAAGGAGGCTTTAATCTGACGTCAGACTACACCCGACTTTGAAGAAGATGATGCATAAAACGTTTTTTTTTAATTATTTTTCTTTAATGTTAATTCCCGTCACACATTCACACACGACTTAATGTAACATCCTGTATCGAAGGACCAAAAGATTACCAACTATTCAGAATACTGAAAATTTATAAATCATTTTAATTTTAATTATTGGACTGACACCAATTTATTAACAAACTTAAATAATATACAAAAAGAAAAAACATATATTATTATAATAAAAAACTAAACTTAACTAAATAAAACTATACATACATGACTTAAGTTACAAAAAAAAACACGCCATGCAATAGATTATCCTGTGGTATACTACCAAGGACCTGGTGAAGAAGAAGGTGGCGCCTTTATGAATCACAAAAATTAAAATTAAAATTAAAATTAGACGGTCTGGGTATTCTCTCAAAGTCCGGTATCATTATACTCTCATACTTTTTAGACGTAAAGTTCGTGCTTTAAAAGTGAAACGACCAATTCAGGGCTTCATTGTTTATTTATGTCAAATAGATATACGAACTTGTTACAGAACCACCTGGTAAGTATTCACTATCGCCCATAGATAATAGCCCTGTAATAAATATTAATCACCTCTAACATGGCTAATGCCCCAAAAACTATGGGAACTAAGATGTCATGCTTTTTGTGCCGTTAGTTACACTGGCACACTCATCCTTCAAATAAGAAAACAACATTAGTAATATTACGGTTTGGCTTTAAAATATATGATTAGAGGGCCATACCATCGGCTTGCAATAAGAAATATATCAATTGTTCCATATAAAACCGGTGTTGTTAAAGAATAAAGTAATGTACTTAAAGGGAAACACCGTTTACAAACTGTTACATGTGCTAACTTAATAAAATAACAATTAAAGAATTAAGCATAAAAACTACTAGGTAAACCTTAATGTTGGGTTATTTTCATTGATCTTCCGTCGATATCTATTTTGGCTCGGTATGTTTTAAATATCGATAATTAGTAACTATTAATTAAGTCAATTAAACATACCGACAACATAATTGAAGGTTCTACAATTATTCCATTAATAGTATGGCATAAATTTTAAATAAAACATTTTTTCATTGAATATAATAGATTGTATAGTTATACGAAATACCATAATTCAACGTGAAGTATCAAAAAAATATTCATACGCTATGTTAAAAAATTAAAAGTAGTCTAAATTATAAACTTAATGGTATTGATGGATCTTAAAAAAATACAAAGTAACAGTGTTACCAGTGAAAAGGGAAAAATTCAAATTAGCTTAATTGTACCCACTAGCAGATGTAGTGAGCCAACAAGAGATAAAGTGCAAAGAATCTAAGGGAAAGAATTTGCAATAACGCAAGCTCCGCCCCCCACACGTTACTATTGGCGAATACGTGTTCGGAAAAATGGGTAAAATGGGGGTAACGGTGGAAAGAGTTGGGGGATGCGTGGATAAGATATGTGAGCGTATAAGAATCCTATTGGCAAGTTACTATATTCTTTCACCTATCGACTGATAAAATTCAGCGATTTTTCGCATAGAAAACATTTTATCGTTACTTTAAAGCGAATAATATGTGTAAAAAAAACTAATAAAAACTAATAATACCATGCGTGCAATTGAAATCGTATAATTGAAAATTTAATCGTCAGTAATACTTCAACCGTACGTTGCACTCAGTGTCGTAAACTTACATTTAAAAATACTTAAATTAAGTTTTTGTCTGAGGGAATGAATGACAAATTTTTATTTAGACATTTCACTAGAATAACTTACTGGCAGAATTATTTAGCGAAACATAAACCCATTTAGGTATATAACATAAAACGCGAGCAATCGTGGCAATTCTTAAACATTATCTAGTAAAAAATCTCGACGTTCCTCCCTTGTGCGAGTGAAGGCTCTATCGCAATATTGCAAAAGTTTGTGTAAAACTTTTTATTAACGGCCGTCGCACCGTACGTCTTTTGTTCTTACCCGACACTCTTTATTTACATGACAACTGTAAATTCAACACTTTATAGAGCTCCTTGGCTCCTGCAAAAAGTTTAATGTCTAAGAATACTGTGATTCGGTAGAAATGTATCATAAAAATTGCATTTTATCGTCCAATCTTTTGAATAAAACATTATTTTTTTTATTTTACTGACATTATTCGTAAGGTCACCATTGCTATGGAACAAATAAATATAAAAATAATGTTTTTTATATTAAAATATTTATGTATAGTATATTTTACATATTTATAGCAAACAAATATACAATTATATATCATAGAAAATACATATATGTATTTTCTTTTCTATTGCATATTGTAATCTTGTATGAGTGGATGTCTCTACCTTTTATCAGCGTTTTATGAAAGGCACATATAAAAATAATTGGTTAGTTCTCTATTGACATAAATACATCTGTCTGTTAATGTCATTACTCGTTTGTATAATAATACAACATTAAATATCAACTGAATAGTTTTTTTTGTTGGCTATACTTAAAATTCCTTTCAATAAATACCGAGGTTAATATTATATTATATTTACCACGAAAAGACAACATATACAAACATTATAATAATAGATGTTTATCTAAAGTCATTTATAGAATTAATTGAATTATCTATCTTTA
This sequence comes from Vanessa atalanta, assembly GCF_905147765.1. Taxonomy (NCBI): domain Eukaryota; kingdom Metazoa; phylum Arthropoda; class Insecta; order Lepidoptera; family Nymphalidae; genus Vanessa; species Vanessa atalanta. The sequence continues at coordinate 3,104,927 of NC_061885.1, forward strand.
TAAAAAAGGAAAAATCGATAATTAATCTTAAAAACGCTCAAACGATTGTATAAATTATATTGACATCACGGTATACGGATTTAAGTATAAAACAAAAAAAAAGTTAAGCTTGATTTTATAACAATTTAATAGTTAACAGCTTGTTGTAAAATAGAAGAATCATATTCCCAATAAAATCAGACTCATCTCTATTCAACAATACAAACTATTTCTATAAACAATCCCATTTCATTTATCAAAAACAATTTTATTCATAAGATTTCTGAATTTATATCTTAATAAATATTATCTGCGACCGACCCTCGTTCCTTTGTGTGATAGCGTGATTTGGGAAAATAAGGTATGAAATTCAACAGTTACAAATTGACACGGACAGGTCGTACAATGTATTAAATTATTCGCAATACACATTCTTAACGAGCTACAAAAACGTGATAGTAAGTTAGGATTGTTTTAATTTAATATCATCGTATTCGTAACAGTTTACTTAAAATATGTATATCGAAGTATTAACTAACAAATATACAATCGAATATCGTTTCTGTCTGATAAAGAGAACTTAGAATCTAACGTTATTCAACATTCAATTTATAGTTATACATTCATTTTCATTCATTCAATTTATATATATTCAACTTATATTAAAGAAATCACAGCAGATTTTTTAAAAGTAATATATTACAACAGTTTGTTAAAATACGTAAAACATATGCAATAATACAATTTCTGCTTGTAAAATAGTAGGATGGAATAGTCTTAATATTAAAATACCACGGATCATTCGGTTTATAACGTGAATTCAAATCTGGGCAAGTACCAAGAAAAACTAAGAAATGTGTATGAATGCTCAGATAAGGACATGAAAAGTAAACATGCATTTATAATATAACCACCAACCCGCAGTAGAGCAGCGTGGAGCAATACGCTTCAAAACTTTCTCCTTATGACAAACGGTATTTACCTAGCAGTAAGACATTGGCGAACTCACTAACTAAAAGTAGTAGTCGCTTTTATACCTAAGATTACTTTTAAGCAAATTATGGATGCATTATAAAGGTATGCTTTGAAATAAATGGCCTTAACAGAAAGATAATTTCTAATAAGGCCTAAAATGTCTAATATTTATTTGACTAACTTTAACGACGTATGTATTATCAAAAAAATCCATAAAGTTGAATCCATTTTTATTAATATAATAAACAACGCTATTAAAATAGATTAAAAAAAATACTCTAAGTAGTTGTCGAATAGAGTTTTATAAACGAGGGAGATGTCTGCAAATGCACTGAAAAATCCGTAAGCCGTTACTGCGATCGAAACGTCTATACTTCCACCATCCACTTAAGTTATTCTAAACAAATATAAACAAAGCAAATCCAATGACCGCTACAGAAAAGTACATTTATATTCATGGTCGCTTATTTTTTCTGACGTTCAATTTTCATCTCTCTCACTCGAATAAGTCTCGCCTATCTTTTGGTTACTCTTATTTAATGTTCAATTTATATACGTAGCTCACTTATATACATATATATTATTTCATTTACTCAATATCCTCTGTCTTTTTCTGGCACATCTATGCTCCCTTTCCAAGGATTTCCAAGCGCCAAATCCTACTTATACGTCTTGGCTCAGCTGAAATGGTTCTTTTCTAACGCGCAACTTTGCTCGTCTTGATCGTTTAAATCGTTTGAAAATTATTTATTATTTATGAAGAAATTATTTTCTAATTCTATGAATAAGCTACGTGTCTGGCAACATTGTATGTCCAAAACAAAGTTTGTTTTGTAATATGAAGCCGAAAATACTTTGCTACACGTGTTGGCTTTGCGCCAAGTATTTTATTTACCGTGTTTCGATCTGTTATGGATCATTAATATTGTTAACTGTTATCATATATGATGTTAGTAGAACTAACTTAAAATCTACTTTTATGACCATTTCTAGTAAGAGTATAAACTACCAGATGTATGAAATATATTCCTATTAAGATAAATATATTTCTACCTAATCTTTGTCAGATTTCTTTTGATTTAGATCCAAAAACCCGAGGTGGCTCAGTCTAGTATTTGTGAAACTTAACTGAATATTGCGGGTTCAAAGCGGAGCAAGCTCCAATCATTGTTTATGTGATTAATTTGTGTTTAGTATTCATATCTTGCTCAGTTATGTCGGAAAACATCGTGACCTATGAATCCACCGAGCTTTATTGAAACAGTGCGGTGGAATAAGCTCCAAATCATCACCTCAAAGAGTAGAAAAAGCCTCAGTCCAGCAGTGGGATATTTAAAGGCTGCTATTTAACTGCACGTTATATAAATTTTACTAACTTAAAGAAAAAAAAAATGCTTCGTGTATTGTTTTTATAATAAATTGTTGAAAAGTATCAAACCATATTGAATAATGTATAAAAGAAATTCTAGTGAACGCGCTCAGAAAGATATTTCTTTATATTCCTTGACACAATCACTCGGGGGAAATATACGCGAGCAACGGTAGCAGTTTAGTTATACACCACGATATTGCTCGCTATACACTATGAGATACCGTGCAAATATATATAATATCGTATTGGTTTTTCACTTGTTTTCTATGTTAAGATTTATAATTATTATATAGAAAGTTTGGGGAAAATATGTTAACTAGTTTACACTTAATGGTGCAAATTCAGTATTGAAATTTTGAGGAAAATACAAAATATGAAGTTAGATTCTTTCAATATTTTCCCTACTGTTATTTTTAATTTTCTTTTAATTATAATATTAGAACTCGTCAATACTTTAAGAATAACAAATGAGGGACATAACGACTTAAAAACGCCATGCCGTATACCGTCAGAACATACTAGTCAATCTTACCAAGGCGTTTCACAAACACCATTATTGAAATGTAGAACATTTATAACATAAAATTCGAACAATTTTTCACAAATAGACATCAAAATCAAGCTTTAAAGCAACATGCAAAAACAGCATACTGTTAATAAAAGCGGAAAGCGTTAAACGCTCTGATATCATCGCTATATTTTTACACTTTAAAACAATACAATAGACGTGAATATACTACTGATTACGAAACTAGATACACTTCAGTGGTAAGCTCACGTATACGGCTTATTTGACAGTCCACGTGACGGCGGAATTTTAAAAAGTTTTGCCACCATAGATGAATTTCAATGGAACATTGCGAATAAATTCTCTCAACGATTTTACGAACAGATATATTTTAATTGGCCATTTACTTACGCGTGTTATGTCCGAATTCTAAAATCTATTGTATGTTAATTCCTATTAGGACAACTTACATAGAGACAATGATATAGAAATTTCGTTAATTTCAATTTGCGGTAAACGATTCTGTACTGTTTTCGTTTCCCTAGTATAGCACGACACAATTTAAATGTTGCACCGACATATTAAAAAAAAAAACATTCGCCAACTTGGTTATGTTAGATTACAAATTATTAGGTTTGCGTAAAGTTCATTTTCGCATAAGAAATAAATAAAGAGTGACGATTTTGAAGACGATGCTACATCTAAGTTGTGTCGTATTATACTTATCTGTAGGCTTATTGTCATACACGCTGACGATCACAATAGTTATTGTTCTGACAGCTTAAAAACGGTGATCGGCTTAAAAAATAAACAAGTCATACAAAAATATATTGCTTTTGTACTCTCGATACACACGGATAGATAGTAAAATATCATTTACTTTGCCATCTCGTATGTCTAGTACCGCATAAAGCCACAGTTCCTAAAGACCTGGCTAATTGTTGGGTATTTTCGGTGTGGCAGCAGCATAATTTTTGTGGTTGGAATCGTTGACATGTCTTGGAAAACACGTAAAGCCAACGCACTTTTTGGGTATGTTTGAAAGTCAAGTAATACAGAGTGCACTTAAATTTGTTCACACACTTATGACATGTCGTGAAGCCGAGTGAGAGTAACGCAGTGGTCAAAATCAGGAATGCATCACTGACAACAATTATATTATAATTTTTATGCTCTAGTAATTTTACTATAACTCTTCACTTATCAAAGTTACATTACAAAATACATAATGACTTCGAGACCTCGCTATAATAAGAAATCCTTATCTTAGCACTCATTTATTTCTATTAATCTTATGTCATTTTTTCACATTTGTGTTATGTAAAGTATTAATAAATGAATAAATTTATGCGTATTTTATGTATTGATGTTACTATGTAGGAAGCTTAAGTAAAATGATAATACAGTTTGTAAGCAGTTCGCGAGCTAAATAATGAAGCATGTTGACTGACTACTTAACTCGGTATGGTAATAACTCATTTTTATGCCCGACTAAGGAGCTATAACGTTGACCCGTCTTTTCTCTATGAGATTATGACTTTCGTGGCGTTCACAGCTGTGGGAATACTTTCACGTTTTCTCTAAGCCAATAAATTTATATGGACATGTAATATATTATTATATTAATATGAAAGTGTGTACGTTTCTATCTATTGACTATTATAAAGTGTATTTTCGAAAAACAAGTATTTTAATCATTGATTACATATAATGTGATATTAACAGCCTGTAAATTTCCCACTGCTGGGCTAAGGGCTCCTCTCCAGTGGTGGTTGGTGAACTCACATGTGGATTTCGTTGAAATTAGAAATGCAGGTTTCCTTACGATGTTCTCCTTCACCGCCGAGCACGAGATGAATTATAAACACAAATTAAGCACATGAAAATTCAGTGGAGCTTGCCTGGGCTTGAATCCGCAATCATCTTTTAAGATGTACCCGTTTTAACCACTTGGCCATCTCGGCTCGGCATCTAGTATACGGTTGTATTCCATTACAAAATGGAATATAGGAATATATATATATATATATATATATATACATATGTATATATAATATCCATTTTGTAATGGAATACAACCGTATACTAGTGCCGAGCCTTAAATACTATAAATACTTCATTAAATATATTTTTTGTTAATAAAACAAAACAATTGATTTATTTAAACTAATAACTGTGACTATCATTTGTATTTAAATTCACATTTAAATAAACCACAATCACATATTTTTTATTTGTCGACGGCGTTTTATCTGCGGTGTTCATGAGCTAATAGATTATCCCTCATTATTTTACTCAATCATGGTTTGTTTGCTAAATGCTAAAACAGTACCTTCATTATAATGACTACAAACGTACGTATACAGTTATTCCTAAATAAACCACAAATGTACATATAATATATGCATTTGTTGCAGTAGGACAATACGTCAATTATTGTTACAGTAATTGACAGGAACATTAATTGAATACGGCCATATACGGTATACACTGATTTGACATATTACCTTAACATTCTAACAAAGAGCTTGTACGACATACTATGGAATTTCTACTTACATTGTCTTTATTTAATGTATATTTCTATTTAAAAGTAAGTTTCTTTGTAGAAATATTGAACAATTATGAATAGTTTTTTTTTATCAACATACGGTTTTTTTTTTTCGAATAACTGCTTCAGATTCTTTACGTTCGCACTGCGCGCAGTATTAATTATTTAATTCACGAAAATTAATATTTATTTAGTTGGAAAATAATTGACCACCGATATTGATATATTCGTTTTAAATTTAGATATATCTAAATATAATTTCTATTGTTCGCTCACAAATAATAAACTAATTCCACAGCGGATTACATAAAAGCCCTTTAATAAAACATACTCTATTTATAAGGATAACATTTCAAAAGAGCTATTTACATAGTAATTGACTTTGATGTTAGAACTATTCCGAGCTGTTGACCTTTGCATAACAGAAACTGGCCAAAGGCTGTTATGTTGACGAGTCGTCCCGATTTGATCGGACAGTCCCGTTTCTCGTCACGATGTCAAAGGGGTCAGTGCTTAGATTTGAATCGTTGCCAGCAATATAAGCAAGCTAGATATATTTCCATCTTGCTATCAACACATAATATTTATAATTTACATAAAAATCTGAACCATAATGTTAGACTTAATAAGACTGCCTTTGAATAGTTTCTTCGAAATTAAAAAAAAGACATTTTTTCTGCCAAATTCTCAATAATTTATTCTATCAAGAGCCATTTTTTTTAATGCCTAACTGTAACTAGTAATTATGCTACTCTGTATTAAGAAAATCGAAACTCACCGCAGAACACGAGCGATAAATGTCAATGGTATGCGACATTGCCTTTAATAGTTATATAATTTATAGGATACACGTTCCAAAATGGCGTCAACATTTCACGAGTGAAATACTAAGTGAATTCTTACAGTATCTAAAAAATCCTAATCAATATACATATATATATAAATTTTAACAGAAACTGTTACACGTTACGTAGAATGTCTTAATACATAATATAATTAATTAGTATTTTTTAAATTTTGACTTTTGCCATGACTAACGTGAATTTCGTATCCTATACGACATAATATATGACTAAATAATATGTGGTTGACTTTGTATTTCATTAAAAATACTACTAAACTACTAGTTGCGAGTTCATCCTGATAGAATTTATGTTCCGAAATTACATTCAATTTAATCAAGCAACATGACTATTCAAAAGTGAGTGAGTGAGTCTATTTGAATATAGAATATTTTGATTTTATGAAGATTTGTAATGAACTGGTATTTGTATTGAATTCTTAACAACAATAATTACAATAAATTACGAAATAAAATATTTTATTAATCATAACTTTTACGACTACGTGGTCATTATCGTTTCTTTAGTGCACACTAAAGTGTATTGAAGTACGAATAGGCATCTATTTGTACTTAAATACACAATTTTACCGTATATAAATAAAAAAGAGTAGTTATTAAGCACCATGGATAGCTGTAAACTATATTATAGAATAATTTATTTGGTCCTTCGAGCCGGATTTTAAGATCGATTAACGTTTACGATCAATTTACTCACTATTTGTTGTTTATTGCACTAACTTAGCAGACGGTTATAAATAAACCTTATTATCCTGATTCGAAATATCCTTCTTTACTATGAAAATTCGTGGCGAACTTAGCTTTGCCTAAAATAACTCAACCGCTGACCAAATCCAAGCAACAGGTAACAAAGACTTATTTACTCGGTTGAGCTTCGAAGCTTAAGCTTTTGTAAACATATAAATGTCAATGATTATTTTAAAATATCTTCATGTCGTTATTAAGTAATGAGAATCATTAATCGTTAACGGAAATAGATCCAATAAGGTGTGACTGTGTACCTTATGTGTTATTTCTGTTACAATAATTGAGCTGGCTGGACGAAATTAAAAAATAATCTCGCTTCAAATAATCTTTCGATTTACTGATTATTTGATTAACTACGTGATATTTATGCCAACTTGTCATAGATATACATGTAAGTAAATAATTTACCTTTATATCGTATAATGTATATTGTCTTATATTTATAGTATAAGTGACCTTATTAAAGAAATAACAAAAGAGGCTCATTACATAAGCGTATAACAATTCTGAATTGAAATTATGTACAACGCTGTTTGCAGTTGTAAAATAAAAAAAAAAAACATTCTTTCTATTGCTAAGCCGACAGTCGTCTTATACCGTAGTCGATTTCATTAAGATTTTTATTGCGATCATATTTGAATGTTTTATTATCTATGGTTTTTCAGTTTCAATGTATTATTTACTAATACCAGCATTCAGCTTTGCTCGCCGGTGTTATATGTATCTCCGTCTCTCATGTACCCCTGATAACATGTATATAACATTTCATAACGATTGTTAATTAGTTAACACGTGATAGCATAACAACATATTAACAAACCCACTTTCACATTATATATAATATTAGTTGAACTATTCAAATAAATAAATGTACACAAACCTCAAGAATATTTATAACTTATTTAACTTGATTTATAATAAAGTATATTTAATCATTCAATCCAATCAATTCAAAGGAATATTTGCTTAAATATTTTGTAAACTCATTTTAAATAAATTTCAAAGAAATACAATTATCATAGTAAAGCGCTTTTCCTTTATGGATTGGAGCGAATATTAGTTCTGGTGTTGTTATTGGCTGGAGTCGAGTATTTGACGTAATTTCATCCAATACTGCAATATTTTCTCTTTTATTTCATTCAAATTTCATTTACTTGCAGCGACTGGTTGGTTCTTATTCGATTTGAGCTCAGACTTGTATTGGCAGTTAGTTTTTATTTTTAATTTAAATTCGAATAAAGAAGACGTCCCTCATCGAAGGCGAAGGCATAATCTGAAGATTAATATAAATACTTTATCGTCATTATTTTTTATTGAAATAGGTAGACAGACTGGTTATAAGTAGTCTATACTACTACTACTGACTACTGACTTTGGCATTATAAGAAATAAATACAATCCCTAACACCGTCGCTGCGCTGCCAACCTTCGGAACTAAGATGTTATGTCGTTTATCTGTATTTACACTGGCTCACTCAGCCTTTAAACCGTAACATGACAATATTTAAGTCTGTCTGCTTAATAATAAGTCGGTGGTACCCATCCAGACGGACTTTATCCTTTACATACAGGGGTAGTTATACAAAAAATACGTTGCCACAATCAAAAGCATTTTGCTTATATATCACAACTATGACAATATTTCATTAATTCAGCAACCTTTATCGTAAAAGGAGAATATTAACGTTGAAATTTTTTAAATCTTTAGTCAGATGTATTGATTTCAGAATGAACTCTCGCAGCAGAAAAATATGCTTACATCACATAGTCTTTGTCTCCTATTATAAAGAATATAAAAAGCCCACGACTATGGAGATGGCTTTGAATTATTTATTATAATATTTTATTATAACAAATAAAATATTTGATTGCTGTCTTTGTAATAAATTAAGTATTCATTTAGATATTCATTATAAATGATACTATGTTTTCTTGTTATCGTTATGCCCCTTCACCATGCAATCATCACAATACACAAATACAAAGTTTTGACAGGGGCGATAGAATAACATAACACTATAACGGTGATCGAGTAAATACACTTCAAAATAGTAATAACATTGCCTCGCCTAATAATAGTATAGGAATGACTACAACTCGATTTGTAAGTATAAACCTAAAATATGATGATAACATATTCAATTTATAAGAAATAATAATATAATAAATGCGAAAGCAACTCTATCAGTTGTTTTTTCACGGCCAAACCATTGAATCAAATTCGATGAAATTTGGTACAAGCAAGCTTGAACTACAAGTAAAGATAGCCTACTTTTTTATGCCTAGCATCTAACGACTAGCCCCTACAATGCGAGTGAAACCGCGCTTGACCACTAGTATCCTATAAAAAGACCTTGTATACCGTATGAAAACACAGACAAAAAGACGAACAAAAGATTTTTTTGTGCCCTCTATACAAGTGATAACGTCCAACAATTAACCTTTTCAAAATTCAATGAACGACCAAGGAATCGTTACAATTTTATTATACGTTCATGTTTAAAAGGTAATAAAGTATATTTTCAAATAACTTCGCAGCCGATGGTCACGAAACGATCCAATTTATTTACACAGTATGATAGTAATATTTATAACTATAATTTAATACAATCAATTATACATTATATTACTCCATAATTGTTGTTATAAATTGAGGTTATTTTATACGTGACTATGAATTTACTGTAAATTACAATACCTGGACTTGTTTAATTAATATTACATATCCAAGGACCTCTTTATAGAGACCAATTAATTATTTATTTATGCACACTTTCAACAGTCTTGAAATATTTTTATATTATATCTGAACTAAATTATTATTTGATAATAATAATTAACGAAACAAATGAATCAAATAACTTTGTTTAATTTTCATATAATTACATTTAATGTTTAAAATAAAAAGCCACTTCCCGCTTAATTTAGCTAAAATCTATTCGGGACCCGATAAAAGGGAAAGCGCTATTTACGGAAGCGAGATGGAAAAACATAATCCACTTATACATCACGGTCGGGTTGTTCTCATACATTTTTACTGTAGAAATTCGGGAATACCCTTAATGCATATTAAGCCGGGTCCAGAGCTATTTGCAATGGTAGCTATCTGTAGGGTTGCCAGATTTGCTCTTATTTTTGGATCTTATTAGGGATCACTTGGTTATTGTTAAAATCACAAACTTTTATGAAAAATTATGACAATATTTTCCAAAAAGAATGCATCTTACGAAAAGAAGCCTTTAAGTGAGTGGTTTATCTTTACTCGTTCAAATCGTTAAAGTTCCAAAGCCATGAATGCCAAGAATGAAATCCAAATTCCTTCTTCTGTTCTTACTTACCTTTCACATCAGAAAACACAAAGCAAAGCTTACTAAATAGTACAAGACAGCAGCTAAACCACGAACATATCGTCATTCTAGCTTAGACTCTCTAGACGCAAAGAGAAAAGAGAACGGTATTGCGGACTGTGTTTGTCCATTAAAGTGGAGTGGCTAGCCTGAGAGCAAATGACTCAAAGAATCCTTACACGTAGCCGGCGATGGGCTTTCAGTTTCGTTAAATTTGTTAAAAGTTGCGCATGCGCCGCACTCCGCAGCCGTTTTTTGTTCTCTTTCCATGTCCCGCTTCCCTAATTAAAATTGTATGTATTTCGATTGGTCCAAATTTGCACTCTTCCCTCCGCACTAGTGGACAGCCTTGACATAGTATTTTTAAATTTTTTGTATACCTAAATGTGAAATAAAATTATTATTTTCCTCTTTTTAGAAACGACATTTTCGTAAATCTATGTAGAAATAGTATACTGGCAAATAAGCCAGTGCAGTGCCAAACAGTGCTATTCTATAAAATATCGCTTCTTATCTCTATCGTGAAATGTTAAAAGTCAACCAGTAACACGCTATTTTCATTTACAATATTTTAATCATTATAGTCACATAAAAATGACACGTCACGTTTGTGAGTTACGAGTTTAGTCTTAAAGAATAACTCAACTGATATGAGACCTTTTCTATATAACTGTACAAAACCATTCATCAATACAAATACAAATATATATATGGCGGTAGAATGGTAAGGTTGACGTGGACGAGCGATGGTGACCAATTATTATTAGATAACAAATTTGCCTGTCCTCTTCCCTAATAACAAGAAATCTAACCAATGGTAAAAATGATATAGCAAATAGACGATTCAAAAATGCTTTTCAGAGACTATTTAATTAAAGTGTATTTTTGATTTTTATGAATTACTATTATAATAACTATCACATAGTAAAAAAGAAAAATAAGATCATGCTGATGTCGCTACCGAATAAAATATAACATAGTATTTTCACAAAACAAAAAACTATCTATTAGTAATAATATATTTAGCATACAAAAGTTGATATCAATACATCTTATCTTGATATCACTCAACGTATCAAGTAAGAGAATATATCCAAAAAGATTCGATACAGTCCCAATTTATTCAGATGTTTGGCAACCTTATTTGGTATTGGTATTGAAATGAAATTTTCCGGTATGTGGGTTTAAGGGATAACGAAGGTCCTGTATACTTTTGAGAATTTGACCCTACCGAGTTTGCCGCGGGATTATTGTTTTGAGTACATTTTTATTTATTACGAGTAAGATTTTATATCTTTATGAGAGGGTTCATTTATATTACTTTTTAATAGATACGACATTCATAACTTTTTGCTTTGTATATAAAAAGCACAATTTTGTTTTTTAAGTAATCAAAAAAATGACATTTGCTTATGTTTATACCATTTATGTGGTTATTTATTCTGAAGCTGATAAAGCTCAATGTGACTCCTAACCGAAAATTTGCAGTTCAATCCGGAATTAACACTACTGAAATTTCGAAAAAATCAAAAACTCGGCGGTGAAAGAAATCACGTGAATCCACCAAAATACATTGTAACTAAGTGGTGAAATAGTCTCCAAGCCCTCTTCTCAAGTCTATACTTTAGCCCTGCAATGTAGCATTAACGAATTTTCTTTTACATTACCTTATTTATTAATGCTATTAAGATTTACTTGTAAAACTGTAACGATCACCTTTTTCTCGACAGAAGCAAAATGCTACACGTTACAATAAATAAAGGTAGGTAATTTTATTGAAATATAATTTTAATTTGCAATCATTCTATAAAAAGCAAGCCTAAGCCTCGTTATGTAGTTGTTTGTTTATTAGACTGCACTGTGCGCTAAAACATACCCTACGCGATATCCTAGATTCCTTTAGGATGGCAGACCAGGCAGTCTATTGATGGGACGAAAATATAATCCCAACTTTATCAAAATATCGCTGATATATATCAAATATCAGATCACTTAATATAATTGCAAATATATAAATAAACCCATGTTGAATAATACAACTACAAATACTATTTTAAAAGCGAACTTTCACTTGTGTGAGAGCTAATAACATTGTTACTGTTACTAATACTGTTTTTATGTATGTAGAGTACCCGGCGGAACCAAAGATCCAATTCTAAAAATATATACACTGGTGATATTAGTATATTTTTTAGTTCTATACGGTTCATTTGTATCGTATAAATTGAGCCTGTGCAAAACTGGGTTGGTTCACTAGTACCTTATAACAATGTACAACCTTAACAAGTAATATTGTTATTTCATGTCCATAGATAAGCTTCAGCTCTCTTCAGCACGCTATATAACGTCCAGCGAAAGAATAAGCGTCATAGTAACGTTGCTGACATCTTGATATTAATAAATGTAATAGTACTAGCCTCAACGAAATTTATCAAAATCGGAGCACCCCATAGTTATCTTACATGTAATGCTACGATACAACACAGAATAATACTGAATTACATAGAATACATTTTTAGCGTAAAAGTTAAAAAAAAAAACTAATATAATATTTGAATGCCTCATATTGTTTGTTTCATCGCCAAACAATAATTTATTCTCTAGTAAGTACTGTATTTAAATCTAATGGGTGATAATATGAAAATAATCTAACTCCTCGATAACCTTGAAGGATGTGATAATTCCAATCGAATGTTATGCTTACTAATATTATAAATGCGACTTTGTTGAAATTTGTTAGTCAATCACGCCAGAACGGCTGAATGGATCTAACCTTCAGCATAGCTCTTATGGTCTGGAATAGTAGGTTTCTTTTATCCTTAATATCCGTAGTCATCTCCCCTCAAACGCGGTCGAAGCTGCGAGAGGAAGCTTGTAGTTTATATAAGTACATAACTAAAATGTTAAACTTTGCAACTCAAAAAGAAATATTCTCTCATATATATCTCTCCGTCATCATTGATTTAACATTTGGAAGAAGAAGATGAAGTATTGTTTGACTAGTCTCTCGTAAAACCACACTGTATATAAAGTACGTAAATCAATTGAAATCAAATCAAAGTATTCTTTATTTGAGTGGGCTCAAAAAGCACTTGAATCTCCATGTAACAATATTGAATTAAATGTAAAGGTTCCACTGGTACGAAGTTGGTTCTACTGATAAGAAACGGCTAAAACTCAATAGCTACTGTTTGTAAGAATTTATTTCCATATAGAAAAATTATATTTATATGTATCATGCCAGTACATCACAAAACACTACGTTTACGCTTTTTGTCATGAATATAATCATATAATAAGTAACATGCCTTAATTATCAATGTTCCTTGACATGAGATTTAAGTTTATTAAAATGCCAAGTTAATCAATAATAATAGCAAGTTAGTAAAAAAACGAATTTATTAATAAGTCAAATCACCTTTGATACCGAATGTGACATGACAGATGAGAAACTGAGGAATATAAAGGGCTATATACTAACAGATACATGTGTATATGTTTTTGCAATATGAAATTTGAAATATATGATTCAATGTATGATATAGCATCATTCATTTAATATAATCATAATACAAATACAATCAACAACAAACCTCCAAGTGCTTAATAACTGGAACCATTTATTTGGAACTATTCTCAGTTCTATTTCCAGCTTCCAATGCTGCATGACGTCACAGCCAACAACAAACACGTCACGACGCCATATTGCACTTCAAACAACACTAACTTCTGTCGAGTTTGCAAATACCTTAAAAGACGGCACTTCTTTCTTTAATTACTTCTTCACTTTGTATTGTAATTAAACCGCAGAGCCTAAGCCAACAGTCTGTTCGCAACAGCACCCCAGTCAGCACTGGTGGGCTAAATGAGAAAGATTTCTCCTATTTCTTCCCATTCGAGAGAGAATATAAAACTCTTTTTCGCCTTTTTTTACTTCCAACTTCGTCTTAATATGCCACCCGCTCGGACCTTGGACTGCAGAGCGATATATCAAATAGATCTGACGCTACAAAATGACGCTTTTTACTGTTAAAAAAAAAACTACCAAAGATAAAAGTAAACTTTGAATTACTTGAACAACTTAACACTTACATATTCCAAGATATATTTTAAAAATATCGCAAAAAATAAATTGTACACAAAAAAATAATAAATGGTTCTATCTAAGTAAATCAATCCAAAAATTTCGTTTATTAATTTTACTTAGTCATCTAACATTAAATTACTTCAATACACTTGTTTCTTGAAGTTTCTGTACGTGTTTGAGACTCTAAAAGATTCGTAAGTCTACAGAACAGGGTGGTTTCGTTAATCGCGGCCGCCCCCGGTCTTCGTTAGTCTAGAATTAATTCGTTGATAAGACGCCGCGCCTCCCGGCATTGCTGTCTCGGGGACGCAGGGTTGTCGCTGTGGAAAATTATGAAAAATGAGACGACAAGGACACGGTTCGTGATTTTAACAAAATCTTATCTAAAAAGGAGATTGCGAGGCGCTAACATAAATTTTAACCTTTAGGAAAATTATTTAGCTTATATGAAGTATAATGAATAGGTTTTAATATTTGAGTTATTTACTCTACAATGTTAAAATTACAGAATTTGTTTTGCTTTAATATTGAGATTTTAGTCACTGAGTTTATGTGAACTCAATTCGTGGTTTTTAATTTATTTAATTTTTAATGGTAAAGGAAAACAAGATGAGATAGGCGGCATATTCTTGGTGAATTTGCTACGCAAAATAACAATCTTAGTAAAAAACATATATATTCTCCCTTGAGGACATTCTCACGATATGAAGCTATTGTCAAGTAGATTTACATATTTATATAGAATAATGACTAAACTACAAAGAATTTTAAAACGAGCTGCACTTGAATATCTTTATTATTTTTTGTGTAGTGCTTATTTGCACTCAAAAGAGCATTGGTGTTATTTAAATTAATAAGATTTTTTAAATTTTTATAGCCCTATACGATTTTCAGCATCCTTCACACCCCTGAAAACCAAGAACAAATTAAAAAGACGACCACAGGATAGCCCGAGGGATGGGGAGAAATTACCCCCCACTGACCCTCTTTAATGAACATTGCACTCTATCGCCGTCTCTTTTTCACGTACCTATTAACCTCTTGAGAGGGACTGGCGTCCTTTTCTACATTGAATATTTTCCATAATACCATATTTTTGTTAAGATTGCACTTTTGATACGAATATAAACATAACTAGCGACATTATCAACAGAGTTTTTAACACAATCTCTGTTTAAATTAAACTGTTGCTAAATTAAATTGTTCAATCGTCATTACTAGTGTACATACACTCATATCAGCCCGCATTCGTCCACTGCTGGACATAGGCCTCTCCAAATGCATACTAGTGTCTTAAATGTATAATAATATCTACTTTTGATCCAATTGCAGATTAAAATATATATGAAATAACCACAAATTTAATTGAGACAAAAATCATACGGAATAACACCGCTGTTTGTTTGTGAAACCGATAAATAATTGTCAGAATTCATAAAACAAATGCACACATCATATCAATCCTTTGTAAGGCAAAAAATAAGGGACTCCTATGAGTAGTGACGCAGTTTTTGTTTAAGGATTGACTCTATATACGTAGAGGTGCCTATTAGATAGCTCATTAATATTCTCTTTTTTAATTTTGCAAATTAAAAAATAATGGGGAGTCGACGCTAAATCTGAACCAGTTATCGCGAGATCCTTTAAACTAGAACAACGAAGAAGTGAAGAATAACAAATAGATTTTTTTAGCTTATATAATAAAACAAGCTGATCGTCCCGACTTCGCGCGGCTATGTTACTGTCGTATACGTCATATATGATTATTCCGAAACTTTAACCGTTTATACAACGCAACGGAAGCTCCTGCATAATTCTCATATCGTGATGATATATAGGTACAGCCTTCCTCAATGAATGGGCTATCTTACAAAGAATGATTTTTTCAAATCGCGCTAGTAGTATACTACTAGATATGAAAAAATATTTACTGAGATTAGCGCGTTCAACCGAACAAACAAACAAACTTTTCATCTTTATAATATTAGTATAGATATACAAATGACAAAAATCCTAATAGGAAAATAAATACAAGTGAAAAGTGACAAATAATTTTAGCGTTTTAAATATACCATCGGTAAACGACACTCAAGGTAACAGCATCACGCCGTTGCATATTTTTGTTGCATTAAATGGTCGGTGGCGGTAGGTCCGTTAAGTTTTATTTTTGCTGAAGATAAAGTTATATCTTCAAAAACCCATGTAAGAAAATCCTTCCCTAAATTCCTAAAAAAAGTATTCGTAAAGTGAAAACACGTACAAACTTGGATACCTTATTTCAATAACAAACAAGATCGTACATGGTCCATCCACTATTTATAGTAAAAACCCTTACTAAAATTCATGTACGACATTTTTAAATGTTCATATTAACACATAGATCTAGACACGCGGTAGCGTGTCAGCCAAGTTCTAGTAACAGAACTGGCGTGCAGCACCGTGTGTAATATTACACGAACCATTTGGAGCCACTTTTGACCTCCTCATAACTCAAAAACTATTTGACATAAATGTGTCAAATTTGGCTGATATATTGAGATTTGCGAGATACATATGTGTTCCAAATTTCATAAACGCATCTCAAATGGTTATTTAGATATTAACGTCTAAAAATCGTCATTTTTATCACTGACTGACCTATAGATCAAAACTATAACCTACTTCCAGGTGACCTAGAAAGTTGAAATTTGGCATGCAGGTAGATAATTAGGCCAATATAAAGGAAAAAATCTGAAACTGGTAATTTTTTATCATTTTATTATAATTTTTCATTTTATTGGGTCTATAGGAAACCTTATATACTTAGTTCCTGTAATAACTGTAAATAAAAAAAATGATGTAAGAACCAGCATTCAAAACTTATAACAGCCGGTCTTAATGTAGATTTTAAGGTCTTCACGTGAATATATAACAAGTTGAATACCACCCTTAAGTTTTTTAAATCCAAATATTTCCGTTTTATTACTTATTAGTATAGCCGACTTTGGTATTTATTACGTTATTAACTAGCATTTAGCGCACATCAATGGTGCAAAATCTATATATATACTTTAAAAAAAAAAAAATAGGCATTTCGGTACACGGCGCGCGACGTGACGCCGAAGCAGCGGGATAGAAGCGTTGCGATTAAACCTTAACGCGGACGTGTCTGAGCGAGTAGCAACCGCGCTCATAAGAATTATTTCAATGCCTTCCGATGGAAGCTGCCTAGTCTATTCGACTGCATATTTTTTGTTTGAGTTTACTAGTATACAACAATAAAATAGGTTTCGTGAGACTGTAGTAGAGTATGTATATCGTAACAGGAATGATTTAAGTTTGTACTCTAGCGCTACAAACGGGGATTCTTATTGCTTGGAAGAACAGTATCGAGCGAGCATGCTGATGTCAGCAAAGGACTGGTGAATGGGTCCAATGGAAAAATAGAGAAAGTACATTGAGGACGTCGACAACAGCAATAGCGCACGTAAAATAACAATTC
Organism: Vanessa atalanta; assembly: GCF_905147765.1. Classification (NCBI taxonomy): domain Eukaryota; kingdom Metazoa; phylum Arthropoda; class Insecta; order Lepidoptera; family Nymphalidae; genus Vanessa; species Vanessa atalanta. The sequence goes on from NC_061885.1 coordinate 3,122,836, forward strand.
AATTTAAACATAATTTAATTTGCGAACTAAAAGCCAAACCAAGTTACAGGTATTAAGTAATGTACATATATGTTCAAAGGAAACAATTCTCTATTTGCCTAGCATATTCTACTACTATTCACAAATCACAAGGCCTTCGCCTTGAAGGTGCTCTTTTCGACATAGGCTCCTCTATATTAAGTAAAGAGCAGGCTTACGTTGGCCTCTCTAGAGTTAAAAACTTAGATGGAGTAAATCTTATCAATTTAGGTCCAAGTCAAATCAAGACACAAGAGAGCTCTATTGTAGAGTACAACCTTCTGCGCGCATTATACCACCCCTACTTGGGCAAATTAAGTATAAACAGAAAACGCGTAAAAAATATCCGGACACTGAATGGGCAATTCACTCGAACATTTCAGAGGTACCTACAAGAAAAATAAGAACGTATCAAAAAAAAGACAATTATACCACGTAAACATAAGAAAATAGAATAGCTTAACAAAAACCATTTGGTATTAAATTTGTTATTAATAAGTACCTACTAATAATTTATATACAAAAAGTAGTGATATCCCATCAAAAACATAAATGTAAAAATGAGAGCCAAGTTAAATATTATGATATATACCTTGGTTGTTGTCTTCCACGACAAAAGAAGTGAGATCTAAATTTGTGCCAAGTTAAATAGTCCTTTCTGAAATTTATTTATAACTACATAAAATATCATTTCTTCTTATAACTTGGGGTAATATATTGTTGCCTAAGGTCTGACTTGGCTAGTTCTCATATACAAATTATATTATAGCCTTCGTAAGTTCTAAGCCTGTTACAAATGAATTATAAACACAAATTAAGCACGCAAATATTCAATGGTACTTGTCTGGATATGAACTCGCAATATTTGGTTAAGATTCATGTTTTCTAGTGACTGGACCATCGCAGCTCTTAATGAACGTTAATACTAACTAAGCAATACTGAGCTGTCCTCCATTCTTCTTAGATGTTCTGAGTTATAATTTGTTATTCTAAACACAAACTACAATTTGTGTTTATAAACATATAAGAACTAACCAAGTCAGACCTTAGGCAACAATATATTACCCCAAGTTATAAGAAGAAATGATATTTTATGTAGTTATAAATAAATTTCAGAAAGGACTATTTAACTTGGCACAAATTTAGATCTCACTTCTTTTGTCGTGGAAGACAACAACCAAGGTATATATCATAATATTTAACTTGGCTCTCATTTTTACATTTATGTTTTTGATGGGATACTTCAGTTTCTTTATACTTTTAATGTAACTTAACTTCAATATAATTAATAAAATAAAATAGACTAAATTCTATGAGTTAATAATGAACCATCTGGAACACTATACGTTACTCAACAATCGCTTGTAACATTTGCCAGCGGAATCGTTTCTGTTTCGCCGTTACAAGGCAAGGTCGTTAGTTCATGGGGCACATGTCACGGCCTGTCTCGTCCGGACCCAGAGGGCGCTTTTGATTGATGGACGGTAATGATGGAATATTTACAATGAACAGATTTATATGTCCATTTTGGACTATTCTAGAAATTCGAATGGTGTCCAGGCAGGCTTGATTACATATAACTATATTATCAAGTTTGACATTTGAATTTTCACGCAACGCTGCTTATCTTATTTATTGGTTTATCTTATACTCTGACATGGTTACTATAAAAAAAAATGAAAATCTGTAATGAAATTTCGATACTATTACTAATAAATAATAAAAGGAAAATATATATCGGAAGTTTTAAAAACAATTATTTATTACTAACAGTATATAAAACGGGTTATTTACCATGTTTTTTATTTTTATTTATTGGAGATCGATATTTCGACATCGAATGTCTTGTTCACGAGAACAAGACATTCGTTTTAAATACTGTTAGTAATAAAAATGACCATGTTAATTTAAAAAAAACAATCATTTAGCCCATAATAAATGATGAATTTAAGTATAAAATAAGTAATCTATCCATCCGCATATATCCTTTGAATTAATATTTTCGCTGACATAATATACATGGCAGCTTCGAAGACCTGGAAAGAGGTAATTTGTAATAAAAGCGTATGTGGCAAGACCCTTCACATTCCGCCGTCACAATATAAAGCACTGTTGCTTAACAGTAGAATGTCTAATGATCGGGTAGT